>NC_061866.1:41259911-41971776 GCF_907164915.1 Impatiens glandulifera
TTTATTTAATTTAGTATTATTATTTATCAATCTCATCACTTAATTTATTAACTAAAATACTAAAATTATAAATCTTGAAATTATAAATTAACTCTTCTATATTTTTTTTTAAAGAACGAACCATTGACCACTGGGAGTGAGCATAATTTGGGTTTACCTAAACCCAACCCTAACCCAAAATATTAATTTGTGTTGTGTATAGGTTGGGTTTAATTTGGGTTGGGTTAAGGTTATCCAAATTACCAAAATTATATAAATTTAATTTAATTCTCTATTATTAATCTAATATAAAGTAATCATCTTCCAACTTTAAATCGAACATATTTTTGACATATTTAACACATTTTTCATACGTTTAACACGTTTTTGGCACGTTTAACACGTTTTTTACATGTTTAACACGTTTTCACACTTATAACATGTTTTTCACTTGTTTAATACGTTATTGACACGTTTAACACGTTGTCACACAAATAACACATTTTCACACATTTTTCACGTTTTTGTCACGTTTAAGACTAGGGATGGCAACGGGTACCCTACCCGCCGGGTAGTGAAGTACCCATCCCCGAACTCGAATTTCAAATTACTACCCGACCCCGACCCCGAACCCGACGGGTATCTCTATTTATATCCCCATCCCCGATTCATCGGGTACCCGATCCCCGACGGGTACCCCATTACCCGATATGAAATATTAAAAAATTATATTTAATTAATTAAAATTATATAAATTAAATATAATAGGTTACTACAAAATATAATTAACCTAAAACTATTAATAAATATTATATCCTTAAACAATAGACAATAAAATCATCCACACATAATATAAATTCATCCATACTACAAAAATACTGAAAAAACTTAAAAGTGATAGAACATAAATCTTAATTAAACACAAAAACTTCAATAATCATCAAATTAGTTTTCTCACAAAAAGCATCCTTCTTGAATACATTTCTTCAACACATGTAAATTACAACCTACAAAATCAAAAGAAAAACAATCAACATTAACATATACAAAAAATAGATATTAATATATTGAACTATTATTCCCTAAATATAGTTAAACATAATATTTAAAAAACTCTTTTATTTTTTAACTAATATATTGAACTAAATATAAGGAACTTTTAATATTCCTTAAAAAAAACTCTTTAACCCTTTATTTTTGCCTTTACAAAAAATAATTTTATTTATTGTATTACTTTATTAAATTATATATTATTTCATAAAAAGTATTTAATAATATTAATATTCTATTATAATTTACCAACCTAGTTTGTGAAACCCTAATTTGTGAGTTGTGAAAATCCATCTACATTACATGATTTGGATAAATTTTTATAATGTTTAATGTGGTTTATTTAATCTGAGTCAAATAACTTATAGGCATATTACATATATAATGAAACTATGAAAGTATGTCTAAATCTATTCTCGCATATATATAAGTTATTCCACTTATTAAGCATATATATATATATATAATCTGAAAATATCTATTAATTCTACATATTAAACAAAAAAATTTATAAATCAACATATTAAACAAAAAAATCTATAAATAATAGAAGTATTACTTACCTACTATGTGTTGTATTCGTGTAGAACTTATAGAAAAAATCAACTTTGTTGCTGTTAAAACGGAAGAAGAAGCTACAAAATAAAGATTGAAGATTAAGTTAATAAATAAATAAATATAAGATTGTAAGAGTTGAAGAACAAACATAACTTTATTAAATATAAAAATTACTTACTTGCATAAAACTAGAAGAAGGTGGAAGAAGATAGAAGTTGAAGACTTGAAGAAAGGTTGAATTGGGGATGGCAATGGGTACCCGTATACCCGATACCCGTGGGTACCCGATGATCGGGTTCGGGTATTTTAAATCGGGTTCGGGGTCGGGGTCGGGGATGGGGAGTAAAAAATGGTACCCGATCGGGGAATATATATATATATATATATATATATATATATATATATATATATTAATAAAATTTAAGTGACTTATCAAATTCCACCTTATAACTTGTAACTACTAACCATCATTAAATAAATATATTAATTATTTTATCATTACTAACATCACGCTTAACATCATTTCCTAGATCCATGTTTAACAAGTTAAATTTCATTCATTTGTAAATTGTAATAAGTGTTTCTCTCTCATAGTATGTTCGTTGTTCATTCTTGATTCAACCTTTCTTCAAGTCTTCAACTTCTATCTTCTTCCACCTTCTTCTAGTTTTATGCAAGTAAGTAATTTTTATATTTAATAAAGTTATGTTTGTTCTTCAACTCTTACAATCTTATATTTATTTATTTATTAACTTAATCTTCAATCTTTATTTTGTAGCTTCTTCTTCCGTTTTAACAGCAACAAAGTTGATTTTTTCTATAAGTTCTACACGAATACAACACATAGTAGGTAAGTAATACTTCTATTATTTATAGATTTTTTTGTTTAATATGTTGATTTATAAATTTTTTTGTTTAATATGTAGAATTAATAGATATTTTCAGATTATATATATATATATATGCTTAATAAGTGGAATAACTTATATATATGCGAGAATAGATTTAGACATACTTTCATAGTTTCATTATATATGTAATATGCCTATAAGTTATTTGACTCAGATTAAATAAACCACATTAAACATTATAAAAATTTATCCAAATCATGTAATGTAGATGGATTTTCACAACTCACAAATTAGGGTTTCACAAACTAGGTTGGTAAATTATAATAGAATATTAATATTATTAAATACTTTTTATGAAATAATATATAATTTAATAAAGTAATACAATAAATAAAATTATTTTTTGTAAAGGCAAAAATAAAGGGTTAAAGAGTTTTTTTTAAGGAATATTAAAAGTTCCTTATATTTAGTTCAATATATTAGTTAAAAAATAAAAGAGTTTTTTAAATATTATGTTTAACTATATTTAGGGAATAATAGTTCAATATATTAATATCTATTTTTTTATATGTTAATGTTGATTGTTTTTCTTTTGATGTTGTAGGTTGTAATTTACATGTGTTGAAGAAATGTATTCAAGAAGGATGCTTTTTGTGAGAAAACTAATTTGATGATTATTGAAGTTTTTGTGTTTAATTAAGATTTATGTTCTATCACTTTTAAGTTTTTTCAGTATTTTTGTAGTATGGATGAATTTATATTATGTGTGGATGATTTTATTGTCTATTGTTTAAGGATATAATATTTATTAATAGTTTTAGGTTAATTATATTTTGTAGTAACCTATTATATTTAATTTATATAATTTTAATTAATTAAATATAATTTTTTAATATTTCATATCGGGTAATGGGGTACCCGTCGGGGATCGGGTACCCGATGAATCGGGGATGGGGATATAAATAGAGATACCCGTCGGGTTCGGGGTCGGGGTCGGGTAGTAATTTGAAATTCGAGTTCGGGGATGGGTACTTCACTACCCGGCGGGTAGGGTACCCGTTGCCATCCCTAGGTTGAATCAAGAATGAACAACGAACATACTATGAGAGAGAAACACTTATTACAATTTACAAATGAATGAAATTTAACTTGTTAAACATGAATCTAGGAAATGATGTTAAGCGTGATGTTAGTAATGATAAAATAATTAATATATTTATTTAATGATGGTTAGTAGTTACAAGTTATAAGGTGGAATTTGATAAGTCACTTAAATTTTATTAATATATATATATATATATATATTAATATTAATATATTCGGGTATCGGGTTTGGGTTTCCAACACTCCCCATCCCCGACCCCGAACCCGATCGGGTACCATTTTTTACTCCCCATCCCCGACCCCGACCCCGAACCCGATTTAAAATACCCGAACCCGATCATCGGGTACCCACGGGTATCGGGTATACGGGTACCCATTGCCATCCCCATTTAAGACGTTTTTGACAGGTTTAATACGTTTAACACGTTTTTGACAAGTTTAATACGTTTTTTACGTTTTGACATGTTTAACACGTTGAACACGTTTCTGACAAGTTTAACACAGTTTTCACGTTTTTGGCACGTTTAATACGTTTTTGATATTTTAACACGTTTAACACGTTTTTGATATGTTTAAAACGTTTAGCACGTTTAACATGTTTTTTACACATTTAACATGTTTTCATGTTTTTGGCATGTTTAACACTTTTTTGATATGTTTAACACGTATTTCATACGTTTTTCACATTTTTTGCACGTTTAACACGTTTTTGACATTTTGAACACGTTTAATATGTTTTTGGCTCATTTAACACATTTTTAGCACATTTAACACATTTTGGTACGTTTTTCACGTTTTGGCACATTTTTCACATTTTTGGCACGTTTAACACATTTTTACACATTTAACATATTTTTAACATGTTTAACATGGTTTTTGTACGTTAACACGATTTGACACGTTTTTGACATATTTAACACATTTTTCACATTTATGGCACGTTTGACATGTTTTCCCAAAAAAAACACGTTTTTTACGTTTTGGCACGTTTAATGTGTAAAAAACGTATTAAATATGTCAAAAATGCGAGAAACGTGTTAAATGTGTCAAAACATTCCAAAAACATGAAAAATGTGGATAACATGTTAAACATGTCAAAAACGTGTTAAACGTGTCAAAATGTGTTAAACGTGCCAAAAACTTGAAAAATGTGTTAAACATGCCAAAAACGTGAAAAACATGTTAAACATGTCAAAACGTGAAAAACATATTAAACATGTCAAAACGTGAAAAATATGCCAAAATGTGTTAAATGTGTTGTAATAATGGAAAACGTGTCAAATATGTCAAAAACAAGTTAAATGTGTTAAACATATCAAAAACATGAAAAACGTGTTCAACGTGTAAAAAACATGTGAAACGTGCCAAAAACATTTTAAACGTGCCAAAAACGTGAAAACGTGTTAAACATGTGAAAATGTATTAAACGTGTCAAAAACGTGAGAAACGTGTTAAACGTGTCAAAAACGTGAGAAACGTGTCAAAACGTGAAAAACGTGTTAAACATGTTAAAACATGTTAAAAATATTAAAATGTGTTAAACGGATAAAAATGTGTTTGATGAAAAAATAAAAATAATAATTTGGGTTACCCAACCCAACCCAACCCATGTTAGTAAATAATATGGATTGGGTTATGAGTTGGGTAAATTTAATTTGGGTTGAATATGGGTTTGGTTTACCTGTTTGCTCACCCCTAACAACCACAAAAAGAAAAAAAAAATGGACGCGGTACTATTTAAAGTGTAACACGATGTTTTGAATTAATTATATGCCATGCAACACAAAAAAGACAATCACGCGGTATTGAAAGTGTAATACATTGTTTAATAGTATAACCTTGTATTATTAATTAATTATATGATATGTGATTCACGTGTGAGCCAAGTAGACTAATGCGTTCCATTTCTTCTCAAGTCAAGAAAATTCACATTTGTTACTTTTCATAAAGTACATATGACTAGAAGTCTAGAAGGGTAAAGACCATAAAGAATAGTCCTCCATCTTAGTTACAACTTACAAGATTATACCTAACTATTTTATTTTCCAATTTAACCTTCATTATTATAAAAAAAATATTAATTTAAAATTTTATATTTAAAACATTTTAAAAATAATGATAATATAATTAATTATTATTTATATATTATATGATAGATGATATGGGAGAAAAATTAGAAAGAATGATAAAGAAATAAAATCTTTATAATGTCACGTTATTTCATTTCTTTATCATTTTTCATGTTATATATTATGTTATTATTATATTTTAATTTAAATAGTAATAACACATTTTTTTTTCATTATAATATTATTGTTATTTATTATATTATTTTTTATACAATTAATATTAATTATTAGTAGTAATTAAGCATAATAATTAAGAAAATTATAAATAATAAAATAATATTTTTTATTGAAAATTAAATAAAAATACAAAAAAAAAAATTAATTTCACAATTAAAAAAATTAAAGAAATTATATAATGATATACAAAAATAATGTGATATATAATAATAACATTTTTTTTAATAAATAATAGTAAAAGAATTTAAATAACAATACAGATATTTATAAAGAAATAATAATAATTTTTTTATAAACCTTAAGTCCTGGGTTCGAACCCGTTAGGCGACAAATTTTACTTATGGTTAAATGGTTAAGTATGTTTGGAACTACATGCTTAATTCTTAATTCGTTGTCCAATTTTTAATTTAAAAAAAAATAATAATAATTTTTTATTTATTTTCTTTATATCATCACTTGAAAAGAAGGAAATTTTTTATTTTTCTAATTTTGTATTACTTTTTTTAATAACTATTATTTAGCAACACAAAATTAAAAAATATTTACAATTTATACCTTACATTTTACTTTCAACCAAATAAAAATAATATAGACAAGTTATACATTTTATACCCGTACAACTTATATCTCTACAACTTATATCTCTGTCTAATTAAGGGTGATCATATTTTGGTTGGATACAATCCCAACTCGAAACCAAAATATAAATTTAAGTAAAATAATTTTGTTTGTTAAATTTAAGAAGTAAAATCATGGTTATTTTTATCTGCTAACCTGTTGAATTTGTGACTTGTGTCAAGGACTTGTAAGAAGTCAATGCTCTCCATTTTATGTTTACTTTGGGAAAGTAGTCAAGACTTGATGACACACAAATTCTATACTATCAAATAACTAATTAATATATTATATATAGTTTATATTTTCAAGATAATAATTTTTGTACAAAATATAGCATCTTACTGATACAAATCAAACAATCATTTAAGATAAGATATGTCTACAGAAAAGTTAATTTAAGTATAGAAAACATAACACAAATACTAATATGATAAACAATATGTATTTCATAGCATAACAAATTGATCTATTATATAGAAAAATTGTAGTAATTATATAGAACAATTTGTACAATTTTCTTTGTCTCCTAAAAAAAGAGAAACAGAAGATAAAAGATTTTTCAACCTTTTTTTTTACCTATATCCTCTTTCTGTTATCTTATTTTATTTTTGGAATCTTAGATTCAGTTAGAAACATTTTCACCATTAATATCATACTGATAATTAGTAAAAGAAAAGGAATAAGCATATATAACCTTAGGCATATAATTAAGGTATTTGTTGTTGGGATCACTCATCCATATATAACAACAGTTGGCAATTTGGCTTATAGTGTTTTGAATATAACAACAGGATCACTCATCATATATAGATTTTGAATAGACTTATAGTGTTGTCAAATAAAGAACTGATTGAATGAAAAAAAATATGAAAGGAAGATGGCTTCCATTTGTTGATACTTGTTTTTAGTAAATAATCTGGAAACTAACCTGGTTGAATCAACATACAACCATTTATAAGTCCTTCTAGGCATTGTATCATATAAATAATAATCTATATTATGTAAATTATTATTATTCTCGCTAATATAAATTCTCTTTAGTTTTTGACATATGTTATGAGTTAATTGTCGCATCGGTATATCTAGGTTAGACAAACAAGGTGATTCAAACTGTGAACATTCTACTTTGCTCATGAAAATATATGATGTTATTTCCTATGTGGTTGTGTGATATGTAGAAATCTGGTTAAAGAAATTGTATCTTGTTTACAAGCGATTGGCCATAAGGTAAGTCCGTAAGCCCACGGTCAGTCCATTTATTAAATAAAAATAAAAATTTTATTTAAATTTATTATTTTAAAATAAAAATAAAAAAGTGTTATTTAAAAAAAATTAAGTTATGAATTTAAATCTTATTAAAATCTTATTTTAATAATTTTAAAAAAATTTTCTTAAGCTTTTCTACGTGTGGACTGAGACAGCCCAATTTTCGGGGCGACATTATTTACAAGAAATCTAGTTATGTAGAAACAAATTGTACCATTATTATTAACAAAAATATATGAACATGCTTATAAATAAAAAAAGGAAATTTTTTAATCATATATATATATATATTTTTATAAATAGTTTAAATGTGAAAACTAAAATCATAGTACATAAATCTTTGTACTAAGTTATGAGTCTATAATCATAGTACATAAGAGAATAGTGATGTTGGGCATAGAATGGACAAAGGGTCCACCAAATTGATTGGGTCCCAAGCTAAGGAGACATGAGATATAGCCCATTACCCGCATTTTTTAATTTAAAATCTTGTTTGTTTTTCATTTTAATTAATTGTTATCGTAACTTAATTTGTATTTTTCTTTTATTATTAAATTAAGTTTATTCTTTTGAAAAAAAAATCTAATCACTCCATTTAAGACTTTCTTATTAACAAATTAAATTTAAAAACAAATATTTATTATAACAGAAAATGCGAAAGATGTAAACAGTAACAAAAAGAATAAATATATAGTGTGATTCAACAATATAAAATTTTGTTGCGTTCATCCATGAGAGAATATATATATATATATATATATATATATATATATATATATATATATATTTATTGAAAATAAATAGAATTAACATAATCCTTTATAATCATGATCTTCTACCTTCATTCAAAACACTTATAGAAGAAAGAATATTATATCGAGTTTATATATAATACTAGGTCCTAAAATCCTTGAAGATATAGAATCATAATATATAATATATATATATATATATATATATGACCAACCTATTAAAAATGTCTAAATATTAGGTCTACTCAATACCTTTTGTTATCCTATTAATTTAAGTGAGTTAAATGATTTGTAAAATGGAGTCTTATTATCAGTTTCATTTATATACATATAAGATTTAATTAAAAACATGCAATTCTATCACTTTCAATTAATTTATTATTCACATTCTTCTACATTTGATCTCTTTACACAAAAAAAAACTAATGAGTAAAATTATTCTCTTCATGATCCCTTCGATGACGTTTCTAGTATTGGAGGGTGCTTATTTTCTCTTTACATAATTTAGATTTGAATTGAAATTTGTGTTTGTTATGTACGGTATTCTATTTAACTGGATCAAATTTATCGTCTCAAATTTGTGTAATATGAATAATATTTTCAATATTTGGTGAGTCGTCTACTCTTATACACTTTTCAATTGTGTTGGTGACCATTTCTCGAGTCTGTGTTTATTACATCAAATGAAATAGTGTTATCAAATATGTAATCATTTTTTTTTTCGAATATAGAGTTTTTAGAATTCATCTTTCATCTAGAACCTCTTTTACATGTATGTATTCTCTAATAATTTTGATGAGTTTCTCGTTATTTTGACAATATTTGTAGACGACCAATTATTATTTGACATAACTTTTATCGACGTTGTATACCAACTCATAGACAAAAACAAATTTTATCGTCGCTCTAGATTTTGGGTAGAACTTCCTCCTACCCCCACTTAATTAATAATTTATACGGTTTCACCATTCATTGTCTATGAACTCACCTTAAAAAGTTAAAAATTTCATGATTGAGGTATGATTTTTTTATAATTTAAGTTTTTTTTATCAATTTTTGTAACTCCTTATTTTATTTATTTATAATATATATAATTTATTCATAAAACAACACTCATAAATAATCAAGAACTCAATACATAAAAGAGTATAAAAGAAAATGGAAAAGCCTCATCTTCCATGTGAGGGAGGGCTAGCAAAATAAAATTTACAATAATAGAAATTAAGAAATCATATCTCTTAACATCTTATATTCAGACCATTTATAAAATAATAATAATAAATTGGTCAAGAATATAATAGTGAGGAAGGTTTATTGAATTTCCTTGTTTCTTCTATCCAAATTTTTGCAATATCATCAGCAACTCTTATAGCATCCATTGAAACACCAGACAATCCTTCCTTTGTGAACCCAACTCCATATAATCCATCTTTTCCTTTCCATCCTTCATCTGGAAATCTCCATTTTGGGTATCCATTTTCAGAGAACAAATCATTTTCCTGATAAAACAAAAAGGTTATTTTCTAACCCAAAAAATCCAACCAAAAAAACCCATTTTTCCAATTTACCTTTAACCAAGAAGGGACATTGCTGCAATACCCAGTTGCAAAAATAACAGAGTGAAGCTTATCAACAACTTCACCATTAACAAGCTCAACTTTACCTCTTCCAAACCTCTTAATCTCACCATTAACTATCTTCATCTTCCCAGATTCAATCTTCTTTAAACTTCCAATATCTAAAACTGGACTCTTCCCTTTCCTTTCTTTAATCTCTAAAGGACCCATTTCAGGTCTTCTCAATCCATACCTCTCTGTATCACCAAGAATCAATCTTGCAGCAACCACCATTATCTTATCAACAACCTTCAATGGCAGCCATTTCATCATCATCATTGCCCAACCATAAGTCGATTTCCCAAGGATTTCTCTCGGCAATACATGAACCTGTTCATCAAATGATTCAAATCCAACTTTAACATCAATCTTTCATCTTAATTTTAAACAAAGACTAAATTTTTCTTACCGAACTTCGAACCACCATCAATGGAATCGCATTGAAATGGCAAAGATCAAGCGAGACTTCCATACCCGAGTTTCCACATCCAACAACTAAAACACGTTTATCCCTATACCCCTCGCCGGACTTATATTCAGACGAATGCATAACCTCGCCGCCAAACTCCTCCACGCCGTCGAATTCCGGGATAATCGGAGCCGCGTTCTCCCCCGTCGCCACCACCAACCACCGACAGATATATTCAACCTCGTCAACCCCATTTCCCAAGATTCCTTTGACTCTCCACAGCCCGCATTTCTGGTCGAAACGAGCTGATTTCACTGTCTGATTGAACCGTGGCTCGATTTGGAACTTATTTGCGTAGGTTTCGAGGTAATTGATGAACTGATACTTTGTTGGGTATTGAGGGAAGTTATTTGGGTATGGGAAGTGGGGAAGTTGACAGAATTGTTTAGGAAGGTGGAGTTTTAGGCGGTTGTAAGTTCGGTTTTGCCAAAGGGATGCAATGCAGGAGGCTTTGTCGAGAATGATGAAGGGGACATTTTGAAGATTGAGGCCGGCAGCCACGGCTAGACCGGAAGGACCGGCACCGATGATGAGAGGGCCGTTTACGAAAATAGACCTGCCGGAGAAGATGATGGTTTCTTGATCATGATTATCAATTGGTTGAGACATGATGATTATGTTAAGTGAGGAAGATATTATGTGTGGAGGAATTGATGATGGGGGATTGGGAGGTTTAAATAGGGAAGTTAGAATTCAACTAGTTCTTTTTAATATATATTTTAGTTTTGTTATTTAATTTATAAAGAAGAATATTGGGTTTTGTGTGTTTATGTGGAATTATCCATTATGACACAATTACGATTCTCCCGTTGTAAAATTTCTGTTTTCTCGTAGAGGGGTAAAATAGTCATATTTATTTTATTTTATTGTTTTGCTACTATTTATGAGGGAAAAATGATTTCGTAACAGAGATCCTATTTGTAAACTTCACTGGCAAATTTTTGTTTGTGTTTAGTAGTGAAGAAAGTATTACAACTCTTATTCAAGTATGATGAAAATTTATTAAGAAAATATTTCGTTTCATGGGTATTACAAAAAAATAAAATAAGAATCTCACAATCAAACAAATATCACTAGTCGTAATAGGTAATAAAAACCCGATGAATTGTAAGTTTATAACAGAATTTAAGGAGATTTTATTTTATCTTATTGTATCTACATGTTAGTTTATGGAATGAGTTACCTTTCAAACATAGGTAGAAGATAGGAATGCTCAAATATTTAATTTCTCATTTACATCGTTAGAATGAAATGCAATCGTTATATCTCTAAGGGTAGATGAACGAATATCGAAATCATTTGGGTGAGTGAAGGCTAAGATAGACAATTAAGGAACAATTTAAGGCTTTCTAGGTAGCTTTTGAGCCTTATTGTTTAAATTGGTTCTCCCCTTTATTGGGATGTTTTGATACTCGACTCGAGCCAATTCATTTTATTTTACTTCTTTCTAAAAATCTTGATTAAAAATTGGTCATGATTTTGGGTTTTCTTTACTTTGATTAACTCATGTCAAATTATAAACTAAAGTTTAGGCCAGATTTGATTGTTTTTCATAGACTATGTTCTTAGATAATTAGGTATTCCCAAAAGATGCTGTACAATGATTATGTATCAATGCAAATATTCTTATTTTTCAATAAAAAAAATGTATAGTAAGATTGAAAACACTCTAAAGTCCAACATTACAATATTACAACATCTAAAAGCTTCACAATAAATAAATATAAACCAATCAATTAGCAAACAAATATACCACAAAGATCCTCAATACTTTCTCCAAAAGAAACTTGTCATGCATACTGAAATCAACATCCAAAAAATAAAACATCTTTGTCATTTTCATGAATACATATATTTTCAAATAACAATTAATTGAGTATGTAGATTTTCAAGCTCTATCCGTTTGACTTATTTATTTATTTCTTTAGTTTATCTTTTTTTATTTGTCTATGTCATGTTTTCTATTTGTCTATGTCACGGTTCCATTGAAATTATAATATTTTAATTTCTATCATTTGTTCCATTCCTTCCTCTTTTCCAAACATTGCAACACATTATTTATGTTTTGCAAATTTACCTGTAAACATTTGACACCCATTCTTTTTAACTAGTCATCAACTAGATTTCGAATATATGTAACCGATCAATTTCTTGTTGACTTATAAGAAACAATAAGTTATCGACATATAAAATCTCTAAAAGACAGTAAAGACAATATTCAAACAACAAAACAAAACATATATTTGAAAATCTTGAAGAGTCGTTAATCCTCTTATATATAAGAAATCTTGAAACAATTGTAATTGTATTATATAAATCTAATTTTGATAAATAAATGGTAGAGCACATAAAACACATATTCTGATAATGAGTTAGAGTCTTTACCCTAACTATATATTATAAAATAAAATAAATATTGATAAATACAGAAAAAGTGAAAGAAAAATTTTAAACGATAATAAATAAACTAATTAAAATGTAATATTTAATCCCTCTACCTAAATAAGAAGTGAATGTGCATGAACAAAATCTTGTTAGATTTAGTCTCTTCTTTTTAGGAAAAAAATATGACTTTTTTTTTATTAATATCGTATCTTAAATTCGTAATAGCCTAGGAATGAGTACGTACATCCTGCCTAAACTTAGGCCATGTTTGGTTTAATTTTTAAAAATCATAATTATAAATAAACATCATTTTATTCTTTTTTCGTAATCACGTTATTTTATTCATTAACTAAAATATTAAAATATTATCTATTTAATAATTTATTTTAAAAAAATTCTCAATTCCATAGATTATTAGAAAAAGGTCATATGCTTAATTTGGTGAAATTTGTGATAATTAGAATTACAAACTCTTGGGATCTGGTTTATATGAGTGATGGATTTTTATAAATACTTATATATATAACAAATTAATTTTTAATAAATTCATTTGACAATTATAATAAATTAATTAGTAATAATACAAATAATTAATGATTTAGATATCAAATTGTACGATCAATTTATAATAATAAAAATTTCAAAAAAAAAGATTCAACAATCATACAATTGGTTGAGAGTCACTCCGAAAACGAACTTGTTTGAATTAATAAATGAATAGAGTTAGAAGTAGAATAAGATAAATGAACCAATGAAACGATGTCGGAAGAAATTTTAATAAATATTCAGAACGACATTTAAAATTATCTTAACCGATGATGGGTAAGTAATGCTGAAAAAAGTTATACCACATGATAATGGATTATCTTATATAGGACTGCGAAAAATTCATACAAATCAAGAGATTATACATGCAATAAAAAAAGTTTTCATATAAAAGACCAATTACAATCGCTCTTTATAAAAAAAATGAAATATAACTTTAGATCCGATAATTTCGTCTCATTTGCTGCTAAGATAAAATTTGAACACAGACTCGAGAAAGAATCACCAACCCATCGAAATATATGAACAATAAACGACCTAACAAAGGTTGTGAATACTATTCGTATTAAAAAAATTAAGACAAAAAATCCTATCTGATTCAAGCAAATGTCAAACCGAACAAGAGCAACACCAACTATTGCAACTCAAATCTTAACGATAAAATTATAAACAAAATAAAAATAAAAAAATAAATAAATGTTGAAGGATATTAGGTATGTCTTTCTACTCAAATTAAGCAAGCAATTCCCGCTCATTTTAATATATTATTATTATTATTATTATTATTATTATTATTATTATTATTATTATTATTATTATTATTATGTGGACAGAATTTGTACCTGAGTACACTAATGAGATGGGTACAAATTTGGAAAGAGAAAGATGAGTAGCAAAGTTTTGATACCGGTACAAATGAGAAAAAACTAAAAAAAGTGGTCCCCACTTCACTTTTTTATGCAAAAAAATAAACATTTAAAATTTTTAAAAAATAAACATTTAAACATTTAAAAAATTAAATATTTAAAAATAAATATGACCGTTTTTTCTAAAAAGTTAACAGGTGCATTTCCTAAATTATTTTTAAAAATTATTGATTTTTTTTAATTTTTTAATATAATTTATAAATATTAGTTTTATTAATTTAAACAAATTAATATAATTAAAAATAAAATAAGATTATTTGAATTATTGAATTAAAAAATATTATATGAATTAGATGATGTGGATGGTGGGACCACAATTATACTTGAGATGGTTGAGGAATAGAGATATAAATTGAGAGGTATAATTTATTTGTGATGTGACTGCTGATGTGGCACATATTTGTACATATGTATGAGTACAAGGATGGGGATGCATGCTCTTAGAGCTTGTTTGATGTACGGTTATTTGGGTTTTTTATTGATGAGTTTATTTTTAAAAAATATTAATGAAAAAATAAATATTTTAGATTTTAATTAGTTAAATTATTATAGTATTTTTATATTTACATTTTATAAAAAAATAATGTAAAATTATTGTTATTAAATAGTTAAAAAATCAATTTTTTATAGTAAAAACACAATATCAAACCAGCTCTTAGAGGTGCTTAAAAGAGGAAGTTTACCGTCACTTATATAGTGACGCTTAGCATTAATTAGCACGAATTTAGCAGCTGGTTGTTTTAGGATACTTTTAGCCTATGGTTTATGTATTGTGTTTTAGCGGCCGGTTTTAATAATTAGCAAATTATTAAGCATCTTAATTTGATATTTATATTTTATATTTCAATTATTAATAATATATATATTTTTTTATCAAGTAGGGACAAAAATAAAGAAACGATAACAATCGATTCAATAAATTTTATTTTTATTTTTATTTTTGTTTAAATATAGAAAGTTATAATTCCTCGTAATAATAAATAATAACTTTCATTCCATTTAAAACAATCTAAAGGAGAATTAAACACCTTTATTCTTTCATGAACCATTCTTATTACTTTAGTTATCTTAATTATTATCATGTTATTGTTAATAAGAGTGTAACTCTCTAAATTTTTAAAACTATTTGTCTTGATTTTGTTTTTGTATTTGGAGGAAATAATTTATTTACCTATCTTATTCATTTGTAAATAGAAAGAACTATTTTATTAGTTGGTTACCAATAGTGACTTGCTAAATTTCAATACCAACAACAATTAGACTGTCTAAGCATTGATTTTCGTCAATTAGACTGTCTAAGCATTGATTTTCGTCGATATTATTATTATTTTTTTAACAAACATTCATTTCAATTTTAAAACGTTCTAAGTGTCGAGATCTCTTATGAACTCATCTTAACACTTGAACTACCTTATTGATTTACGTTTTTATTTGATATATAAAAATAAAAATTCTAAAATATGATTTTTAAAAAAAATAAAAACTAACAAATTCAAAATCTATTACAATTTGGTAGAATAAAAAATCAAATATGAGAGGGAGAAACATCACATGGAAACATAATGAATCGATGCAACATGTCTTTTGGACCATCCAATTGAGTCTTTGACTATGATAATCTATTATGCTTTCAATACTTAATTAAGCAATAATTAATTTACAGTTGATGATTATGTGTTTAATTAGTTATTTTACCAAATAGATGATACTCTTTTTCAATTAATATTTTATATGCTATATATATCATTAATCTTCCCTAATCCAATATATAATATCATATTCTCCCATTCTATAAATCAATTTATAATATTGATGATCAGTTAGGTTTATATTCTCTTACGAAATAATTGAAATTTTATACCAATTAATTCAGACCACGATATCCTACATTCTAATAAAACACAATCGACTTGTCCAAACCGAGATAGCCTTAATGTTGCGACGAATGATATTTACGTAAATGTTATAGGGCAAATAGAAACAAAAGTAAATACCGTTTTTCAATATTATAGGTTTAAAAAAAAATATTATAAAATTTGGCACAGGCTCCAAAGAGGCAAGAAGATTCAGTTAATGAGGTCGGTACCAGATTTGTTTGAATGAATGGAGACAGTTTCCAATTAATCATCCAAATGCCATGCTCTGATTAAGTCTTAATTGCAGGTGTATGTGTTTAATTAATAACTTATTATTGTATTCACTTTTATTTATTAATATATTTAGCCTTTGGTTTTAAATTTTTATTTGAAGAAAAATTAAGGTTAATTTTATGAAATGGAGTTAAGAAAATAACTTTATCAATTATTATCTAATTTTGTTTGACCCGCATATGTAATAAGGATTTTTATTGTCGTTTATTTAAAACTCAATTAATAAAGTGATATTAATTATTATAGTGTTTAAGTTATTGGGTTAAGTCGCTTATTTGTTGGTATGATATAATTTATAATATGTAGAAATTCAATACTTATTTTGTTATTTATGATGAACTAAAAGTATTTATGATGAACTAAAAGTAGAAAGAGACAATAATTGAAAGCGTTAGTTTCTCGTAATAGTCACATAAGTTTCCTCTTAATTAATTTATCTTGAATTATTGATATAAAGATTAAAATTTTATAGTTTCTTGTTCACCTCAATGAAACATTATGGGTTATAGATGTATCTATATACTAATATATATAAGGCGTATGACTCAATTCATCGTCACAAAACTCGTCTCGTGGATGAAACATTTCATCAACAATATGACTATGCGGAACTTTTAGTCACGTTGTTAAACACACACGATTTGCACAAGTGGCTTGTGGATGTATTAGTAATTAGTTTGATGCGAGATTAAACACTCTATTCAAATTACAACTTATATTTTAGTAGTTTATGGTGATCTTCTATCCTCTCCAATTTAAGCAATGCTATTTTGCTCAATTATTTATATATTAGTCTAAACTTAGCTATTTTTCCGAGGTTCTCGTCACTCGTACCATATATGAATTGTTTCTTTGTTAGTCTAAATATGTTGACGATTGATATTGTAATTGGATAATTCTATTACATCATGATGGTGAACTCTTTGTTGATTGATTTATATAAGGTGAGCAAACAGGTAAATCCAATCCATTTTATCGGATCCATATTAAATTCAAATTATATTAATCCAATCCATAATATTGATTAATTCGGATTGGATTGAGTATAGTTTGGATAATCCAATTTAACATTTTTATATTTAATAAAAAAAATATTTTAATTATTTTATTTTGTTAATTTTTTTTTAAATTACTAAAAAACTTATAATTATTTTTTTAAATATTATATTATAATATTTTATCTTATCCAATAAATACTGAATAAAATAAAATATATATATTATATATAATTGATTACTGTAGCAAAAAAAATTAATTAGCTAAATGCTGTGAAAATAAACTAAAAAATATTAATATATTGAGGTGAAACAAGTAAAATTAAGAAAAATATAGTTTATCTAGATATTTGGATAGACTTAATCCAAACCAATTAAATCCGAATTCAATCCAATCAAATTTAATCAAATCCAAATTCAATTCAATCTAATTCAATCCGAACTCAATCAAATTTGAAATAATCAATTTAAATTAGTATTTCGAATTCAAATCGAATTGAATTTCAGATTAATCCGTGTGTAGTGCTCACCCCTAACATATAGTTTGGAAGTAGATCTCACATGGGAGAAGAACTTTTTTTTCTTGATACATGATATATAAGATTTGCACTTAATTGTTTATTTGGATGTTATGGTCAATGCAATTTTGTGTTCACTATATTTCTAAATTATTAAATGAAGTTTCTATTTTTCTTGATTTTTTTTTTTAGTTCACAACTAATCTTGTTAGCACATTTTGCGGCATATGATATATGTTTGACCACTAACTATTGCCATTAGTCATTATTAATTTATTATTATTATATTAATTTAATATAAATAAACTATTTAGACTTAGATTGATTCAAATTAAGACTGATTAATCATTAGAGTTAATCAATAATCAAGTGATTTATAACCCCACCAAGATGGTCGTCACGGGTTCGATTCTCACTGAAAGTTGGTATATTAGTTTTTCTTAACTAAAAAATCCTTAATTACTTTTAAAATTTTGGACTAACTTGTAATATTCAAAGTGAAATCAAACTAAACCTTAAAGTAGCTTCCTAAAGTTTGATGTTGACTGGTGGTTGTGTGAAGCTCAACAAATATTCAAACTAATTAACTAACTTCTTACAACGGTAATAACTGAAACCCAATCAATGTTGAATATAAAATTCAGGTCAATGTTTTTCAATGATTTAGAAAACATGAGAAAATAATTCATGTGAGCACATGTCTATGAAAATTGGAAATTTTGATTTTTTTTCTTCAAAATTTTGTTCATTGATAAGTTGGATTTTGATTATGACCAGAATCTGCAAGAAAAAATAAAATACAATACAACAATTTAACTAATTAGTAATCCTGTAACTATAGATAAATTTAAATATGATTTGTAATATATAAAGATGAAAGATTGGATGTATCTTAGCTTCTGAGGTCAGTTTGATAATATTTTAGATAACCCATTTTATACATCAATTCATATTCTATTATAATAGGTTTATAAATTAAGTTGAATCATTTTCATTATTAATTTTTAATAAAACTAACTTAACAAATACAACCTAATAATAATTTCAAACAATTCTTCTAATTAAATAAAGACATAAATAATAATAAAAATTATGGATTGATTATTTGAATAGACCATATATCAAACTCTAATATATTAATATTTATTATATCAAAATTCTCTATCTCACCATATGGCTAGATAATTTTCGTTTCAAATTGATACTGTTATAACAGTTCAGATCAATTTAAATGCTCAACCCGATTCGAATTTAAAAATACTTTTATTTTCTCGAACAAGCCCATATAGTGGAATGAATCATTATTAAACACCAATTTGTCATTCTTCACAGCTTGCATATGTTTGTAAAAGTAATTATTATATGACAAACATAATATAAACCACAAGATGGAGGAAGAAGTATTTTCCTAAAATCCCATAATTACAATACTTAAATTTCTATATATATATATAATTAAAGGCAACTTTTCAACCAATGGACTGTCTTCTGCCTTCTGCATTGGTTTGTGACCTTGCCACAACTTGGTAGTTTGATCTCACATTCTAGAAACAAACCCATAAGAAAATTAAATAAATAAATAAAACAATTTTACAAAAAAACATGTTTATCCTACATAGTATTTAGATATAACACCTCTAGTGTTACCTCAAGTAGTGAAATATAATAAAAGTCCTCCATGTGCTGCATAAGCGCGCTCCCATCCCTGATTGATCGAAAAATATTTATCTCTGTATTCAATATCTTCTCGATAAGCTCTTTCTCGCCTTTCATCTGTCCAAGGTTTCAACACACAAAAAATAAAAAATAAAAATAAAAAGAATCTGAATGGTAGACTAACTGATTTCATTCTCAATGTATGATGAGGCTCATAGATGAATGTTAGTGGCAGTTTTCATTTTAAGTCTTATAACAGTTTAATAAAATCAATTCAATGATAATTACTTTTCATTTATACCATGTTGAATAGGAGGAATTTGTTGTAAATAGTAAATTTCTTCATATAAAAAAAGAGAAATAAATAAAATAATAAAGTGAGAGGAACATACAAATTCACTGACAAGAACATCGGGTGTGGCCTCCCCAATTACATCACCTTCATAGCCATCTCCAATGAGCTCCATATTTTCCTGCATTAGATTTGCATGGAAACCAACCTAACTCTCAAAATCGTTACGAAATGAAATTTGATCAACATCTAGATAAAACAGACCATTTTTTATGTAAGAGAAAAAAAAAGATACATCCAAGCAAAGCATGGGAAGCAGCTATATATATACAAAGTACTAACCATGGGAGTTTTGAGATCTCCTGTTGCAAGATATATGGGATGAGCCACATGGCAATAACCCATCAAGCGAGGAATTGTTGGGATTATGTCTCTATGGTTTACAACTCTCCAGCTATCTTTTACTTTCTGTAATTTAGAAACAAAACTCAACCAATGTCACATGAAATATGTAAAAATGAACAGTTCCATAGTTGCATAATCTAAGTTGATGATCTTCTAATGATATGACTAATCATTCCTAGAAACAGTAGATACATATTTTCCTGTAAGACATCAGTTTGACCATATCATACAAGAAAATCACCCACATTACCCAAACTATGTCAGTAAGGGGCTAAATGCAATTCAAGTGGACAAGTTATAAATTAATTAGGAGAAAAGAGATTTATTTTTTCTTTGGGGTCCATGTCATACAAGAAAATCACCCACATAGATGATAAAATATACATAACCAAGAACATGAATAGCTAAACAAGGATCCCAAATATTTGAATGAGCTAATTTATTTTGAAAAATGTCAATTTTTATTAAAAAGAACGCATGATGCTAATTTATGAGAGTTCTACTAATTAAATCGTCCATTTTTACAAATTACTACTTTGCGTATAGAAACAGTAATGAAGATTATAGTGTATAATTTTATAGTGAAGAGATTTTCTTGATTTGTTTTGATTAATATACTTATTACAATCAGAATACAATAGTTAGAGAATGATATTGTAATTATAAACATGATGCACAATATCACATAATATTTTCTAGGTAAGGATGTTGAAATAGAAAGAAGCAATAAAGTAGAGAATAAATGGAGGGATGATTTCTAATATGAAGTACCTCATTGTATAGTTCTGCAAAAATTTTGTTCCCCACTCTAGGAGAACCAAAGTTATACATAGTAACAGAAATTGCTCCAAGCCTGAAAAAAAAGACTTATTCTTCAATTTATTTGTACATATGAATAAAGACATCTCAAGATAAATACTTTCTACACCCACTTTTAAAAAAAAAACTTTCTAAACCCTGAAATGAACATGTTTCTAGATATTCCTAGCATCTTAATGAGAAAGTAGCACAAAATGCATCACATAAGATATCACATTTGTTTCATGATCAATAGTACCAAAAGGTACACAATGCTAGTTAGAAATATGTTAGGAAATAAGAGAAAAATTTCCAATGGACTATCTCAATTGGAGTATATACCAGTTGGACTAATTCTGTAATTTAAAAAGGCAATATTGTCCTTGACCTAATGCATTATAGAGAAAATTGATACTAAGAAAATTCTATTACTTTTTTAATCCAATTTTCCATCTAGCGTGTTGATATAAGATGTCAGGGTATTATCTACATGTTTGAATGATGGCATGAAAATGTTGTGCACAACAAAGCATTGGCCCTTGAAGACAAGGAAAGGGAGGGAGAAGAGAGAGAAACATATTATTTGGCTCAAACTGAAATAGTGCATAGGTAAGTTTGTTATTTTCTCCAATATGCAATTGGACAATAGACATGTAGAAAGTGATTTTATTTTATTTTCTCCAATTGTCATCAGCAGACCTGATAACTTGGTTAATGAGATTTATTCAGAAGTTTCTAAGCAGAAAACATGAAGCCAGAGTTTATTCCGTTGCTGAGGCCTGAGAGTGCAGGGGTAAAAAAAACTTACTTGGCTAATTGACTAGATGCCAGTTCAAGAGCTAAAAGTGTCGCCAAGGCACCGCCCAAACTATGCCCAGTGACGTAAACAGTCCATTTATGTATCTGCTCATCATTATCATCATCCCTGTGCAGTGTGATTCTTTAGATAAGCGAACATGTCATAGGAGTTGCAAAATCTTGTAAATAAGATACTATTTCTTTAACCAGATTTCTACATAACCACACAACCATAGAGGAATTAGCATCATACAATTTTCATGAACAAAATAGAATGCTCAATGATTGAATCCACCTTGATTGTCAATCTGGACGTCAATTAACTCATAACATGATGACAAAAACTAAAGAGAAGTTATATTAGTGAGAATAATAATAATTTACATAATTGAGATTATTATTAATGGGATGCAATGCCTAGAATTGAGTTGTTCAATAACACGTTAATGTAAAATGTTCAAGACTTGGTATATGAGATTGTTTGTATTATTATAAGTTGTCTTCCTGACAATTCTATTAATACAAACTTTAACATTTAGAAAGAAAATACATCATAACATAAGATTATAATATCTTAATGAAATATAGTATCCTCAATCATAACATGTAAAGTCCAGTGTCATAATATAATATTTCAGTATTTCCCTTAAATCCAAGTTAATAAGTTTTATGTGACCGGAATCTGCACCATAGTTAGGATTTAATAGTACTAACGTCTTCATTTCCCTTTCCCGCTCTTGTGCCTTGTTTCCAGCTCTTTAGGTTTCGTCTTCAACTTATTTTACCACTAATCATCTTAATAGGTGGAGATAGAATTTTATTCAATCACTTCTTTATTTGTGAACACTATAATTCTATTCAAAATCTATGATTGAGTTTGGATGTAGACCAATAATTTTATGTAAAAATCTAAACTAAACATGACAAAAATGCCAGGAGTCCAAAATAGGATAACGACACAAATCTCATCTCCAGTTAACTCGGTCAGAATGTTGTTATAGAAGCACTTACTTGAACCCCACAGCCATTTTAATGAGAGATAGAATCCTCATCCTGACAGAATCATAGGCACTTAGAAAACCACTATGAACCTGACAAGTTATCGTACAAGTTATTTGGTTAATAAGACAAGCTCATAATCAGTAAACATCATCAAACTTGGTATTGAATAAGTAGATACTGGTACCTGAACCTCTTGCTTAAAATCACCACCTATTCTCTCTGGATTCAGCCTACAAGGCATATATGCAATTAATAGTAAGTGGAAAAGGGTAATCCATTATGTATTTAGATATTTATCAGTTTAAAAGTCAATAATCTATTGTTATCAAGTAATAGACAGTGGTTAACCTTTCTTTTCTAATGATATAACATATCTAGCATGGCAAAGAGGTTACTTCAATAAAACAATCAAATGAAGTATCTTCCCTTTCTGGTTTCCTACTGATGCAATATAAAAGGGATCCAATGTAGAACTGGAGCTTAATGGATCAACAAAACGAGAGGAAAAAGCTGTATGCAATAATAGCCTTATAGGAAATAGACATTACCCTGTAGGCATGACCATCAAATCTGTTCGCAAATCCTTCCACCTAGACTGGGAAGGTAAACAACTCAGTGAAGTCAAGCTGAACCATTTTACAGAACTAAATAAGCAGATAAAATAGCATTTTTTCACCTGGAAAAGAACCTACTTGCTCAGTTCCCCTGAAAGCAATTACCAATCTTTTACGTGTACGATCACGCCAAATTGCCACCTGTTGAAATATATGGATGAGTGATCCCAATAACAAATAGCTTAAAGGCCTAAGGTTATATATGCTTACAGAAATGTTTCCTATCCTTCCTTTTATTTTCTTTTATTAATGCCTGAATTTGAGCTTCTAATTTCTTGCCTTTAAACTTTACCTCGGTATCAGTAGATGGGTTATCTAGGAAAGATATCTTCTCAAATTCAGATTTAATGAAACTTGGATGACCTAACGAAGTAGCCAGCATTGCCCAAGCCTCCATAGCACTTTCTGCTGATGAAAAGAGTACCCTCATCTCCTCTGCTTTCTTCTCATCCAATTCAGATGTCAAGGGCAGATCAGTAATTCCACTCTTTGTAATTCCAGAAGCATCATTATTCATTTCAGTAGGGGTATTTTCTTCACCTTCGCTTTTTCCAAAGAGACGGGCTTCTTTGTTTAATTTTGCAACAGCGGCATTTAAAACCATTAGGGCTCCAAGAACAGAGTCGGTCTGCCGCAATACATCTTGGGTAACCTTCTTAATATCCGGAAGAGAAGTCTGAATGTTGTTAAGGCTCAGTTTCCCAGCTGTTATATCATTATCAGCAGTATTCTGACCTTCAGAAGTTGCAAGCCCAGATTCAATATAGACTGCTTCTGCAATCTTCTGGGACTGTATACCAATTCTGTTCAACAATTCAAAGCCATCCCATTTTACTTTCTCAGGAGCAGGGAGACCAAGCCTCTGAACAACATTATGGTTGATAAGGTCAGAAAAACTCTTCCAAAAATGGCCATCTGACAGCAAGGCATTACTAGCTTGAGTGTTTGAACCATTTTCTACCATGCTTGTATCATTTATATAGCTCTCTGGTCCATCCTTGAAAGAAGGCGCTACTTCTGTCTCAGCACTGGTTGATTTCTCAGCAATTTCATTAGTATCTGACTTGCCAAGTTTAGCAAACCAATCATTCTGAAGATACGACTCATTAAGCGACTTAATTTGCCCAAATGCATATTCTACAAATTCACGTGCTTGGATTGTCTCTGAACCAACCAGCATATTTAAAGCAGAATCAAAACCATTCTTCTTCAGAAATTCTGTAATAATAGGGATATTCCACCACTTCTTCTCTTCTTCTATTTCGTCAAAGCTCTTGTATCTGATCTGAGATCACACAATAAGAATAAGTACTCAATGGTGAAAATGTTTCTAACTGAATTTAAGATTCCAAAAATAAAATAATAACAGAAAAAACATATAGGTAAAAAAAAAGTTGAAAATCTTGTATCTTGTTGCAAAGTTAGTGGCTGTAAACTGTTAACAAGGAACAATTGGTTCAAGGGCCATGTTATGAAAATATCTAGCATAAGTTATATTTGTAAACTGGTTCAAGGACAATATCAGTGATTGTTCTATGTTAGTGTAAAGAAAAGGTTGAAAGATTGTATAATTGCTTACTCTAGGACTGCAATAATAAGATTCATCTTAACTTTAAGGAACAGTAGAGCTGAAAGAGAAGCTGAGGAGTTCTATGATACTTGAAAATGAAGTGAGGAACTGTTTAAGTGCTTTCAGAAATAAAGAAGAGCTTAAACGATTTTTTTTAGATTGTGGGTTTCCGCAACTCTTTCGGAGTTCAACTAGTCCCAACGAGTTAAGCATATAGCCAAACACACTTGTAGATCTGTATAGTACGTACGGGGGAGAAAGAGCTAACCTGCTCTTTCCCCAAAGAGAAAATTGAAATTATTCAGATGTTAAGTTGTGGTTTACATGACAAATTCATATATTTAAAGGATATTTAGTGTAATAAAAAGAACCGACAACAAACAACATGTTGAGTGTAAACAAAGTTGCACAAATTCTAAGGAATATGGAGAGATAATTCAACACACCCCCTCAAGTTGGGTAATGTATTTCCTCGAAATCGATTTAGGAAGAACTTTGATGAGAAGTAGGGGGACATGGTTGTGGGGGTAATACTAGTTCTCCTTAATTAAAAAAAAAAAACTTTGATGGAAATGTTCACCATCTAAGAGGAAGAGCCTTGGCAACTATGAGAGCGGAGGGGATGCTGACGTGGGGATGACAGCGAGTTGACTTTGAATCACTGGAGTATCACTGGATTAAATGACAGCGCGTTGGCTTTGAATCGCCGGAGTGTCGCTGGATGTTGATGACAGCGAGTTGACTTTGAATTGCAGGAGTATCGCTGGACGGAAGTGAAAATTAAAAAATTTGGACAAATTATATCAGGAAAAAATCAGTCTAGACACGAAGACGATGCTCGATACAGATTCAGCTGAGAAATATAGTGCAGTTTTGAAACGATGAAACTGTCAAGAAAGAGATAAAAAACGCCCTGGGATTTTTGATAAATAATTTCGGAAAAATATGAGATTATAGAATCATTTGAGTTTTCCTTCAATGGCTATTTTCACCATTGGAGGAGGCAGCGGAAAATTTTGAACAAGTTTCTTCGAGATGAAAAAATCTGCTGCTCTGATACCATATACCATGTAAAAAATTAAAAAAAATTAAAAGAGAGATAATATTATTTAGATGTTAAGTTGTGGTTTAAATGAGAAATTCAGATATTTAAAGGACCGAGTGTAATAAAAGAAAGGACGGACAACAAACAACATTGAGTGTAAGCAAAATTGCACCAATTCCAAAGAAAATGGAGAGATAATTCAACACAAACACACTCAATCAATTTAACCAAACATGCAACTTGGCTTAAGTGCTTTTAGCAAAAAGAATCTGTTTAAGTGTGGTAACTAGTATGCTTTAAACCTTTAACTTGTAGTTTACTCTTTTAAACTAACTCTGAAACATCATTACTGATTTACTGTACTATTATAAAAGTGAGTCTTTAAATTTAATACACTAAAAGCCCTTTAAACTAAGTAAAATATAAAAGGAAATATAATTTACCTTATTTGTTTTTATTGAAAATGATCCTGGTTTGAAGACTCAAACAAATATAATTGACCTAATTTAATAACTATCTTTCTATTTTTCGCAATTCAATTAATAAAAAGTTGTCCTAATGTGTTTTTCTCAACAAAAAAAAAAACTAATTTCTCAAAGAAAACAATTTAAATAATATTATAACGACTTTTCTTTGAGCATATTTCTGATCTATTTCAAAGCTATTACTTTGTTTCTCTACTAAGAAGTTCAACTAAACACAGTACTCGATTTCCACAATAACCTCCTATGTCCACCATAAATTCCATCTACACTTCCCATCATAACTCCCATCATTCTCGTCTTCTTCTTTCTGGTTATTATTTTTTCTGGAATTCTAATGGATGCCAAATGAATACTACTCACCAAAATGTCTGCCTTGTTGATAAGGTTATTTCGCAAACCAATAATCAGGAAAACATAATTTAATAATTGACAATAACAACTCTTAGCTTAGTGAGTACCCATAATTTTCATAATAATATTTCGTCAACTATTAATAAATAACATAAATTACTAATCAATTTTAAAGGAAAAAGAATGATTCAAATAGTAATCAATTTTGTAATTATAAATAGTGAATGTCCCACTTCATGTCACAAAACATTGAGGGAAAAGAGGAAAAACCCAGAAACATCTGCGATTGTTGATTGAATACACTCCACAATGCAAAGAATCTCAAAACATTTCAAGAACCATTGGATTCAAGTTAGTGATAATCCTTAGAAATGCTTCACATTTATGCTGGATAGAAATTGCCAACAAAACACCTGAAATCTTAAGGTGACAGAAGAACTATATGGCTAATGTTATGTTGTCCTTTCATCACAAGTGAATTAGAATTAAGGGTCAAAGTGTAGTTATGTCGGATTTAGGGGTTATATATGACTAGTACTAGTCCAAATATATTATTTACTTTTGTATGATTTAACACTGCAAATATAAGTTGGGTTAAGTTGGATTGTTCACCAAACCCAACTTGTTCTTTGTTCAAAAACTCAGGAAAGCATACTGTTATGAAACGAAAATGGGAATTAGGACTGTAAGCTCTAGAATAATCTGACGAGTGTAATAATCGTCGGCAGATATTTTACAAATAAACTGTTTTAACCATGAGCATTTTAAAATACAGTTAATTCAGTACTTAATAAAAGGCGGGAAAAAGAGTTGGTGTTGACAGCTGTAAGCTGGTTTTGGCGGAAAAAGAGGTTACAACAATAGAAGCTTAAGAAGTAACTGAGTAGGGAATCAAATGATTATTCAACCAGTTATTCAATCTCAAAGGTTAGTTCCTATTCTCTCTCAATCCAAATCATATTCTCTTCTACACAATCCTAATCTCATCTATTCGATTGCAGATTTTGTGATCGATCTTCTCTTCTTATCCTATCTTCATAAATCAGCTAAACATTAATGTACTATCCTGTTCTTGACCTAGAATTCTTGGAATTCTAATTCAAAGCTTATCAAATACCTCTAGTTGTATCTTTCCACCACCACCCATACCTTCCAGTTCAACCAAAACCTCGTGCAAATTTCCTAGCAAAATCATAATATGATCAAAATGTAAAGACCTGGCATCTAAATTTGCCTCTGTAAGGAACCATAGAAATCTATGCAAGGAAAATATAGAAAGTTATTGCTTTATTTTCTTTCTTTTCTTTTTTGTAAATTGTATGAGTGTGAAGAGAAAGTTATTGCTTTCTCTGGCAGGAAATGATTATTATGTGGCAAGGTTCCACCTGAAGGAAGACTATGATTATGCTCTTACAGGTGGCCCTTGGCCAATTGCAGATCACTACCGAAGGCTTCGGAAGTGCTGGCGGCCTAACTTCAAGCCGGCAGAGGATGTTATCACCAAAGTTGCAGCATGAATACATGGTACATTTATGCTAGTGTATATAGGAAAGTGTGGCACCAAATGCTAGAAATAGAAAACTTGTTAATTCCCTGAAATGTCCTCAATAATCCTAATTTATTCATCATTTATTGACAAATAATCATTAACAAGAAAAAAGATAATTATATATGTCCCACAATTAATCCTGCTAAAAAATAGGATGTTCACATTTATCTTGAACTTACTTTCCATTTATCTTTTGTTTCTCTTGTATTAGGAGACAAAGAAAATTGCACAAATTGTTCTATCTTATTAGTGCATTTTTTCTTTATCATAGATCAATTTGTTATGCTGTGAAATACACATTGTTTATCATATTGTACTTGGGTTAAATTTTCTATACTCAAATTAACTTTTCTCTAGACATATCTTATCTCAAATGATTGTTTGATTTATATCAGTAAGATGCTATACTTTGTACAAAAAAAAATTATCTTGAAAAGATAAACTATAATATATTAAGCAAAAAATAATTAATTATTTATTTGAAAAATTAATTAATTATTTATTTGAAAAAATAATTAATTATTTATTTGATTACTAGATTTTGTGTTACTTGCAGTGCCATCAAGTCTTGACTACTTTCCCAAAGTAAACATAAAATGGAAAGCATTGACTTCTTATAAGTCCTTGACACAAGTCACAAATTCAACAGGTTTAGAAGTTAGCAGATAAAAAATACTAATTTAATGATTTTTATTGCCAAACTAATAATAAAAGAAGTCACAATGTATGTGGGATACAAGCGTTTTGGTAAGTCTGGTCCAATATGTATGGGGAACAAAATATAGTAAAAGAATAAAAAATATATTGTTGCCCTTCCTATTACAGTGATGATATGAAATAAATTGTTATTATTTCTTTATAAAGATTTGTATAGTTGATATTCAATTTCTTTCACTAATTATTTTTGTAATTATTATATTTTTGTATATCATTATTTAATTTCTTATTATTTTTAAATATGAAATTAATTTATTTATTTTTTATTTAATATTAAATAAAAAATATATATTATTATTTTGTAGTAATAACTAAAATATAATTAACATTATAATGAAAAAATGTGTAATTACTATTTAAATCAAAATATAATAATAACATGATATATAACATATAATTAATAATTAATTATGATATCACTATTTTTAAAATATTATTTTATTAATAATAAAACAAATTAAATATATAATTTTTCAATAAAAATTGATTTAATTTTTTTTATAATAATGAAGGGTATAGTTGAAAAAAAAAATAGTAAGTAGGTATAGTCTTGTACCTAAGAAGGAGGACTAAGCATATGCTTCTACCACATATGAGGTAGTTGTGCATACCATGCTTCTTTGTAAAACACTTTAGAATAGTTATATTATCCTAACGTGCTTTCAAACAAGGCCTGACAATTAACGCTTACCGTCACAGAGGCATCCCAAATCAATACTACTATTTCCCATCCGTTTATGGGGAGTAACAAGATTTGCATCCCAAGCAGCAACCTGAAACTTAATGAAACAACAACTTAGAAGTTGAGAAATATACAACACAGCCCACTATTAAGAAACATATAGTACTCCTATAAGCCTGCCCTGAGAACCTTCACATAAGGCTCATTATCAAAATTCTGTATTTTAACAATATGCAGAAGTAATTCACAACCCAAAACAGTAGAAATGTCTAATTAGTTAGGAGTAGGACAAACAAGATGCATACACACTAGTATTTAAAACATGTGAAAGCAACTAAAACACATTTCATATCACATCAATGGTTGATGGGGGAGTTTCACAAGCACTCATTCTTGTATGATTCTTTTTTTTAGTTGATTCCCATTGGTACTGTAATCTCAACCAACTGAAATAGAAACTGTCCATGTAACTTTACAATGATTTGTCAAATGTTTTAGGTTAAAAATGCTAATTTTACACAACTAGAATTTTATTTATAACTACAAAATGATTTGAAAAGCACATACAATTTTTTTATAATTTATTAACTAATAACTATAGCAGACATTTTATGGATATAATATTTTTTTTAAGTTTTATATAGAATACAATTGTTACTTTCAAGATATATATTATATTCTTACAAGAAAACAAAGCCCCTACGAGTTGCCAACTTGCCATGATAACTATTACATAATGAAAAACTATATTTAATAATTTTTTTCTTCAACTACTTCAGTACTTTAGTAATAAATATAGAATGTCATATGTTCCCCATAACAGAAAAAATATTCCAAGTTCAAGTTTAGAATGAAAATTTTGCTTTCTTTAGAATATTTATGCAGAAAAGTTAGCAATGAAAGAAGCCGTTTAAAAATCAATGAGATGCCAATTTGATGATCTCATTTGATTCTATTGTTCTTACCATTTATGTAGAAGGAAAGTTGTATATATATTGCAATGTCACAATGAAAAATTTATTCAATTCAAGAATACAAAGAAAAGGCAGACATTTTGTCTGCTCCAAATATCTTTCTCTATCTCTCTCATTGTGTTTGTTATTCACAACATTCATCTTTTCTCCATTGGCATATTCTTGAAAAGGGAATAATATTAAAAACTTATAATTCAAAAAGAAAAAAAAAAATAGGAAGTATGTTTTTAATGAATTACAGCAGTAAAAGGTATCACTGATGTATCATTAAATAGATATGGAAAGAAAGTTAATATTTTAATTGAGTAAATCATTTTTATTTGCATATCAATATTGCAAAGTTGAATAGTTCTAATAATCTGAGAGTGTAATAACCATTTTCAAATATGCAAAGAGAGAAGATGAAGATGAAAAGAATAGGTAATATGACCTGAACATTCTTTGTTGTAGGTTGCTTGATATGTAAAGCAAAGTCTTCATTCCATGTTGGCTCCTTTGTCCTGTCATATTCAAGTTGCAGTTACAATGATAGAAGATGGTGATACTGTACCTATCTAAACATTGCAGCAATATGAATACATCATTTTTCAAACAAGTAGAAAAATTAGAACCGCTAATTTTACATAAGAACTACTCCTGCCATCACATTTTGTGTGATACAAATGCTAATGAATGAAGTTTATGAGTACCTAAATGATAAAACTAGTTAAACAATTATCCTAGATTTTTATTTAATAGGTAAATTAAAAAGGAACTTTTACTTGAGTAATAATAATAGGGAATTTAGTAAAATGTAAAAATGTTGATCTCATCCAAAGAGATGTTCGTCTGATGGGAAAGGATGATAATGGTGGGATCTTTGTCTGATGGGAAGGAACATTAATATTTCATGCCAGCTTCTGTTGGAAAATAATCAAAAACAAAAAGTAAATATTGAGCCTAGATTAACACTTAAGAAATGGACTTCAGCTGGTTAGATAGATCTTAATTTAATCGCATGGACTGCACCAACTCAGAATAGAGGATTGTATCAAGCTGAAGACACTAACTACTCAGTGACAGCATGAACAGGAGTACCCACTAAGGAAACACAGTATAGATGCATATTTCTATTAACTTTCTGGTCTGGTTTAGATTCAATGGTATCCACTCCTTCCATGTAAGTAATGCAATGCTATAGACATCTATGACAACCATCATGGACAAATAAGAACATGGAAACTCAAGTTCAATGAATTGTTGACCAGAAATCCTGGAAGCTTACCCCCATTTTACATTGCTTTTGACAACTTGATTATCCAATTGCAAGACTACATAAGGATCACTTGTTCCCTGACAGCGTAAGAAACGTCAAGACAGAAACATTGATGTCAAAAACAATGTTCAGCTTAGAGGACCAGTCAAGACACAAAATTTAAGGATGTAATAATGAAAATGAGGTTAAATAGACAATAACTCACCCAAGGATCCATGGCAGGAAAGTCCAAACCTTTCTTCAGCTTAATAAATACTTCACCGTCGTATATTTCTCGCATAAACGATCTACAGATACAAGATCAATGAAACAACAGAAGCTTAAGAGTGAAAGCAGTTGCACATCCTAACAATTGAATACTCCATCCAGATCATCTATATGATCAAGATTGAAACTAATCTAGCAGTATTTCATCCAGGACCTTCCAAAGATTGCTAAGTAAAGAATGATTACATACTCGGAGATGAAGATTGTTTTGCAATCTGTTGCATCCACTTCTTTGTAACCTATATTTTCCTGGTAAGCAAGAAATGAAAATAGTCAACAATTTAGGAAATTAACTGTTATTAATGATTATCATTATTATTATCATCCAGTTACTCTTCCACATTCATTAAACACATCTATGAAAATAATACCAGCACAATTTCATAGCATAACTTCTGATGAAGGATTAAAGATAGGAAACCAAAGCAGAATGAAGAATGAATTTACCGGAGGACTCGAATAAGCTTCAAAAGCGAAACCAGCAAGAACAACAGCCAGGTCTATATCAAAAGGAGGCCGCTGATCGTCATTCTTCTTCTGTACCTGTACAGAAGTCTTCTCGATTTCGGAGTTGGATTTGCTGCTGTGACAGCAGATAGAACATCCACCATCTCTCACTGTAGAACTCGGAAGTCTTAGTTTTTTCGAAAATAGAACCTTCCTGGAAAAGGAAAGAGAGTCGGGGCTACGGCGATGGAATTCTGACCGGAAGTTGCAGCGGCGACGGAAGAAATGATTCCGATAAAGTTGCAGAGAAGCCATTGAAGAGAGAAAGAGGAGTGGCAAGAGTGTAATTTATTGGGATAGAGAAAGGGGAGAAAATCAAAATATAGCGATTAGGAACAAACAAATGGTCGTTAAGTACGTTTCGTATTCATATTTCCTTCACGTAATATTTCAAAAAGAATGTACTAGAAAAGTGGGGATAACACCAAAATTATTGAACTTTTTTTTTGTTTGCATTAAAAATATTTAAAATCTTAAAATAGATAAATTCACATTTTCTTCTATAAAATTTGATTTCGAGATAAAAATTAACAACTTAATTTCGGGAAATTTGATGAAATAACCCTCATCGTCGCCTGCGACAGATGCACCGTCGTCTGCGACAGATGCACCGTCGCCTGCGACAGATGTCTTATTTCCTTTAAATAAGTGGTATTTACTTTCATTATTCTGACTTATTGTTTTTTTGCAGATGGCACCAACCAAATGCAAAAACAAAACGGTAATTGAGAACTTTCCTGGACGTGTTTCATGGAAATCTACTTGCACTTGCTTGTTAAAGACCAAGGACAAGTTTAATCACTTTGGTCTTATGAAAAGGGCTATGAAGAGTCAATTTCAGTATCTATTGAAAGCCCCGACTGTCATTTCTTCAGGAATAATAATCCACCAGATGTTGATCATGAAAAACAGTTCCAATTCGAAGGGAATAACTTTCTTAGTCAATGGTCAGCAGCTGTACTGGGGCATGAAGGAATATGCCTTGGTAACAGGCCTAAATTTTGGAAGATTTCCTGTGATTGAAAACTGGCACGTTGAAGAATGTCCACCCCTAGTCCATAAATATTTTGGTGGCAAAACAGTTGTTAGAGTGACAGAGGTTCAAACTGTTTTCCTCAAATGCTCTGAGAAGGAGGATGCATGGAAGCTTGGGCTCATCAACCTTATTTACTAGTGTCTTTTTGGATCTGATAATAGGAAGAGGGTATGTTTGAAGATCTTCAGCATGGTGGAGGACATGGAAATGTTCCTTCAATTTCCATGGGGAAATGTGTCATTCAATTCAACCTTGAAGGGTATTGACAAGGAAATGAAACATCTCCGGCAACTATATGTGGAGAATAAGGAAACCTGCAAGGGCAACTGTGATGTTGCTTATACTATTAGTGGGTTTGCCATAGCCTTCCAAGTTTGGACATATTTGGTTATGAAGACATTTGTCCCCAAATTTGCGGATATGATCGAGGAAAAACATATATGCCCAAGGATATTACTTTTTACAGCCTCCAGAAGCAACACCAACACTAGACAAGAGGTATCCAATGCCCTTTTCAAATGCAATGTGTTTAACAAGATTCATGAGTCTGAGGAGGAGAAGAGGAACTATTGTGGGGAAGACTTTGAAGAAATGAGAGATTACATTTATGATGATTTATTTGAAGTGGATGGTAGGAAGAGAAAGAATGAAGATGGCAGTACTCCCAAATCGACGCCCAAGAGGAGAAAACCAATTAAAATCACACTAGCCAAGAGGACTGAGAAGTCATTTAGTGATGAATCTAGCCAAGACAGCTCTCGGTCTACTACTCGTGAATCTAGCCATTTCCCTTCAGCAACGAGTCCTCAAAAGAAAGAAGACAGTTCTCCAACTAGCCAAGACAATCGGGTGACTAAAGCCCAGAATGATGACAAGTTTGATGAGCTGACAAGGGATGTGAAGGAGTTGACAAGGGATGTGAAGGAGCTGAAAACTGAAATGAAGGTAATGAAAGATAATCAACGGGTTATGTTCAATCACATAATCCAATTATTGGGTGAAATAAAACAACAAAAAAAAGATGTTGCTGCTGATGATGATTTAGTGGAGAAGGATTTGGAGATGAACAAAGATGTTGCTGATGAGAATGATGATGTTGATCGGTTGAATGAGAAAGAAGATGCTGCTGATATGAATGATGTTGTTGATCGGTTGAATGAGAAAGAAGATGTTGCTGATGGGTTGGATCTCAACAAAGAATCTGATGAGAATGATGTTGCCGATGGGTTGGAGATGATAAAGAATGATGAACACAATGATGCTCATGATGTTGGGTTGGAGATCAACACAGAAGCTGTTGATGGTTTGGAGATCAACCCAGAAGCTATTGTTGATGAAAACAAAGATTCTGCTGTTGTTGATGGTTTGGAGATCAACAAAGAAGCTGTTGTTGATGGTTTGGAGATCAAGAAAGAAGTTGTTGTTGATGATGATCAAAACAAAGATGATGCTTATGTTGATGGTTTGGAGATCAACAAAGAAGTTGTTGTTGATAATGATGAAAACAAAGATGATGCTGTTGTTGATGGTTTGGAGATCAACAAAGAAGCTGAGGAGAATGAAAACAAAGATGATGTTGATGTTGATCTTGTTGATAAGAATGCTGAGTTGGGAAAGAATGAATTGGCCACGAAGAAGAAGAGGAAGGTGGTTTTGACCAAAAATAGGTTGCAGCAGTTGGGCAAGAAAAGGAAGATGGATGAAGAGGCTGAGTTGGGAAAGAAGAAGGATGATGAGGCTGAGTTGGGAAAGAAGAAGGATGATGAGGCTGAGTTGGGAAAGAAGAAGGATGATGAGGCTGAGTTGGGAAAGAAGAAGGATGAAGAGGTTGAGTTGGGAAAGAAGAATGATGATGTATTGGTATTGACTCAAACAAGATTTCAGGGACAAAGTTTTCGGAGAAAGAAGAGGTCCACACAATTGGAGAACTACACAGATCCTAATGGAAAATCCTTTAAACTCATTGATCCAGTAACTGTCAATCCTCTTTTAGATTATGATAGTGAACTGTTGGATGAGTTGAAACACTAGCTGAAGCTGGAGGATGAAGACAAGATAAATCTGGTTCATTTCTATGCTGGTCGAGATTTGTTTAACAAAATGTTGAGGCCACAGAATTGGCTACATGATCACGTAAGTTTTTGTTGTTGAAACTGTTTTTTGGGTATTGTATTAACAGCAGGACAAAGAGAAATAGCAGGAATTGCATCTGTCGCAGGCGACAGTGCATCTGTCGCAGGCGACAGTGCATCTGTCGCAGGCGATTAAGTATTGTCGCCTGCGACAGATGCACCGTCGTCTGCGACAGATGCACCGTCGCCTGCGAAAGATGCAATTCTGTGCTTAATTCATTTGATGTTCTGTGCTTAATTCATTTGATGCTCTGTGCTTACTTCATTTTCTCGATTCTGTCGCAGGAGATAGATACAGTATGTTACATTCTTAAAAAAAGGGTTTCCAATTTCCCCAAGACTTATCAACCGATGGATTTCTCAATATGTGACTGTAATGTCTCTACGAGGTTGTCGTTACGTTATTCAAAGTTCTCCAAAAATCCACAAACATACCAATTCGACGATGACTTGATGGAATATTTCAGGGGTGATAAAGGAAAATTTATGACTTCTTGGATGATTGTAGATAAGGTATATTTCCCTATGAATCTGAATATGAAGCATTGGGTCCTGTGTGAGGTGCAACTACAAGATTGGTGCATCAATGTTTATGACTGCGAACAAGGATTTATCAAAAAGAATCAGTATAACAAGTTCATGAAACCACTATGTGAAATGATTCCATATATGATTCTATTTGGAACGACCGAGTTTGACAGGATCAAGTATCCTAAGTTCAGTTTGGAAGGAATGTCATATGTTGTAATACCACACCCAAGAGTCCCCAAGTGCACGAAGAGTGGAGACTGTGGTCTTTTTACAATCATGTATTTGGAGTACCTTACTGCCAAATTGGATATATCAACTGTGACAACAGAAAACATGGTTTTTTGGAGACAAAAATTGGCAGTTAGGTTATTCCACCATATAATAGACCCATAGAAAATGGACATAATTTAGCTATGTATATTTTTGAATGTAAACCATATGTATTTTTGAATGTAATTTAGTTTGCAGTTGTATTATTTTGAATACAAATGGGTTATATAATGTAGTATAAATATAATGTAGTATATATATAATTAAGCACAAAACATAAATGAAATGCATCTGTCGCCGGCGACGGTGCGACAGATGCATTGTCGTCTGCGACAGATTCACCGTCGCCTGCGACAGATGCATTCCTGCTATTTCTCTTTGTCCTGCGACAGATGCATTCCTGCATTCCTGCAATCCTGCTATTTCTCTTTGACAACAGATGACAACACTTAACAACAGATGATCAAAATACAAAAACAGTTTGATCAAAACCCTAAAACAGTTTGATCAAAACCCTAAAACAGTTTGATGTACATACAAAAACAGTTTGATCAAAATACTAAAACAGTTTCATGCCAAAGATTGGGCACTTGATTGTGAAAGTTGTGTAGATTGGGCACTTGATTGTAAAGGTTTTGCAGTAGATGGTGCAGGCATCACTGCTGAGCATGTTGCTCTATTATGACCTAGACCGCCACATGAGCCGCATCGTCTCCGTTCTTTACGAACCTCACCTTGTGATGGTCTACGTTTTGTTGTTGGTCGTCCTTTCTTAATCTTCACGGGGGGTTTAGGCAGACTCATTTCTTGATATGTTCGGGAATGTCCCAAGCTTCATTATGATGAAAAACTGGATAACATGTCTCCGCATAAGCCATGCACCACGATTCAGTTGAGTAAAACCTGAAAAATTATACAGTGATAACATAAATTGAACATAACATAAATTTAACATAACATAAATTGAACATAACTTATGGAACATAAATTCTCTAACCTTGCGCACAACTCATATGGAACCGATTTCCGGAAACGGGCAGCAGTCAGGGCATGCGTACAAGGAAGACCGGATACATCAAATACCCTACAAGTACAAGTTCGACCTTTGAAGTCAACTTGAAAATCAAATTCACCGTCATGCACATGGAACTGAAATCGATTAAGTGGATAAACGCTGTAGAATCTAGCATTTTCGCCTTCCTCACGTAATAACTTTTCATAATATGGAGATAAATGTTCGTTGTGGTTGGTTGATTTTTCTCTTCTATGATAAAACCAATCTTGTATTGTGAATCTTAAATAGTCGGCTAATGTTGTTATGGGATATTTTCTAGCTTCTCTGCACTGACTATTAAAACTCTCAGCGTAATTACTTGTCATTTGATTGTATCGCGAACCGGGGAAAAAAGCACGACTCCATCTCTCCACTCCAATTTGTTCCAAATATTGAGCAATCATAGGGTCTTTAGTTCTGATCTTGTCAAAATGCTTCTGAAACATGGACTCGGTGTATGCGCGAGAAGCCAAATCAAACTCAACATGGCAGTTATCCGTTTTAAATTTGGCCACTATATTCATTTTGATGTGGTATGTGCATGCACTGTGATGTGCTTTTGGAAAAACCGCGGACAAGGCGTTGGCAATACTTGGGTGTCTATCGGATATGAAGATGAGATTCGGGACTGATCCAATTGTCAACCTTAGTTGTTGCATGAAATATGTCCAAGAGTTATTATTCTCTAAATCAACGACACCAAAAGCAACGGGATATAGTTGCTCGTTCGCATCCAATGCTATCGCAACCAGTAGTTGACCTCTAACTTTGTGCTTAAGGAAGCTGGCATCGATGCACAATACAGGACGACAACATCCTATGAAACCCCTAATTGAAACCCCTAGAGACATGAACATATACCTGAAGTGTCCTTCCTCATCCGTCTGGATGTCAGTTATGGTACCTGGGTTCTTCTTATGCAACATGAACAGGTAGGATGGCAATTCACCATAGGAATCCTCCACAGTTCCTCGCACCGCCATTAAGGCATTTTCCCTTGACCTCCAAGCCTTATTATATGTCAAAGTTAACCCATAACTTGTATGCATGTCTTTCATTATTTTTTTAGGTATGTGGTCATGGTGATGGTCCATGTATTTACGTTTGATACACTCCGCAATTACCCATGATGGTGCTTGCCTCACATTGTCTTGTCTCGTCAAAATTGAGCATGTGTGTTCTTTTACAAATTTTCTGATCTCAAACATCTCCGAGAATTTTCCTTTCTTAGCACGCAATTTCCACTTGCAGTTCTCAGCCATACATTTTACAAACCAAAGATTTTTTATTGACTTCACCACTTTAAGGACAAAATGATTAGACATCGCATGTCTATGCAACCTCAATTGTATTTCTTTTTTGTTATCAAAAAACGTACCCACTTCCAATGAATTTTCAATTAATGGAGCAGGTGTTTCGATCTCGAGTGGTTCATATGAGAAGTAGTGCTTGGTTCCCTCAGTATGGCTGAATGTTTTCCTAACATGGGAAGTGCTTGGTTGACTTGGGAAGACATTTTCCTGCTCAAAAACATCTTGCTCCTCACATACATCTCTCTGCTCAAAAACATATTGCTGCTCAAATATATCTCGCTACTCAAACACATCTTGCTGCTCAAATACATCTTGTTGCCTTGGGAATACATCTTGCTGCTCAAATACATCGCGCTTCTCACATACATCTCGCTGCCTTGGTAAGATATCTTGCTGCTCAAATATGTCATTTTCTGGTCTTTCACTTTGTTGAGTTGAAGGTATTGACTTCTCTACTAAGGAGACACATAGCGGGGCGCGATGATTGGGCAGTGAAGATGAGAGTTCTTGTAAATAGAACGCCACATCGCTATCTCCAATGATTGTTGCAGGAGGAGAATTCATCATTAACATATTATACTTTACCTTGAACACTAAGTCATATCTTAGTTTGTCCACACCAATAGAATTATAGACAATTGAAGCTAACTCTTCATATGTAGCATTTCGGGGTACATTCACACCACGACACGAACTTGAGACAAAAGAACTAACCCCGCAATCATCAGTTTTCCAGTCTCCATCAAAGAGGAGAAAAACACCAACATTCATGTGATCTGCAATTGATAAAAATTCACAGAAGTCAGTGACAGTGACCAGTCAGTGTTAATTGCAAGGAGGAAAATGCAAGGAGGAAAATGCATCTGTCGCAGGCGACGATGCATCTGTCGCAGGCGACGATGCATCTGTCGCAGGCGACGATGCATCTGTCGCAGGCGGGAGATGCATCTGTCGCAGGCGGGAGATGCATCTGTCGCAGGCGGGAGAAGCATCTGTCGCATGCGGGAAATGCATCGTCGCCTGCGACAGATGTATTTCCCGCCTACGACAGATGCACTATCGCCTTCATCACCTTCGTCGGATGTATATTTCACTGTAAAACAAATCAGCCAAGCTCTAAAACCATTATTCCATGACCTAACCTACATCCTAGACTCTAAACGACGAAACCCTAAACATTCATCCATTTCCGCGATAAAACGACGAAGGTAGCGTCTAACCTGAATGTTGAAGACGTTCCAGTTTTGTTGATGAATGACGTTGATGATGAAGGAAGGACCCCGTTGATGATGAAGGAAGGACCCCGTTGATGATGAAGGAAGCGTTGATGATGAAGAACGTTGATGAGAATGGGGAAAGTTGATGAAGGAAGGACGGTTGGTGGAGAGGAGGGAAATGGCGGACAAGAAACTGAAAGGCACTGACATTTCAATTTTATTTTATTTTTAATTAAAGGGCAAAAGTGACTTTTTGCCTTGGCAAAAGGTTAAAAATGAAAAAATTATAAATGGTATGCTATAAGTGGTAATAACTCTCTTATGAGGGTTATTCCATCAAATTTCCCCTTAATTTCCCCCTCCCCACAAAATTAAGAAAAACATATATTAGACTTTATTAATAGGTCAAATTTAAAAAATAACTCTTGATAATATTTGTAAAAATGATATTTTGGTATGTGAAATGTTCATATATACATATAATATATATATATACATATAATGCTGCTTAATTTTTAAAGTTTTCAGATTGTCGGGTCGAGAGTTTTGGTTAATTTGGATATTTATGTGAGAGAAAATGGATATTTAGGTCGGATTGTGGGTTGACCCGCCCATAAACTTAAAACGGTTAAAAATAAAATTAAAAATGTTATTTGAATGTTTTGAACTTGCAACCTAACAAAACAAGTACAACTCTTTAACCAACCAGGCTAATAACACTTTATATTTAAGATTCAACACCAAATTTGATAAATGCGAGACATTTTAACAATTAAAGTTCAACTTTTTAACTAACTAATCTATATATATAATAATGTTTAATTTTTAAAGTGTCCGGATTGTCGGGTCGAGAGCTATGGTTAATTTGGATATTTATGGAAGAGTAAATAGATATTTGGATCGGATTGTGGGTTGACCTGCCCATAAACATAAAACGGTTAAAAATAAAATTAAAATTTTCTATTTGTATGTTTTGAACTTGCAACCTAACAAAACAAGTACAACCTTTAACCAAGTGTGATTGAGATGTAGTTTGCCGAGGGATAATAGACTGGTATCATTTGATAATGGTTAAACAAATATGAATCAAATATTTGATTGACCAAAGTGTGAGGTCACGATACTAATTATTAAAAAATATGAATCAAATATTTGATTGACAAATTGAAAGTGTAAAGTTACGAGATGAGAGATTTATTCGGAAAAAATATGTGATGAAAATGTGAGAAAATAAGTTGTTTTATTGAAGTGAATAAAATGTGGCACGAGAGCGTTATATTTTTTATTTTAATATATTATTCGTGATTTATTAAGAATTTTAAACATTGAATAGATATTATTATAATTTTTTATTTGTTTTGTTTTTATTTTTATCTGTGTGCATCGCACAGAATTTTTTCTAGTTATCTTTAATGGGCCTTATACCTCCAATCTCGGGAATCCCCATTCTTTCGGTTTGTTTCTCCTTCCCTCTACTTAAAAATCATAAACTCTCCAACTCAACATCAGCACCACGCATCTCTTTCTTTAAACATTAATCCCTCTTCCTTATCCCCATGACTCTCCAACTTCGTGATGCGATTTGTATAGTTCGTGATGCGATTTGTATAGTTCGTGATGCGATTTGTATAGTTCGTGATGCGATTTGTGTAGTTCATCACGCGATTTGATTTGTATAGTTCGTTCGCGTGACGCGTATTGTAGAAAATGGGAGACGGTATTCTTGATGAATACTTTGAACCAGATGGGAAAGAGAAAGCATGAAGATGTGTACTTCCTCCTAAGGTTTGAGAGGAACTACATCTTCATTCATGCTTTCTCTTCCACCCATCTAGTTCAAAGTATTCGTCATAAATTTTTCATCTCATTTCTACAATACACGTCACACGAAATATATAGTTCGTGATGCGAATTGTATAGTTCACGTGACGCGTATTGTAGAAATGAGAGATGGTATTTTTGATGAATACTTTGAACCAGATAAGAAAGAGAAAACATGAAGATGTGTACTTCCTCCTAAGATTTGGGAGAAACTATATCTTCATTCATTCTTTCTCTTCCACCCATCTAGTTCAAAGTATTCATCATAAATATTGCCTATCATTTCTATAATTCGCGTCATTAACGCGTCACGCAAAATGTATAGTTCGTGACGCGAATTGTATAGTTCGCGTGACGCGTATTGTAAAAATGGGAGACATGTTTTTGATATATTTTTGAACTAGATGGGTGGAAGAGAAAGCATGAAGATGTGTACTAGGTTTGGGAGGAAGTACACATCTTCATGCTTTCTCTTCGTGTCATCTAGTTCAAAAATGTATCATAAACATTTTCTCTCATTTCTACAATACGCGTCACGCGAAATATATAGTTTCTGACGTGAATTGTATAGTTCGCGTGACGTGTATTGTAAAAATGGGAGGCATGTTTTTTATATATTTTTTGAACTAGATGAGTGGAAGAAAAGGCATGAAGATGTGTACTTTCTCTTAAGGTTTGAGCTATACAATCAACTGACAAGCAATTACGTCAAGAGTTTTAATAGACAAAATAGAAATGCTAGAAAATATCTCATAACAACATTAACTAACTATTTAAGATTCACAATACAATAATGATTTTATAATATAATAGAAAAATCGTTCAATCACTCAAAACATTTATCTCAAGATTATAAAAAGTTCCTACATGAGAAAGTCGAGAAAGTCAGATTCTATAGCGTCCATCCGCTTGACCGATTCCAGTTTTATGTGCATAACGGTGAATCTAATTTTAAAGTTGACTTCAAAGTCATGACTTGTAGTTATAGGGTATTTGATGTATTCGGTCTTCTTTGTACGCATGCCCTAGATGTTGCCCGTAACCGGAAATTGGATGCGTGACTTCTGCTCAAGGTAACGATTTGTTCACATGTTGAATCTAACCTATTGTATAATTCGTGACGTGAATTGTATAATTCGTATGCGAAATGTATAATTCGTGACGCAAATTGTATAATGTGTGACGCGAATTTGCTCACATGTTGAATCTAACTAATTTCTCACATGTTCAATCGTTATCTTTTTCAAGTATTACTTAATTGAATTGTGGTTGATTGTATATGCAGAGACATGTTATCTAGTTTATAATGAAGACGCTTGAGATATTTCCGAAAATATCAAGCAACGAGTGTGCCTAAAACCATAGTTTTAAAATACGCGGTCCGACTGGCGGTCTAACCGGTTCGACCGCAAAACGGTTGAATGGGCGGTCCGACTTTTACCTTCAATACGGTTACCTTTCGAGTCGGTCGACCGAACGGTTCAACTGGAATTCCGAGCTAGAAATTTCTGCTTCAAAAGGTTACCCATTATTCTAATGGATATGTGAGAAGACCTCATATCGTTTCCACATTAAGAAGATTGGATTTGTTTAATATTCAAGGTTAGTCTTTTCACCTCTGTCTTCTTCTCTGTCATCGACAAACACTCTATTGTTCAGCACAGACTCAACTTTCAGGACTGTTTGGTATGTGGAATCTACTTAGATAGACACTCTAATCGTCTTGAAAAGAATTTGTACTGCGATCGGATCGATGTTCTGGAAGACGACGGTGACGAACGTCTTTATAGTTTCTGATGACTCGTATTGCTTTTTTTTTCTCTATTTTCAGTTAAAATTGGAGATCGATAATTTTAGAGGATTGACGAGATTTCTCCATTTTTTGTAGCCTGATGAGGTTCAATTGAAGGAGAGTGAGAGATAAAGAGAGGAGGAGAAGAAGAAGGAAGGCGTTGTCCGATGTCTAGCTTATTGAAGGTTAAAACTAACCATGGTTAAGTTAAGACAGAAAAGGAGGAAAGGTCTCAGTAATAGTTATTTATTACTTTAAAATAATCATTTTTATTTATTAATTTGACATGTATAAAAAATAAATTTCGGTCCAGCTAGTGGTTCAATCAGTTGGACCGATCAGACCGAAATTCACCTAAAAATACGGGTTGATCGATGACCAGAACAGTTTTTAGAACAATGTCACCAGTAACGAAACGTATGTCATCCCAATGTGAGCCTCGTAAGGTTTGGAGATGATGCAACTTAACATGGAAACATGCTCAACAATGATGCATGCACCATCTACTACAAAAACATCATCATCTCAACAATATTGCCTTTAGCTTGAACTTGAATTTGTGATTTCATGTGTGGCATTTCTTAGGTCTATGTTTTTTTCTATCTAAATACATGAGTTATTTATATCTTATTTTTTTCAGTGTTGAACTTGTAACGTTGAATATTTTTTCAATGTTGAACTTGAATAATTGTATGAATAATTTTTTAGTGTTGAACTTGTATGACTTGAGTTGTATAACTAGTATTTGAAGTTGAATAATTTTTCAGTATTGCTTAGATTTAATTTTAGAATTCACGTCATAGTATTTGAACTTGAATTGTACGGTGTGTCACGCGTATTGTATAATGCGTGATGCGAATTATACAATACGCGTGACGCATTATACAATACACGCCACGCACTATACAACGCGTGTGACGCACTATACAATTTGATTGTAGTCTTTGTTCATTGTATTATGTGTTTATAATGTGATTTGACTACTACCATTCAAAAAAATTTAAATCTTCTATTTGTTATCTTACAATTAAAATTAGGATTTGTCTAATTTTGATTATTAACCTTCCCACTTTTTAAACTTCTTAATAAAATGGTATTAAACAATTTTACAAAAATAAATGCATAACCCAATTTGATTTTCAATATTGAAGTTTCACTTATATATCCTTAACTACTCTAGAATTGGTTTGCCTACTAACCTAGAAAAATATGAAATTTTATTTTGCTACCTTAATTTTAGTTTTAAAAAATATTAACAAAAATTATTTTTTAGTAAAAATATTTGAACTCATAATTAAATAATTTTTTTATTTTTCATTCTGAAGCATTATGTTAAATATATATTTTTTTTAATTAGTAATTTAAATATATATTTATTTTAATAATAATCCATGTCCTAGTCCGTGAACCAGCGTAGCTATAGCCCAGGTATCTGAATCAGTGAATATATTGATGAAACACTATTGAGCGTAGTCGAAGATTCAAACGCAAAAGACGAGGACGAATCTTGGGTCCATCGGAGTTCGTTTATGCAATGGTGTCTCGTCTAAGAATTCTGAGTCTGTTTTTTTTATAATGAATTAGTAAAGGTGTAGAGAAGGATGGAAAAAGATCCTAGAATCAGTAATAAAAATAAGAATAAGAATAAGAATAAGAATAATAATAAAAAATTTATTATTAAACAATTTATTGACTACTTTTATAAATGAATAAAAACTAATTATTTTTAAATTTCAAACAAACTAGACAAGGAATACTCCCGCTTCCTTCCAACACAAATTAATGTATCAAATTTAATTTATACTAATATCTGATTAATTTAATTAAAAGTTTGAAAATTTTACTAATTAGTTTTTAAGTGAGATTTAATACTAATAGGTGTGATACAAGCACATCATTAAATATTTGGTGTTGTTTAAAGATATGACATAATGTGATCAACTAAAAAGTACAAACAAAATAGATTTGAATTTATTTATATGAACATTTTATCGTTCAATTTGAGTGCAAGTATGAAAAATAGAAAAACATGAAAGGATACTTACATATAAATTCTCATGTTTATACAATCAAACATACATACATAAAATTAAATTTATAAAAAAAACAAAAAACTAAAACAAACAATTAAATCACCACAATCTAAACTAAAAAAATATGTTAAATAGAACAAGACAAGCCAAATTTTGTTAAACAGACTAAAAAAAGTATTAAATTAGTCAAAATATGTTAAACAAGTAAAAAACATGTTAATTGATATATAACTAGTCAAATATTTTTTAAATGAGTTTAAAAAAATTGTATTAAATAAGTCAAAAATATGTTAAACAAATAAAATAGGTGTTAAACAGAAAAAAAAAATTAAAAAATAGTTTGAGTTATTCATCCCATATCTGACACAATTCATACTCAAACCATATTATTGGGTTGAGTAAATTTAATTTGGGTTGAGTATTGTTTGGATAATATATGTTGGGTTTACCCATTTGCACCATGCCCGTAATAATGTATTAACATATAATCTTTAGCTCGGTGAAAAAAATAATTTGGATTCGCCATTGCCGTGAACTTACCCTAGACCAACCCTGCCATCAAACGTTGCTTTATTTGAAATAAAACATTATCCCATTTGCAGCTATAGAAAAATATGTGGGTCTTCATTAAAGAATGAACAACTAACTTCTGAATTGGAAATCCAAACACCTAGCTTCATTAATAACAAGAACTTTGTCGCAAATAATGTGTTGTGAAAAAATAATGAAAGGAAGAGAATGCATCATTTATAGCTTGTTTAATCTTTGGTTTTGGATAAAAAAATATTGTTAGATGAAAAATGAAGTCATTTGAGTTTTTAATTAATAAAATATATTTTTATATTTATAATTAATAAAAATAAAGTAATGTATTGTAGTATATTAGTTGATAAAAATGATTTATTTAATTATTAGAATAATAGTATATGAAAATGATTTTTTTAATAAAAAAAATTAGTAAAAATTTAAGAGAAAATAATATCAAACAAATTCAAAAAATAAAATGCCCGAATTGTCAAATTTCAAATTTGAGGGCAATTGAGATTTTAGACAATTTTTTTAAATCTTACAATTTGTGGTATTTATGTATGGTTAAAGTTATATAAAACGAGAGATTGTATTAACAATTTTAAACGTTTTTGACTTATTATTTACATGACATTTATAAATAAATAAATAAAATACTTATGTCACTAATTTAACTACCGAATTTCAGCGAATTGAGAGTTTTGACTATTTATTTTTTGAATTTCGGTAGTCAAAATTCACAATACGCTAAATTTGGTAGTTAAATTAGTGGAATAATTTATTTTTATTTAGTTATAAATGAAATTTAAATAATAAGTCAACGACGTTAAAAATCGTTAAGACAAAACAATCGTATAACTTTAACAATAAAGAACTTCAAATTATGAGGTTCAGAAGAAGATGGCTGAAATTCCAATTGATTCCCAATAAATAGTCTCAATTGACTTTAGGGTGTATTTGGTAACCATGAAATTGGAATTGGAACGGTAGTTGGAGCAGTAATTTCAATTTTAAGATTAAGAATTAGAATCGAATGGAATTCAATCTAATATGTTTTTACAATTCTCAATTTCATCCTTTTTAGTTCGGAATTATAATTTCAAATATGTTTTTTATATTTTTTAAATATAACATCTTATTATTTTATCATTTATAACAAAGTTAACCATTCTAATTATAATTTCAATAAAAAAAAACGTCACTCATTCAAAAATTAACACCTACTCGTCTTTTTATAGGATGAAATTGAAATTGAAATTGAAATTCTAATTCTATTTTTAATTTAAAAAAATTTAAAATTCAATTATTATGTTTGAAAATATTATTATAAAATTCTAATTCAATTTTAATTTGTATGTTTGAAAAAACTATAATAAAAATAATTTAAAATATATTATCTGTATTATTAATATATTTGTTTGACAAAACTAATTAGGATAACTTAATTGTTATTTAGAGATCGATTATCATTAACAAAAAAAAATATCGTTTCGACATTTTAACTTACTAAATAAATACAAAAATCAGTTCGGTATATCAACTTTTAAATTAAAAAAAAATATCGGTTCAACATGTTAATTTTCTAAATAAATAAAAAATAGTTCGAAATGTTAATTTACTACATTTTTAAAAACAAATATAAGTTCGATATTTTAATTTCTTTCATTCAAAAAATAAATTATCGGTTCAACACCTTAACCGTGTTTTAAATGATAAAATAATAAGATATTTTTATTCAGACAATATAAAAAAAATATTTGAAATTAAAATTCCAAATTTAAAAGAATAAAATTGATAATTATAAAAATAAGATAGTTTGAATTTCATTGAAATTTTCTTAATCTTAAATAATTTATCAACTTAATTTTAATGGTTATAAAAAAAAAAAAAAAAGCTAAAAATATTCTTAACAATGATTTACTCTACTTATCATCACCTCCCAATTCTCATTATTTCAATTTAAATAAGAATATTTTTATTTTTAAGTAAAAGTAGAATTTAAATTTGGTAAGACTTTGAATTTAACCTTTTTTTTCCCTTCAATTAATAATTATATTTATAACTTTATGAATAAACTTCTAGATATTTTCTTAACAATTTTTCAGCATAAAATGAAATATAATAATATTTTTGTGTACCACACAATGGCACATGTGAAGTGATGGTAACTAATTTGGCACATCTGTCACACCACCGTTATGTCTTCTTCAATTGTCATATAGTTTTGCAAGTTGAAAATATTAAATTTGATATCTACAAAATTGCATGAAAAATATGTATAAAGTGTTTTTGATTTGTTGGAAAATAAGTTGCAATTATAGGCATCTAAACTTGGATGGAAAGTAATTTGTTATTTTTTATTGAAGTATGACGTGAGTCGTTTTTGTTACATGAGTTTCAAACGTTACATCGTGTTATTTTATAATCGAACTTTGACATATTATAATTTTTGTTTGTGTTTTAAAAGTAATGACATATAATATATTTTGCTAGATGAAAAATAAAACAAACCAATAGTGTCCATGTCCCTATTATCTTACAGCCAACCACATAAAACCAGTCAAGTCTTGCTTTTTTTTCTTCCTTTTTATTGCTTCTCTATGGACGTACCATTTGAGTGGATGCATGAAATTTAATGGAGATTGTTTTCTTCTAAAAGAACAAATCAGCCACAAGTTATTTAGATATTGTTACCATATATTTAAAAAAATATAGATTTTCTTTGTTTCTTTTAAATTAAATAGGGGAATGTATGAACACAAGTAAAAGGTATAAAAAAAAATTAAAATCAAAGTTCAATTGGTTGAAAAAGCTAGTACTATCGTACAACGACATGCATATATATGAATATCGACACAATTCGAATGGCAAACCATATTACTCACATTGACTATAGGGCTAAATATAAAAATCTCGATATATTATGGTCGGATGAGTTTATTTAAATAATCAAGTAAATTTGTCCCGGAATCAGGGGAGGAGCCAAGTACAAGCCGGCCGGCTACAGGGTAGCCCTAATTATCTTGTATATATTTATCAATAACGACGGTAAATCACCGTTGTTGATTATTTTTTGTCGTTAAAAAACACTATTGACAATAAACTTAGTTTATTTTGTTTGTTTATTTGATATTATTATAAAGTAACCCGGATAGATTTTTTTATAAAAAATTAATCCGGGTAGGTTTCAAATCCTGGTTCCGCCCCTGTCCGCAATAAAAATATAATAATTAATATTACAATTAACGAATAAGATCCACAAAAAAAAGTTATTAAGTCCATAACTTCTCAACTGAAATTATACATTCACAACTTAATTTATAATAGAAACATTAATTAATTACACATTAGTCTATACTTAAACCGACCCGGCCGGTTCAAATTCAATTAACACCATTAGTAAATTGAACCCCATGTCTATTCGAATCATTCTCATCTTCATAATAAGCATAAGCAAACCCGCCATGCCTAGTAAGATCCATACCCGCCATCTCATCTTCGGCCGAGATCCGAAGAAGTTTCAATTTCTTAAGAATCAAAAAAAGCGGACCCATCGTAACACTAACCCACCCGAATATAACCAAAATCTCGACCACATTCGCCCCCAAAAGCCCCCACCCACCACCCATCAATAACCCAAACGGCCGACCCACCTGACCCGGATACACTTCATTAACATACTTCTCTTCAGCAAACAAACCAGTAAATATAACACCCCAAGTACCACACCCGCCATGAAGTTGGGCTGCCTCAAGCGGGTCATCAAATTTAAACCGCTCCGCCAATTTATTAAACCCGATTAAAACAAGAGACGCTATAAACCCACATATAATAGCTGCCCATGGGTCAACCACGGAGCAACCGGCGGTTATCGCCGCGAAACCGCCTAGTAAACCGTTACAGACGTCGGTTACGTTCCAGTGGCCGGAGAGTAACCGTTTTATGAAGAGAGTTGTTAATCCGGCGGTGGATCCGGCTAGGGTTGTTGTCACGGCGGTTCTTCCGATCGCACTCCATTGACCGTAGGAAGATGGATTTGGATTTGATGTGTATTTCTTCAGGATTTGATTGAATGAACCTGGATTGAATCCATACCAACCGAACCAGAGAAGGAATGTACCAAGAACAACGAGTGAAGCGCTATGTCCACGGAGAGCGATTGATCGACCGCTGCGATCGAATCGGCCGATTCTCGGTCCTTCAATTAGGGCACCGTATAAACCTGCGATTCCACCAACCATATGAACAACACCTGAGCCTGCGAAATCGATTACTCCAGATTTGAAAAGTAAGTTATCTGATTTGAAAGGGGAAGCCCAACCGGTTTCAGACCAGAACCAATGAGAAACTAAAGGATATACAAATCCAGTTAAGAACGATGAGTAAATCAAATAAGCAACGAATTGAGTTCTTTCAGCTATAGATCCACTTGTTATACCCGCAGCGGCGATAGCAAACGCCCATTGATATAAGAAATTGCTGTAATCTAGTTTCTCGTTAGGAAATGAATGTAGAGCGAAGTTATGATGACCGATGAACTCATTTGCTGTTCCGTTTGATTGAACGCCGAACGCGAAGGCGAAACCGAAGAGGTAGTATGAGATTGCTCCGGTGGCGGCGTCGAGGACGTTTGTGAGCATGATGTTCATTGTGTTTTTTGCTCGGACGGAGCCGGCGCAGAGCATTGCGAAGCCGAGTTGCATTGAGAATACGAGGTAGGCGGAGAAAAGGAGATAGGTTGAATCTACGGCGTAGGTTGTGTCAGTGAAACGACTTGAAAAGGAATCTAGTCGATTGCAGATATAGGCGGCGGCGGCGACGGCGCCGGAAGAGTCAGTTGTGTTGGTGCTGAATAATCCGGCGAGTTTTTCCGGCGAGCATGTTGAGAGCTCCATTGATATTTTCAGTCTGTTGCAGGTGGGTGGTAGTGAGCAAAAGAGATGAAGTAGAATCCTATTTGAATGAATGGTTGAAGTAACATTTTATAAATTATTTTTAAATTATTAAAATATTTTCACTTTATTTTCTATAGTATTTTTAAAATTTTAGGTATCACATAATTTAAAAAATCAAATCGAAACAATTAATATATATTTTTTTAAGTAAAATGTTCAAAAATTTAAGATTTGACTTTTTAAGTCATTAATATTTATTCTTTATAACTATATATTAAATATTTTGTTTATATAGTCACATGTTATTAATGATGATATTAATTCTGATTACATTTAATTTTAATAATATTTTAATAAATAAAATAAAATATTTTATTTTATTTAATTAATAAAATATTGAAAAATATAATTTGTTTAAAGACAACGAAAAGAAATTAACCTCAGACAAAATTAAAATATAGAAAGACAAACAAAGAAAATAAATTTCAAAAACAAAATATAAATTGCACTTAAATTTTTAAGAAAGACTATACAACCTTCTCAAACAATAATGAGATAGATTTTTAAGTTTTAAATAATGTCATAATAATGGATTATATGCATTGGTTGATATAATTACTAAAAGTGGGACAATATATTTATAGTTAAATAGTCGAACAAAAAATAATAAAAATAATAATTCAGACACGTCAAATATAATGTCTCAATTCAAACCTCTCAATAACTATCAAGAGACTGAGACATCATTCATTGAATTTCCACTCATGCTCTAAAAAGACTGTAAGTCGTTCCACGACAATGATGCAGAAGAAAGTGAGACGTCGTTTCAACCTCTATATAAAACACATTAGACAATGAATAAAGTTATCCCATCTTTTAGCCTATCGACAACAAGAGTTGAATATTCTCAACCTCCTTAAGAGGTCCTGAGTTCGAGCTCGCGAAAAGACAAGTTCTGCATTTTGTTAATTAGTTAAATGTGTTTGCGGATTATGTGTTTAACCCTATTGTGGTCACATTTTTTACCCCACCAAGGTAGCCTAGTGGTAAACGTTGGCTTAAAGACCAAAAGATCACGAGTTCAAATTTATCTAGAAGCGTTTTGAGTTTAAACGGAAGATTATGGTTGTGGAATGTCATGTTAGTTCTTCTTTAATTTCAAAAAAAATTTTATTAAAATTTTCAATTTTTTCTCCCTTTAAGGATTTCAAACTTTTTTTAATCATAATTCTATCATATTTTTAGTATTAAGAGATTTCTAATAATAAAATAAAATGTATTATAAAATAGAAAAGAGGAGTATTAGTTTAAATATATATATATATATATATATATATATATATATATTTTTTGATTAAAAATTATAATTTAATATACAAATTAAAAAAATATTAGTATTTATTTTAATTACTTTTTATTTAATATTGAATATATTAAATTTATTAATTAATTATATCAAACAATTTTAAATACTAAGTATTTAAAATTTAAATATTCTTATTTGTTAATTCAATTTTTATCTCTAAATATATAAGTTATTAAATACTTAAAAATTATATATTAATTTTTAATTTCATCCTACACTGTCTTAGTTTATAATAAAATAATAAAAATTTATTTAATAAAAAACATTTATAAATTCAAAGGCTGTATTACTTATTTTCTCTATCAACTTTAATTCCTATCTCTCCACTGGAAATAATTTAAAAACAAATTATTGTGATACAGCCAATTCTAATATATTTTTTGTAATAAAATGTTCAGAAGATAAGAGTTTGACTTTTCTATATGCCATTAATAGTTAATTCTTTATAACCATATATTAAATATTTTGTTTATATAGTTGCATGTTATTAATGATGCTATAAATACTAATTACATTAAATAGATAATTTAAAAAATATAATATTTTAGTTATTTTAAAAGATAATAATAAAATATATAAACAAATGCAATTAATACTTAATTTTAATTTATTTGATTTGGTGGTTAATTTATTTTATATTGTGTAATCTTACAAAAACAAATATAACCTTTTAACCAAATAAACTAATAAAATTAGAATTCTGGATCCGATTTCATAAATAGAGTATAGAAAGTAGATGAAATTTCAATAAAAATTATCATTTATTATATAATAATATAACATTATGTTTCCCTCCATTAAAAATTAAATACTAATAAAGCATATTAAGTGAACCATCACTATACAATTTGTATAATTTATTCATATAGGAAAAATAAATATTCATAAGTCAATTTTGGAAAATTTGATTAAATGCCCATCATTATACGCCTAATTTAAAAAGTAGCCCGTCCTATATTTCTACCCCTTAATTAACTCCAAAATTACTTATTTATTCTATCACTTTTATATATTTACCTTTCTTATTATATTTATTTTATTTATTTATTTTAGTTAATTATTAATTTTTTTTATTAAATATGATTAATTAATTAATTTTTAATAAGTTTTTTAACTTTATTTATTTAATTAAAAATACAAAAAATATTATTATTTTTATATTATAATTATTTAAAATATATTAAATATTGAAATGTGTACTAATTTAATAAAATATAAATATTTAATATTTTATTATATTAATTATATATATATATATTTTAAAATACTTATAAAAATTAATTTTTTTATAAATAAAATTATCTAACAAATAAATAAGATAAAGTCTTTAATATATTATATATTAATAATTAGTCAAATTAAATATAATGTTTTACTTAATAATATATACGATAACATTGCATAATATTTTTAATAATATTTTTTATTAAAATATTTCATATCTAATTTTTTAAAATATTTATTTTATATAAAATTATTATTTTATTTTAATTAATTTATTATAATTTTATTATTAATATATTATATTTAAAATTAATTATATATCTTTTAGATTTCTTATCTTTTAATTTCTTAATATTAAGTATTTTAATATATATATATATATTAAAATATAATAAAATATTAAATATTTATATTTTATTAAATTAAGACACATATTTTATATATTTTAAACAATTATAATATAAAAATAATTATATTTTGTATTTTTAACTAAATAAATAAAATAGAAAAAAATATTTAAAATTAATTAATTATATTTAATGATAAAAACTTAATAATTAAATAAAATAAATAAAATAAATAAGATAAGAAAATAAATATATAAAAATGATAGAGATACATAAGTAATTTTGGAGTTAATTAAAGATTGGAGCGGGGGTGGGAAAACTAATTTGCTTTAAAAAAAGGCCCACGGATAAACCTTGCAAAAAGGGCCTTTTGCCATGTGAAATGTCGTTCATACCCCGATAACACATTTACGGTTGATGTGCGAACATTACAAATGCGAGAATCATGTAATACTCGCACATCATCATGCGAGAATTACAAGATTCTCGCACATCATCATGCGAGCATTACACGATTCTCACACATCGTATAATGATTGCACATCAGAGTATAAATTCTAATTCTAATTTTACCCTCATTTTAATACGTTTCAAATTCGATTTCTCCACTCTCCATGACTCCACTCTCCAACGTCTCATTTCAACCTGCACCACTTCAATCGAGAATCGTCCGTCCGTTCGTCCGTCTCGTTTCATCATCGGTCGTCAGTCTGTCCTTCCGTCCGTGTCGTCGTTCTATTACAGGTCAGTTTAGGGTTGTGTAATGTTCTTATTAATGGATAACTTAAATGTATGCTTATATATTGATGAATAATCCTTACTCTTTAGGGTATTTGTAGCTTTTAGGATTTATCTGTTTATATTGATTGTATATGGTATATGTATCCGCATCAGTTCACTCACGAGCATTGTATATTCACGAGCATTGTATATTCACGAACATTGTATATTCTAATGTTGCTTAGTTTTTCCAATGTTGGGTTTATGTGTAATATTATGGTTATTGTTAACTTACGATTATTGTATATTCTCAACTCTATTCGTTCAAGTTAAGCAGCTGAAGACCCATGACTCTTCGTTCTCAAATCGGTTCTCAAATGGTACGTTTATTTTATGTGAACCAATAACAGAACATTTCAATACGCATATAATCATTGAAATGTTTTCAATTGCAGCTCAAGTACTTCTTTACCTTGATGGAGAGTGGAAAATTACGGATTGTAATACTCATTTTGTTCCAAAGTCAACCAGAGGTTTGAATGTTCCCCTAAATTTTACATATGCTAAATTAGTTGATATGATCTATTCTGCTACTAATGTTGATAAATCTAGATATGATTTATTGCTTCAAACCAAGTATAATACTCCGGGTATGGATGACAAATTTTCCTATATAACTGATACCAAACAAGATATGGATGTGAAGTTCTTTTTACTTGAAACCTCGATATCACTCCACCATCGCATTGCATTGTGTGTATCTTTAGTAGAGAATTCACTACCTAGAAACCCAACAAACCCAACTCAAGAAAAGTGTAGTGGTTCCAGCAATTGATGATCCTGACGTATTCCTAAAGTTTCAGCAGCAGGAGACTGTCTTTGAAACTCAAAATGACATAAAAGAAGACCCATGTTTGCGTCTGAATGAGGGGGTTGATGATTGGGTTCCTAGTACACAACCAAACAATGCTTGGGTTGCTAGTACCCAATAAAGCTGCAGTGATTAGGTTGCTAATAACATACCAAGTAGTGAAAATCCGATACTTGAGGCATTAACTTGCAAAATCGGATTGGAAGTCAGTAAGTTGTTTGAGAATAAAAAAGAACTTCAACCGAGGTTACATAAATATGCGATGAATAATCATTTTGAATTCAAAGTTGAGAAGTCAAAAAAAATATTTGGGTGGTTAGATGTTTGGATCAGAATTGCAAGTGGAGATTGCGTGTTGTGAAAGGAAAATCCTCGGAAATGTTTGAGATTCGGAAATTTGTGAAAGATCATACATGTTCAATTGTGACGAGGCAAGAAAATAAAAGGCAAGCAGCATCATGGGTTTTAAGAGAATGCATGAAGAGCAAGTACATGGACCATCACCATGACCACATGCCCAAAAAAATAATGGAAGACATGCAGAGAACTTATGGAATAAAGATGACTTATAACAAACTTGGAGGTCCAAGGAAAAGGCCCTAATGGCGGTGCGAAGAACTGTAGAGGATTCCTATGGTAAATTGCCATCATACTTGTACATATTGGAGAAGAATAACCTGGGTATCATAACAGACATCAAGACGGATGAGCTTGGCCATTTCAGGTATATGTTCATGTCCCTAGCTAAGCCTCTCAATTAGGGGTTTCAAAGCCTCTTGTTGTCCGATATTGTGCGTTGATGTCAGTTATCTTAAGCACAATGTTGGAGGTCAGCTATTGGTGGCGATAACATTAGATGCAAATGAACAACTACATCATGTTGCATTCAGCGTTGTTGATTAAGAGAATAACAACTCCTGGACTTATTTCATGCAAAAACTTAGAGATGCAATTGAATTAGTTGATGATTTCGTCTTCGTATCCGATAAAAACCCAAGCATCGCCAATGCCTTGTGCTTAGTTTTTCCAGAAGCATATCACGGTGCATGTACATATCACATAAATATGAATATTATGGCCAAATTTAAAACTGATCACTACCACTTAGAATTTGATTTGACTTCTCGTGTATACACAATCTCGCAGTTTAATCGGCATTTTGACAAGATCAATGCTAAGGACCCTCGTATTTTCATGTATTTGGAAGATATTGGGTTGGAGAGATGGAGTCGTGCCTTTTTCCCCGGTAAACGATACAATCAAATGACAAGCAATTATGCCGAGAGCTTTAATAGTCAAAGTAGGGAGGCTAGAAAGTATCCCATAACAACCTTAGATAATTATTTAAGATTCACAATACAAGAATGATTTAATAATTGAAGAGAAAAAACGTCCAATCATAAGGAACGTTTATCTCATTATTATAAAAAGTTCTTACGTGATCAAGCTGAGAAGACCAAATTATATAACGTCAATCCATTTAACCGATTCGAGTTTATGTGCATGACGGTGAATCTGATTTTAAAGTTGACTTCAAAGGATTGACTTGTAGTTGTAGGGTATTTGATGTATCTGGTCTTCCTTGCACTCATGCCCTGGCTGCTGCCCGTACCCGTAAATTGGATGCTTATAAATTCTGCTCAAGGTAACGATTTGCTGTTGAATCTATCTAACTAACTAACAAATTGCTCACATGTTCAATTATTATCTTTTTCAGGTATTACTCAATTGAATCGTGGATCAATGCATATGCGGAGACATGCATTAATGTTCATCGTCTCATCAACATCATGTAAGAAAATTCATCTCCATATATCTACTCAATTGAATTAACTCATCTCATAAATTTCTAATTACATTCAAAATATTAAAGAACAATTAAGTCATTCCTCAAATTTTAAACACGATTCAAGGTCATCCAAGTATAATTATGTCAAGATTCAAATCGAGCTAAGAATTATAGAAAACAAACTTACAGATGTTCACGACAAACAAATTTTAGGTGGAATAGCTTCTAGATTTTCTCGCTTGTGGATAGAAAATCCGGTTCTTCGACAATGGATAGGCCGATCTATCAAACGTGGGTCTTTATTCGAATTTGACCTATTATGAGGGCCATTTGATCAAATTTCAGAAAACCAACTGAATGGGAAATCGATAAGAATATTACACATAAAACCAAACCCTAAACCCTAAAATCTACAAATACCCTAAAGACTAAGGATTATCCATATATAAGCATACATTGGAGTTATACATAATATCCAGACTAAATAAGAACATTACACAACCCTAAACTCAAACCCACACCCAAATCCTAAATTGACCTGTAATGGAACGACGACACGGACGAAAGGACGAACGATTCCTGGTTGAAGTGGTGCGGGTTGAAATGAGACTTTGGGCGACTTTGGAGAGTGGAGTCGTGGAGAGTGGAGAAATGTAATTTGAAACGTTTTAAAACGAGGTCAAAATTAGAATTAGAATTTATATACTCTGATGTGCGAGCATTAGACAATGTGCGAGAATCGTGTAATGCTCGTGCGAGCATTACAGACGCGAGAATTGTGTAATGTTCACACGAGAATCGTGTAATATTCGCATGATGATGTGCGAACACTACACGATTCTTGCATCTGTAATGCTCGCACATCAACGATAATGTGTTATTGGAGACATGACCGTCATTTCATATGGTGATCAACCGTGGGCTTTAGACAACTTGTTTAAATTTTTATATTAAATAAAACTATTGTTTTGAAAGTGAATATTGATTGACTTTCATTTCTTATAAAGTTTGGTAGGATAGTACAAATTATATAAGATACTTTTATAAAAATATAAATTATAATTAGGTATAAATAGTTATGTTTATTGATTTAAATTATAAGAAAGTGTATAAGTTGTTATAATTTTGTTTTTGAAGATATAGTATAAAATAAAATGACAATTTTATTATTTTAATTTATTTAATTAAAAATATGAATTTAAAATTAAATTTATATAATGAATATTTTATTTATTCTCTTAATTTATTTATTATTATAAATTATTGTACTATTATTATTTAATATTATTATTATTATACTAATGTAATTTTATTTAAAATATAAAAATTAGCTATAATACAAACTTTAAATTATAATTATATTATTTAAAATTTGTATTTTTTAATTATAATATTTAACTATTTTAAAAATATATATAATATTAAAATTATTATATATAATAATAATAATATTAAAATTAAATAAAATATATTTAATTTATTAGATAATAATAAGTTGTATATAATATTAATAAAAGGTATACTGAAAAATTAAATTTAATAATATAAAAAAAATATGTATGTAACTAGATGAACTAGTTACAATTTTATAATATAAAAAGTATATAAATTTATATCAATGTTAAAAACTTAACTAGCATTATATTAAAACACTGTATAAATTTTACTATACAATTAGTGTTATAATAGAGTACCATATGAAATTCCACCTTAAAAGACTAGTTGTCTTGTAAGTATGTTGATTTCATTTATATTATAAAAAGTATTATAGAAAGTAAGATACTCAAATTCATCATTGTAAAAATCTCATAATTAAACCTTATTTTATTGTTTCAAAATTTCATAAAAATTCTTGTGATATATTTTTAAAATATAAAATGTTACTAATTTAATTTCACGTGTAATATCTTTATTTACAAATTCTTCACAAGTGTAAAAACAACCGAAAAAAAAAATGAATGAGTCATTGACCAAGTCAAATTTGTTTTTATTATCATTCATGCCAACTTACAGTTTTTAATTTTAACTATAAGAGCCCAGAATAGATATCTAGTTTAATTCTAATATTTTTAAAAGACCTCTTTTAACATTATAATTTATTGATATATTTATTTATACATTTAGTAAATTTTAATATTATATATATATATATATAAATCTTTTAAAATAATAAATCAAATTGTTAGAAACTGCCTAATATTGGAACAAAATAATTATATACAAATGCACTTTTTAGGGTTTTTGCATGTTGGGTTGTGCTTTCTTTTGTCCTTTTTTCAGACTTATGCATAAATAAAATGAATAAAAATATATTTTAAATATATTGGTGGAGGTCCAGTTATTTTGGCCCAGGCATTATTGGGCTGATAAATTTTAATCAAATTCGAAGCTATGACGAAAAGTTCCAATATTATTTTGGTCTAAATATTTTTAAATATGGCCCAATCCGGCTAAATTTATTTTAATTATTATTATTTTTAATTTAAATTATTTAAATAACTAAAACTAATCCAACATCTTAATCTTTATTCTTTATTGTAAATTTAATAATTCTCTCTTATTATATTATTTCTTTACAATTTTTTTATCATATATTTCCACTCTAACATTTCTTTTATAGTAAATTTCATCATTCAATTTACATATTTTTTTAATTTTATTTTTTTTATTATATATTAATATTTTATATCTTTTCACTAATAATATATATATATATGGAAAAAAAAACCACTTAGATCTGATTAGCTTAAAAAAATAATAAAATTTTTTCTATCTACTCTTTTTCTTATATTTTTTTTTTCAAACAATAATAACGTGATTCAATATTTCTCCAATTTCCTCTCCATTTCCACTCAATTATTCTCAAAATTACACATATCATTACTATTTTATTAACCCAACTTTTTGAAAAACTGAACAGGCTTTGCCTTTAAATTATAATTTTATTTAATTTTTCAGAAAACTTAACACAATGCACACAATACATAGTCTAACCCTCCTCCAATCCGTTTAAACAAATAATTTTTCATAAAATTAAGCAAAATGAAAAAATAAATTCAACTAAATAAGGTAAAACCTATGACTTTCTATTTATAAAACACACTTTATCTACTAAAGTTACATGTATTTTTAAATGACCCGACTCATATATAGCATGTAGATGCATAGAACAAACATATGAGTTAAGATTTATCGCAAAAGAAACAAAGGGTTCCCCATTAATCGAATATACCACTACTATATAATCGAAACAAATGTGTCATTTGGTTGTGACATATATATAAAAGAGGTAAAATTAGATATCATTTCTCATATTTGTATTAGATAACAATGTGACAGAAGAACACAATTTGTTATTTGAAAAGAAATTCAAATTAGCCCATTTCAATTCATCATGATATATGCATATATATACTTACCAAGATTCAAGAACCCTTTTGTTTAAGTTTGCGATGTTATGAAGCTGTTGTTGCATTCTTTCCCATTCGTTGTCTAGCTCGTTCCATCTTCCTTTTCCGCCATTCTTCCAAAGCTGAAACCAAAATCATTGACGATAAAACAACACATCCATCGTCAATTCAACCAACCAACCAAGTTCGAATCATCAATTGTTATGATCTAGCATTTGCAAAATAAGGTTTCATCACCTCAATTTTTATACCTTTTAGGCTATCATTGTCTGAATAAGATCTGAAATTATTCAATCTCATCATTACATCAACAGCAGCGGTCTGTTTTGTATCCTTTTGCTGCTGAACTATGCCTTGTTCTAACCTTCCTTCTTGTTCAATTTCCCTTACCTATTATCAGAACTCAAAAGCATTGCCTTTTCAATGTCAATGAAAACTAATAGTCTGAATTTGATAAACAAGAAAAGAAAAAGAGGGATCTGACTCTTTTTATTAATTCTACAGGCTCCATTGAACGGCGTAACTCTTCAGATTCCTTTTTGTATCTAAGATTGACTGTATATAAATAGATAAAATTGAATCAGAATATAAACCCTAATCGAGAAAAGTAGAAAAATGTCTGTTGTTGTTAGCTAGAATCAACATAATTGAGGATGATAGATCAGATATGTGTTTATGAAATACTGGAAAGGAATGAAAAAAGGAGAAGAAATTGAAGGGGACGAACCTGAATTAGCGTAGTTGGGATAGAATTTGCGATTGGAAGCGGCGGAGAGAAAACCCTGTAGCAATATTATCGCAGTAATGAGATTGAATAAGCAAACCGCTATCGTCGCGTTCTTGAAAGAGAATCTCTTCTTCCACCATTGCTGCTGCTCCTTTTCCATCGCCATTTCTCTCTCTCTCTTTCAGACCAACTTTGGAGAAAAACTTAAAAAAAATCAAAACAATGAAATGAGAATTTACATTTTTATATAGTAGAATCAAGATTTAGGTATTAGTTACTTAAAATTTAAACTCATTTGAGTTTCACAACGATAAAGGCCTGGAGCGAAATTGGGTTCTATAGGAAATCATATATTTTTAGTTTTCGACATCATTGTCACATTGTCGATGAGTTGGTAAACAATATCTAAAAATGTTAGGTCAAGTGATAACAAACTATTTACCTATATATATTCGAGAAAACTTTACCAAATAATTTTAGAGTGTGTTTGGTAACCCTGGAATTGGCATTGGAATTGGAATTGTAGGGTCCAATTCTAATTCTTATGTTGGTTAGACACTTTAATATTAAGAATTTGAATTAGAATTATCTCAATTCTAATCTTTTTAGGTCGAAATTGTAATTCCAAATTAACATGTTTTTCACGTTCTTGACATATTTAACACGTTTTCACACATTAAACACGTTTAACACGTTTTTAATACGTTTTTAACACGTTTTTCACACGTTTAACATGTTTTCATGTTTGGCACGTTTAACACATTTTTGGCACGTTTAACACGTTTTGGCACGTTTAACACGTTTTTGACCACATTTAACATGTTTTCACGTCTTAACACGTTTAACACAATTTTCACGTTTTTGACACGTTTAACACGTTTTTGACACATTTAACATATTTTTCATATTTTGGCACATTTTGCACGTTTTGACACGTTTAACAAGTTTTTCACTATATTTGGCACGTTTAACACATTTTTGATACGTTTAACAAGTTTTTCACGTTTTTGACACATTTAACACGTTTTAATAACTTTAAAACGTTTATCATGTTTTTGGCACGTTAAACACGTTTTGACACGTTAACACGTTTTTTTTTTTTTTTACGTTTTTTGACACGTTACCATATTTTTGACACGTTTAACAAGTTTTTTCACATATTTGGCACGTTTAAACACGTTTTTTTGACACGTTTTCATATTTTTAACACGTTTAAAATATTTTTAACACATTAAACACGTTCTAACACGTTTGTTGACACGTTTCACATATTTTTTTTATGTTTTTTGACAGTTTCACAATTTTTAACATTTTTAACACGTTTTGACTACGTTTAACACGTTTTTTTTAACATGTTTTGACGAAGGTGAACATGTTTTTCACAGTTTTATTTTACGTTTTTGACAATTTAACACATTTTTGACACAGTTTAACACATTTTGACACGTTTTTCACGTTTTCACATTTTTGGTACGTTTTACACGATTAACACGTTTTCATGTTTTTGACACATTTAATACGTTTTTAACAAGTTTAACATGTTTTTGACACGTTCAAACAATTTTAACACGTTTTGACATGTTTTAACACGTTTTAATACGCTTAATACGTTTTCACATTTTTGACACATTTAACACATTATTGATACGTTTAACATGTTTTTCATTATTTTGGTACGTTTAACACGTTTTGACATAATTAACATGTTTAACACATTTTGACAAATCTAACACGTTTAAGACATTTTGACACATCTAACACATTTTTATCACGTTTAAACGTTTTGGCATGTTTAAAACGTTTTTGGCACGTTTAATGAATATTTAACACATTTAACACGTTTGACACGTTTAAACATACCAAAAACGTGTTTAATCGTGCCAAAATGTAAAAAACATGTTATATGTGTCTAACGTGTATAACATGTCAAAAACGTGTAAACGTGCTAAAAACGTAAAATGTGTGTAAATGTGGTCAAAATGTGTTAAACGTATCAATAATGTGTTAAACGTACCAAAAATATGAAAACGTATTACCATGTCAAAACATGAAAAACTTGTTAAACATGTTTAAAAAGTGTTAAACATGTAAAAAAAACGTTGAAAAACATGCCAAATGTGTCAACGTGTTGTATTTGTAAAAAAATAGTTAAACTTGTCAAAACATGTATAATGTGCCAAAACGTGTAAAATGTCAAAAACATATTTTTTTTTTTGGAAACAACTGTCAAAAAATGTTAAATGTGCAAAAACGTGTTAAACGGTGTTGAAATGTCAAAAATGTGTTAAACATGGCAAAAACGTGAAAACATGTTAATATAATAAAACATGTTAATGTGCTAAAAATGTGTTAAATGTGCCAAAAACTTATTAAACTTGTCAAAACCTGTTAAACAATGTTAAAACGTGTTAAATGTGTCAAAAACGTGAAAAATGTGTTATAAGTGTGAAAGATGTCAAAAACGTGTTAAATGTTCCAAAAACTTGCTAAACTTATCAAAAACGTGTTCGATTGTAATTGAGATCAACGTAGTAAAAATCAATAGAATATATTAAAGTTGAAAGATGGTTAGTTTATATTAGATTAATAAGAGAGAATTAAATTAAATTTAGGTAATTTGGGTAACCCTAACCTAACCAAACCCAAATAAACTCAACGCAACCCAAATTAAACTCAACCCAACCCAAATTAATATTTTAGGTATGGGTTAGAGTTAGGAATTGGGCTCAACCCTATTTATATCTTGTTTGATTACCTGATTAGTTTAATTGGGTTGGTGTAATTATTAGGTTAGTTTAATTGGGTTGTTTAGTTGACTAGATATACAGGGGAACACATTAAAAAAACGCGTACGTCGTACGCGTCGTGATTAAGATGGCGGGAAAATAAGTAATTGGAATGTTGTTATTATTAGGTTAGTTTAATTGGGTTGTTTAATTTATTAGGTTAGTTTAAATGCAAATAAACGTAATAAGAAAAGCTATTATGAAGTTGATATAGCTCCTCTACTCTCCACGTAAGTACATGAAGGATCGATCGGAAATGGTGAAAGCTTGTCCGTCGACGTTGAAGAACATGAAAAAGAAAACTATGGAATTATCGACGCTGTGTAGCGTTGATGTGTGCATCTTATCTTTCTCGGTCGACGGAAGACAAGTGGAGACTTGGCCGAAAAATCCTAACTAACTCAAACCCATTCTCAGGCGATACAAGGAACACCGATCCAAATTACTTAATAATAATAAGAGTGGAGTTGTAGTCGAAGTCGTAGGAACAACTGATCAATTTCGACGACGAACAAGTCCCCGGCCCTGTTCTTGGAATAGAGATTCTATTTTATCGTTGGTTAATGGATTGTCCTCAAATTCTTTAAAGATTTTTTTCGACCAAATCGCAGCAAAGTTTCAGATCATTAATTCCAAAATGGAGTTCCTCAAATCGCAGCAGCAAAGCTTCTCGAATCTTTATAATTTAGAAAATAATGATGGTTATCAACCATTTACAACTATTTTTATTCCGACATTGATTCTAGAAATAATATCACTTCTTGATGGATTCTACCCATCGTGTCAGAAACTATTTGCGTTCCTCCTGTTGTTTCTGATGATCTGTCGTCATTGCCCTGGGCAGGGGACATTATTAATGGTGATTGGCAGATGCACATGAATCAATATCTCAATTTCAATCCTCAAGTCCCCTCCTTCTCAAATACAATAATAAACTAAGCATCATCAAACTAGCTTTTGTCATCTCTTTGTTTTGATGATCAGATGCAATTTGCACCGCCCGCGCAACAATCACAACAGGTCTCTGCATTAATGGACGAGTTTTTGCGCGAATGTTCTTAAGGCGCACCATCCAACTCTTCCATGTTATTAACTTGAATGAGGATCCAAGTTTGATTTTTTTCCCTTATGTACGTTGATTGTTGTATGTATGCTTTAAGGCATTGTAATTTTTCTTCTAATCATAGTTTTCTTATTTGTATTAATATGTTGTAAACGCGTTTAACTAATCAATTGCTACCGGAAATTGGGTTCTACCGGAAATCATATATTTTTTAGTTTTCGCCATCATTGTCGCATTGTCGATGAGTTGGTAAACAATATCTAAAAATGTTAGGTCAAGTGATAACAGACTATTTACCTACATATACTCGAGAAATCTTTGCCAAAATAATCTTACGGATATGAACAAAAACTACCCATCAAAAATTGAAAATATTATTCGAAATATAAAACTTAAAAACGAAAATTACGATCCGGTTAACAAATTAAGAACGAAAAATAAGATTCGATTAAACAATATATTGAATCAAACAAAATACACCATATACTCAAATATGAATAATTGAAGAAAAAAGGAGACACTTTCTCATACTAAAAATTCAAAAACATTATGATTTTCTCGTTTATTGATAAATCAGAAAAACTATTAAGAAGTTGATATAGCTCCTCTACTCTCTACGTACGTACATGAAGGATCGATCGAAAATGGTGAAAGCTTGTCCGTCGACGTTGAAGAACATGAAGAAGAAAACTATAGAATTATCGACGCTGTGTAGCGTTGATGTGTGCATCTTATCTTTCTCGGCCGACGGAAGAGAAGTTGAGACTTGGCCGAAAAATCCTAACCAACTCAAACCCATTCTCATGCGGTACAAGGAAAATCGATCCAAATTACTTAATAATAATAATATAAGCGGAGTTGGAGTCGGAGTCGTAGGAACAACTGATCAATTTCGACGACGAACAAGTCCCCGGCCTTGTTCTTGGAATAGAGATTCTATTTTATCGTTGGTTAATGGATTGTACTCAAATTCTTTAAAGATTTTTTCCGACCAAATTGTAGGAAACTTCAGATCATCAATTCCAAAATGGAGTTCCTCAAATCGCAGCAGCAAAGCTTCTCGAATCTTTATAATTTAGAAAATAATGCTGGTTATCAACCATTTACTCTCGATTCGCCGCCGGTGACATCTCATTTTTATTCCGACATTGATTCTGATGAAATAATATCACTTCTTGATTATCTACCCATCGTGTCAAAAACTATTTGCGTTCCTCATGTTTTTTCTGATGATCTGCCGTCATTACCCTGTGCAAGGGACATTATTAATGGTGATTGGCAGATGCAAATGAATCAATATCTCAATTTGAATCCTCAAGTCCCCTCCTCCTCAAATACAATAATAAACGAATCATCATTAGACTGACTTTTGTCATCTCTTTGTTCTGATGATCAGATGCAATTTGCATCGCCCGCGCAGCAATCGCAACAGTTCTCTGCATTAATGGACGAGTTTCTACGCGAATATTTTTAAGGCGCACCATCCATCTTCCATGTTATTAACTTGAAGGAGGATTCAAGTTTGATTTTTTTTCCTTATGTACGTTGATTGTTGTATGTATGTTTTAAGGCATTGTGATTTTTCTTCTAATCATAGTTTTATTATTTGTATTAATATGTTGTAAACGCGTTTAACTAATCAATTGCTACCGGAAATTGGGTTTTATCGGAAATCATATATTTTTTAGTTTTCGCCATCATTGTCGATGAGTTGGTAAACAATATCTAAAAAATGTTAGGTCAAGTGATAACATACTATTTACCTACATATACTCGAGAAAACTTTACAAAAATAATCTTACGGATATGAACAAAAACTACCCATCAAAAATTGAAAATATTATTCGAAATATAAAACTTAAAAACGAAAAATACTATCCGGTTAAACAAATTAAGAACGAAATATAAGATTCGACTAAACAATATAATGAATCAAACAAAATACATCATATACTCAAATATGAGTAATTGAAGAAAAAAGGATACACTTTCTCATACTAAAAATTCAAAAACATATGATTTTCTCGTTATTGATAAAGCTCATCTACTCTCTACGTACGTACAGGAAGGATCGATCGGAAATAGTGAAAGCAGGTCCATCGACCGTTGAAGAACATGAATAAGAAAACTATGGAATTATCGACGTTGTGTAGCGTTGATGTGTGCATCTTATCTTTTTTGGACGATGGAAGAGAAGTTGAGACTTAGCCGGAAAATTCTAACCAACTCAAACTCATTCTCAGGCGATAAAAGGAACACTGGTCCAAATTACTTAATAATAATAATAAGAGCGGAGTTGTAGTCGGAGTCGTAAGAACAACTAATCAATTTCGACGACGAACAAGTCCCCGACCTTGTTCTTAGAATATAGATTCTATTTTATCGTTGGTTAATGGATTTTACTCAAATTCTTTAAAGATTTTTTCCAACCAAATTGCAGCAAAACTTCAGATCATCAATTCCAAAATGGAGTTCCTCAAATCGCAGCAGCAAAGCTTCTCGAATCTTTATAATTCAGAAAATAATGCTGGTTATCAACTCTTTACTCTCGATCCGCCGCCGACGACATCTCATTTTTATTCCGACATTGATTCTGATGAAATAATATCACTTCTTGATAATTTACCCATCGTGTTAGAAACTATTTGCGTTCCACCTAATATTTCTAATGATCTACTGTCATTGCCCTGGCAGAGGACATTATTAATGGTGATTATGAGATGTAGATGAATCAATATCTCATTTTCAATCATCAAGTCCCCTCCTCCTCAAATACAATAATAAACTAAGCATCATCATACTAGCTTTTGTCATCTCTTTGTTTTGATAATCAGATGCAATTTGCACCGCCCGCGCATCAATCGCAACAACTCTCTGCATTAATGGACGAGTTTCTACGCGAATGTTCTTAAGGCGCACCATCCATCTCTTCCATGTTATTAACTTGAAGGAGGATCCAAGTTTGATTTTTTTTCCTTCTGTACGTTGATTGTTGTATGTATGCTTTAAGGCATTATAATTTTTCTTCTAATCATAGTTTTATTATTTGTATTAATATGTTGTAAACGCGTTTAACTAATCAATTGCTACCGGAAATTGGGTTTTACCGGAAATCATATATTTTTTAGTTTTCGCCATCATTGTCGCATTGTCGATGAGTTGGTAAACAATATCTAAAAATGTTAGGTCAAGTGATAACAGACTATTTATCTACATATACTCGAGAAAACTTTACCAAAATAATCTTACGAATATGAACAAAAACTACCCATCAAAAATTGAAAATATTATTCGAAATATAAAACTTAAAAACGAAAAATATGATCCGGCTAAACAAATTAAGAACGAAAAATAAGATTCGACTAACAATATATTGAATCAAACAAAATACATCATATACTCAAATATGAGTAATTGAAGAAAAAAGGAGACAATTTCTCATACTAAAAATTCAAAAACATTAAGATTTTCTCGTTTATTGATAAATCAGAAAAACTATTAAGAAGTTGATATAGCTCCTCTACTCTCTACGTACGTACATGAAGGATCGATCGAAAATGGTGAAAGCTTGTCCGTCGACGTTGAAGAACATGAATAAGAAAACTATGGAATTATCGACGTTGTGTAGCATTGATGTGTGCATCTTATCTTTCTCGGCCGACGGAAGAGAAGTGGAGACTTGGCCGAAAAATCCTAACCAACTCAAACCCATTCTTAGGCGATACAAGGAACACCGATCCAAATTACTTAATAATAATAATAAGAGCGGAGTTGTAGTCGGAGTCGTAGGAACAACTGATCAATTTCGACGACGAACAAGTCCTCGACCTTGTTCTTGGAATAGAGATTCTATTTTATCGTTGGTTAATAGATTGTACTCAAATTTTTTAAAGATTTTTTTCCGACCATATTGCAGCAAAGCTTCAGATCATCAATTCCAAAATGGAGTTCCTCAAATCGCAGCAGCAAAGCTTCTCAAATCTTTATAATTCAAAAAATAATGATGGTTATCAACCATTTACTCTCGATTCGCCGCCAGCGACATCTCATTTTTATTCCGACATTGATTCTAATGAAATAATATCCCTTCTTGATGATCTACCCATCGCGTCAGAAATTATTTGCGTTCCACCTATTATTTCTGATGATTTGTCGTCATTGCCCTAGGCATGGGACATTATTAATGGTGATTGGTAGATGCAGATGGATCAATATCTAAATTTCAATCCTCAAGTCCCCTCCTCCTCAAATACAATAATAAATGAAGCATCATCTGACTGGCTTTTGTCATCTCTTTATTCTGATGATCAGATGCAATTTGCATCGCTCGCGCAGCAATCGCAACAGCTCTCTACATTAATGGACGAGTTTCTGCGCGAATGTTTTTAAGGCGCACCATCCATCTCTTCCATGTTATTAAGTTGAAGGAGGATCCAAGTTTGATTTTTTTTTTCCTTCTGTAAGTTGATTGTTGTATGTATGTTTAAGGTATTATAATTTTTCTTCTAATCATAGTTTTATTATTTGTATTAATATGTTTTAAACGTGTTTAACTAATCAATTGCTACCGGAAATTGGGTTCTACCGGAAATCATATATTTTTTTGTTTTCGCCATCATTATCGCATTGTCGATGAGTTGGTAAACAATATCTAAAAAATTTAGGTCAAGTGATAACAGACTATTTACCTACATATACTCGAGAAAACTTTACCAAAATAATCTTACGGATATGAACAAAAACTATCCCTCAAAAATTGAAAATATTATTCGAAATATAAAACTTAAAAACGAAAATACGATCCGGCTAAACAAATTAAGAACGGAAATATGATTCGACTAAACAATATATTGAATCAAATAAAATACACCATATACTCAAATATGAGTAATTGAAAAAAAAGAGACACTTTCTCATACTAAAAATACAAAAACATTATGATTTTCTCGTTTATTGATAAATCAGAAAAGCTATTAAGAAGTTGATATAGCTCATCTACTCTCTACGTACGTACATGAAGGATCGATCAGAAATGGTGAAGCTTGTCCGTCGACGTTGAAGAACATGAAGAAGAAAACTATTAAATTATCGACGCTGTGTAGCGTTGATGTGTGCATCTTATTTTTCTTGGCCGGCGGAAGAGGAGTGGAGAAATCATAAAAGCTATTAAGAAGTTGATATAGCTCCTCTACTCTCTACGTATGTACATGAATGATCGATCGAAAATGTTGAAAACTTGTACGTCGACGTTGAAGAACATGAAGAAGAAAAATATGGAATTATCGACGTTGTGTAGCGTTGATGTGTTCATCTTATCTTTCTCGGCCGACGAAAGAGAAATGGAGACTTGGCCTAAAAATCCTAACCAACGCAAACCAATTCTTAGGCGATACAAGGAACACCGATCCAAATTACTTAAATAATAATAATAAGAGCGGAGTTGTAGTCGGAGTCGTAGGAACAACTGATCAATTTCGACGACGAACAAGTCCCCGGCCTTGTTCAAAAAATAGTGATTCTATTTTATCGTTGGTTAATAGATTGTACTCAAATTCTTTAAAAGATTTTTTCCGACCAAATTGCAGCAAAGCTTCAGTTCATCAATTCCAAAATGGAGTTCCTCAAATCGCAGCAGCAAATCTTCTCGAATCTTTATAATTCAGAAAATAATGCTGGTTATCAACCATTTACTCTCGATCCGCCGTCGCCGACATCTCATTTTTATTCCGACATTAATTCTGATGAAATAATATCACTTCTTGATGATCTACCCATCGTGTCATAAATTATTTGCGTTCCTCCTGTTGTTTCTGATGATCTGCCGTCATTGCCCTAGGCAAGGGACATTATTAATGGTGATTTACAGATGTAGATGAATCAATATCTCAATTTCAATCATCAAGTCCCCTCCTCCTCAAATAAAATAATAAACGAAGCATTATCAGACTAGCTTTTGTCATCTCTTTGTTCTGATGATCAGATGCAATTTGCACCGCCCGCGCAGCAATCGCAACAGTTCTCTACATTAATGGACGAGTTTCTGCGCGAATGTTTTAAGGCGCACCATCCATCTCTTCCATGTTATTAATTTGAAAGAGTATCCAAGTTTGATTTTTTTTTCTTCTGTACGTTGATTACTGTATGTATGCTTTAAGGATTGTAATTTTTCTTCTAATCATAGTTTTATTATTTGTATTAATATGTTGTAAACGCTTTTAACTAATCAATTGCTATCGGAAATCATATATTTTTTAGTTTTCGCTATCATTGTCGCATTGTCGCATTGTCAATGAGTTGTTAAACAATATCTAAAAATGTTAGGTCAAGTGATAACAGACTATTTACCTACAAATACTCGAGAAAGCTTTACCAAAATAATCTTACGGATATGAACAAAAACTACCCATCAAAAATTAAAAATATTATCAAAATATAAAACTTAAGAACGAAAAATACGATCCGGCTAAACAAATTAAGAACGAAAAATAAGATTCGACTTTTAAACAATATATTGAATCAGACAAAATACATCATATACTCAAATATGAGTAATTGAAGAAAAAAGGAGACACTTTCTCATACTAAAAATTCAAAAACATTATGATTTTCTCGTTTATTGATAAATCAGAAAAGTTATTAAGAAGTTGATAAAGCTCCTCTACTCTTTACGTACGTACATGAAGGATTAATCGGAAATAGTGAAAGCTTGTCCGTCAACGTTGAAGAACATGAATAAGAAAACTATAGATTTATCGACGTTGTGTAGCGTTGATGTGTGCATCTTATCTTTCTCGGCCGATGGAAGAGAAGTTGAGACTTAGCCGAAAAATCATAAACAACTCAAACCCATTCTCAGGCGATACAAGGAAAACCAATCCAAATTACTTAATAATAATAATATAAGCGCAGTTGGAGTCGGAGTCGTAGGAACAACTAATCAATTTCGACGACGAACAAGTCCCCGACCCTGTTCTTGGATTAGAGATTCTATTTTATCGTTGGTTAATGGATTGTCCTCAAATTCTTTAAAGATTTTTTCCGACCAAATCGCAGCAAAGCTTCATATCATCAATTCCAAAATGGAGTTCCTCAAATCGCAACAGCAAAACTTCTCGAATCTTTATAATTCAGAAAATAATGTTGGTTAGCAACCCTTTACTCTCGATCCGCCGCCGACGACATCTCATTTTTATTCCGACATTGATTTCAATGAAATAATATCACTTCTTGATGATCTACCCATCGTGTCAGAACTATTTGCGTTCCTCCTATTGTTTCTGATGATCTGTCGTCATTGCCCTGGGCAGGGGACATTATTAATGGTGATTGGTAGATGCAGATGGATCAATATCTCAATTTCAATCTTCAAGTGCCCTCCTCCTCAAATACAATAATAAACTAAGCATCATCAGACTAGCTTTTGTCATCTCTTTGTTTTGATGATCAGATGCAATTTGCACCGCCCGCGCAGCAATCACAACAGGTCTCTGCATTAATGGACGAGTTTTTGTGCGAATGTTCTTAAGGCGCACCATCCATCTCTTCCATGTTATTAACTTGAATGAGGATCCAAGTTTGATTTTTTTTCCCCTTTTGTACGTTGATTGTTGTATGTATACTTTAAGGCATTGTAATTTTTCTTCTAATCATAGTTTTCTTATTTGTATTAATATGTTGTAAACGCGTTTAACTAATCAATTTCTACCGGAAATTGGGTTCTACCGGAAATCATATATTTTTTAATTTTCGCCATCATTGTCGCATTGTCGATGAGTTGGTAAACAATATCTAAAAATGTTAGGTCAAGTGATAACAGACTATTTACCTACATATACTCGAAATATTATTCGAAATATAAAACTTAAAAACGAAAATTATGATCCGGTTAACAAATTAAGAACGAAAAATAAGATTCGATTAAACAATATATTGAATCAAACAAAATACACCATATACTCAAATATGAGTAATTGAAGAAAAAAGGAGACACTTTCTCATACTAAAAATTCAAAAACATTATGATTTTCTCGTTTATTGATAAATCAGAAAAACTATTAAGAAGTTGATATAGCTCCTCTACTCTCTACGTACGTACATGAAGGATCGATCGAAAATGGTGAAAGCTTGTCCGTTGACGTTGAAGAACATGAAGAAGAAAACTATGGAATTATTGACGTTGTGTAGCGTTGATGTGTGCATCTTATCTTTCTCGGCCGACGGAAGAGAAGTGATGACTTGGCCGAAAAATCCTAACCAACTCAAACCCATTCTCAGGCGATTCAAGGAAAACCGATCCAAATTACTTAATAATAATAATATAAGCGGAGATGGAGTCGGAGTCGTAGGAACAACTGATCAATTTCGACGACGACGAACAAGTCCCCGGCCTTGTTCTTGGAATAGAGATTCTATTTTATCGTTGGTTAATGGATTGTACTCAAATTCTTTAAAGATTTTTTCCGACCAAATTGTAGGAAAGCTTCAAATCATCAATCCAAAATGGAGTTCCTCAAATCGCAGCAGCAAAGCTTCTCGAATCTTTATAATTTAGAAAATAATGCTGGTTATCAACCATTTACTCTCGATTCGTCGCCGGCGACATCTCATTTTTATTCCGACATTGATTCTGATGAAATAATATCATTTCTTAATTATCTACCCATCGTGTCAGAAACTATTTGCGTTCCTCATGTTGTTTCTGATGATCTGCCGTCATTACTCTGGGCAAGGGACATTATTAATGGTGATTGATAGATGCAGATGAATCAATATCTCAATTTGAATCCTCAATTCACCTCCTCCTCAAATACAATAATAAACGAATCATCATCAAACTGACTTTTTTCATCTCTTTGTTCTGATGATCAGATGCAATTTGCACCGCCCGCGCAGCAATCGCAACAGTTCTCTGCATTAATGAACGAGTTCCTGCGCGAATGTCCTTAAGGTGCTTTATCCATCTCTTCCATGTTATTAACTTGAAGGAGGATCCAAGTTTGATTTTTTTTTTCTTCTATACGTTGATTGTTGTATGTATGCTTTATTTAAGGCATTATAATTTTTCTTCTAATCATAGTTTTATTATTTGTATTAATATGTTTTAAACGTGTTTAACTAATCAATTGCTACCGGAAATTGGGTTCTACCGGAAATCATATATTTTTTAGTTTTCGCCATCATTGTCGCATTGTTGATGAGTTGGTAAACAATATCTAAAAATGTTAGGTCAAGTGATAACAGACTAATTACCTACATATACTCGAGAAAACTTTACCAAAATAATCTTACGAATATGAACAAAAACTACCCATCAAAAATTGAAAATATTATTCGAAATATAAAACTTGAAAACGAAAATTATGATCCGGCTAAACAAATTAAGAACGAAAAATAAGATTCGACTAAACAATATATTGAATCAAACAAAATACATCATATACTCAAATATGAGTAATTGAAGAAAAAAGGAGACACTTTCTCATACTAAAAATTCAAAAACATTATGATTTTCTCGTTTATTGATAATTAGAAAAGCTATTAAGAAGTTGATAAAGCTCATTTACTCTCTACGTACGTACAGGAAGGATCAATCGGAAATAATAAAAGTTTGTCCGTCGACGTCGAAGAACATGAATAAGAAAACTATGGAATTATCGACGTTGTGTAGCGTTGATGTGTGCATCTTATCTTTCTCGGCCGATGGAAGAGAAGTTGAGACTTGGCCGGAAAATCCTAACCAACTCAAACCCATTCTCAGGCGATACAAGGAACATCGATCCAAATTACTTAATAATAATAATAAAAGCGGAGTTGGAGTTGGAGTCGTAGGAACAACTGATCAATTTCGACGACGAACAAGTCCCCGGCCCTGTTCTTGGAATAGAGATTCTATTTTATCGTTGGTTAATGGATTGTCCTCAAATTCTTTAAAGATATTTTCCGACCAAATCGCAGCAAAGTTTCATATCATTGATTCCAAAATGGAGTTCCTCAAATCGCAGCAACTAAGCTTCTCGAATCTTTATAATTCAGAAAATAATGTTGGTTATCAACCCTTTACTCCCGATCCACCGTCGGCGACATCTATTTTTATTCCGACATTGATTCTGATGAAATAATATCACTTCTTGATGATCTACCCATCGTGTCAGAAACTATTTGCGTTCCTCCTGTTATTTCTGATGATTTGTCGTCATTGCCCTGGGCAGGGGACATTATTAATGGTGATTGGTAGATGTAGATTGATCAATATCTCAATTTCAATCCTCAAGTCCCCTCCTTCTCAAATACAATAATAAATGGGAAGAATGTCAATTTTATTTATAAAGTTGGAGGGAGGTGTCAAATTTATTTACAAAGTTGTAAAATTCTATTTATGTATACAAACTTGTCAAAATGTGTCAAAATTATTTGACATAACGAAATGTTTTAAACGGAGTTAATTTTTTATCCACGTGGATATTTATTTTATATTTTGTTTTAACTTTTTTTTTCAATTCAAACAGACTTTTTCTTTACATTTAATAAATAAATAAATAATAATTTTATTCTCTCTCCTCCTTCACCCGATTCATATTCTTCTCATTTAAATCTTAATCTCCAAAATCTCATCCACCATTTCTAAGACCCACTTTGTCTTCTCTCTCTGAATTTCACCCTATGTTCTTCTCAATTGATGTCAAAGTAATAGGTTATATATTCAATGCGAAACATCAAACTAGAAATTCTAGATTTCATTTGAATAATTTGCCTGCAACTAGAGGATTAGAACAATAAGTTTTTAGCGGATGGTTAGAATTTTGAAAAATAAAATTGAGATTTTGATAAGTTAAATGTGATATGTCACTTGTTTGTCATTGTTTCTGATTGTTCTTTGTGAAGGAAAAACTAGTTCCAAGATCGCTTCAGCTAGGGTTTTTAAACTCATTTAGTTAGATCCTCAATCACAGAGTTCAATCGCAGATAAACAAGGTTTATTACAGATATTATATTGTTTGATCGAAAATGGTCCATTCGATGATCAGATCACGAAACAAATCTGTATTATCAGGCCTAACAGTAATATCAAAGTCTATGAATGATCTAGTTAAAAAAGGAATAGCAAAAACAGCCTGCGACATCCTCTGGAGATTGAGATTCGATTTGTTGAGTTCTTGAATGTGAATAGATTGGTTGCGGCGGCTGTGAAAGAGAGGGGATGAAGATGATGGTAGGTAGAAGAAGGAAAATTTTATTTATTTAATTTTATATATTAAATAGAAAAAGAAGGTCTGTTTGAAACCTAAAAAATAGGTTAAAAAAATATAAAAAAATAAATATCCACGTGGATAAAATTTAACGCCGTTTGAGACATTCCGTTATGTTAAATAATTTTGACACATTTTGACAAGTTTATATACATAAATAGAATTTTACAACTTTGTAAATAAATTTGACACCTCGTTCCAACTTTATAAATAAAATTGACATTCTTCCCAATAATAAATGAAGCATCATCAGACTGGCTTTTGTCATCTCTTTATTCTGATGATCAGATGCAATTTGCATCGCTCGCGCAGCAATCGCAACAGCTGCATTAATGGACGAGTTCATGCACGAATGTCCTTAAGGTGCTCCATCCATCTCTTCCATGTTATTAACTTGAAGAAGGATCCAAGTTTGATTTTTTTATTTTTTTTTTTCATCTGTACGTTGATTGTTGTATGTATGCTTTAAGGCATTGTAATTTTTCTTCTAATCATAGTTTTATTATTTGTATTAATATGTTGTAAACGCGTTTAACTAATTAATTTCTACCGGAAATTGGGTTCTACCGGAAATCATATATTTTTTAGTTTTCGCCATCATTGTCGCATTGTCGATGAGTTGGTAAACAATATCTAAAAATGTTAGGTCAAGTGATAACAGACTATTTATCTGCAAATACTCGAGAAAGCTTTACCAAAATAATTTTATGGATATGAACAAAACTACCCATCAAAAATTAAAAATATTATCAAAATATAAAATATAAAAACGAAAAATACGATCCGGCTAAACAAATTAAGAACGAAAAATAAGATTCGACTTTTAAACAATATATTGAATCAAACAAAATACACCATATACTCAAATATTAATTGAAGAAAAAAGGAGACACTTTCTCAAACTAAAAATTCAAATCATTAAGATTTTTTCGTTTATTGATAAATCAGAAATGAGTTATAAGGATTTATGAAGAGAATTAAATTAAATATTAATTTAAATAAAACAATCTTATCAATCTTACATTAATATATATTCACATTTAAATTAAGGATGAAAACAATTGTGTACATTGTGTTTTAAGAAAAAATAAACTTTATTCTCTGGGTTTAAAATATACCCAAAAAAAATTACAACATGAAGTCTCATCTATTGATTAGTAGAGAGAATTCACATATGAAAACAAAAATTGTGGTTGGAAAAAAATATTATAGTTTCAGATATGAAGAACAAATATACTTTGAGATAAAGGTCGAACATAATAAGATCGTTGTCAAAAACGTTAACCGACGCAAAACTCACCCCTTCGATAAAAAAAAATTAAATTGTCATGGATCATGAATGATCTAAATATAAAGAAAATATCATATACTGCTTTTTTAGAATCCATGTAATAAGTCATTATTGTCTAATAAAGAAATAGATGAAAATCATCTTATTATAAAAGTTTATTATAAAAGTTACGGAAATATATTTATAAAAATGAAGAAAATAGATTGAGAGTATGTCGATTAATTTGTCAAATCATCTTCCAAATGTAATTGAACTCGTGACATTTTGGTCTCTTAAGCCGACTCTTACCACTGAGCTACCTTGGTGGAATATATATATAGTTACAATTGCAAATAATTTATAGACGATATAAACAAATGATATAAACTGTGTATGAAGTGAAAATTGAAATCGCAAGGTAAGGTAATACGAATTTACCAGTAAGACTCCAACAAGAATTTCAAAAGAATTGTCAAACTTCTCAGAACTAGGATATACAACAAGACTCCAACAAGAATTTCAAAAGAATTGTCAAACTTCTCAGAACTAGGATATACCAACTCATATTAATCAGTTCGTTCTCTAAAAAATTGTTAAAGTGTGTAATTTGGCCGAAGATAAAAACATATATATATTTAAATATTTTTTAAACGCATAATAAAATGTCGATCACTTAAAACACAAATTACTCAAATATCTTTATCCCTAAAATTAATAACATATGTTAAACTTTAGATTTAAGTTAAATGTTTGAACTAGGTGAAACATAAAAGAAATCAATGTGAATAATTTTATATTTATTAAAGTTGGTGAAAAAAATACCACTTTAACTAATTAAATATCAGAAGATATTTAACACATTTACAGTCATCTTCTTCTCTAGAGAGAAAGAGACCTGAATGGCTCTATCTTATCCATCTCTTCTACTCCCATTGGACAAAATCTCTCCACATCATCTCAATTCGATCTTCCATGCCCACTTTTGTTTTTAGTTTTTACAGACTAAGGCCCCTCCTTCCCATCATGTTCCATCCATAACCCAACAACTTTAACACTCACTCCCACCGCCCGGCGACCTGAAATCCGATTCTCAGGTGAAATGGCCGCCGCAGCAGGTTCCTCATTCTCCACCTCCATGCATATCCGTTCCAACAAAACCTCTGCAATCGATCCCCTCCTACTCAAAATGGCATCTTTCCCACCCATCTCAACTTCACACGCTTCCCGGAGATGGAAGATAGGCCGAAGAATAGTAGCAGCAGTAGAGCTGGAACAAACATCAATAGACCAAATTTCATCTCAACAACAAGAACAAGATGAAGAAGAAGAAGAGTCTTCAACTGGCGGCAGTGTTAACACGAAGCTTTACTTTGGTAATTTGCCTTACAACTGTGATAGTGCTCAACTCGCCGGAATTATTCAAAATTACGCCAGCCCTGAACTGATTGAGGTACCAATCAAAGCAAAGCTTCATCCTTTATGCTTATGATTGATTTTTCCTGATTAAGTAAACTTACAGGTTCTGTACAATAGAGACACGGGAAGAAGTAGAGGATTTGCTTTCGTGACTATGAGTAATATCCAAGACTGTAATGAAGTAATCCAGAATCTAGATGGATCTGTAATAACCCATTTTACACTGTTTCTATTTTCTTTCTTTTTTACATTACATTGTTAATTAAACATGAAAGAATCTAACTTGACAGCAGCAATATGGAGGAAGAACATTGAGGGTGAACTTCTCAGACAAACCGAAACCCAAAGAGCCATTATACCCAGAAACAGAGTACAAGCTCTTTGTCGGAAACTTAGCATGGTCAGTTACATCTGAAACATTGACTAAAGCATTCCAAGAATACGGAAACCTGGTTGGAGCTAGAGTCTTGATCGATGGCGAAACAGGAAGATCGCGAGGTTATGGATTTGTCAGTTACTCCACCAAATCTGAGATGGATGCTGCTCTTGAGGCTATGAACGAAGTGGTAAAATTTGATACTATTTTCTCTACTACATCATCTTATCCTATTGTCTATCTTCAATTTTGATATATTTTTTAAAATTTTGTTCAGGAACTAGAAGGGCGAGCGATTAGGGTCAGTCCAGCAGAAGGTAAGAAGGCAGTAACAAACTAAAATAATATGCAATGTAATCGATACGGGCTAATAGATTGAATCATATCAATACATGTTGGTTTCGTCGAATGTTTGAGTTGAGTTAACAAATGGTTGTTCTGGTTACATGTTCAAGACTTTGTATAAACATTATTTGTTAACCTTACCTCAAAATTCAAAATACAGTTTCCATGCAACGAAATTCTATGGGAGTCAATTATAACATAAGAATATTCATTGAATTTGCTAAATACACATTAGATAACTTCTTCACATTCTAAACAAACAAAAAATAATCTTCCTACTAAGTGAGCAAATCCAATACACTTTCATGAATGAGAGCTGATAGGATCTAACCTCTCACAAAGAAGTAAGAACATTGCCCTCCTTTAGAATCGAATCCACCTTCATATTTCAATAATCTGCAACAAAAACGGGCTAATATGAATCAAAAATTGAATTGAATGACCAAATGTGGCATATTACCCAATTACTTACCATCATGCTTCTTCTTCACAGCATTCTTGAGAACAAGTAACAAAATGACTAATAACCCAACTCCAGCTAATGAACCCAAAATAATAGCTACAGTCTTCTTTGCATCTGTCCCTGACCCTACAAATATCAAATACATAATCAAATATTATAAGGTCTTTATCTTTCATTTCTAAAATGTCCCTATTTGGAAACAGTTAACCATAAATTTAAGACAAAAAAAAGTGGAATTCTTTCATTAAATACAAAAGAAAGACAACAAGTGGGTCTAATTAATAATACACTATGGTAGCAAGCTTACAAAGGAAAAACATAATTTATAGTTTAATTCACTAACCCTAATTCCTTTAAGAAATGATAAAAAAAATAAAAGAAAGCAAACCTGATGAGGAGGAAGATGAAGAATCAGATCTCTTTGGGGCCCCATTAGGATAATAGCTATAGCTAATAAAGCATTTATGAAGATAAACCTGTCCTGATATAGAACTTCCACATTCAACCTGAGAAGTCTGTACAGCACTCTTAACACAATCCCCACAATCCCCACTTCCCAAATCACCTTCACATTGACCTAAAACATACACAGATTCATAGCTGGTCATGTAAAATCCATTCCCATTTACACTTACAATCCCATTCTCAAGAGATGAAAGTGCAGTGTCCCTTCTCTCCTCAAATCCACTCCCCTCTACGTTTTTCCCACTGCATGTCTTGTAAAGCATCTTCATGCCTGAAATCTGAGGAAACCCAGAAACTTCGTAGAGCATATAGCAACCCAAAAGCTGAATTCTAGCGGAAACTTGCTTTCCACATAGTTTGTCGGTTAGGGTTGGAAGTTTACTCACACAGTTGTAACAATCCATGTTGGTTAGGTCACCTCTGCACTGAAATAGACCGGAAATGGTGGATTGAGCGTTACCTGCAGTGGTTTGGAAGAATTTGGTCTTTGAAGACTGAGAAACTAATGAACCGAAAAGGGTTGAGAGGGATTGAGAGTAAACCCCAGATGGGTCTGATAAGGGTTGGCTAGAACAGCCTTTGTAAACCAAGGAAGTGTAGTCAGAGTCGGATTTAGACATGGGGATGAGCTCGAGGTTGGTGAAGAAGGCTAGGAGAAGAGAGATGAGGGTAAAGGGTTTTGAAAAGAAACCCATTTGGTGAAATGAACTGAAGACGACACACGGCAGAGGAGAATCAAACCATTCTTTTTATGGGTTTTAGGTGATGTTTTCTCTTGTCTAGAAATTGGCGAGCTTTGCTCATTTTATCAACTTTTTTTCTCAATACAGAAGGTTTGATATATTGTTGGTTCTCATTTGTATTAATGAAATAAATTTTTTTTTAGCATATTTATTGTTCATTTTTATAGTATTATTTTCACTTTAACATAAGACAGTTTTAATAAGAATATCAGTGTTCTATTAAACTATTAAATTTAACTCATTTCAAATTTATTTATTTTGAATATATATTAAATATGTAGAATATAATAAAATAATGAATTTATTCACGGTGAAATTCTTATGAATTATATGTGTATGAAGAAAATTGTATTATGGTTAGTCATTCTCGTTTGTGTTACGAATGACTAATCGGCAACTCACTTATTTTTGTATTGTTGAGGGTGACTAGTATTTGAATTTTTTTTTGTAGAATATTACTGAGATTTATTGGGTGATGCATGAGTTTTTGGATTGATGCGAATGATATGACAAACTTTCATATTTATGTTATCCAGAGCCGGCCCCAAGTTTTGGGCTGCCCCAGCCCCAATAGAAAAAAGTCAATATATTTTTTGTTAACCTAGGTCAAGTTTAAAAAATTGATAAAAAAATGTTCTTGGTGAGGTTTGAGCCCATAATCATATAAAATTTAAGTTTGCATATTAAACTACTAAGCTACACCATTTTACATTTAAAATTACAATGGATTTTAGTAAATACCTTAATATTTTTAACAAGTGGGCTGCCCTGGGGAGTGGGTTGCCCTAGCCCGAGGGCTTGTCGGGCTTACCTCAGGGCCGACCCTGAGGTTATCATCCTAATTAGTTTATGGTGGTTTATCTCGTTTGAGAGAAATCTTCAAATTTTAAATGATCGTAGTCGTCTAATGCGTATGGTTCATAATTATATTATTATAACGTTTTCTGAGATTCGTTTCGGAATCGAAAATTTAAGAGTTCGATAACTTATTGAGTACCAATTTTTTTTTCATTTTAAGTCATGTTTTTGTTATTTTTTACTTAAACGATTTTTTTAATATGAACATAGACCTCTTTCAAAAAAAATTACAAATAAATATGCAATTACATATAATTAATAAAGTTTCAAATGGATATATTTGAAGTTTGGATACTAATGTATAAATATTTATATTTTTGGTCAAATAGTCAATGGAGATAAAATATATTTAAAATGTAGATTGAGTTGGGAATGTTCGGAGTGGCCTTTAGTGCATCTATATTATTCTTTATATGGCAACATTGTAATTAAGATAAAAGAACGAAGGCAATATTGTAATTGAAATAGCTGGATTGTGATTTTCAAATAAAATGGGACTATTCCCATTACATTCCCAATACATTCATTTAATAATTTGCTATTAATTGTTTACTCTAAAGATCTGGTTTAATGTTGGTTATTTGGATTTTTTCATTAGATTTAAAAAAATAATAATAAGTTATTTAGATTTTTAATTAGTTAAAATTTTTAATGTTTATTTTTATTTATAATTTAAATTTATAAAAAATTAAATAAAAATATTTGATTACTAAAAAATATAAAATTATTATTATTTTTTGTAAAATTCATTTTTCTCACTTTATTTAACAAAAACAAATTATTTAAAATTATTATAAATATGTTAAGTATTGGTGTACTTTGAATAACTATTAAAAAAAATAACTTTGTGGAACCCAATTTAAAGTTTGAACACAATAAATAAGAATTTTAATCTAAAAGTCAATATTTATGATCAAAATTTTATAACCAATTAAAAACAAAAATAATAGAAATAAAAACACTGAGTTCACTTAAAATCTCTTTTGGTTGTAAACTCTTAAAATTATAAAAATTAGTTTTAAAAAATATTAATTATATATTATTATTATTTATATATATAATTAAATATTTTTATTTATATATATTTATAATTAAATATTTTATACATTAATAATTTAAAAATAAATATGATAAAAAATTATTAATAATAATAATAATAAATAAATTACATTATAAAAGGTTATGTTTTCAATATTAATTTATTTATTTGAATAAATAAATCAAAAATTATAAATTTAAATTTAAAAATTATGTAAAATCATAAAATCAAAATTATTTTATAAACTCGTAAAATTTTATTATCGTAAATTTAAAATTATAAGAATTTTATCATATCATTTTATAAAATCATAAGATTATTATATGTACCTAATAAATTCGAAAAAAATCATCCCTACAGATAACACAAAATAATGATCAAGAAAACATCCTCGTCACTACTAGGCTTTTGACCAGGATCCCCTCTGTTAGAAAACTATTATGTAAGTTAATGACGAATGAAGCAAAAATCTTCATTATTAATATATATCTTTTGCTAAAATTATTAAATATTAAATAAATAAAATTGTCTTTTGATAATATCGTGTTTTTTTTTGGAAATTGATAAAATCATGTTAAATAAGTCACTAAAATAAAACAAGCTTAAATTAAATGGGTGTAACATATAAATCAAAGTGTTAACTAATTTAAAAAAAATAGTTTGAACATTTGACAAAATAAAAATACAATAATAATAATAATCAACAAATATTAGCAGTAATGCAGTATAAAGACAATAAAGAAACAAAAGTTTTCTAGTCAACATACAAATCATAGAATTTGATAAACAAAAAATAGTGTGTTGTTCCATTATAACCTCCTACAGAAAAACCAAGAGAAAAAAAGACAAATGTTATGTATGTTCTTCTACTCTATTCACCTCATATAATAATAATAATAATAATAAGCTGTTAAAACAAAATCAAATTTATGTATGTTTTCGAATAACCTCTTCTTCTTCTCTATTATCTCCCGTATAAGCACACGAAAAACGAAAGAGAGCAGCAGGCTACTTACTTACTTACTACAAGGAACTTCTTCTTACAGTTTGGATTAGTCAATTCAAATTCTAGCTCTCTTCTGATGGAGCCTCCCCTCCTTCTGGAAGGCCAAATATGCGAAGATTTCGGTCCATTGATCCAACAGCTATGTACTTTCCGTCATCCCCAAACTTAACACAAGTTGCCTTGCCTGTAAAGAAGACAGACCAGACCATCCATCATGCCCACCGTAAAAAATAATAATCAGAAAGAATGAAAACCAAATTAAATCTACAAAAGAAAGAAAGAAAGAGTGAGCACCTGTGCCAGACAAATCAGGGAATGTTTTTATGCAATTCCACTCGGATTTCACATTTGCAACTTGATAAACCCTGAAAATGTTCATGAATGAAGCTTTCACTATTAAATGCCAAAGGCTTGTCTGTTATCGGGTTATTTCAAAATAATCAAGCTTCTTGTTTGACATAAAATAAGTGATTTTAGTTTATTTGGATTACTTTGGTTAAATGATAAAGTATTAGATAGAAGAAGTGACTAATTGTTGATGGGAGAGTGGTTAAATCCAAATAAACCACCATATGAAAAAAGCCCTTAATTTGTTACCTTGTGTCTGCGCCAGCAATTGCAAGATAGCTTCCGCTGTGGTCAAAATCCACTGCAAAATCAAGGAAAATACCTCTCATTGTAAATTGAAGAATTACATAGTTTAACCAAGAAAAGAAAGTGAAATTGATAATGAGAATGAGAATGGAGCAGAATACCAGACTGAGTTGGCGTGTTCTCATCATACAATGAAAATGTTCGGAAGTTCCTTAATTTCCGCAAGTCCCACAGTTTAACTCCATCATGGGCAGCTGTCTGAGCTTATAAACAAATAGTATATAATTCATCTCTATAATACCCAGTCTTAAACAGTCGAGTGGATTAAAAGGCATACCGCTAAGAAGTAACCATTCTCCGAGAAAGATATAGCAGTAACCGCTCCAACATGGCCATCAAAAGTGGCAGCAACCGTCTGCAAACTCTCCCCGAAGGGGGAACTAGATAAGCAGAATAAAAGATGGGGCTGTTTTTTTCTTAAAAAAAATAATGCCGGTCCAAAATCATTTGCTATGTTTGCCAACAATTGCAGTAATTTTAGAAATAATTAGAACATGATCCAAAAATTAATTTGATCATGTTCGAGAAAAGATATAGTCAATAAAAAATGAAGCAAAACATTACACTAAAATTAAGAACATCATATAGAAAATAATTTGTATATCAAATGAAGCAACAAAAATCACATTATAATCTGGATCATGAGCCAAAAAATAATATGATCATAATATAGAAAAATATCTTATACCAAGCGAAAGAACACTTAGAATTTTAGATTTGACGATTTCTCAATAAGGTCCTTATTGTGACAAAGATTGACAAAATACTAGTTTCCAAATAGGCTCAATATGCAAGTACTACTCAAGAACTTCAATCAAAGGTTCAGATTTATACCTGTGATTTTACATCCCAAATTTTAACACTTGCATCTGAGGTGCCAGTTCCAAGGATAAGACCATCAGGGTGAAAAGATGCAGCTGTGTAACCTCCGGATCCAGGACTTTCAACCTACAGGTAGTTATACAGAAAATAATAATAATATATCTATGTATATATAATCGTCTCAATTCCATGAATAAACAAACAAATATGCATACACAAAGAAGCAAAGGGAAAGAAGGGATACCTGAGTAAGGCATAAACCAGAAGAAAGGTCATAGAAGCACCATGTATTATCAAGAGAGGCCGTCACAAAGTAGCTGTTCGTGGCATGAACAGTGACTGCTTGAACCTGACAGAATTAAACAGACGTCATAACAAATAATAATAGGTAGCAATAGCTGGTGAACTAACGACACAACAAACTCCCATCCAAATACATGCAAATTATCACAAAATGTTTGTAAACCCATTACAGAAATGTATGAATTTCCTAAGATCACTAAAAGAAAGATGAAAATATTTGTCCTACGGTTTCCTTAAAATAAAACTTCATTTTTAAGACCAGGGACTTTCTTTTCCTAGAGGAGGCTAGTAGAGCATCTCAACCCCACCACTTCAATCAAGGTGCTTTCATTGGGAATCAAACTTGAGACCTCCTAAAAAGGCTTTTTACAAGGCTCGCAGCAAATATAATCACCCATGCTTCCCAATAGAGTTAATGCCAATGTGTGAGGACAATTATAACTTCATTACAACAGAAATTCCTTGTAATTAGCACCTCTAATACACAACATATAAACAAAAAAAAAGTTGGTAACCTAAAGTTAAGCTTAGAAGATAACAGAAAACAACATGAGCTTGTTTGATGTAGGGTTCTTTTGAAATATTCGACTTTTTGAAAGAAACTAGTTTGAAGTGGAGTATTTGAGGTTATTTGGGCTAAATGACTCAAAAATATCTTTTGTATTTAATATTTGAAAATGTTATGAAGATAAAAGTAAGGGTATTTTAGTTGATGATTTGAAATGATGATGAAATAAAGGGTTATTCTTCATCAAACACATGTTTGTCAACTGCATTTACCATTTTCCGCTAATGACTAGAAGTCTATCCCTCTCATCATGTGGTGGACGATTTGGAAAGAAAGGAAATGTTCAAGGGAAAAATTATGGCATTGAAAGAATCAAAGCTTTATTCTTCATGTTTTCCTTCAGTTCGAGAAAGAAGGTTTCGTATGGAATGAGATTTTTTTTATCTTATTGCCATCTAGCTTTTTGTGTTCTCGCTTCCTTGTTTTGTTCTTTCCCCTCATCCACCATCTTTTTGTTCCAACTCTCCTTGCGTTCCTTTTTGTTCTATTGAAAGTTGACCGTTTTTAAAAAAAAATAAATGAATGATGGTCTTTCACTTTATATACCCAAATACAGGCAATGTTTGCCAAGGTGATATTAGCTCACTTTGCTGATTTAAAACTCATACTGAAGTCAAAGTGCTTGAGATTTCTATATGTCCAGAACATTGCAATCATGACAATTGATATTTGGTCTTTGGTAGTTCTTGAGAACTAGTAGAGCACATAAAAGGATGATTAATAGAAAATTATAAGAAAACGTATTGAAGCTAATCTTGTCGTCAAGCCAATATATTTCTGGTAGTCTAACAAACAAAATTACCTCTGCAGTATGATCCTTCAAGACATGCCTGCAATCATAGTTCCCTTGTTCAGATTCTTTCCACACACGAACAGTCTGTGAGGTCACCATTTAACAGTAAACAGTAAAGACTAAAGGCAAGCAAACCAATAAACTTATTCAAATTAATGTTAAACCTAATTGCATACAAGGAAATACAAATATTAATCGATGGGTCATATGTCAAGCACAATTCTAAGGAACAAAATTCAACTACCAATAAATAAAGGAATCTAAAATATATTTTCATGATGCAGAACATAAGCACACTTTCTTTTATACCCCCAAACAAAAGTTTCCTCAATCTTAATCATTGCTTTGATCATCGGTATGCAGAACAAGATAGTAGGTAATCAAAGTGAACACTGTACTTCAATCTTTGCAGATAATATTCATGATTCAGGTGTATTCATCGTTCATCTTTTCTTAGGTCCTATTGACTTTTGTTAGACATGTCAACCAATCAGTTATCTTCTTCTTTGAGGTTTGACCTTTGACATTCCAATTCTGCAATAGGTACTGATGCACTTTTTTTAAATGCATTCAGTAATCCACCTTTCTTCTGGTAAAAGTTTGATCTTTCATTTCAATACCCTCCAATAAGTCGCTTAATATCGAAAATCAACTGTCTAAAATTTTCTGATATTTTACAGCATTTATCACACTTTAAGTGATTCAAACATGATTCTTTATGTTCCAAAATATATAGAGAAAAAATTACTAATGTAGAATATTTTCTAATGTAGCTTTTATACAGGCTTCACCTTAAACACGTGAATCCCAAACATGTTTCATAAAACAGGAGGGAAGGATTACCCATTCCCAACAAGCATAGACATACCCGCATCTACTTCAAGATATGATAACATCAGTTACTGTATTTCAGCAAACAACTCATACGTATACCAGACTAACTACATTCATCTGATTTACCTCAGGCAGAACAAGCATTGATAACATAATAATAATGTTCTAGTTATTTATTCTGGTGAGATAAGGAATAATAATCATAATATTTTCAAACCACAAGTCAAATTTTCAGCTCTTACAGCTAGCTAACCTTATCTGCTGAGCCAGTAACAACTAAATCAGCCCGAGACACAAATTTAACACTTGTAACCTGCAAAAGTAGTAAATGCATAACTGAGAAAATGGGATCAAGTGGAATAACTCGTATACTAAAACCATATCAGCAAGAAAACAATAAAAATACCTTCTTTGAGTGACCGCTAAGTGTTGATAAGACAGTCCCTGAAGGTCTATCAAAGATTACTGCATTTGCATCAATACCAGCTGTTGCAATAATATCCTGCACAAAATAAATAAATAAATAAATAAATAAGCAACTCTAGATAGCAGCATCCAGGAATCTGGAACCATCTTTATCACAAATATATTAATTAATCAAGAGTATCCAAAATTGATGCAAATTTTTAAAAGAAAAAAATGTGAACTAAAGTCTAACTCCATCTACATTCTACATGCATGATTTGGAAAGTAAAACGTGCTAGGTCTATACAACTTCCATGAACATTTGCATGGAGGAAATTAAGTGATGGGTGAGCAAATTTCATTATTATAATGTGGCAACAGAACCTAATGGAAAAAAAACGAACAATTACAGATCTATGGATGTTATACAAGCTCATATTTTAAGAATATTAGCATAATAAAATAATTCAAGTGACATATAATTTGATAGAATAAAAAGAACCAAGAGATCTGAACACATCTTATACTATTGGCTTACCTTTGAGGAAAGAATATCAAGAGCTAAAATGCCAGGTTTGCTGGTCTTGTGAAGAGGATGACTATTGAGCTGTGTGTATCTCTCTATAGAATCAGCAGTAGCCAACGTCGGTGAAATCTGAAGGCAAGACAGAAATGGAAAATGCAAGAAATATTTACTCTCATTCAATATCATGAGTATCATAGTCAAAGGAACATTAAAAAGACAACAGGTCAAAAACACAGATGGCATAAAAGAAGATATCATGGTGAAAAAAAAAATCACCTGTCGCTTTTTGCGCTGCTGAGAGAGTGCTGAATTGCAATCAGTAAGCTCTCCTATAATAGAAGTTGAAATTCCAGCGCGTATTTTCTTTCCTGCAGGTCCCAGATCCTCATCTCCTGGAGCTAAAATGACAACACATATAATGATTAAGGCGTCAAGCACATAAACATATACATGAATATAACCCAGCAGTAGATGAATGTTTACCTCGTTTCCCATTGGTTAAACCAGGAGCATTAACAGTAGCTTCAGCTGATGCTGGCATCGGCATTGTCCTATCTGCCTGGACCAAAAACTCTCTTGCTTCATCTCTCTCTTTCTTAAGCCTAGCAATAACTCTGCAAGCAGCATCATGCTGCCAATAATAGATGCGTAATAAGGTAATGTAGCTACTTCATTAAAAAAAATCATAACATCAAACTTCTCAATGCAGGAGACTATAAAGAATTTTGACCATTAACTATTAGAACCATGATGCAGTCTAATGCATGATGATAACACGACAACACAAAATTACAAAGGAAAACTGACATAGCAATCATTATACTAAATGTTAGCACATACGGTAGAGAAAATAAGAAGTTAAAATACAAGGTGCCCAAAATAAGCGTCCAATGACAACATAGAGAGGGAAGATGACAAACCAATAAAGATCAAGTACCTGGTATAAAGCATGACTTAGTTCTTGCCTAGCTGTATGAAGCTGTTGTTCCAATGCAAAATTGGAGAGCATTAAGCTATCCCATTCCTGAGAAAAAAGTGCAAAATATGTGAGAATTAACATACAAAACATGCACTTGCATTGCATCAATAAAGAATTAAGACAAAGACATACTGTCTGGAACATTCCAAGCATTCCAGGTATACTGGCAGCCTGCATAGGTCTTGGCTTCACAATCTGCATACAATTCATACTACAATAAGCTTCCACGAGCTATAAACTGCAATATGGGAGCCAATAACAAACAGTATAGCCTACCTTGCCAGTTTTAAGAGGAACTATGTCATCCATAGATAGAGGCTCCCCAGTAATAGGGCATTTTCCATAATCCTAGCAAATAAGAAAGGGAGCTAATAACAGTCATGAACAAGTAAAGAGATTCGGTTTCAAGCAAATGGACGATTTATTTTTTCATTCACTATTCTGCTGCTCCAAAGTAGTGTACTGAAAGTGGATTTGAATATGCAACTCTAATAAATAAACCCTAGAGTAAAAAGACGAATCAAACTTACAATAATATGTCTTTCAATGAGTCGTTTCTCGTAGAGCAGACCAGATATCTTAGAAACAACCGGCACCTCCGGCACTTCACCGGTAACTGTGCGGAAAGAAAGAGTAAATAATACGGACATTAAGCATGAACCAAAGAATGATACAGATGAATACAGAATGATTGTAATAAGGAAAGTGAGAGAGAGAGAGAGAAGAGAAATACTTGAGCAATTCATGGAGCCGAGAAGTTGGTTGAGTTCTCCGGAGGGTCGCCGTTGACGGAGATGGAGAAGAGAGAGAGAGTGAAAGAGTGAAGAGAGAAAGGGTTTAGGGGCGAAACCAGAGTTGAGAAATCCCTCCCTTCCAATCCCCGACCGCTGATTCAAAAATGGACCGGATCCGATCGCTTCTATACAAGTCGGGTTGAGGAGGTTTCCCCATAACCCAACCAAATTTGACCTTTTTTCTAGATAAAAAAAAATGATGTATCTTATTATTATTATTATTTTAACTATAGTGTATATATGGTTTATTTTCTTAATTTATATCATGTATAACATATAGTTTTGTTTATTCAAGTAAAATTATATAACATGCAACAAAAATTTAACAATCATATCTAAGACCACGCAATTTTCGATATGAATTGTCACATTATTATGGGTCGATTGACCTGGTTTGACCGTTAGTTGATCGGGAATGGAGGGTGATGATATTTGTGTATTCCTCTCTATTCCGTCTCGAACACTAATAAATATAATTAAATATATAACATTATCAATGGATTTATTTATTTTTTATATTTTATAAAAAAAATTAAGTTTATCTTTATAATAATATAAAATTTCAATATATATAATATTAAAAAATACATTTATAAATTTTATAAAAAAAAATCATGTATTTATTTAGAGTATAGTATAACGGTCTCCCCATATCCCAAAACTAAAGACAAGATGTTCTAGTTTATGGTAAAGAGTGACCATCATAATCCTTATTATATAATCATTGAACTCATCTAAACCAAGTGTTTTCACATTTTCAAAAAAATATTATTCACATCACTTTTCTTCCTTAAAATAAGAGTTTATTTACACTAGTGAAAAAAGGTCATTACAGGGAGTATAATATATCGGTAATGGTCCAATAGTTGTCGATATAGTCATAATATCGAAAGTTTGGATAACTATCGGCATTTGTCGGTATTACCACTTTCGGTAAATCTAATTGGGTATTTACCGAGAGATTTCGTGAATCTCTCAATTTATACACCAAAGAGAAAACCTGAAAGTTATTTAAAAAACTCTCGACTATTCCCTTGTAATAAAAACCGAGAGACAATAGATAATTTCTCAGTTTTTCTTGCGAGGGAAAAAAACGAAAGTTATTTGAAAAACTCTTAGTTTTTCCTCGCAAGAAAACCCGAGAGATAATAAATAATCTTTCATTTTTTCTTACGAGGCAAAAACCGAAAGTTATTTGAAAATTTCTCGATTTTTCCCTCGCAAGAAAAAACGAGAGATTATCTATTATCTCTCGGTTTTTCTTATAAGGAAAAACCGAGTATTTTTCAAATAACTTTCGGTTTCCCATCGAGAAAAAAAACCCGAAAGTTATTTGAAAATTTTTTGGTATTCTAAGAGAAAAACGAGAGATTATCCATTATCTCTCGGTATTGTCCCTTAAAATGGCTCAAATATACCGTTCGTTTTTTAGTTAACCAAAACTTGTTATCAGCCAAATAAAACATATACAATACCATTTATAAACAAAAATATCATTATAATTTCAAAATTCTAAACCAAACCCTGTTATCAGCCAAACCAAAAACTTTTACAAATGTTCAAAAAAACAACTGCAATGTACTAACTAGCTAGGAGGTTGAAACATGCTCATTAGGAATGCTATTTGTTGTTTATATTCCTCCATTGCGCATCCCTTTCCACATCTTTCCTTTTAATTTCCTCCATTGTCGACGCCATTTCTCTGATTTCCGCCCGAAGCTTTTCATTCTCCTCCAACAACAACCGACCAGTGGGTTGTTGAGAATTGTTTCCACTCCGACGATCATCTCGAAAGTGTTGGAATTAAACTAATTCCATTAATTAAATGGAAATGATATTTGGGCTAATGAAATTCACACCAAATTCAAATGTGAATTAAGTGTGAAATTAATCCAAATGAAATTCACATGAAATTCAAATGTGAATTAAAGTGAAATTAATCCAAATGAAATTCACATGAAATTCAAATGTGAATTAAAGTGAAATTAATCCAAATGAAATTCACATGAAATTCAAATGTGAATTAAAGTGAAATTAATCCAAATGAAATTCACATGAAATTCAAATGTGAATTAAGGTGAAATTTCATCCAAATGAAATTCACATCAAATTCATTGTGAATTAAATTTGTTAATTGTTACAATTAACATAAATGTCTTGAATGAGGCAATTAACAAATGATGTTAATTGCCATTGTAACTACAAAATATTTATTGTAGGATGTAACTTGCAAAGATAATGAAAAGGCAAGCAACGATAACCCTTGGATGAATGGATGATGGATTAGTGACCGTTGGATTAAATAATTGATTATGAGTTTAATTTTCAACTATAAATATCCCTTCACATTGTATTCTTCTCTATACATTATCTTATCACTTCTCTCTCTAGAATTATAAAGTCTTTCCTTGTTCTTGTGAGTTTTCTTGTGAGTGTTCTTGTGAGCGTTCTTCGAGTTTCTTGACTCGATCATTTCTGTGCGAAACCCGGTGATTGTGATTTAGGTACTTTTGTCTAGTTCGCTGTTGTAGTGGTTTTTCTGTGCTAAATCATTGCAGGTTCCGTTGTACCCTGGGAAGCAGCCGCCGACGAAACTCTCCAGCACAAACGGGAGACGGTGAAACTGTTTTAAGGGAACTGTGTTTCACAGGCCTCGGAGCAAACGAGAAGACATTTTTACATAATCTATTGTATCTGTTGTATTATCCTTTTATTGTATTCATATATTATTTACGTGTAATTTTTTACGAGATAATATTACCAACAATCTTAAAACAGTTAGCAAATATTACTTATCTCAGATTCTTACACGTTTCTGGTTTTGTGATTTAGAAATGACTACCGAAACACCTGCTTCTAACATGAGGATGCCAGTTCCAGCTAACCATCTGGATAAGCCAGAAAAGTTTGATGGATCAAACTTTAAGAGATGGCAACAAAAGATGTTCTTCTACCTTACGACCTTAAGTCTTGCGCGATTCCTCACGGAGGATCCTCCCACTCCCAAAATCGATGAGCCAAACGTGGCTTCATCGTCGGATGCAAACGTGCATCCGAAAGTTGATGTGCAAGCGGCTTCGGCCATTGATGCTTGGCACCATTCAGATTTCTTATATAAAAATTACGTGTTGAATGGCTTATCAGATTCATTGTACAATGTGTACAGTGAAAAGAATACGGCCAAAGAACTATGGCAATCTCTTGAACGTAAGTACAAAACAGAAGATGCGGGTGCAAAAAAGTTTATGGTCGGTCGATTTTTGGACTACAAAATGGTAGATTCAAGACCGGTCATTAAACAAGTTCAAGAGATTCAAGTTATTTTGCACGAAATTCATGCTGAGGGCATGATTTTGGGAGAAACCTTCCAAGTGGCTGCTATTATTGAGAAGTTGCCACCGTCTTGGAACGATTTCAAGAACTACCTTAAGCATAAGCGAAAGGAGATGAACGTAGAAGAATTGGTGATTCGTCTACGCATTGAAGAGGAAAATAAAAGCGCCTCAAAGAAATACTTTAGTCAACATCTGGCTAAAGCAAATGTGGTTGAGCATAGTAAAGACAAGAAGAAACACAATTCTTTTGTCAAAAACCGGAGCCTTAATCCTAAAGGAGGAATCTCTAAGAAGTTCACTAGCAAGTGTTTCAATTGCAATGGCATGGGCCATAGATCTTCCGAGTGCAAGAAGCCGAGAAGAGTTCGAGAGGCTAACTTGACTCAAGGATTATCGGACATGGATCTATGTGCGATGATATCTGAGGTTAACTTGGTGGGGTCTAATCCACGAGAGTGGTGGGTTGACACAGGAGCTACAAGACATGTTTGCTCCAACAAAGATGTATTTTCAAGTCTCGAAGAAGTGAAGAATGGTGAAAAGCTGTTCATGGGGAATTCTGCCACTTCTGACATACAAGGTGAAGGAAAAGTGGTGTTAAGGTTGTCTTCAGGGAAAGATTTAACATTGACTAATGTGTTGTATGTTCCGGAGATTCGGAAAAATTTGATATCCGGATCTCTTCTAAGTAAGCATGGTTTTAGAATTGTGATTGAGTCGGATAAAATTATTTTATCCAAAGGTGGAATGTTTGTAGGTAGAGGTTATGCTACTGATGGGCTTTTTAAGCTAAATGTAATGGCAGTTAAGCCAAAAATGAATGAAAAGAATAAGTCTTCTATTTATTTGTTGGAGTCCTCCATTTTATGGCATGGTAGACTAGGTCATATTAATTATGATTCGATGCATCGATTAATAAAATTGAATAGTATACCTACATTCGAAATTAATAAGAAACACAAGTGTGAAATTTGTGTTGAAGCGAAATTGACGAGATCATCCTTTCGAAACGTTGAAAGAAGTAATAGACCGCTTGATTTAATTCATACAGATGTGTGTGATTTAAAAGGAACACCAACACGTGGTGGAGGAAAATATTTCATTACTTTTATTGATGATAACACAAAATATTGTTATGTGTATATTCTTAAAAGTAAAGATGAAGCCATAGAAAAATTCACTCTTTATAAAAATGAGGTTGAAAACCAACTTGGTAAAAAGATCAAGGTGTTAAGAAGTGATAGAGGAGGTGAATATGAATCACCTTTTGCCGAGCTATGTGCTCAACATGGTATAATCCATGAGACGACAGCACCTTATTCTCCTCAGCAAAATGGTACGGCTGAGAGAAAAAATAGAACATTAAAAGAAATGATGAATTCACTTCTATTAAGTTCTGGTCTACCACATAACATGTGGGGAGAAGCTATTTTGACAGCTAATTACCTTTTAAATAAGGTTCCACGAAAGAAGCTAGATAAGAGTCCATATGAATTATGGCATGAAAGAAAACCATCATATGAATACTTACGAATGTGGGGGTGTCTAGCTAAGGTAGCCGTACCATTACCTAAAAAGGTGAAAGTTGGACCAAAAACTGTTGATTGTATATTTATTGGATATGCACATAACAGTAGTGCTTATCGTTTTCTTGTATTTAAATCGGACATTCCGGATATTCATAAGAATACGATAATGGAATCGAGAAATGCATCGTTCTTTGAACATGTACTCCATATAAGTCTAATGAAGAACAACGTTCTCCAAAAAGATTTCTTGAACTAGATGAACAAGAAAAGGAGAATGAAGTTGAGGTTGAACTTAGACGAAGTAAACGAGCTAGAACCGAAAAATCATTTGGTCCAGATTTTATTACTTTCATGATGGAAAGTGAACCTCAAACGTATAATGAGGCAATTAACTCGTCTGAAGGGCCTCAATGGAAAGAGGCAATTAATAGTGAGATATAATCTATCTTGCAAAACCATACATGGGAACTAGTGGATCTTCCTCCGGGAAATAAACCACTAGGTTGCCGATGGATTTTCAAAAGGAAAATGAAAGCTGATGGATCAATTGATAAATATAAGGCAAGACTGGTGGTAAAAGGATATCGCCAACGAGAAGGTCTTGATTATTTTGATACATATTCTCCAGTTACGAGAATAACTTCTATTCGATTGATTCTTGCGATTGCTTCTTTGCGCAATCTAGAAGTTCATCAAATGGACGTAAAAACAGCTTTCTTAAATGGAGACTTGGAAGAAGAAATTTACATAGATCAACCTCAAGGGTTTTCTTCTCAAGGGCAAGAAAATAAAGTTTGTAAATTAGTTAAGTCATTGTATGGCTTAAAACAAGCTCCAAAACAATGGCATGAGAAATTTGATCATGCTATGATCTCAAGTGGATTTAAGATCAATGAATGTGATAAATGTATTTATATTAAAGACACAAAAAATGGTTACGTCATTTTATGTCTTTATGTAGATGACATACTTATCATTGGAAGTGATGATAAAATGGTTAAATCCACTAAAGATATGTTAAATTCAAAATTTGACATGAAAGATATGGGATTGGCTGATGTGATTCTTGGAATCAAAGTGATTAGAACATCGGAAGGGATAGTTCTAAGTCAGTCACATTATGTAGATAAAATCCTCGAAAAATTTAACAATGATGATTCTGCATTGGCTAAGACTCCGATAGATACGAGTCAACATCTATCTAAAAATCGCGGAGAGAGTGTATCTCAATTAGAATATTCTCGAATAATTGGGAGTCTAATGTACTTAATGAGTTGTACAAGACCAGATATAGCCTATGTAGTAAGCAAACTAAGTAGATACACGAGTAATCCGGGTAATAATCATTGGAAAGCCATTGTACGATTACTTAGGTATTTAAGAAATACTCGTGATTATGGTCTGCACTACACGAGACATCCTGCTGTTATCGAAGGGTACACTGATGCTAATTGGATTTCAGATATGAAAGACTCTAAGTCAACAAGTGGATATGTATTTACACTTGGAGGTGCAGCTATATCTTGGAAATCTTCTAAACAAACTGTTATTGCAAGATCCACGATGGAATCTGAATTTATAGCTCTTGACAAATGTGGTGAAGAAGCTGAATGGCTACGTCTATTCTTAGTAGATATTCCAATATGGTCTAAGCCCGTACCAGCAATTTCTATTCATTGTGATAGTCAATCTGCGATTGGACGAGCTAAGAGTCATATGTATAATGGTAAGTCTAGACATATACGTCGTAGACATAATACCATTAGACAATTACTCTCTACTGGAATTATCTCAATTGATTACGTAAAATCAAAAGATAATATTGCGGATCCGCTAACCAAAGGGTTAAATAGAGAGTTGGTGTTAAAGTCCTCACAAGGAATGGGACTTAAGCCTACAATAAGTTAGTATGAAGGGAAACCCAACCTATGATGACTGGAAATCCCAAGAACTAGGTTCAATGGGACAACCTAATTGTACTAAACTTGGTAAATTGCTATGGGTAAAAATCCTACGATAAAATAGCATTTCGGGAAAGGATAAGCACACAGGCTTTTAATGATTCTTTATGAATAAAGAGATCACCTATGTGAGAGAGAAGTGGGGCCGCTTCGAAAGAATTGCACGGCTCAATTCTAGACCCTCTCACTGAACCAGGCGAGTGTTCATGGCCAAAACGAACACAATCATGAGAACTGACATGTATCAGGAAGAATTTTATGTGAAAGTGTGTAATCGTTTACACAAAAGGCAGAATAGTTCAAGGACATCGAGTCTACTAATCGGCTAGTAAAGTTATATACTTTCATAAGGGAAGGTTCAAAGGGTTACACCTACCTATCCTATGTAAAATTCAACTGTTGAACCTTTCACCGGGTTAATCTTTCAATTTCCATTAATGTGGGGGATTGTTGGAATTAAACTAATTCCATTAATTAAATGGAAATGATATTTGGGCTAATGAAATTCACACCAAATTCAAATGTGAATTAAGTGTGAAATTAATCCAAATGAAATTCACATGAAATTCAAATGTGAATTAAAGTGAAATTAATCCAAATGAAATTCACATGAAATTCAAATGTGAATTAAAGTGAAATTAATCCAAATGAAATTCACATGAAATTCAAATGTGAATTAAAGTGAAATTAATCCAAATGAAATTCACATGAAATTCAAATGTGAATTAAGGTGAAATTTCATCCAAATGAAATTCACATCAAATTCATTGTGAATTAAATTTGTTAATTGTTACAATTAACATAAATGTCTTGAATGAGGCAATTAACAAATGATGTTAATTGCCATTGTAACTACAAAATATTTATTGTAGGATGTAACTTGCAAAGATAATGAAAAGGCAAGCAACGATAACCCTTGGATGAATGGATGATGGATTAGTGACCGTTGGATTAAATAATTGATTATGAGTTTAATTTTCAACTATAAATATCCCTTCACATTGTATTCTTCTCTATACATTATCTTATCACTTCTCTCTCTAGAATTATAAAGTCTTTCTTTGTTCTTGTGAGTTTTCTTGTGAGTGTTCTTGTGAGCGTTCTTCGAGTTTCTTGACTCGATCATTTCTGTGCGAAACCCGGTGATTGTGATTTAGGTACTTTTGTCTAGTTCGCTGTTGTAGTGGTTTTTCTGTGCTAAATCATTGCAGGTTCCGTTGTACCCTGGGAAGCAGCCGCCGACGAAACTCTCCAGCACAAACGGGAGACGGTGAAACTGTTTTAAGGGAACTGTGTTTCACAGGCCTCGGAGCAAACGAGAAGACATTTTTACATAATTTATTGTATCTGTTGTATTATCCTTTTATTGTATTCATATATTATTTACGTGTAATTTTTTATGAGATAATATTACCAACAGAAAGTGTGTGGGTCGGACGTTAGATCTCATACCGATCACTGTCCCATGCATTTTGCGTCTGAACACTTTCTCCGTCAAGTCGAAGTCGGATCGGAGATATCTGGTTCGTTGTTTCTTACTTCTTCCATCTCCGCCTGCACATTTGAAATTAATTTTTATTTATAAAAGTTATATATAATTTTATGAAATTTTCAATTAAAGTCATTTAACTTACAATGTTCTCTTGCGCTCGTTCGTCTAGAATCGGGTTGAGGTTTTCTTTTATGGCTTTCGGGGTACGGATTCTCTTAAAAAACTTTAACAACAATGGGGGCCCATCCTATTTCAACCGCCTGTTGAAATAAATGATTTATAAAATTAATAACATTCTTTATATTAAATTATTTAAAATAATGTACATACCAAATCTTCCTCCACTTGTGAAAACGACATACTTCCCGTATGATGCGGGAATTTTAATTTATGAATGTTCACAACATTGATAGCACTGTTTCTCTGCATTTAAAATAAAAAAATAAAGTTAGAAGAAGTGTTGTAAGTTTTTATTTCAATTATAAACCACACCTTAAATTTATATGTGAAGTAATGGTTCCGACACACGAACTCCCAATTAGTTGGATCGTAGTCTTGTGGGAGATTGACAAGTACCGTTGCCTCATCTCCATAATAAATTCGGATATAACCCCTATTCAAATCAAAGCTCTACTTATCCCATATATGTCTAGCGTGTGTCAATACGGTCGCTCGATCGATATTGACCAATAGGACCATTTGTACTCTCGAATGGATCCTGAAAAATAAAACATTCAAATGTTATAAAAAAAATTGAATTATAAATGTATAAGTATTTTATCACCGTCATAGCAAGTCAAAGTGAATCCAATTGGTCATCACTTAATGCATTTCACTTCAGTAGATAGTGTGAGATGGATGAGGGGGCCTGCACCACCAACCTCAAATGTCTAGATCACATGCGTCTGCCATCGCCGCTAGGCCTCCCATCTACCTCTCTAAAAGTCAGAGAAATCTTTGACCCCGGTGGCCTCCTAGATAGAACGATATTCTTGTTCTTCCCTCGTCTCTTCCGGACAAAAGATTTTGCAAAAATAACAAATTCAATATTAGGTGTAAATCAATACAAACAATAAATATGTGTAAAAATGTTACCTGTCGATGATGGGTCATGAGTGGACTGATGCTCATGATCCTCCTCCTCCTCCTGATCCTCTAGATCCTTCGCCTGATCCTCCACCTAACACTCCTGATTAGCAAACGCACTCTCAATAAATTCTTGAGCCGCATCATCCTCGTGTGTACCACCTGTTGGGTCAGCAATAGCTAACGGGTCCACGACATACACTGTCTCTAGAAGACTCTCCTCGGATCTTAATGTGATCTGCCTGTGCAAGTAAGTTCTTGAATGTCATGTCTAGTTTCTTCGGTGTTTTTCATATACCCTTCCAAATAGTTTGTTGGCCACCACCATTCATTTTGCATGCATATCATTAATATACTGGAGAATAATTAAAGTAAAAACATTAAAGTAAAAACATAAATCTAGCTAATTAATCTTAACTATATATTTGTAAACCGTGGGTTTATTTTTGTCGCAATCTTCCAACCGGGTCGTGATGACGTATCAGAGGCGTAGAATACTTGTTTTGCTTGACTCGCCAATATATACGGGTCTTGACTTTGGGTTTTCAAAATCCGGTTTACATTGATACTTACGAAGCCATATTTATCCACTTTCACTCCTCGTTCCCCAGAATATGTATCAAACCACTTACACTTGAATAAAACAACTCGTTTGTGAGAAAAGTATTGTACTTGGATTATATCCGTTAAAACTTCGTAGTATGACATAGTATCTGACTCGTTGTACCATTCAACAAACACTCCACTATTTTGAGTGGTTAAACATTCGTCGTGTTTTTCTGTACATTTGTATCTGTTTATTTTACACCAAACATACATACATGAGTACATAGTTAGACCTTCGCCTAAGATCTTAAGATCTCTTGATATATCATTATCTTCTGCTAATTTAGCGACATATATATACATTCCCGAACATTCGTTAATTGTAAATCAAAATAAAGTTATAAGATGTGGTTTTGAATCTACTCACTCTATGCTTAAAATAGGTGGCATACGTTTCTCCACGAGACTCATTGTTATTACAATACTGCATATACTCACTGTAAATAGATCAAATATTAAATAGCATACTCTTTAATGTTAATTAATAAGACGTACTATAATAAAAAAAATATTGTATCTTACATGTAAAAAGCGTCTGATTCGGGACAATTTTTTAAAATGTATGAATGAGCCGTCACTCGATCGCTATAATCCAAGTTGTATATTTTTCCGTTGGATAGGTCTTCCAACGATGAAAATATTGAAAGACACGCGATTGAAGTTTGTGCATGTTCTTGGTCTTCCTCCTCCATATACCTGGCACATAAGTCAATACTCTCATTTACAAGATAACTCTCGCTTATTGAGGCTTCAGGGTGGTTTTTATTTTACAAATATCTTTTTATTGTACTCATGTGATGTTCTATCGGATACATCCATCGATACTAGATAGGCCCCCAAGTGAACCGGGAGATGCATCATGATGTCGAAGATTTATGATGAGAAAATCATTTCAAATTTGCAAAGTGTCGTTATAATATCCAAGTACAATTGTTTGAGTTCCGTTGCAATCAACTCTTTGGAGCATAATAAATGAAAAATTGGGACAAATTTACTTGTTTGAGTTCCGTTGCAATCAACTCTTTGGAGCATAACAAATGAAAAATTGGGACAAATTTACTATAACATCATATACATGATTGGGAAGTAATCCAAGGGTTGCTAAAGGAATAAGATATATTTCAATAAAATGTGATAATCATGACTCTTTAATTTCGTAAACTTCTTCTTTTCCAAATTTACACAACCTCCAATATTTGAGCAAAAACCATCAGACAACTTAAGATCTTTCAAGAACTTACAAACACGTTTTTTATGATCAGAGGACAAAGTGAAAGACGCTTCTGAATAATGAACCACTCCTCCATTATTTACAGGATGTAACCATTGTTTTATGCCCAATAGTTATAAATCTTTACGACTTTATGACCATCCTTAGTCTTCTCTTTCATATTCATCATTTTTCTCACCACGCTATCACAAATATTTTTCTCAGTATGTATCACATCCAAATTATGTCTCAATAATAGTGATTTTCAATGAGACAAACAGAAGAAAATACTAAGTTTATTCAATTGTCTCCCCATATTTCATGATAAATCCCCCTATTTCATGATAAATCCCCCTATTTCATGATAAATCCCCCTATTTCATGATAAATCTTGTTTTCTTACTCTGATTACTCTAATCCTTACGTAGTAAGGAGTTGATACATTGCAAATAAAACTACAAATTGTGGTGAGTTACTAATTAATCATTAACAATTGATTTATTATATTAATTTAAACTTTTTGACATTTTTCTTTACAAACTGAATGCATTAATTATATATATATATTGACTTCAATGGTGTCATATAGGAATGTAAAGCAATATTTACTACATACAAATAATAGTATATATCAAGTTGAGGGAGCCTACATTAATATAAGCTAGGGATTTTATTGCATGGTTTTCTCAAAATATCCCTAGTGTATGAATTAGGGGTTTGATGTATTTATTTTGAAAGCATACATAATATTTAATTAAGGTTTTGTTTGGAAAAACACACCTAGTCTAGAACTCAATAATCAAAATATGTTTTTTTATTAATTTTAATTAATTCGTTTGATTTTGAGTTTATTTCAATATTGTTTTTGTATTGGTCCTATAAATTAATGAATATAGTATAAATTAAACAATATAGTATTGTATTATTCTAGTCATAATTTAAGTATTATAATGTTATTTAATAATAAAAAAAATAATTATGTTCACTATTTTATAAATTATAATATTTTTTAAAGATATAAATATTGATTTTTTTAGATGATAAGTTAATAACAAAATATAAATCATAATGTTTTATTAAAATTTGTCTTTCAAACTTTGACTTATAGTACATAGTATGTTAACTTTATTTTCAATAAATATTTATTTTGCATATAAAGAATCTATTTTATCTAAATTGTAAATATAATTGAATTTTAAGATTTTATTGGCTTAATCTTAAACTTTTTTTTTTCTTTTCGTCATCGTCTAAGTTTCATGTTTCTTTATTTCATTTATTAAGAAATAAATATTTTTAAAATTAATTTTTGTGTAACATATTTAGTCCATATATATATATATATATATATATATATATATATATATATATATAAAATGTTATTTATAAAATGTGTGCATCTTAATCTTAATAATAATGCAAAAGACAATAGTTTATAAAATAACATAAATGTCAATTTAACAAATTGAACGTACGCATTATTTAATTGAGTTATGTGACTGTAAAAAATTTGTTATTATAAATTGTTCTTTTGTTATTAGTATACTAAATAATCATTTAAATTGTTTAATCTAAAAAATGAGAATTGTAATTCTGAGAATCCCATAACAGGCAGGCGTACTAGTGGGCACATGTTAATGTGGTCCGAAGTGGCTCAAGGTTCGATGAATTCAACATTGATTTGCGTGTTAGACATTGTTTTAAAATAAAATATTATTTTAAAATATTTTAATAATATCTCGCAACTTTTAAAATTAATTATGTACAATAATTAATTTTATTCAAATTTTTAATAATATGAGAATTTGTTATAATTAAGTGACGATTATGAAATCCGATTTAAATTAATTAAACATAATTAATTTAAGAAATATTATTCATTTAAAATGTAGAGTCGCAAATTATTTTAAGATATCAATAAAAGAGTGTACGTGTACAAACGTATTTTACACCAAGTTTCGTTTGGTTCGAAGTTTGGTAATATTCGGGAAAGGGCTTCCGCGCTATGTTCTCCGTACCCGTAAAAAACGATTTTACTTTATAAACTTGACTTTTTGAAAATTGATTGTATAACGTTTGAGTTTAAACTAATTATTCTTCCGGTCCTAGTCATTCTTCTAGATTTTAGCATTATTTGAAATATTGAAACAATAATATTAAAATGTTGGTACATATTGCGGATGATCGTTAGGGAGGATTATACCTAGAGAATTTCAGTCATTTTTAAGGGTGTTAAGGTTTAGAAATAAACGCTAGTCATAATATTTGTTTGGGAAACATCCTGGAAATATTTTAAAGTCATTTTTCAACCTCTCGAAATTTTTAGAAAATGGACTGGATCCTAAAATTACAAAAATAATTTTGGATTTTGAAAATTGGAACCAAATAGGCCTTGCAATCAGAGTCCTATGGTTTGGATCTAATTTTATCGGTCAGGGTCCGGAGACCCTCGGTCGAGGCTTAGGAGCTCTCGGTCTAAGTACCGGAGTCCCTCAGTTAGGGTGTTAAGGACTTGGTCCTTGCCTAGGTTTTATCAGTCCTGGACTAACCTTGGGCTAGGTTTCTAGATCGAGGTGTAAAAATCTCTCGGTTTGGGGTTAGCTTTGGGATAAGTCCCTCGGTTCTATGCTCGAGAGCTCTCGGTCCTAAACTTGAGATTCTCGATCCCAATGTTAGACCTCTCGGTCATGGGTCCTCGGACCTCTCAATCCTGGGTTGGACCTCTCAGTCTAGGATGAAAATCCTCGGTCCTAGCTCAAGAACTTCGGTCTTAGGTCTCAGTCTTAAGTTAAATTTTCTCGGTCCTAAGTCTCGTCCAAGACTGAATATTCTCGGTCGGATCTCTCGGTCCTCATGAACACCAAAACACAGTTTTGGTAATTAATTTTTTAGCTCTGATTCTTTGATCTAAGAGTTTGGGTAGCTTTACAAAGCTCCCATGAATATTTTGATCATCATCTCAAGGTATCAATCGACCTAAATGATGATCAATTTCTTAAAAACAATTTGTGATCTAAATTTGGGTTTTTTATTTTTAAAGTTGTTTTGAAGTATAAGGAGCTATCCAATAGCTTCCTTTATCACATATACTTGATTGATATCAAAATAAGAACACTAGTTGTTCGTTTTGATCAATTCAAGAACTCAAAATTTTCATTTTATTTGATTTTTTTTATTTTGATCAAACATGATCCAAATAGTTTTCCAACATGTTTATAATCATGATGAGAAGCTTTTTAGGCTATGATTCAACAAAATTAATCCAAGAACAACAAACCTGATTTTTGGATTTTAAAAAATTTAAATTTTGGTTTTTGTTTATTAGATCGATTGATCGGTTCTATTATATCCAGATAGTTTCTAAATGATCCTAAAAATGATTTTCATCCATAAAACATTATTAACAACAAGCATACAAACTTTTATAATTTGAAATATAAAAATTTCAATTTCAAATTCAAACTAGAAATATGAATTAGAGGGTGATTGGAATCATACCAATGATTGAAGAACACTCCTTAGACCTTAAGAAAGTTTTTAGGATGTCGGGATCCAAGTTTTAAGGTCTCAAGCGGATTTTAAAAAAATCTAGAAGCTTTGAGCTTCATTGGCAGATTTCTATAATCTTCCGATTTGAAGGTGGAGATTGGATTCTCTGCCTTCGAAATTACTTATGGAAGCTATTTATAGCATTCCTAAGTCAGTTGGAGGCGTATAATGGCCTAGATCGGCCAAAAGTTATTAATGGCTTTTGGTTGTTCTTGGCTGAAGTCGCCGAAATAGGGATGAGTCATCCCTATTTTCGTAGGGGAAAATGATCACCATCGTAGGGTGATCATTCTGAGCTTTGAATCAGTTGTTTTCATTGACTATCGATTGAGTTCCAAGTTGGAAAAATCATCCATGGATCTTCAAGCTTATCTGCTCGGTGTTGCGATGAAGACGAAGACCGGAGGCCAAAACGACATCATTTTAGGCGTGTTTAGGCGTTTCATTAGGCTTCTAGCATTCCGTCAACGTCTGGAGGAACGGAGCTAAAGGCTCGTTAGTTGTTCCGCCGCGACCCGGATTTGCCCTACTTTCGCTACAACGGGCTACGCTGAGCGCTTCTAGGCGTTGGATGAGTATACGATGCTCATTTTTCGGCTGTAGCTTCCTTCGGGAGTTTCGGCCAAACTCGATTATGAGTTTATTTTTTTATTAAATCTTAAGGGTTTGTTTGAAATTGATTTTTCTTTCACCCTTTTAGCTTTAATTTTGATCTTTGTAAATACACAAAATATTAAAATAAATATGACAAATATTTTACCATTATATTTTATTTATTTATTTATTTTTATATTTTTAGAAATTAAATAAATAATTCTTTTAAATAAAACGATACAACAATTCATTCTAAATTATTTGTTTTTGTCATTTATTTATTTTTAAATATTTTAAGATAAAATGGGTATAACATTTATCCCAAATAATTTTATTTTCTGTTTTTGGCTTTAATAATTAATTTATTTAATTAATTAACACAATAATTATTCTTAATTAATTGTTTTAAATGAGTTTTTGTTATGGGTTAATTATTTTGATTTTATTTATTTAAAATTAATTCAAAATAAATATTTTAATATTATAAATTGGAGTGTCAATTTTTAGTGCTTATAAGAATATATAAATTTTAATAAAAAATTGAAAATATCTACACTATTAGTACCAAATGTAACCAAAACACAAAAAAAATCAAACTCATCTCCAACTTGTTATTGAGAGGGGTTTTAAAATAGTTCAATATGTTCAAATACAAATAAAGATGAGCTGAAACATAGATATATATGTGACAAGATGATTTAAAAGAAGAAAAATATTTATACGAACCATCTTTATTACAATGAAAATTAATTCTACCATCGCAAAGTAATTAATAAATTTGTTTTTAAAAGTTTGAATTTACTATTACTTAAAACTTTACATAAAATGCAGGTTATATTTTAAAAAATCATTATATCCATATAATGTTATGTCACATTTTGCAACTTCATATTTTTTATTTTAGAAAATAATTAGAGTAGTTTTTATTTTTAAATTATGAGCTACCCAGCCAATTGCTTAAATAAAATATACATACAAATTATTATTGAAAACTTTAGTTGGGGGTCTCTTTAATTGTTCATTAGAAACTTTTTAGTTTGGGATCTCCTTAATTGTTTTTATATTAGTAAAGTTATTCATCTAAATGTATTCCAAAATTTCATTTTCCATTCCGTTTTTATATTGAAAGAATTTAGATAACAACCTTATTTGGCGCCTACAGATTTGATCTAAATGAATTACGCAAAACATATCTTAAACATTTTAAACATGTAGCCTCTCCCGATTTAGATGAGTTGATATTTATGGATAATAAAACACTTATTATATAGTTTAATTAAATATAAGTTATATATATATATTAAGAGAACCTTGCATTCAAAGATGGTGCTGAAGGCCCATGCGCTTAGGGTTGGGCCGAAGTAGGCTCACACGAATATGGGAAAGAAAACCCTAATATTGCCTATATAAATGTGTGTTTAATTTATTCTAAGAACATTCACAACATCTTTGTTAACATGTGTTTAAGCCTCATCTTTTCTCTCTAGAAACACTATATAGTGAAGGAGTCTCTAGAGTCTGAATCACGTGGTTTTACATGTATACTATTAGATATATCATGGTTTTGGTGCTCATTCTAAGAATTAACATATTAATGAATTATCTTAAGAATCTACAGAAATTTAATAGTGTGTATATTCCAAGACTAAATCAAAGGATAGAAGGTATATCACACGTGTGTATTTTTTCATATTTTTTTATGTTTATGTTCTATTTGGTTATACATGAGTTCCATAATAATAACAAAGTATTGGATGATTTGTTATAGGTATTCTCCAAAATGTGAGTGTTCAAATTCAATACCAACGTCAATACCAAGTTCTAGTTAAGGACGGTTGGAGATGCATCTTCGACATACCATCACAATTTTCCCTCTTCCTATCATCAGGATTCTAACTAGGGCAGCCATTGATGCAAAGTGCAAATGAGAAGTATATGAGAAATGTATAATAGAGTGACGTACAAGTATAAAGGAGATTAGAGAAAGCTAGAATTGTACTACATTTATTATTATTATTTTAATCAAAGAAAAATCTGCTGATATATATTTTGAGACAAGATCCTGAGTGAAGAAATATGGTGGCGATCGGTAGAGAAAAAAAAAATTAAATTCGTTTTTACACTTTTTTTTTTCTTTTCAAGTCAATGACTTCGTGACATTAGTCTCTCTTAAATTTTATTTATTTATATATATATATATATAATATAATGTTAAATGTTCTTAATATATTTTAAATTAAATTTCATTTTTAAATATTTTAATAAATTTTTTATACATAATATATAAATATAAAAATATCTATTTTTAAAACAAATAGTGAACAGTATCTTGTACTATAACCATGTCCCAGCAATTGGTATAGATAGGTATTCAATATTCGATTTCTATATTTTAAATTGGATTCGAGGTTGAATATGGGAAAAGAGATAAGTTACCTAGTTGGTACATGGTCAGAGACGGGAAATAAGGAATTTACCAAACTCAAATCCAATACTCAACTAAATTAATATAAAAAATAAAATACTTTTTTTTTATTATTAAAACTTAAGTTGATTTTTCAAATGTCACTTTATTACCAATATCATTATACATACATAATTTAATTTGTTCTTATCCGCACTTATACCAACTTTAATAAATTTATATTTCTAAAAAAATATTTTCTACATTAATATTCAACTTTATCTTTATAATAAAATATTATTTCTAACTCATCATTTTTATATTTAATATTTAATATTTTTTCAATCTCCATTCAAAATTTTCAAGATCTATAAAATAAGTATATAGCTAAGTAATATTTTAATTTTTTATTTTAACATTTCGATATTACAAATTTTAAAATTATTATGTTTCTTTTTCTTCCAGTTCTACCATCTTATAAGTTTTTAAATCGAGTAATGGGGTACCCGATGAATCGGGAATGTGATAAAAATAGAGATATCTATCGGGTTTGGGGTTGGGTACTATAATGCAAATCGGGTTCGGAGATGGGTACTACACTACCCGTTGGGTAGGGTACCCGTTGTCATCAATATCCCTATTTTCATCACATACCAGTCGGGGATCGGATATCGACGAATCGGGGATGGGATAAAAATAGAAATACATGTCGGGTTTGGGGTTATGGTCGGGTAGTATAATGCAAATCGGGTTCGAAGATGGTTACTTTACTACCCGTCAAATAAGGTACCCGTTGTCATCCTTGTCTCTGTTCCTATCCATAATCTCTCTCATAGTAAAATTAAATATGTCATATATATATATATATATTATATATATATATATGTATTATATATATATATATATATATTATCATCATTAGAGGACATATGATAACTAGGGATGATTAAGGATGACAATGGGACACTTTGGGACGGAAAATGCATTAATCTTACCTGCCCCATTTTTTATTTTGAATTTTTTTAATACTATTCTTGTCCCGTTTTATTTTGAGGAATCTCCGCGGAATACCGTTTATAAAATATTTTTAAAAATAAAAAATCAAAGAATAAAATTATACAAACGAATTTTTTAATATATTATATATATAATAATATATCTAAATTTTATATTATTATAAGGAAATAAACTTATAATTCTTATAAAATATAATCAATAAATAAATATATTTGTGATTTTATATATTTAATTGTGCTTATAATATTCGGAGAAGAATTGGGGTGAGATTGGGGCGGGGGACACAATTATCATTCCCGCCCCATCTCCATTCGGTTTTGAGAAAAAAACCGCCCAAAATGGGGCAATTCAATTAGGTTACTGTGTGACGATATCAAATTGACATTTTTACTTGGGGTTAGTTCGATGCTATCTATACATGTAATGCATATATCCATTAAAACACCGCTACCTATACAAAGAGAAAAAAAAATCAACAAATGATGTGGTTGATGCTTTATTTTTATTTTTATTTTTATTTTTATGTACATGTGTTTATTAGTGGAATTCAGGCAACAATCCTTACTAGGATCTATCTCCTTTATCAACTAATTATTTAATTTTTTTTATATACTTTTTTTTTTAGTAATTAATGAAAAAAATATGACTATATTAAATGATTTAATATTTTAATAAATATATAATTTATTATTTCAAAACACATTAACAATAATATATATATAATAAATAAATATAATAGATAATTTGATAAATATAAAAGAAATATTTAAAAATATATATATATATATAAATAATTAAAAAAAACATGTGATAATAAAATTGTTGTAGAAGTGAATTAAAAAGAATTAAACGATCCCTAAACTTTTATACTAATTTATAAGATTTCTTTAATTGTGTTTGGCAACATGAAATTTTGACATTGAAATTAAAATTGGAGTCCAATTTTAAACCTTATAATATTAAGAATTAAAATTAGAATTCAATTTAATATAATTTTATACTTCTCAATTTTACTCATTTTATGTCAGAATTTTATTTTCAATTTTTTTTAAAAACAAAATAACTTATTATTTTATCATTTAAAACACGACTAAAATTTAGAATCGATAATTAATTATTTTTGAATTTAAGATGTTAAAATATCAAATCGTTATTTTTTTTAAAAGTTTAGTAAGTTAATATTTTGAAGTGATATATATTTTTTAATTTATTAAGTTAACATGCTGCTGAACCTATATTTTGTTTTGAATTTATCGATAAAAATTTTAAATCGATATATATTTTTTAATCTATCAAGTTAACAAGTTAAACCGATATTTTTAATGAAAATTGAATTTAAAAATAAATTTTGATGCTTGTGCTCTTTTAATTGGTTTTTTAATTGGTTGTGTCAACCCAATATTTTAATAAAATAAATAAAATATATTAAAATTATTTTTATAATATATTTTCAAATATAAGAATTGTGATTGAATTACAGTACTTTTATAGTTTTCCAAACATGTAATTTAATGTCAATTCTTTTGAAATTGGAATTAGAATTCCAATACCAATTTAATTTTAATTCCACTCATCCAAACATACTCTAACAAATTATCAATATATTTTTCTATAAAATTACAATTAAAAAATACCAATCAAACAAACAATATGAGATAAAATCTTTAAAATATTATATACTATTTAATAATAGATCAAACAGATTAAGTTAAATATAACGTTCTATCAAAGAGTGAGTGGTACGATATATTCTAACTTTTATTTATACTGCATATCGTATTGAATGTTTCAATGTATAAAAAATCATACCTATATCGTATCGGTATTTCGGTATACCAAAATTTCAATATAATACAAGTAATCTATCAATCATACTAAATATTGACGGTATATTAAGATTTCGGTTATATCATCATACTGGAAAAACATATTAACTTAAAAACCCCATCAAATCTAATTAGTCTTTATTTAGAAAAAAAATAAATTAATCAAAACATATTTAATCAAAACACTTTTTGATTTGATTTAAAATAATTAGGTTTTAATAATTGATTAACCTAGAATATGTTTTGAAAAAATATAAGAATGTTAGAATTAGAGAAACATAATATTAGATATATGTTAAGTCTAAAATATGTTTTAAAAATTTCGAAGATCAGTGTTCATGACCGTTTAATATTGTAAAAAAGTTTATAATGACGGTCGAAGTCTAAATTTTAAAATAGAAATTAAAACTTAATTATTTATAATTTAATTAGTTATTATTTATTTATTTATACTGATATAATAAAAAAAATAAATTCATACATTTACCCTATAATTTGGTATCGGTAATTTTCTCACCATACCTTAGTTCTACCTAATAACACAGGTTATAAGATGATATAATTTTTTAATAAATTTTCTATTAAAATATTTTATATCTAATTTTTATAATAAATTTTAAATATTTTTTATATATAAATTATTGTTTTTCTTTTATTTTTAAATTTTAATTATTAATATATTATATTTAAACTTAATTATATAGAAATGTCTTGTATTATTATTAATTATTGTAACTATTATTAATTATATTTTATTTTAAATAATCACTTGATATTAATATTTAAATAATTGAAATAATTTATTTAAAAAATTAAACTAAAATTATTATTTGTATTTTATTTATAAAAGAATTAATAATATAATTATAAGAATATATATAGTATTTATGAAAAAAAAGTAAATCCCAAAATAATGAATTCAATATTCTCAATTTAGAAATGAATAAAATACTAGTGATTACCAACCATTTTTTTCCATTTATTTCTTAAAGTCTATCACAAATTATTTGTGTGGTTTATTTGATCTCAAAAATGCCCAAATTGTAAACTTAAAATTCATTAAGTTATTAATGTATATCACTGAGACTTATATCTCCAAAATTAGATAATGAATTGATATAATCACATTTTACAAAACTAATTCTTCTTCTGGAAATATGATCATTTTAAGTGAGTTTGGAGTTGAAATTTTAATACTTTCCTAATGACATTTAAAATGTTGCAAGAAGATAATGACTTCAAATCATTTGAGAAATTGAATTTGTAATTGTCATTTTTTAGACATTAACTAATATACTTGTTTTCAAAAAGGTTTGTAACATCAGAAGCTGTGTCTTGTTAGGGATTTTTGTTTGGTAGTCCCTAAAGTTTTTTTTTTATCAATTGACTAAGCTTTCAATCCGGTTCCCTTCTATATATTATTTTACTTTAGATAAATATTGATTTTTATTGTATGATCGATTTATATCCATAAAACGAAGAACATGAAGTTCAAATTTTAATCCATTTTGATAATCAAATTCTTATAATTTATGATTTTCAAGATAAATAGGTTTATATAAAAATGACATTCTCTTTATTTAATAAGTTTTAACTTATTATATTTTATATATATTATCTTTAATTAATCATAGTTTTCTTGCATGTTCTGTTTGCATCTTACTTGTTTTTTTAAATGTTTTATCATTGTATGACAACAAATTGATGAAAAAGATTCTTAAAGTTATTAGTCTTTTAAAAACTTGTATTTTTTTTGTTTGTTCACTAATTTTATAAACATCATGCTAAAAAAATACACTTACTTGAACTAGATGTATAAAGATATATTGTATTTTTTTAAAAATTGGAGGCTTTTGTAATTTGAATTTTGAATTCTTTCATCTTTCTTGTCCCATATATAATAGGATGAATACAAACTTTGATTATATGGCTATGATCAGTGGTTGAATGTGTCAGTTCAGTGCATTAGTCCAAATTTTAGCATTTATTTGAAAAATTATACATCTAGTTACATTTTTATGTGATCCTTTTGTCTATAGTTGAAAGTATTTGATTGCCTTATTTATATAAATTAGTTTGATTTACATCATTTTATTTGTATTTGTGCAGCGAAACAAGTTCATACCTAAGTTTGATCATTCACTTTCATTCAAAACATTATCGGTGAGAATCGAATTCGTGATATTTTAGTTTAGGTTAATTCTTTTTCTCGAAATCATTTATGAGATTTTCATTTCATTAAACATGTTTGGTGGTAGGTGGGGTAGCTATATGGTGACCTTTTGATTTGAATGTTTCTTGTAACTAATAATTTTGATGAATTGAGGTTAAATTAATAAGAAACAAGATATGATAATTTACTAATTTCTGAAAACACAGCAGGTGTCCAGACCCAAGAGAGAGGTGCCAGTGTTAATGGAAGAAAGGACAATCCGAAATCCAAAGTTTCGGACCCCACAATACACTTGTTCTTTGTTGACCAGAAAAGAATGGGGACCAATATCACGTTCTCGTCTGGTCGTACGTTGGTGGTGTGCCCTGTGTTAAGATACTTCCCACGATGTTGTTATTTATCGTGCCAAACAGCTCAGACTCTCAACTTTTCAGTTTCCGTGTATTGGCCATAAATGAAAGGAAATAAGGGCACTATGCTTCTCATTTAAAGCTAAGCCAACATATTTTTAAACAAAATCTCAAAACTTGATTTTTTTTTAAAAAATTAAAAAATTGAACATAAACATATTTGGCCCTGTTTGAAGGGCAATCTTATAGAGGATTAATTTAAATTAAATAATATTATATATTTTAATTATATATATATTAATTTATTTATTTTGAATTAAATAGCACCTCACATTTATGCTCTCACTTCAACTTTTTACCAATATAATCAAATTTGTGACATTTTGATCTTGTAAGTCTTATCCTTGTGTTACCTTGCTGGGTTAACTATGTATATATTAATAAATTTAATAATATATTTTTTAAAATTTAGCTCCACTCTAGTTTCTATTTAAAATGTATCTATTATTTCATTTCTTATTATTTTAATCATATTATTAAAATACTTTTTACTTAAAAAAATAAAATTTATTATTATATTAATAAATTTTTAATATATAATTTTTAAATAAAAATTGACTTCCTCAAAATCAATATTGGACATGTTTGAAAATACCTAAATATGGAGTATAAATGGAGTTAAAGGAACCAATATTATAAAATTTATATTATATATATATATATATATATATATATATATATATATATATATATATATAACAAAATTTTAAAACATCATTTTATCTAAATTAATATTATAAAAAAAAAATGGGTTACAAGGTCAATACTTTATAAACATCATTTTGAATTTGAATAAATCATGTTTATTTCAATACCCTAAACCAAACAAGCTCTACCCTTTAATCTTTAATTGTAGGGTCTATTCATCCTGAAAACAACATTTCAAGGTTCATTTTTTGTAACCTTCTCGAACTTTTACCCTCCATAAGAATCATAAAACTATTTCTACTTAACTGGGTTGTGCTGTGTGAGAGAGAAATTGTTGTTCTTTGAACTGGTTTGAAGAAGAAGAAGAAGATCAAAGGAGAGAAAGGTTCAAGCATCACGCCTATCTACCCTGTTTTCAGTTTCCCCAGGTATATATTAAACTATGTAAAGCTTCCACCTTTTCAGTCTATTGTTAATAAATTAAAGCTCTTTTTAATTGTTTATTGAGTCAAACTTCATCTTTTGGTTTGCATTTATGTTCCTGTCTTCTTGATCCAAGATGAAGTAATTCAATTCATATTTCATAGATTAGTTTAGGAGTTGTTCATATAGCATGCACGAGAAGAAGATCTAATTCTGCTTTCCTTTGATCTCTATCTTTTGTTCATAAGATGAAAATTACAGTAATGGAAGCTGCCAACGAGCAAGATGAGCAGAAGAATGATGATTTGTTATTACAGCAGCATGCCAACAATGAAATCCCTTTCATTTACAGACATATTGTTACCATAGATGAAAAATACCTTCGACATTGCCTAGAATTGATATATCTAACTGCTTCTTCACAACAATCTTCATGGGAATATTCTCCAATGTCGAAGAACACATTGTTTTCATTCGATTTACAAAACCCATCTGTAGAATCGATTCTCGGTTCAGTTTCAAGCAGCAAGACTACCGTTTTAAACATACTCAAAAACCCTTTAGTCCACGATCAATACATCCCTCCCCCCGCCGCCATCGAATCATCATCATCGATATCAAGCTCGACATCAACCTATTCCAATCGAACCACCAACGGTATGTTACATGTTAAATGGGATATGGGTTCTCTTCGGTATGAGTTCTGGTTAGATGATCGGAAAGAGGCAGAGTATGTGGCTGAGTTAGTTAAACCCGATCAATCCCCTGGTTATGTTTACGTTTTTCGTGGAAATCAATCGGAAATTGTTGGTAGAATGAGAGTTTCAACTTCTGTCACGTTTGGTTTTAAGGAAACAGAGTTTGTTCTTTTCGGTGCAACCGATGATGACAATGATACAATTGTATCAAAGAGTAACACTCCGACAAGGACTAACCAAGTCGTTAACAAGTTAAAGGGTTTTTCAGGCAAGTTCAAAAGAGGAAATCTAGATTGGTCAAGACCGGTGGTGGATCTTTCGGAGAATTGTTTTTCACCGAATCTCGAATTGGCCGCGATTGTATTCAATGAACGCGATCAAGACGAGGAAAAAAGTGGTTGGGGGATGAAGTTTCTGAAAAAAATTAAACCAAAAGAGACAAACGGCTCGAGTCTTGATATAGTGGTTGCATCGGGGACTCATGGGGGACCGAAGGGTGGTCCTTTAAGGCTCGTAGATCGATGGAGATCATCGGGGCGATGCGATTGTGGTGGATGGGATATTGGGTGTTCATTTAAAATACTTAAAACTCGTGAAAACAACAAATTTGGTAATTCTTCATCATTGGATTTGTTTATTGAGGTAAGTAACTTTACTATGAAACTATTTTATAATTCTAGGTTAAGATGTAACAATTTAAATGTTTTTTTTTTTGTTTCATTTTTAGGGTTCGAGTGAAGTTAAACCAGAGGCGATGAAATTGGTGAATGTTAACGATGGTTTCTATCTTATAGACGCTGAATCAACTATTTCGATTTTACAAGCGTTTGCGATTGCCATATCTGTTATTGATATTCGGAGAGGCGGTTGCTAAACTTAAACAATTAGTTTGTTAATGTTTTAGATGTTTTATTTGTATGTTGAATTTTTATATATTTATTTTATATTAGAATTGGTTTAAATTGGAATAAGGCGGTGAGAATGGTACTAATTACGTTTTAAGTGTAATTATTTTTTTTCTTACTATTCTAGGTTCAAATTTAGGTCGTTTTTATTAAATAGATTCGAACTTTGAATGATGTAATATGGTTTCAACTATCCTATCCTTACTTTTAAGGTAGTGTTTTTATTTTCTTAATTAATTTATTACATTTGTACAAATAAAATAACATTTTTTTTAAATTTTTAATTTTTTAATATATTTTCACACATACATATTTTTTTTCAAACTATATTAGAAAGTTTTAAACATATTTTAAAAAAATATTTAATTTGAAATACAAAGTGTAAATTGATAAATAAGTGCAAATTGATAGACTGTGTAGATTTGATTAAACATTTTATAGTCACTCAAATCAGTTTCAACAAATTAGAATACTTAAATCTGGAAAAATAGAAAAATACTATTCAACTAGCATTTAGCCCGTGCATTTGCACAAGTAATAATATAAAAACCGTAAAAAAAAAATTACGGATAACATTTTTTATTTTATTTTTAACCGTTTTAAGTTTATGGGTGAGTCAACCCACAATCCGACCCAATTATCCATTTACTCAACATCATTATATATTAGTTAGTTAAAAAGTTGAACTTATATTAATATTAAAACGTCCCGCGTTTATCAAATTTGGTGTTGAATTTAAAATATAAAGTCTTTATAGCCTAGTTGGTTAAAAAGTTGTACTTGTTTTGTTAGGTTGCAAGTTCAAAACATACCTCTAGCATTTTTAATTTTATTTTTTAACCGTTTTAAATTTAAAAACGGGTCAACCCACAATCCGACCCAAGTATCCAAATTAACCACAACTCTCGACCCGGCAATCCAGACACTTTAAAAATTAAGCATCATTATATATATATAGATTAGTTAGTTAAAAAGTTGAACTTATATTAATATTAAAACGTCCCGCGTTTATCAAATTTGGTGTTGAATTTAAAATATAAAGTCTTTGTAGCCTAGTTGGTTAAAGAGTTGTACTTGTTTTGTTAGGTTGCAAGTTCGAAACATACCTCTAGCATTTTTAATTTTATTTTTAACCATTTTAAATTTAAAAACGGGTCAACCCACAATCCGACCCAAGTATCCAAATTAACCACAGCTCTCGACCCGACAATCCGGACACTTTAAAAATTAAGCATCATTATATATATATATATAGATTATATAAAAATAAGTTTAAAAAATCTCTAAATATCATTTTGTTTAAAAATATGACAAATTAATTAAAATAAGATAATTGCGTTTTGTCCATTCGAGAAAAATCATAAATGACTAAAATTTTGATATTTCGACCCATATAACACAATTCAAAATTTGATTTTTATTAGATAAAAACGACTTAAATTCGAGTCTTCAAATAATATTGGGCCAATTATTTTTATAAAATATAATTTAGATGTTGAATCCAATTTTGCCACCCAATTTATTTTCTTTAACTTGTTTGTTAAATTCACTAAATTTTTTTAATCAATTTAATTTTTTTTAAATTGGTGCAATCTTTTTTATTGTCCCTATAAAATTAGCTTTTTCCACTAAGTCTAATGAGAAACACTAGGATCCAAAGCTTGAGACATTATTTGTTTATTTTTTAAATTTTATTATAATACTAAGTTATTTAATTTTATTTTATTTTTATCATATTATTTAATATTTTAATTAAAATATTATATTATTTTATTATTATTATTATATATTAATACAATTTAAATTATTTTACTAAAAAAACCCTCAAACTCCACCAAATCACACCTAATCAATATCTTTTAAATAATTCATGAATAAACTTTAAATTTTATAACTTAATAAGATACTTAAACAACGAAGAATAATTTTTAAAAGAATAAAGATTACAACTTTATTTTTCACTTAAAATTTTAAATAAAAGTGAAGAATGCTGTTTTTTTTATTAATTTTTTTTTAAATGTAAATGAAAATTATAATCACTTAAAAATGATACTGGATAAAAAAAATAAAAACTTAATTATTTTAATTGAATCATTTTAAAATAATAATAAAAAGTGAGAATATTTCCCAAGGTAAAAAATACTATAATTCACCATTCTCTAATATCTTCCTCCATTACATTAATTAAAATATTATTAAAAAAATTAAAAAGTTTATATTTATTTTAACTATTATTTTTTTTTTATAAATTTACATTTTTAAACAACAATTTGAACAAAATAATTGAAATAGTTATTATGAGAAAAGAACAAGGCGAATTTCGTAAATATTCTCCTGCCAAACCCTAAATTATTTAGGGCTCCCTCATATAAATGCTCTAGAACCCTAATTTCACATTATCCTGTATTCTGAAGCTGCAAAAATGTCGAAGCGAGGTTAGGTCTTCATCCTCTATCCTCTGTACAATTATACAATTTTATTTTCTGTTAACTACTTGCTTGATATGATACTTGATAGTAATTGAAATGGTGAAAAACAATGTCTTTCAGGTCGCGGAGGATCGGCGGGAAACAAGTTCCGCATGTCACTTGGTCTTCCTGTGGCGGCTACGGTCAACTGCGCCGACAATACCGGCGCGAAGAATCTTTACATCATATCAGTGAAGGGGATCAAGGGTCGTTTGAATCGATTGCCGTCTGCTTGCGTGGGAGATATGGTTATGGCGACGGTGAAGAAAGGGAAGCCTGATTTGAGAAAGAAGGTCATGCCTGCTGTTATTGTTAGACAGCGTAAGCCCTGGCGCCGAAAGGATGGAGTTTTCATGTATTTTGAAGGTAATTTAGTCTTTTCTGATTTCCTTTTGTTTTATAACTTGTTAGTTGTTGAATCAATTCTTTGTTATTCTTTACTAGAACTGTTTGACTGAATAACCCTGCCTTTTCACAATCTGATTGATACAATTCCTAATTCAATTTGAAAAGCACGCCCATTTATAATCTTCATCATCCTAATCCCTTATGTATTTTGACAATCAAAGTGCCATTTAGTTAGTGTACAGTTTGATTTTTTAGTTGATTGTTATGTCTCACTTCATCATCCCCTTCTTCACTGCAATTGCCTTTTGTGACTCCTCATAATTGTTTCAAGGATATTCTTTAGTATTAGTTTTCAAGGGTATAGATCACTTGTTTATGTAATTGTTTTATGTACTTTGTTTGGGTTTTGTAGACCCACTAAGATGTTAAAGAAAGAGTATTCTATACTCACACTTTTTTGTTTTCTAAGTCTTACCTCCTTCTTGGTCTTCTCCATTTTGAACAATCACATCACAATTTTTGGTATATGATATTTGTTGATTGTAATGTGTAAATATCTTAGTTGATGAATATGTTGTTACTGTGCAGATAATGCTGGTGTGATAGTGAATCCCAAGGGGGAAATGAAAGGTAAAAAATGTCTCAAATGTGTTAAATCACTATATCATCTTTAGGTTTCATTTATTCACTCAAAATTATTTGTTTGATGGTTAAAAAATCAGGTTCGGCAATTACTGGTCCAATTGGGAAGGAATGTGCTGACTTATGGCCCAGAATTGCAAGTGCTGCCAATGCTATTGTCTGATAAAGCATCTATTTAACCTAAACTCTTGCTATTAAAAACTTGTCAATTTTGTTTTCTGTTTCACAACCTAGATTAGAAAGAATCATATACCTTTCAATTTTGGTGATTTTTATTGATTTGCTTTTTGTATTATGCATATGTTTTGCTCATTACAAGTTAGGTCATTCCTCTTAAAGATTTGAGATAATGTTAATATATATTAAATGGTAACAAGACATAATATATTGAAACACAATGCTATTGTCTAATAAAGCATCTCCTAAACTCTTTTGCTATTAAAAACTTGTCAATTTTTTTTTCTGTTTCACAACTGAGATTAGAAAGAATCATATACCCTTTCAATTCAGGTGATTTTTATTGATTTGCTTTTGGTTTTATACATATGTTTGGCTCATTACAAGTTGGGTCATTCTTCTTAAAGATTTGAGATAATGTTAATATATATTAATTGGTAATAAGACATTTTGCTGCAACATATAATATATTGAAACACAATGCTATTGTCTAATAAAGCATCTACTTAACCTAAACTCTTTTGCTATTAAAAATTTGTCAAAGTTTTTTTTGAGATTAGAAAGAATCATATACCCTTTCAATTATGGTGATTTTTATTGATTTGCTTTAGGTTTTATACATATGTTTTGCTCATTACAAGTTGGGTCATTCGTCTTAAAGATTTGAGATAATGTTAATATATATTAACTAGTAACAAGACATTTTGCTACAACATATAATATTGAAACACAGTGCAGAAAAAACTTTGTTCTCTTTTTGTCTGGTAGTACATTTTATTATTATTATTATTATCACCAAACAAGACTAAGTTCTTCATCTTCTTCTTAGTACATCTTCTCTTCACTCATCTGCATCTTCGCAATGTAATCAAACAAACTCCCATCAAAACACCTTCTTACTGCCTCCTTAGACAACATTCCTTCACTATCTCGAGCTAGAACATACAGCGTTATCCACTCTACCTTGGCTGCAAACCTGTTTATCAATTTCAATATTACAATAATACTATACTAAACGAAAACAAGAATCTCTTCTTTCTCGTTCGTAATTCATACATACCATCCAAAGAAGTCCAATGCTACTCGATTTGCTTCAGTCATCGCCCACATCTCCCCAAAAGTGAGCCTATCAGGTATAGTGAGTGCGTACTTGCTAAACATGTTCTCAAAGTTCACCGGCATGTACCTTCCTTCAGTATCATAAGTTCCAGAATCACTTCCATGTTTGGCTTTATGGATGTTGGCTATGTATATAGGAAGGAATGGAGAAGGTATCCATCCCTTCACACCCACATTCCACAACATATGTTAGAAATGGCTACTAGTTCACAAGATTTGTTGATTTAAAAGCAGAAAATACTCACAGGAAGAGAAGGATAACTCATAGCTCCGTTTATAAACATAGACATTACAAGAGATACAATAATATTGAAACCCAGTTGACGAAAACCTGAATCTCAAACAATATCATCAAAATCTGAAGAACCCATATATCAAAATTGACAATTTCATTTGAAAATCTGTACCTGAATAAGTTTCCCATGGGTAGACTATTCCATTGTCATCTTGATCAAAGAAGGAAGCATGTTGTTGGAGGACACTCATGCCATATTGAGGGTGCCCTATTGTTCCTTGTGGATGGTCCATATCAGGAGCAGTCGAACCTCTAGCCAAGTCTGCATATTTGATGAAAAAAAGACCCAATTTCAAAGATCTAATTTGAAAGAACAAGATCTAGCTAGCAAGAGAATACATACAAGGCTTTGGAAGCGTGGTGTCGAGGTCGGAGCGAACACTGCGCTCGACGGTAACGGGGGCAAGGGGAGCCTCCGATGATAAGGCGTCCTTGTCTTGAGTCGTCGTCATCATGTATGTGTGTTAATCTGATGAACTGTGAATGAAGTTTATGGTTTTCTGAAAATGGTTGTCATCTGAGATTGAATTAGGTTTACATATATAGATAGACTAATACTAGCTAGAAGCACCGAATGACTTCCGTGGCAAGCATGCGAAGCGACAAGTAGAAATAGAGATGAAGATGAAGATGAAGATGAAGGTAACAGATGCATTTCTTCTTCAATTTTGCATGCAAACTCCATTTGGCATCTTCATCTCTTTATCAATGCCACGTTTTCACATCTTTACCCTATAATTTCAGAATTCAACCACTATTTGTTTTTTCTTTTCATTTTATCTAGTGCCCTACTAATCAACATCTTTTGAGTTTTATTCAATTTGTCCTTAACAAATTGTCACAATTTGATCAAATAGCGTTTTAAATTTAAATGGGACATGAACGAGTCTCATACTAGTTTAAAAAAAAAAAGACATAATAGAGATTTTTAATTCTCATCTTTACCTTAAACTTTTAAATAAAAGTGAATTTATATGTATAAAGTTATGAGCTTTTTTGTTCTATTAAAATTAATATGAAAACTTAAATCTTTAATACTGATTTAAAATAATTTTATAGTTAATATTTATATTATGTGACTTGCTTAATCATTTTTTAATTAGAATTTTTTAAGAATTTATTTGAGTCCTTTAATCTATAAATTAAGACTCATTGTCATTTTAAAATTTTTTTTTGACAAAATGACCATAAAAAAGGGTTAAATGCGTTGGTGACCAGCGCATAAATTAAATTGCGTTGATAATTACTTAATTTTTTTTGACGAAAATACCCCTTTCGCGTAACGCGAAGGGGAGGATCGTCACGTGAAGAAAAGACATGTGAAAAATCCAGAATGATCGTGCCTTTCGCGTGACGATCCCGCCCCTTCGCGTTACAATCCCGCCCTTTGCGTGAGACGGGTAATTTTGTCAAAATATTTTGAAGTGGTCATTTTCGCGCGCATTTAAGATTATCTTTATGATCATTTCGTCAAATTTTTTGAATTGAAGTAGGTAACATTTTTTTAATATCTTTTCAAAACAAGTAAAAAAAAATAAAATTTAATCGATATATCATTTATAAGATTAATGATAGATGTGATTATTTTATGAGAATGTTTTTTTAGTGATTACAATAATATAATAATAAATTAATAAAATGAAAAAACAATGGTTTCTAAATAGTTGACTTTACTAGCCTGAATGAATTCAAATGTCTCCAATTCCATCCGGAGCAATTTCAATAGCAAGATCGGGCAAAAAATGTCGACACTGGCGACACACTTCTCTGCATTTCTCTTCCTCTTCCCTATTGGTATCCGCCGCTTGATTTGCTCTTCCTCCCTCTACCTCAAGAACCCATCAATTTACCGATCCAAAGCTTGGTATTTCTCGGAACCCAAATGGAAGAACTTTGATTTCTACATCCTTCTAATCATGCTTCCCATTGCTTCACTCTCCGAACTTTTCTTCTTCCTCACCATTCCCGGTAATCCCACTTTCCAATTCGGCTTCTTGCAGGGATCCACGGTCGTTTTCTTCTTCTGGTTACTTTATCTGCTGATCATTTTCCGAGAAAACTGGGACCCTTTTCTTGTTCCTGAGTATTTTATATTTATTTGTGCTGGAATTTTATTCCTGACTGATTACATGACGATAGGAAAAGGGTTAAGTGGCCTTGCTGGATCTGTCTATGAAATGCTGGGCTTATTGACTCTCCATTGCGCTGCTTTCTGTCTCTATCTTTCAATTAGACCGGCTGCATTTTTTGCTGAATTTATGTTGTCTTCTGGACTTGTCTTCAAGGGAACATGGGCTTTACAAACTGGGTTGTCCTTTTATACTGACACATTTGCACTCAAAGGGTGTGATAATCTTTCTATTGCCCTTGTTGATGGGAGGACTGATGTTAAGTGTGATCTAGATGAATACAAGCTTAGGGGTCAGGCTTTGATGCTGCTATTGTTCATTGTTCATGCAACTGCGGTTTTTATCGTTTGCCTAGTGTTATTTGGAGTTTGTAATCAAAGATTGAGGCAAGGAGGGTCAAGTGGGTCATTGTTGGCAGAACTTCAGGCTGAAACTGGGGTGAATCGAACAGTTCATGAGTTTGAATTAGAGTGAGAGCTTGATTTTCTGTTCTCTTCTTATCTGTACTTACTTCAAATGAAATATCAAACTTTTATACTTTAAATCTCACAGGATATCCTTTCACCATTATAGTTTCTCTTCTTCGCAGTTTGCAATTGAGAACAATATTATTCAAATCTTGTTTTGTCATGATGTATCTCTTTCTGGTTAATTTACGACAACTCGTGCCATAACTTAATACTCTTCATTGTTTTTTTGGCGGGATGTTTCAACATGATTCATGCGACTTTTGTGTTAACTGAGGACTAATGAATATAGATTTGGAAGTATTTACTGTGTAGGCCTTGCTCTATTGAACACTCATTCTGTTATTAGATTTTGCAAGATGTAAACAATTGGCTGTCTCTTTTCATTGTTGATAGTGTCAGCTGCACTCATATAAAGATGGAATTCAATTGTTCCATTTAGGCTTAATCATAATCATACCAGTAAATGTGAAATGTTTTTAGCTAAAACAATTGCTGATGGTTTGTCAAAAAGGTTCTTTTAGAGACTCTGCTTCTCTTTGAATTTCTGAAAAAGCTCAGTATTGGCACATATCCACCCAGATCTATGGTGTTCTCACTGCTAATCTGAATTTTTCTTTGGAGATGAAAATGTCAATTATGGCGAGGTATTTTCCAAGATCTGATGTTATTGTTGTTCTTCAGTGTGATACTTATGTATTGGGACAAATGCAGATAGATAATACGAGAAATGTGGTATGGGCTCCTCATGGACATACCACATTTCTGAAATCTCCAGGTATTAATGGATACAATTTGAGTATATATCTCTATATGTGATTGTGATTGAACAGATATATTCTCAATAATTACAGATTTCCTTTGATTCAACAAGATAAGCATTGCGAATCATATTGTTAACTGAAATCTATTTCATGATAACGTGTATTTTCATGTATCATTGTTTTAATATTGGCAAAAGCTCAGTCCAGCTTTCTATATCTCAGTGCAGAGCGATATTTGGGTATTGTCGAGTATTGTCGCCGAAGCTGACTGAAAGCTTGAATTTTAATTCGGGAATGGGCTTTCTTCATGAAATTGGATCTATGATGTAGTATTTGTCTCTTTGAGAAGCTCACTAGTTGCCCCATACACCCTTTCCCTGCACCAAGTCAAATTGAATCTGTGAATTCATGCCACTGTTATTATTATTATTATGCCTTAAAACAGTTCAAGAAAAAAGAAATCAGGAGAGTATGTAGTTTGAAGTGGAAACATACCCCTTTCTTTCTTTTCTTGTTGTTGCTCCTCAACTACTCTTCCAGTTTGCAGTATCTGGGTGTTTCCAAAGATCAATAGGAAGATTAAATGAAGTTTATTTCAGTATTTTCACTTTTTTTTATGATATTTGTTTATACCTCGACCAGATTTTGTAGACGACTCCTCATCCTGCGCTGAATAAAACTTCGTGTACACTGTTTGAGAAAAACCCATCATGGAATTCAAGATCTAACACTAATAGCCTAAGCCGAAATACAAAAAAGGTGTATTTTTAAATAAAATTTTACCTTCACATGATGTTTAATGAATGCATAGAAGTTCAATAGGCTCCATACTGTCTTGTCTAGCCTTTTGCCTTCAACATGTCGTGGATAGATTTCTGTTGAAACATAAATTGATTATATGATTCGTTGTCATTTATTTGTTCTGAAATAATTGCATTTTATTACCAAATGATACAAATCCTCCATTGGTGCTCAAGTCTTCAAAGGTCTCTCCTCTTAGCTCGGGAGGTGGAATTGGGGACCACATACATGGAGGAGCTTCTTCCCATTTGTCCAAACTTCCAACTGCGGTGAGTTCCTGTCATAATTTGTTCTATTTTTATAGATTTTTCGGTTTTCTTGTAGTTTTCCTAGTCAGCTCATATGAAACAAACCTGGAAGAAGGCAGTTGCAATAATCACATCAGTGTCTTCTTTAAAACGAATGGGAAATACTGCCATCACTTTATCCGACTGTTTGATGATATAAAAAGGTTCTCTTGGATGATAAACAAGTTTCATTGGCTTGTACATCCCTCGAGATATAGTCTGCGTTTGGATGTTCTGCAACATTTCTTTCAGTTGGTAGCTCACTATGATTGCTTGAACCGATGAGATTTCTGTTATTATCTTGAGTGATTCTAGAAAGAAAACATTATATTTAGTTTTTAAAAAAGTGAAGAATTATTACTATATATTAAATCTGAAAAGAACTAACCTTTTTTTCCATTCGGGATTTTGTTGAAATCAACTCTCATAGTGATTTGGTATGATTCTCTTGGTGGGTAGACAATATTGATAACATCAGGATGAATTCCCTTTATCGTCTCTATGGCATATTGTGGAAGGCCATGCGAGAATGCTCGATGAGATAACAATGGTGTTGAGATTGATAAGTATGCATGGTAAGGCTCTAATAACGAGGACTGTAAACGAGAATATCAATAATAGAGTTTTTGTTAGACTTTGTCATTGATCTATTATGAAGAACAATGTTTATATATTTTACCTGGATGTGATATTCGACAGATCCGAATTCATGTAAGTGATGATCCAGGTTCATTGGCCTTTCACCATTGCTGACAAAGTAAAAAGGTAAAGTCAGTAACTTTGTAATCTTTCTATTGTTCTTGTGCTTGGGTGATTTCTTGTTGTGAAATGTTAATTAATTAGTTACCTGTAGAGTTTCAGAAGAATCTGCTTGAGGGCTGGGGATGCTCTTTCAAAACATGCCATCTTTCTCTCAATGGCAATGAGAAGAGAGGTGAAAGGACTTCAATTCCCATATTCTTTTTATTTATCTTTTTTAGGTTTTATGGTTGGCGGTTGAGACCCTTTTGAGTGAAATGCAAGTTCTGAACAACCATCATTTTTAGTGACCTTTGAAGCAACAAAGTCTTGCATATAAAGAATGAAAATAAAATGGGGCATCACATTCAATCTTGATCATCACATAATTCAACCTCAAAACCATAGGGCAGTCTGAAAGATAAAAAACCGCTAGATTTCTATTATCTTCTTAATGCTTCTACATTTCTATTCTTTTTCGAGCATAGTTAACATTCGTTTGTTCCCTTTACGTAAAAGCAGACTAAGGTAGTGTGGTAGGGTTGATAACTTAATTTATCACTTAAATTAATATATTAAGAACTTATTTAATATAAGTTTATTTGATAACACATTATTATAATTATTTTTTTATAGACTTTAGTAAAAATATGTTAAAAATAATAAGTTAAAAAAGTTATTTTAAAAGTCAAAAAAATACTAAAAAAATAAATTGAAAGACCTCTTTACCCTTGTAATTTTAAATTACCTACTATATATTGAATTAGGTTTTTACTATTCATTATACTCATATTCTTTTACTCGATCGAATTTAGTAAGTTTATTTTCTCTAATCTTCTAAATTTTCTTTTATTAGATTGATCTTGATAAGAATGTTTATCAATGTTTGTAGATGAAATTAAACATTTATTTGATTACATAATTCTTTTTGTTATATTATTTGATTCAATTTTTTTTTTTTTAATTTGTTAACCGTTATTTTTCTTGTTTGGAGTTCTAAAAAGTGTGTTATTCTTCTTGTTTGGAGTTCTAGAAAGTGACACAAATAGAAGATTAATTAAATAAAATTCGAGTTTTTATAAATATTTATGCGGCTCATAAATTCTTAATGGAATGATTGTAATTTATTGACTGCAATTTAAATAATTTAACGTTCTTTTCTGCCTGTATATAAAAATATACAATAGTTTAAAAAGAGATTAGGAAAAGAAGAATATAGATAAATTTAGGGAATAGTCATTTTTTTTTGTGCTGGTGTTTCACCTAATGTATCTTTATTATTTGACATACTCATTAATCATCCTAGTTTGGTATATATATATAGTTTGATATATATATATTTGAACATAATAAAGTAGAAGTCATTCATTATTCCATCCATCAATAATTGAAGAGAAAGAATAGACATTATTTTTAAAAGTTATTAAAAACTATGAATAACTGAAGAGAAACAACATATATTATTATATAGAACGTCATCAGAAATTAGTAAGTACTTATTATAAAAAATATATATGTATTCATTTGTGACAATTTAATAGATATATATTCATTTGTTTTTGGGTGCAGATTAGTCATGATAATTTTTTTTTCTAACTAAGAGACATTTATTTTATGATAAAAATCTGATTTAGATTATTTTTGTTTTATTATAGAATTATTTGCTTATTTATTTATTTCATTAATATAATAATAAATGTATTTTATATTGTACTTATTTGTTGATAAATTATTACAAATAAAATGACTAATAATATATATAGAGCAAATTGGAAAGATCCTTAACTTTTAAAATTATATTTAGATGCTTGTACTGAAGAAGTTAGGAGCGTAAATAAAAATGAATATATTTTTAAGAAAGTTTATGGGATATAATTATTAATAGTATTACAGAGAAAAAATGACTTATATTGAGTCAAAAACTATGAAAGTTTTAGTTTTGACTCAATATAAGCTTTTATTTTTATTTTTAACACTATTGCTAATTATGTTTCATGAATGTTTATTAAAAATATTTCCATTTTATTCTCGCTCTATCTTTTTCAATACAAGTATCTAAATATAATTTCAAAAGTTCAGGATCTTTCAAATTTGTTTTCGGCATATTATCAGCCATTTTATTTGTAATCTATCAACAAATAAGTACAATATAAGATACATTTATGATTATATCATTGAAATAAATTAATAAATAAACAAATAAGTCTCTAATAAAACAAAAAGAATTTAAATCAGATTTTTATCTAAAGATCTCTTGATTAGAAAAAAGTAAAAAAAAATGGTAAAACATGAATAATTTGTACTGCGATATTGTTACTTTATCTTAAATTGTCTACATTTTATTTATTAAATTGTCTGAAGACAAATGAATATACATCTATTAAATTGTTCAAAGACAAACGAATATATATATATATATATATATATATTTTTTTTCCTTTATATAATCATAAAGGAGTAGTTACTAATTTTTTGATGTTATATGTAATAATATTTTCTCTTTTCTGATGACTTTCTACATAATGATATTTGATCTGGACGATAGTGGCTCTCGGACTGATCTGGACGAATAGACGGGACAGTCGGCGCGTAAACGAAGAAAGAGAAACAAATTGGGAGCATAGGAGGCTCTCGGGTCATTTAACATTTTTATAGGTAATAACAAATGGTATAAATACCAATCGCTAATATAACTTAAGGTAATAAAGATTGGTCACTTATCCAATCGCTATTAAGGAAGTAAATCGACTGGAGTGTATACCGATTGGTTTTGTAACCAATCGGTGTTACATGTAGTATAATAACGATTGATGTAAAGATCGATCACTATTATCAAGTTAGTAGCGATTAGTTTTAATTCCAATCGCTATTACCTTGATAATAGCGATTGATCTTTACACCAGTTGGTAGTAATGCTCGTTATTACCCATATTTTTACTAGTACTAATTCGGTTCCTCATCCCATGTTTCCTGGACTCTTGAAAGTAAGGGATGAAGCTCCCACTAGTTAAAGCTAAAAAGTTTAGTTTTTATTTTCTTAAAAAAGAATGTGATCGATTATAAGCGTACATAAATAAATCAAAACCCCAATACTTGGATACTAACACACCACATACATGACTCACTCATTACACATCAAAAAAAACAAAAACATTATTTGAGAACTCTTATATAATAATAAAATCACATATGTTATTGTCTTTCATTATATTTCCATTATTTTTATTTTATAAAACATATGTTTATCGTGATCTCGTATCATCCAAAATAATAATGGGACTTCTCACTGTGTTTGTGTCACTTACCCATGACAAAGAAGTCGAAACTGCCGTGTATGGTTTCATTATTCCCTCAACAATCAATCTAAATGACTGAGTTTGTCCAACGTAAGTGAAAGAAAGTGTGCTCGGAACCACTCGTATTCTGAATGTAGGCAGAGTAAGAATCTTGGCGAAGTAAGTAGATCTTAACGATCCCACGTTGGTAACTTTCCTACTCAAGGAGATGTTAAAAGGAGTATTTGACGGAATGATAGGGATGGAAAATGAAGGCATGTTAAGATTTAAAGAAGCTTTACTCCCATAATGAGTGCAAACAATTTCGTCACCCGTAACAAGGCTCAACTGTTTGTTAGTGTAGTTTTGGCCACACAAGAACTGCACATAATCAGCTAGATTTGCATCATACACAAGGCCAGGATTAATGGCACTTACAGGGTTTATCTGGCCTGCTCCATAACCAAATTCTGCAAGATGGTTTCTCTGGCCTGCTCCATAATAGAAATCTCTTGCTCCTCGAGTTGTCTTTACTACATTCATCTCGGAGGCTGTAAAAGAATTGTTTAGGTTCAAATATAAAACAATTTGATAACACTTCTAAAAAGATAAAAACATAGTTTATTGTAAATAAATAAGTTAGGAAGTGTCATTATTATACCAGTGGTCATAAGTGCAGATTTTATAGCAGACGGAGACCATGATGGATGAAAGGATTTTACATAAGCGGCTGCAGCAGCAGCATGTGCGCATGCCATTGATGTGCCTGAAATAATGTTATAGGACAATCTTCTCGTATCTATAATCGAAAATGAAGGAGATACCGTAGGTATCCATGCTGCCAAAATTCTGTCACCAGGCGCAGACAAATCCGGCTACAAAATCATTGAAAACTTTGTTGTAATTTCTCTGATGATATTTTTTATATAAATAAATCATAACTTAATTGAGGTTTAAAAAAACTATTTTTAAGATTAGTATTCATCTTTAATAACATGACAATACAAGAGAAGTATCTATACAACCTTAAGAATTTCAGGTGTTACAGGATTTGGTCCCCTTGATGATAAGGGTGCAACATATGGTGCAAATAGATCAAATATTTCATGACTTTTCGATATGCTTACAGATGAATTCCTGTATTATAAAAGAAAAACTCAATCAATGAAGGAAATTATAATATTTTTAGAATAACTAATGAAGTACTACCATAAATACCTACCTTGATCTTCGCAAATATCTCAGTAGCATGCTTGATTCTTTATTGTAAAGAAAAGTTGTTGGGAGGGAAGATGAGATTGAATCTTCTAACCCATAATTGCGGCGAGGACATACTATCACCATACCAATTGCACCCGCGGAAATAGCTGCTTCCCCCGAATTGTTTTCAATACAAATGACAATCCTACCTCTTACAAGTCTAGCATCTAGTGAGTTTGCGGATTGACAAAGTCTGCATATTATGAGTTCTAATCAGTAAATTAATTACCTGAAATAATTTGCTTCTTATATAAAATTGCAATTGAAAAGAAATATAGATCATTTCTTTCACAATGTTCATCTAAACACATAAAAGTAACAATGTTTAAAACTTTTTTCTATCAACATAAAAGAAATACATGATAACTAAGTAAATAATACCTTGCTGCATCACTAGAAATATTCTCTTTTATATTTGGCACAGCACCAGCATACACCAAAGTGGAGAAATTAGTATCATCAAACACATTCAATGTAGATCCATTCAATGAAGATTCCTGATGAATGAAATCAATAATAATAAAAAATATTGTATCCATGCATGTTGTGCCTTATAAGGTAAATACTATATATACCTGTAAAATATGAGTATCACCCAACATCAAATAGTTCATGAACTTTCGATCAGTCGTGCTTGCTGCCACGGTAAGACCCCATGGAGAAACATTCACGACAGTTTCATGTCCAGGGCCATCGTTTCCGGCAGCACATATTGTCATAATTCCTTTTCTCATTGCTTGAAAACTCCCAACAGCTGTAGAATCTCTCATATAACTTTTTAGCATATAGTTTCTAAAAAATGATTTTCCCACAGCAACTGATATTATGTCAACCCCATCATTGATGGCATCCTCGAATGCGAGAATGATGTCGGCGTCATAAGCACCATCAGACCAAATTACTTTATATACCGCAATCCTCGAAGAAGGGACTCCTCCTCGTGCTGTACCTTCACCAAAACCATAAAAGTTTGCCGAACTAACAAGATTTCCGACAATGATTGAAGCTACATGAGTTCCATGACCAAGGGTATCTCTTGGAGACTTGATATCATCTTGTAAGAAAAGGCCATTTCTTTTGTAGTACCTTCCTCCAATTATTTTCCTGCATTGAGATAATATGTATTATGAAAATTGAATTATTGATCATCTTTAGTATTTAATATGTTAAAGAATGTTATAATGATAATATAAGATTGTTTTAAATTTGTTTGAGTAGTTTGCTTGATAATTTAGATGATTATAAAAATAAATAATAGTAAATAAGATATTATATTTGAATATAATAGAAACAATTCAAATAAAACAAGTCCTTACTTGTTACATTTGAAATTTAGTAGCCCACTACATGAGCCTTTCCATTTGGGCGGTGGAGATCCCATTCCAATATCGCTAAAGCTATCTAACTCTGGCCAAATTCCGGAATCTATTACTCCAACAATGATGTTACTCTCAACTTCATTCGCTCTTCTAATTGTTCGAGGAAATTTCAAAAAGTCCCATGATCTTGTAGTATACATATAATTTTTTCCATTAGGAAATATTGACACAACTTCTTCCCTTGCTGATGATTAAGTTATAAATATGTAAATGAACCTAATTAATGATTTAATTTGTTATATATTTTTAGTAATTATTTCAAATCTAATTAATGATCTTACAGTAAATCAGGTGAACCTCATCATAAGTTAATCGGGCGACAAAACCATTGAAAATACTCTTGTAACTGTGAATAAGTGATGCAGAAGAGTTTCTGCAGAATAAAACAAAAATAAACATCTAGTAAGTAAAATCTAAACACCTCTGTCAAAAAAGTGATTATAACAAAATAAGAATATTAAAAAAATAATTATTAGTAATATTACATGTGAAGAGTTTTTTCTAGAAAGCTTGAATGCAAGATAGGTGGAGGGATGTTTGAGGTTGGATTCAAATCTCCCATGTACACTATGTATTCCTGTATAAACATAATAACTAGTTTAATATACATGCACCTTTTGAACGTTTTCAATGAAAATTGAATATGTATATTAAAATGGTGTCTATTTTTATATGAACTACAGTGCAAACAATCCTTAATAAAAGTATAGATCAAGAATATTAATAGTTGTTCAAGAGTAGAGATGCATGCCTGTCGATATCGATCATATCTCCCATGTACATTGGTGAAAGTAAGAAACATAACATAAAGTTGAAAAAAATTTAAAACATCTAAATATGTTATTGTTTGCATCATCTTATGTGATTTTCTTGTCTTAAGATTTGAAGAATGGTTCTTATTGAGGAACCTTTTATAGATTTTAAAAACTATGGCAATACTAATAACTATTAGAATGTATCCCGTGCATTTGCACGAGTAATAATATAAAAAATCGTGAAAAAAATATTACGGTAAAATTTTTATGGGTGGGTCAACCCAATATCCGACTCAAGTATCCATTTACTCTCACATATATCAAAATTAACCACAGCTCTCGACCCGACAATCCGGACATTTTAAAAATTAAACATCATTATATATATATATAGATTAGTTAGTTAAAAAGTTGAACTTATATTATTAAAATGTCACGCGTTTATCAAATTTTGAAGTGAATTTAAAATATAAAGTATTATTAGTCTAATTGGTTAAAAGGTTGTACTTGTTTTGTTATGTTGCAAGTTCGAACCATACCTATATCATTTTTAATTTTATTTTTAACCGTTTTAAATTTATGGGCGGGTCAACCCACAATCCGACCCAAATATCCATTTACTCTCACATATATCCAAATTAACCACAGCTCTCGACCCGGCAATCCGGACACTTTAAAAATTAAGCATCATTATATATATATAGATTAATTAGTTAAAAAGTTGAACTTATATTGTTAAAATGTCACACGTTTATCAAATTTTGGGTTGAATTTAAAAAATAAAGTGTTATTAGCTTAGTTGGTTAAAAAGTTGTACTTGTTTTGTTAGGTTGCAAGTTCGAACCATACCTATAGCATTTTTAATTTTATTTTTAACCGTTTTAAGTTTATGGGCGGGTCAACCCACAATCCGACCCAAATATCATTTACTCTCACATATATTCAAATTAACCACAACTCTCGACCCGGCAATCCGGACACTTCAAAAATTAAGCATCATTATATATTTAAAATATAAAGTATTATTAGTCTAGTTGGTTAAAAGGTTGTACTTGTTTTGTTAGGTTGCAAGTTCGAACAATACCTATAGGATTTTTAATTTTATTTTTAACCGTTTTAAGTTTATGGGCGGGTCAACCCACAATCCGACCCAAGTATCATTTACTCTCACATATATCAAAATTAACCACAGCTCTCGACCCGGCAATCCGGACACTTTAAAAATTAAGCATCATTATATATATATATATATATATATATATATATATATATATATATATATATATATATAGATTAGTTAGTTAAAAAGTTGAACTTATATTGTTAAAATATCATACGTTTATCAAATTTTGGGTTGAATATAAAATGTAAAGTGTTATTAGCCTAGTTGGTTAAAAAGTTGTATTTGTTTTGTTATGTTGCAATTTCGAACCATACCTATAGCATTTTTAATTTTATTTTTAACCGTTTTAAGTTTATGGGCAGGTCAACCCACAATCCGACCCAAGTATCATTTACTCTCACATATATCAAAATTAACCACAGCTCTCGACCCGGCAATCCGGACACTTTAAAAATTAAGCATCATTATATATATATATATATATATATATATATATATATATATATATATATATATATATATATATAGATTAGTTAGTTAAAAAGTTGAACTTATATTGTTAAAATTTCACGCGTTTATCAAATTTTGGGTTGAATTTAAAATATAAAGTGTTATTAGCCTATTTTGTTAAAAAGTTGTACTTATTTTGTTATGTTGCAAGTTCGAACCATACCTATATCATTTTTATTTTTATTTTTAACCGTTTTAAGTTTATGGGCGGGTCAACCCACAATCCGACCCAAGTATCCATTTGCTCTCACATATATCCAAATTAACCACATCTCTCGACCCGGCAATCCAGACACTTTAAAAATTAAGCATCATTATATATATATATATATAGATTAGTTAGTTAAAAAGTTCAGCTGATATTGTTAAAATGTCACGCGTTTACCAAATTTTGGGTTGAATTTAAAATATAAAGTGTTATTAGCCTAGTTGTTTAAAAGGTTGTACTTATTTTGTTAGGTTGCAAGTTCGAACCATACCTATAGCATTTTTAATTTTATTTTTAACCGTTTTAAGTTTATGGGCGGGTCAACCCACAATCCGACCCAAATATTATTTACTCTCACTTATATTCAAATTAACCACAACTCTCGACCCGGCAATTCAGATACTTTAAAAATTAAGCATCATTATATATTTAAAATATAAAGTGTTATTAGTCTAGTTGGTTAAAAGGTTGTACTTGTTTTGTTAGGTTGCAAGTTCGAACCATACCTATAGGATTTAGAATTTTATTTTTTAACCGTTTTAAGTTTATGGGCGGGTTAATCCACAATCCGACCCAAGTATCATTTACTCTCACATATATCAAAATTAACCACAGCTCTCGACCCGGCAATCCGAACACTTTAAAAATTAAGTATCATTATATATATAGATTAGTTAGTTAAAAAGTTGAACTTATATTGTTAAAATGTCACGCGTTTATCAAATTTTGGGTTGAATTTAAAATATAAAGTGTTTTTACCCTAGTTGGCTAAAAGGTTGTACTTGTTTTGTTAGGTTGCAAGTTCGAACCATACCTATAGCATTTTTAATTTTATTTTTAACCGTTTTAAGTTTATGGACGGGTCAACCCACAATCCGACCCAAATATCCATTACTCTCACATATATCCAAATTAACCATAGTTCTCGACCCGACAATCTGAACACTTTAAAAATTAAGCATCATTATATATATATATATATATATATATAGATTAGTTAGTTAAAAATTTCAACTTATATTGTTAAAATGTCACGCGTTTATCAAATTTGGGTTGAATTAAAAACATAAAGTGTTATTAGCTTAGTTGGTTAAAAGGTTGTACTTGTTTTATTAGGTTGTAATTTCGAACCATACCTATATCATTTTTAATTTTATTTTTAACCGTTTTAAGTTTATGGGCGGGTCAACCCACAATCCGACCCAAGTATCCATTTACTCTCACATATATCCAAATCTACCACAGCCCTCGACCCGACAATCCAAACACTTTAAAAATCAAGTATCATTATATATATTGGTTAAAATGTTGTACTTGTTTTGTTAGGTTACAAGTTCGAACCATACCTATTGCATTTTTAATTTTATTTTTAACCGTTTTAAATTTATGGGCGGGTCAACTCACACTCCGACCCAAATATCCATTTACTCTCACATATATTCAAATTAACCACAACTCTCGATCCTGCAATCCGGACACTTTAAAAATTAAGCATCATTATATATATATATAGATTAGTTAGTTAAAAAGTTAAACTTATATTGTTAAAATGTCACGCGTTTATCAAATTTTAGGTTGAATTTAAAATATAAATTGTTATTAGCTTAGTTGGTTAAAAAGTTGTACTTATTTTGTTAGGTTGCAAGTACGAACCATACATATAGCATTTTTAATTTTATTTTTAACCGTTTTAAGTTTATGGGCGGGTCAACCCATAGTCCGACCCAAATATCAATTTACTCTCACATATATCCAAATTAACCACAGCTCTCGTCCCGACAATCCGGACACTTTAAAAATTAAGTATCATTATATATATATATATATATAGATTAGTTAGTTAAAAAGTTGAACTTATATTGTTAAAATATCACATGTTTATCAATTTTTTGGTTAAATTTAAAATATAAAGTGTTATTAGCCTAGTTGGTTAAAATGTTGTACTTGTTTTGTGAGGTTGCAAGTTTGAACCATACTTATACCATTTTTAATTTTATTTTTAACCGTTTTAAGTTTATGGGCGGGTCAACCCACAATCCGACCCAAGTATTCATTACTTTCACATTTATCCAAATTAACCATAGCTCTCGATCCGGAAATCCGGACACTTTAAAAATTAAGTATCATTTTATATATATATATAGATTTGACATTTTCAATTAATGGCTTCTTTGATTATTGTTTTATATATTTCTTTTTTGGTTTTTAACTCACTTAAACTTTAGAAAATTGGAAGCTTTTTCAAATTCAACTATTCAAGTTTTTAATTAGTGCGTTGATGTAATTAATATTTTATTCAACCTTTTAATTAGTGCGTTGATGTAATTAATATAATTCAAATGAAATTACTATCACTTTTGTAATATTTCCCATATCTTTTACTTACAAAGTTATTTCAGAAACAAATATTTTATTTATGTAATAATCTAAAGTACTTAAAAAGATGTATTAAAAGTTTGTCTTTTTTTTCATTGACTCAATTTGTTTGAATTATTTTGGCACAACTTTTACTTTATCTTTATATTTAAAGTATTAATTTTAATTTTTTAAATCTTAATTTGGGTTATTTCATATTTTATTATTATATATTAATACATTTTAAGTTATTTTATTTAAAATATTCTTATCTTTTTTAAATTATCACGAATCATTATTTATTTTCTCCTTATGAATCTTTAATATAACCTCAATTTTAATAATGCCTTGGAATATATTAAAATACTTATTAAAATTAATAATTAAAAAAATTTAAATTATAAAATTTGTAACAAATAATAATTTTAATAAAAGAATTATACATTAAAACAAAAAACTAAGTATCAAGATGTGATTAACCAACTCATTACCATATTATTTAAATAAGTATATGATTAATTTTAATATTAAACTAAAATAATATATTTTAAAATTTTAGGCATTATTTTTTACTTTTAATAATATAAAATTAAGATCCAAATTATTATAATTAAATTATTTGAAATTAAATATTAAAATATATAATAAGATTATAATAACTTCAAATTATTAAAACCGTTTGAATATTTGGTAAAAAAAATTTCGGACACCGATTAATTAGTTTATTCAGTTTGTTTAACCTTTCAAGTCACCTCAAGAATTTACAAGATTTTGGTTCTTCTCCCTTAAAATTTTAATTATTATAAATGTGTCATATTATTTAATATTTTTATTTAATTATTTTGATTTATTGACATTATTTTATAATTTATTTTTTATATAAAATTCATTATTTAAATTAATGATAATTAATTATTCATAAATTATCACGAATTTATTACATTTATAATTTTATATATAAATATAGTAATAAATATTAATATTTATATACAAAATAAAAAAAGTTATAAATTTTATAATAAAATAAATATATAAATATATATTTATGAAAAATAAAATATTAAATATAAAGTTTTAAAAATAATTAAGAAATAATATATAGATATTAGTTATATTATTTAAGAGAATTAAAATTTAAAATTATTAGAATATTTATTATTTAATATATACTATATGTTTTCTCTCTGTTTCTCAATCACATAAACAATCTCATATTAAAGATGTCATTCCGGAGTTTATAGCATTTATTTTGTTTTTAATATTGTATTAATTAACTTTTGAAGAATATTTTTTTATAATTAAGTTCTAGTCCTTATTAATTATGGTTAATTTAAAACATTTATCTATTTTTAATATTGCATTAAAATATTAATTAACATTTAAATAGTGTATTTTTTTCAATTAAGCTCTTAAACCCGACTTGAATATTCACATAATTTGTAAAAATATCTCTTGGTATATTATGAAATCTATCCCTCAATATTCAAAATATTGTTTTTTCTGTTGGAACTATTTCTAATATTTGAGTATATATTATTTAATAATTGTGTATTAGTTGTTATCATATAAAGATTAAAGCCTAATTAATGTGATTTATTAAAATATAAAGAATATGAGCTTATTTAGACATCTATAATAAATATCGGGACATATTTGTGTAGAAGCATTTATTATTTCGTTGATGTGCCGAATAATAAATAAGTATATTAGGGCTAGGTCCACAACCCATATAGATAGCCTACCTAATTTGTTTTTCTCATCATACAAAATGTTTCAGTTCATCTCTCAAGAACATTCAAGAAGGCTATCGATATAGGGTTGGAATAATTAAACCCAATTCAAATCAAACATTTCGATCCAGGTTCAGATCTAGAACAAGAGAAGATCTGAAAAATAACGTAGAACGACCTTAATGAATCGTACTTCATTTAAGATCCATGTACGTTTCCGCAGTTACAGTTTATCTCAATTTATCGACATAGAATATAAAGATTATAGACTTAAGGATTAAAGATTTAGATTAAAGATTATAAAAATTTCATGTAGGAATACATCTCATTTATATCATAAGAGGGGGTTTCCAATTGAAATGTGAACTAATTCTACTAAATACAGACTATGATTTTAAAACTAACATTTAAAATCCTAACTTTTGACTAATTGAAAATTATTGTGACAATTTAGATCAATATATATTTGAATAATCTTTATCATGATTTCTTAAAAAATTGTAGGATTGAATTATAAAATTTAATAGAAAATATAATTTTCAGACTTTTAATTAAAAAATAAAAAATAAATCGTCATTCAATTTTCTTGTCAATATTTTTTTTATATGGAATCATTTCTCCTTTTTTTTGGAAAAACAATTTAAGCGTCATTTCATTAAAAATTCTAAAAAATGGGAAAAAAAATCACGAGTTTAAGAGATCATTCTAGACAGGCTTAAAATGATTTTGAAGTCGTAACATTCTGAATAAAAGCTAAAAAGCTAAAAACGTAAATGAATTATTTGATTACAAAGCTTTCAATTCTAGTAAGTTTAAAAAACGGTAAATTCCAGTTCTTACAAATATTATAGTTCTGCTCCGTGCTTGAAATTCTTGTCCACGTTCCCGCGAGGGCGTTGCAATCCGATACAATATCTTTCTATAACTCTTCAACGCTCCTGCGGGTTCTGCCATATACCCTTGTATTTCGTTCTTGTCAAATGTTATACACCACTGCTCCAAAGTCACACTTGAACACGCTTGTTGCAAATCTATTTCCCTTGGCTTTGAGTAGTGATGCATCTTTGATTTCATTCCATTCGCTCGGAAAACTGATAACCTCCAGGCTTTTATAGAATCTGTCCCAAAGCTCTGAAGCAATACAGTAGCTCCCGAATAGGTGATCTATTGTTTCTTCATTTTCTCTACATAGAAGACAACTCGTGTCAAGGATTCTCATATACTTGCTGATACGATAACGAGTGCTGAGTCTTTCCCAGAAGGCGAGCCACAGAATGAACTGGTGTATAAGGATAATCTTCGTTGACCATACAAAAGGAGCCCATTCTACTTTCTGTGTTTTTTCCCGAGTTACCTCCCATATTTTCTTTGATACCAACTTCCCATTGTCCTCAACTTTCCATTCATGAATATCCGGCCTGTCGTGTAGTTGTATGTTACTTATATGATTAAGTATCCTCTGTCCTTCTGGATTTCTTCTCAGGAGTGAGTCCCAATTTCCGTCTTTAATGTCTCTGATTTTTGCTTCTGTGCAGTCCCTTTTAATGAGGGTATTTTGAAACTCCTCCTTGTGGATGATAGACTGATTTTCGAACTAGGGGTCATGCCAGAATATAGTGCATTTCCCGTCCCCTAGCCGGATGTCATAAAGATATGCAATATCACTTCTTAGTTAAATGATCTTTTTTAGAAACCAACTCATACCTTCATGAATTTTGCAGGTCCAAATGCTGGTTTCGTATTTCATAAACCTCGTATGCACCCATTTGATTCATAGTGACTTCTGATTGCGCTCCAAAGCCCACATATGCTTGAAGGTGAGAGCCTTGTTACACTCGATATAGTTCTTCAAGCCGATGCCTCCCTCGTCCTCCGGTTTGCAGAGATCGGTCCATTTGACTTTTTTTCCTCCTCTTCCGCTATTGCCCCAAATAAAGTTCCTCATCAATGTATTGAGCTCCTTCATTACCTTCTTCGAAATGACCATTTACTGCGCCTAGTAGCCAACTATGCCCATGACCACGGTTTTGATAAGTTCGATCCTCCCTGCATAAGAAAGTTTTTTCGTTGTCCAGCCATATATCGTGTTTTTTACCTTTTCAATCAGCGGCTTGCAGTGTGAGATCTCGATCTGCTTTGCGGTTAACGGAATTCCTAAGTACCTTACAGGAAAACTGCCTTCCTTCATGCCCATGATGTTGAAGATGTCCTGCTTCGTTTCGTCATTCACGCCTCCATAAAATGCCACACTTTTACTTTCATTAATAGTTAAACCTGTAACCTCAGAACAGAACGTTAATGCAACCCTAATAGTTTTAATGGAATCAATGTCTGCGTGCGCTAGAATGAACGAATCATCAGCAAAGCATAAATGGGTTACCTCCTCTACCTCACAAAATGAGTGAAAGATGTATGGACGATTCTTTCGGTCATTTCTCTTCTTAATATAACTAGTATGTAGCCGTACATTTGCACGAGTAATATGTATTAAAATTATGCATCATTATATATATATATTAGTTAGTTAAAAAGTTGAACTTATATTAATGTTAAAACGTTCCTCGTTCATCAAATTTGGTGTTGAATTTAAAATATAAAATCTTATTAGCTTAGTTGGTTAAAGAGTTTTACTTGTTTTGTTAGGTTGCAAGTTCGAAACATACCTCTAGCATTTTTGATTTTATTTTTAACCGTTTTAATTTTATGGGCGGGTCAACCCACAATCCGACCCAAATATCCAAATTAACCACAGCTCTCGACCCAGAAATCCGGACACTTTGAAAATTAAGCATCATTATATATATAGATTAGTTAGTTAAAAAGTTAAATTTATATTGTTAAAATGTCCCACGTTCATCAAATTTGGTGTTGATTTTTAATATAAAATGTTATTAGCCTAGTTAGTTAAGGGTTGTACTTATTTTGCTAGGTTGCAAGTTCGAACCATACCTATAACATTTTTAATTTTATTTTTAACCGTTTAAAGTTTATGGACGGGACAACCCACAATTAGACCCAACTATTGTTGGAATTTTTAAACTAATTCTATAATTCCATTAATGAATGGAAATTAGAATGTACAATAAAATTAACCACAACTCTCGACCCGGCAATCCAGACACTTTAAAAATTAAGCATCATTATATATATATATATTAGTTAGTTAAAAAGTTGAACTTATATTAATGTTAAAACGTCCCGCGTTAATCAAATTTGGTGTTGAATTAAAAATATAAAATCTTATTAGCCTAATTGGTTAAAAGGTTGTACTTATTTTGTTAGGTTGCAAGTTCGAAACATACCTCTAACATTTTTAATTTTATTTTTAACCGTTTTAAATTTATGGGTGGGTCAACACACAATCCGACCCAAGTATCCAAATTAACCACCACTCTCGACTCGACAATCCGGACACTTTAAAAATTAAGCATCATTATATATATAGATTAGTTGGTTAAAAAGTTGAACTTATATTAATGTTAAAACGTCCCACGTTAATCAAATTTGGTGTTGAATTAAAAATATAAAGTCTTATAAGCCTAATTGGTCAAAGGGTTGTATTTATTTTGTTAGGTTGCAAGTTCGAAACATACCTCTAACATTTTTAATTTTATTTTTAACCGTTTTAAGTTTATGGGTGGGTCAACCCACAATCCGACCCAAATATCCAAATTAACCACAACTCTCGACCCGGTAATCCGGACACTTTAAAAATTAAGCATCATTATATATATAGATTAGTTAGTTAAAAAGTTGAACTTATACTAATGTTAAAACGTCATGTGTTCATCAAATCTGGTGTTGAATTTAATATATAAAGTCTTAGTAGCCTAGTTGGTTAAAGAGTTGTACATGTTTTGTTAGGTTGTAAGTTCGAAACATACCTTTAGCATTTTTAATTTTATTTTTAACCGTTTTAAGTTTATGACGGGTCAACCCACAATCCGACCCAAGTATCCAAATTAACCATAACTCTCGACCCGTCAATCCGGACACTTTAAAAATTAAGCATCATTATATATATAAATTAGTTAGTTAAAAAGTTAAACTTATATTAATGTTAAAACGTCCCGCGTTCATCAAATTTGGTGTTAAATTTAAATATAAAGTCTTATTAGCATAGTTGGTTAAATGGTTGTACTTATTTTGTTAAGTTGTAAGTTCGTAACATACCTCTAGCATTTTTTATTTTATTTTTAACCGTTTTAAGTTTATGAGCGGGTTAACCCACAATCCAACCCAAGTATCCAAATTAACCACAACTCACCCGACAATCCGAACACTTTAAAAATTAAGCATGATTATATATATAAATAACTTTGTTTGCTGTTTTATTAATTTAATATTAAATTTTAATTAATTGAGTTTTTTTATTTTAATCTTCTAAACCAAATATTTGAACATCTTTCTAGTTGTCTATTATTTTCTATAACAACATAACAATCCCTAGTTAAAATAAATCAATCTTGTTAAAATTCACAATAAAAAAATTATGTTTTCATTCATGTAAATCTAAAATCTTCAAACCTTAAATTTGAACATTCTAATTTTCATTGAGAAGCAAAATGATAAATTATGTTCAAGTTTATTTCTAAGAATACCAAGGCTGTGAGACAAGACTCAATGAACTCGGCTTTAAGGTCATCAATTTAGATAGTTTTGATATTAAATCCTCGCCACCTAATTTACTCAATTTATAGATTAGAAAAAAACTTTTTTTCAAAAATTAAGTTTGAGGTTCAGGACTTGGTTACGCGTGGAAAAGGGCTTCGTCGCTATGACCACACGTTGTCTAGATGAACGGTCTCGACTACTGCGAAACAATTGGTCTTTAAAAAAATGTGCCTATGCTAAAACTTGTAACGAAATACCAGTCTTCAAATCGGTTGAAGAACTCGAGACTTTGTGTTTGGCAACTGTGGCTTCAAGAGTTGGAGATGCCACATCAAACATTACAAAGATTGTTTATCCGCTCATCGCTTCAAATGTATTCCCACTCCCAATTCCAATTCCAATTCCAATTCCAATTCCACTGAAAGCACGGTTCACATTGTTGGAATTAAGCTAATTCCATTAATGAATGGAAATAAGATTGTAAATAAATAAAATCAAATAAAATTCACACAAATTAAAACGTGAATTAACGGTGAATTTAATCCAAATTATAATTAAATATTAATTATTTAATTAATATTTAATGCCTAATTAGAAAATTAAAGCATAATGTTAGGATAAATATTTAGCTTTAATTGGCCTATTGGCTAACGTATGGACTCTTCAATTAGCTAACATTGAATGTCTAACATTGCATTTCTGTAAATAAATGTATAGGTTGATGTTAATTAGTTATAAATTAATTAACAAATGAATGAGCAATATTTATTGTTAACAAACGTTTGGATGGTTTTATTTGAAAGTTTAATTCTTAGCAATATATACCCATTCATTATTTATTTTACAATACACATCATCTTATATTTTCTCACTCTAGAATTCCAAAAGCCCTCTTATTGTTTTATGAGTGTTCTTCAAGTTTTTTGCTCGATATTTCCTTTGAAACCCGGTGATAGTTCAGGTACGCTGATCAAGCTTGACGAGTAGTGATTTCAGTGCAGAATCACTACTAGATTCGTTGTACCCTGAGAGACAGCCCTCTACGTAAGCTCCAGCACAAACGGGAGACGATGAAACTGTTTTAAGGGAAATGTGTCTAACATATGCCTCAAATCAACATCTCAATCGGTGATTTCGTTCTTCATATATTTTGTTTATTTCATTTATTTGTACATCATTATATATATATTTTTGTAATTTATTTCAAGACAAGATTTTTAACAATCTTAAAACAGTTTCATTGTGCTAAACTATTTAGTAGTTTGCGCTATCGAAATTTGTTGTCTTTGATGTTTCAGAAATACGAGATGTGATGTTACAAAAGAGACGTTGAACGCTGCTTGAAGGATGAAGCCAAATCTAAATCCTTTAAAAGAGTTGACAATGGTTATTGTTTAATAACGCTAAACTTAAAAAGGGAAGTATCTTCTCTTTTATTATATATATATATATATATATATATATATATATATATATAATGCTAAGATAATATTATATATATTGGAAAAGAAAATGGACAAAAAAAGAAGTTTTAATTAATAAAATTAATTAATGGTGTTATTTAAAATTAATTATAATTGAAACATATGGTTTCAGTTGTAAAATAATTAATTATAAATATATACATTCTTAAATTAATTAAACGTGATAATTAATATGAATATGATAACTAAGAAGAGATAATATATTTATTTATATAAGTATATATTGTCTTATATATTACATTTTGATTATGACGTGAAGTTATCATTTTAAATGTGTATATATTCATTTGTTGACAGAATCTAGTCAAATATGAAGTATAAGTTGTCTCCGAAAAGAAGACAAAAGGTCATAAAAGTGGTACAACGATGAAAGGGCGCATTGATGTAGTGGTTCAAAGTTCAGACGCAATGGTGCATGGTGGAAGAGAGGTCTCATGTTCAAATCCAGCTAATGAGATGATTTTTTTTTGTAGAAATCAGTGATAAAATGACATTAGTTATTTACGTTGATTTCTTTTGTAGAAATCGGACGTTATAAAATGACATTAGTCATTTACGTTGAAACTATTCCAATTTCTTGTATAGAAATTATGAGATAAATGGAATGATCAATGATTTCTTTGTAGAAATCTGACTAGTTAAAATGACTTTAGTCATTGATGTTGAAACCATTCCAATTTCTTGTGTAGAAATTATGAGATGAATGAGATAGTCAATAATTATTAAAATGACTATAGAAATGATTTCTTTATAGTTATCAGACTCGTTAAAATGACTATAGTTGTTGAAATTGAAACATTCCAATTTCTTAGACAGAAATTATTAGATGAATGAGTGCCCATAATGTCTTATATAGAATTTTGATCTGTCAAAAAGATTTTAACCATGGATGTTAGAATCATTCTAATTTCTTGTGTAGAAATTACGAAATAAAATGGGGCACTTAACGATTTCTCATGTAGAAATTTAATTTGCTAAAATGACTTTGTCATTTATATTTTGAAGCATTTTAATTTCTTCTATAGAAATTATGTGATTAATAATGACAGAAAATGAAGGTCATATGTATAATGAGATTAAATAAGTAGTTTGTGTTAGAACTTATTCTAATCATGCATTTAAAGAGACACGACTATGTTAGTTAAAATTGTCTTTGCAAAAATTGTCTCGGTGAGAACAATCTACCCAGATTTATTTTGAGAGTGCATACTCGCTTCACGTCGATTGTTGTTCAAAATATAGCAATGTAAGTATTTCGATTAAGACATGAAATATATTTATAGTTATATTTAATTTGATTATGTGCTAATTGATTATTAATATAAATCATGCATATTAGCTAATAATATGATGATTCATGTTATTCATAATAAATATGATTATCTATAAATTTATATACATATATAAATTAAGATTTATTTTCTATCTATTTTTATTTGAATAGATAATTTTGAAATTTGTCACAAATCATGTGTTTTTTGATTGACAAAGATTTGTTATAAAATGTTAAAGGTCATCTAATTAATTAAGAAACGAATAATTGATGGCATGAATATTATATAATTAGTTAGTTTTATATTTGATTAAAGATAAATGATCAACATTCTAATTAAGTGTAATAATTAATATTCTAATTAATTATCATGTATTTTTTAAACGGTATTTTTAATGATAAATGAAGTTGTATATATATTTGTTTAATAATATATATGACATATTATTTATCTGATTACATTTCTATGTTATTGACTATATATATTATAGTTGTTTTGTCATCGTGGTGACTAAAATGAAAGAAGCAATAATATATAATATCATATATATGGATATATTAATTTTGGTTTAATATAATATATTTGATATACATTGTTCATTTACATCATTAAGACTTACTTAATTTGATAATTTTGAAATCAAATAATTACAAGCAAAGTCTTATTTGATTTGAGAATAATGTGGCAAACGTGCCGATATTACGTGATGCAAACGTGCAACCGAAAATAAATGTTTAAGCGACTTCGGTCAAAGATGCTTAAAACATTATGATTTTTTTGTATAAATCATGTGATATGGTAAATATTTATTTGATTAAATATTCTAATTTCTTTTATAGAAATTAAGTGTTGAAATAAATATTTTAATTGATTAAATATTTTAATTTCTTATGTAGAGATTATGTGAAGAATGATTTATATATGAATAAACATTCTAATCTCTTGTATAGAAATTATATTTTATTCAATTAAATATTTATGGTATAGTTATCTTATTCATTGTATGATAAGTATAACAAAAGAAATTTGTAAAAAAATTGTGTGACAATTTTTGATTAGAAAATCATTGATTTAAATCATATAAGTGTGTGATTTAAAAAAGGGTACCAACACGAACGTGGGGGCAAATATTTTTATTGATAATAACACAAAAATAATTGTGTATATTATGTAAAAAGATAATTTATTGTTAGAGAAATATGTTCTCTATAAAAGATAAAGTTGCGCAACTTTACAAAAAGAAATAAAATAGCAAGAAAATGCCTTGTTTATATTTGTTGAGTTGGTGCTCAAATTGATATTTTAAATTTGAGGATTTTGAAATCAAGAAACGTGTCATATTTTGACATTACTTTCATAAAAAAAAATTGAGGAATCAATGTCTTCAAAAAGATTTTATGAAATAAATGAAAATTAAAGTTTATAAAGTCTTCATATGACTTATAACAAATTTTATAATAATAATATGAAACTTTGATCATACTTTTATTAAAAAGTGGATGTGACAATTATATATATCATGAAGACAATGAAAATTATTTCATTACGTGTCTTTTGTACGATATTTTTATCTAAATCCATTAAGGATGTGAATTGCACTACATGAAATATCATGTTGTTATCAAATGATATATTGATATTATTAAATGAAAGACTTTACGTCTAAAAGTGAATATGTTTACACTTAGAAATGCAATCTACTTATGAAAATCTTTTAAGAAAATTATGATGAATAGATTAAACGTTATAATCTATATTTTTGGCTTATGTCGAAAAATAAAATATTTTTATGCAAAATATATAATCGTTTACACGAAGGAAGAATAGTTCAAAGACATTTTGTCTACTAGTTAGCCAAGTGAACAATATTTTCATAAAAAATGTTTAAATGGTAAGCATGTACGATTGATTATGCTTCTTATTAGAAGATATTCCAAGATTATCAGAAATTTCTAATTATTGTAATAATAATTTGAAATTAGATAAGCTTAGAGTCAATGACAAGTCTAGACATACACGTCTTAGACATAATGTCATTAGACTACACTCTCTAATGGAGTTATCAAATTTGACTATGTAAGTCAAAGATAACATTGTGGATCCACTAATAAAATTATTGAAAAAAGAGAGTTTGTTTGAAAGTCTTTTAAGACATCAGCCTACTATAAGTTGGTATGAAGGAAAACCCAACCTATGCAGACTGGAGATCCCAAGAACTATGTTCAATAGGACAACCTAATTGTACTAACTTGGAAAGTTATTGTTGATGATTAATCCTATAACGAAACAATATATATTTTGAAGAGGATAAGCATATCGTTTTTAATGATTCTTTATGAGCAAAGAGATCACCTATGTGAGGGAGAAGTGGGGCCGCTTCGAAAGAATTGCACGGCTCAATTTTAGATCCTCTCACAGAACTAGGCGCGTGTTCCATGGCCAAAACGGACACAACCATGAGAGCTTGACTTGTATCAAGGAGAATTCTATGTGAAAGTGTGTAATCGTTTACACAAAAGGCAGAATAGTTCAAGGACATCGAGTTTACTAATCAGCTAGTAAAGTTATATGTTTTCACAAGGGAAGGTTCAAAGGGTTACACCTACCTATCCTATGTAGAATTCAACTGCCGAACCTTTCACCGGGTTAATCTTTCAATTTCCATTAACGTGGGGGATTGTTGGAATTTTAAACTAATCCATAAATTCCATTAATGAATGGAAATAAGAATTTAGGTAAATAAAATCAAATAAAATTCAAACGAAATTCACACGAAATTCAAACGTGAATTAAAGTGAAATTTGATCCAAATAATTAAATTATTATAATTAATTTGTTAATTATATAATTAACATTTAATGTCTTGAAGAACAATTATCAAATTAAATATATTTAATTTTGTTAATTGTCTTTGTAACTTTCATGATATTATTGCTATTAATTTATTAGCAATTTAGAAAATCATGTAACGTGTATTTTTTTAATAAAGAGAAAATGCAATCAAGGCTAGTTGTTGGATCAAAGATTAATGTTTGACTTTATTTTTATGATAGTTTCACTTTTCAACAATATAAAACCCCTTATCTCTAATCCCAAACAACCCCATCATCTTATATTTTCTCACTCTAGATTCCAAAAGCCCTCTTCTTGTTTTGTGATTGTTCTTCAAGTTCTTTGCTCAATATTTCAGTTAAAACCCGGTGATAGTTCAGGTACGCTATCAAGTTCGACGAGTAGTGATTTTAGTGCAGAATCACTACTGAATTTGTTGTACCCTGGGAGGAAGTCATCTACGATAAGCTCCAACACAAACGGGAGACAATAGATATGTTTTAAGGGAAATGTGTCTAACACATGCCTCGAATCAACATCTCAATCGGTGATTTCATTCTTCGTATATTTAATTTTATTTAATTTATTTAACATCATATGTATATATATGACTTTTTGAATCCAACAAACAATCACACATATCTTCCTTCCCTTTTTGTACCTAACATTGAGGAACGTCAAATTGTGCCTCAAACCCTAAGCCCAATTCCACAGTAAGCAACATCAAAAAATGTCTTGTTAGATGATAATGAATCATCTATATTTATGATTGAAATGGTAAAAAACTCGTACAAATCATGTGAGGTTGCTTAAAAAGGGCCCCACATATGAAGGAACAATTTTAGTATCACCAACACATATCCTATTATTTCGACTTATTTGTTTTTTAGAAGAGGACGAACGCAGACTCGAGATATAATCACCAACACAATTAGAGGGTATGAGTAACAAACGGCCCACCACCGATTGAATGTATTATTCAGATTTTAAAAATTTAAAAAAAATCTGGTTAAACAAGATGTTGAACCGAGCAAATTACAACATCAATTCAAATGAGAGTAATGTGAAGATAAAAAAGACACCATCTGTTCTAAAAAAAAGTCATCGATGAGACCAGGAAAATACTTTTCAATTTCTTTATAGTTTTCTAATATGAATATAGATAAACTCTTTATATATATATATATATATATATATATATATATATATATATATATATATATATATATATATATATATATATATTCTAGAATGACGTGGATTCAAAGATTTGAATTACCACAAATTAGCATATTGTGATTAGGTTTCTCACTTAGAAAAAAAAAAGCTCTTGAGAGAAGTTAAAATGTAATTTTTTTTCCCTTTCGATGGCATCTTTATCATCAAAAGGGTACTTTATTTTTCTTTTCACCACTCATTTTTTGTTGATATTATTTTTTTTTATTTGATGCGACATCTTGTTTAGCGGGATCAGATTTTTCATCCCAGTTTTTTATTATCTGAAGTAAATTTACAATAGTTGGTGGATCTGGTTGGGCTTGTTCTCATGTTTTTTTGAATGCTAAGAAATATTAACTCTCGAAGTAAGTTTGTGAAAAGATGATAAATTTATTTAAAGCCAGACCGAAACCACAAATTGAGAGATATGTCTTGTCTCTAGGGGTTACTTAAAAGAGATGTTTAAACTTGAGGCTAGAAAAATAAAAATAGAATGAAAGAGCAAAATTTACTCGTTATAGTTGAGATATTGAAATCGCCACATCATGTTTTTACAAGAACATATATGTTTCGATTCTATTAGATATACATGTGGTACTAAAAAACGAAAAAGTTTTCGTGTTCGTTGAGGTATTGAAATCAACACTTATTTTTTATGTACAAAAATATTAGTATATCGATTCTACCAGATATACTTCGATTGTCATAAAAAGACTCACAATGATTGAGATATTAAATTCATCATTTAAAGTTCACATAAATATTGTCTAAATTGTAAACTTAAGAACTTAAGTGTACCAATTAAATCAAATATACCCAAGTTAATAAAACTCTCACTAAAAGTTGAAAAGTTAAAAAATATTCTCTAAAATAAAAAAAATAGAGATGAGACAAACTCTCGAAAAATGTGCTCCAAAGTGGAGGCAAAATAAAAAAACATTAGAGTAGTTGATGCTTGATCAAGTTCCTTCAAAGAATAAAATTTGAAACAATTGTTTAAACACGAGAGTGAGTTTATGATTGATGACTTTTATGTCGAGAAAAAAAAGTCGGTTCCCTTTTGAGAAGCTCTGAAGAATGATGATCAAAACATAATTTAAAAAAAAATTGAATCCAAAATGACTGCGATAACCTGGCTAAAATATATAAATAATAGATGAGTCAATGTTTTTGTTCTATCTCCTAATTAAAAAGAAAAAATAATAATGAAGTCCCCGTATTATATTAATTGTAGGGGGTACTTTTCTTATTAAAAAAAAGGGTAAAAACTTTAAGTAATAGACTTAGGACATTTTGTTTAAAAAAATGCATCTCTTTTTAAACAATACCCTTATGTCAACACTCTAGACATTTTTTAAAAAAAGAAAGTGGTGAAAACCCTAATTCATATATTATGGGAATGTTGTTAATGCACCACTATTTAAACAAGATTCGTATGTCAACATTAAGTGCATCTCTCAAAAAAAAAAAAAAAAAAATGGTGAAAACCTCACGTCATAAACTAGTCACATATTTAAATAAGACTCTTATGTCAACACTAAGGCATCATCATTTAAATTAAAACCCCTATGTCTACACTAGGAGAACTTTTAAAAAAAGAGCGATAAAAATCCTAAGTCATGGACTAGGAGAATTTTGTTGAAAAAGTGTATCGCCAAATAAAACACTTACGTCAACACTAGGGACATTTTCGTAATAAAAATGGAAAGGGATGAAAGTCCTAAGTCATGAACCATGAGCATTTGGTTGAAAAAATCATCGGCATAAACCCTATGTCAACACTATATGATTTTTAAAATAATAATAATAATAATAATAATAATAAAATATCTAATGGTGTGTAACTCGATTATCTTTAGAATACCCTTCCTAGAAAAAATAAAAATAAAAATTCTTACACTAATATTAAGGGAATTTTTGGAAAAAACTGAGAAAGTATAAGTGAACTATCTACGGATTACACAATTTCAACAACAAAGGTGTAATGAAATTATCTTTAGAAAACGCCCTCTTTTTATAAAAGAAAACGATGCAATAAGATTATCTACCTATAACGCCCTCCTCTTTGAAAAAAAATGGTGCAATAAGATTATATACATATAACAATACCTTCTTGAAAAAACATAGTGCAATAAGATTATCTACCGATAACGTCATCTCTTTGAAAAAAAACGGTGGAGTAAGATTATCTATAGATAACGCTCTCCTTTTTGAAAAACATTTACAATATATTATCTATAGATAACAATCTCCTCTTTGAAAGAAAAAAAATTGGTACAATAAGATTATCTACAAATAACGCCCTCCTTTTAAAAAAAGGATGCAATAAGATTATATACAGATAACGCTCTCACTTTGAAAAATGAAATTGTGCAATAAGCTTATCTACAAATAACACCTTCTTCTTAAAAAATGAGCAACAAGATTATATACAGTTAACAAAAAAAAAAATGAACAATAAAAATATCTATGTGTGACATAATTCTAATGCCCAAAAGAAGTGGTCGTTTAGAGTTGAGGTCAACAATAGATAAGGTCTTCTCAGGAAGGATCTTATGGAGTGACAAATTATCCTTAGATTACACAACTCTTAAGATCTTTTGAACATCAGATTTAGGTATGTGTTTATTATGTTTCGAATTAACCAAAGGTTGTCAAATGAACAACTGAATGAGAAAGTCGTCGACAACAAACATCGCTAGGTTTCGAATTTTTTCTTTTCTTTTGTTATGGGCTGAATAACTGTTTTATTTTCATGCACTTATTCAATTATTAACAAACTATATGAAAGACTAAAAAAAATGGTAATGATAATAGAGATTATTTAGAACAACAAAATATACAAATTGAATCTCTATTAATAAATTAAAAAAAAAGAAGCCTAAACTTGAATAGCAGTAAGTCTAATAAAAAACAATAGAAATAAAAGATCAAAATGGCTGATATAGAAAATTAAATTTTTAAATTTTGTCTTCTATTACTTTGTACACAAAAAAAAAAAAAAAATAAAAACTGAAAAATTGATTTTGAAATTATTTTAAAAATTAGGTCATCTCCTTCTTGCTAACTGAAACGTTCTTTTCAAAAAATTATTTGCAGCTCGATCTTTTCTATAGCAGAGAACTCTAAGAATCGTATTTGGATCAGATCTATTCCATTTACCTGTCGTCGCCGGCAACGGCAGTTTCTGACTCCGGCCACCGCCGCCGCCGCCGCTTCTAACGACGGCGCTCATACCATTACCATTACCATTAGCTTCACATGATATAATACTGAAATCGTCTATTAATTGCTCCGTCGAATCTCCCATTATCGCCACTACTCCTTCAACCGCCTCCGCTTCTCTTTCTAAATCGTCTTCACTCACTAACCTATCGCCGCAAGTCGCGAATATATTCTTTAATCCGTTTAGATCTTCAACAATCAACGCATGATCCTGCCGTTTGAAAACTCTAGATCCGCCTCCTGCAAGTAGAACGACGAGAAACGCCTCGAAAGAAGCTCTCATCATATCCTTAACCGCCATCTTCTGTGCTGATTCGGTAACGATTAAGCATAATAGAGTTAGATTTTGCTTTAGAGTCTTCAATGCCGGTCTTATTCTCGTCGTCGCTACATTTCCGACGTATAATGTATCGTATAATACAGAGCTTGAATCGAGGAAGATGAGTCTGTAAGCTGCGATCTCGGAAACGTGTTGAATTGCGGATTTGATTGAGGCTTCCACCGTTTCGAAGTAGGCAGATCCGCCGACGCCAACGCCGCTGCTGCGGCGTTGAGCGGTCGGCGACGGGATGATTCTGGATGAAAGAGATAGAGATTTGTCGAGTAAATGGATCTGTGATAGTAAATAGTGGAGTGTATTGAGACGTATGTAGAGACGCTGAGTGCCGCGGCTGGTGGATGATCGGATCTGTTGGCCGTCTTCCGTCGTGCCGTAGATGGCGAGTTCTCCCGGCATGATGGCGGCGCAGGGAGACGTTTTCTTCCAAAATTTCACAATCTTTGAACCGCGGCTGCATCTTGTTAATGGAGGAGGGTTTGGTATGTAACTCTGCTTTGAACCTTGATGAACATTAGATCAAATCAAACCCTAGATGATAGCTAACAGTAAACAATTCATTTACAGATTAGAATTATTACCACAAGAAGCAAGAAATGAGATGTAATCGTGGAAGAGATGACTTAATCCTTCAGCAAAGTTCAGGAGTATATCCTCTGTGATTCCTAAAGGTAGATCGAAGAAATCTCCAATAGCTTCCTTCACCATCTTGATCAACTCTACAGCTGACTGTCCATATGCTTCATTCTTCGACATTGGCTTCCATGCCTTCCAATTTCATCAATCCAATTTCATCAATTTCAATAAACATGAAGAAGAAGAAGAAGATGATGATGATGAGTAAGTAATCTACCTCAGTCTCTTTAGCTCTCTGAATACATTCTCTTCCTTTCTTCATCCTCTCCTGTATCCATTCCTTCAACAACCCTATTATGATTCCATCAACTTCATACGGAATCATCTCTCTCACAATAGCTTTCCCTCCATCTTCACAATCTACAGAATCCTCAACCACCATTTGTACAAGAAGCTTCTCCAGCTTACCTGCACTCTGTAAAGCCTTCAGGGTTTCAGCATTCAGAGTCGGGATCCCAACCACATACTGCTTCAACAATGTCCCGTAGCAGGAATGGAGGCTCACTGCAGCCGAACCGGCTGCCATTGGATGCCATTTTTTCAAGATAGGACTGAATATCTCCTTCTCTCGTAAGGCTAATTCCTCTGTTTCTTTTGCTAGTTTCAGTAAAGCTTCGTTTACTTCTTCCTCTTGGAATATCGCACTTGTTATATTCTGCGTTTCAAGTAACTTCAAAAACACGAACCAAGAACCAAGATCAGAATTTGAAATTTTCAAATAAATTTCAAATCTTTCTTTATATACCTGAGAGAATGCGTTTCTCAATGAAGATCTAATGTATTTGTCAACTTTGTTTCCAGTTGAGTCCATCAGCACGACGGATAAACCCTTCTCCGGCGACGGCAAAGGACCCATGACCGGAACATTTTCCTCTAATATCTTTGTCACGGCGGAAACCAACGGCAAAAGATTCTCCATAACTCCTATACTTCCCCTACGATAATATCTATGATAATCCCCCAATCTCTTCTCCGACCATCTCTTAATCGCAGTCATTGTTGGACCTAATATCCTCATATAAACCGCGTCTCTCTCGACCGCTACCCTCTTAGCATCTCCCATAACCTCGTTCATCGTCATCAGCGTAGCGCCTAACAGCTCTGCCTCCGGTCCTCCTCCGCCACCCGCCTTCACAAACCGTTCGAAAAGAACCCATGTGAAACATAGGTTATGAATTGGTCTACTTATCGCCAATGTCGTCCAAGTCTTCTTCATTAATTCAAGCATCTCGTCGACCTCGTCGAGTATGGCGGTTTCGTCTTGTAGATCGAAAATTGATCGTAGTAATGTGACGTAGATATGGATATTGAAAGGGTAGCCGTCGGCCCAATGACAGGTTTCTGTGGTTGTTGAGCTATCGGAGGCGGAACGCCACGAGAGGGAGAGGACAGAGTTGCAGAGGGAGCGCATTGCTTCGGAGTTCTTCGCGGTTGTGTCGAGTGGGCTCTCGTCGACGGAACGGGCGAGGTCGCGGAGGCGGACCGCGGCGGAAGAGTTTTTATCTAGACTTATCGAAGGGTGTAAGAGAAGACCGCATTCTAGGAGATGGAATTGTCGTCGTTGCCACATGTGGTACTCGTGGGGTTCTCCAAACTCGGTTGGCTTTAGGTGCCGGAGAAGCTCAAGTGGAAGTATTATTGTCTCCGGTTTCCTTGCCGTCTGTGAGTTTATTTGAAAATTAGCATCTTCATTCATAAAAACATAAAAGAGGGTTGAAAGGATTGAAGGAAGTTACTTGGCCAACAAGTGTCCGAACGAGTGTCTTACGTAAACGGTTATCACCTTGTTCTGTAACCCTCAATTGTTGTCGCATTAACTCGGCCAAGGTCATCCGTCTCTTCGCCCTAGCCGGCGGCAATGTGTTAAACGCGTTCCTTCCCGGGCTGGCACTTCCAGTAGGGCTCTTAGGAGACGAGCACGAGAATTCATTCCCTATAGAATTAGCCCGGCGCGACGATTTCGACCGTCTAATCATTCTCAAACCAAGAGCCCTCTTAACCTTACTATTAATAACCCCATTATTACTATTTGCATTACTGGTTGTTGAAGAAGAGCCTTGCCCAGCCCATGATCCTCCGGTGGTTGTATCATTGGAAGCGTCAAAGCTAGACGAATAATAAGCGAGAGCATTCCTACCACCGAAGCCAGGGGATGATCTACAAGAGGTGAAGAAGATTTCATGGGCGGCTTCGCGGAGATCGTCGGCGTCGACACGTTGTAGATTAGAAAAGGGCCATAAGAGATCTGAACCTTCGAAGGCCATTATAGGTTTGGGAGATGGGATGTTATCTTGGCGGTTTGTTAGGGGAATAGAAAGGTGGATCAGGGCCCCTGACTCCCGGCGGGTGATAGGGCCCATGATCACCAAACCAGGTAGGGATTGGTCGGAGTCCGATGATGATGATTGAATAATGTATGTTTTATGTCGAAACTCCGACAGAAGGGGGGGCAGAAATGATCAAAAGATAACCATTTGTAGAAGAAATACTCAAGTGGTGGTGGGGAGGAATAAAGGGAAGAGAAGGTTGTTACATGGATGTAATAATATGTGGGTGAAAGTGCATGCATGGATTCATTCATGGAATCAATATAAAAATCAATATATTTAGTTAATTTAAAGTATAATATAATGGGTAAATCATAACACCATATAATAGGGAAGAAGAAAAAAACTCAATCATAATTCATCTTGTAGGATTTTCATGGAGTTTGATACCTCGGCCTTGTACACATACAACTTAGCCACAAACAAAAAGAAGATGAAATTCAATAAGTTGAGGATCGTGAAGAACGCGTAGTAATAATCGAGATGTGACGCGTTGAGATTGTTTAGTATCCATCCCCTATGGTCGCGATTCTCGGTCAATCTAGCGACATTCGAGAGAAGGAAGCTACTCAAGAAGCTTCCGAGTCCAAGCGACGTCATGGAATAAGAAGTTCCCATGCTCTTCATACTCTCGGGCGCTTGATCATAGAAGAACTCGATCTTGCCCACCTCTAGGAACGCGTCTGCAATCCCCATAAGCACGTATTGGGGGAGCAAAATGAATATGGTTATCGGAACATGACCACCACTTTCAACCAAGCCGTGGTCCTTAGCCACTTGTAGCCTATACTTCTCGGTTAAAGAAGCTATCAGCATGATAACAATGTGGATGATAATGCCGATCCCCATTCTTTGAAGGAGAGTGACACCTCTAGGGTTTCTCGTGAACCTCCTCACCATTGGGACAAAGTATTGGTCGTATAAAACGACGCAAACAAGCATGGATATCGTGACGAATCCGCTTAAACTGGCCGGTGGAACTTCGAAGTTGCCAATTCTTCTATCGAGAGTAGTTCCTTGTTTAACGAAAAGAGTACCAACTTGAGTGATCATGGTGCTTGGAACCAAGGTGGCGGTTAGAATTGGTATCATTCGGAGCATTTGTTTTGTTTCCTCAACTTGTGTGACCGAGCAAAGCATCCACGGACTAGTGTTACCCGTCTTAACACACGCTTTATTGAGAAACTTTAAAGTTGGAGTTGAATCAATCATGAACTTTCCTTTTGTAGAATACTCATCCAAACCAAGCTCATATAGTTGTTTCACGTCCTTCGGTAGTGGAACATTCCATTTCCTTACCGAGGCCACGATAACTTTCGCCATCTTCGTGAAAGGGCTTCCAGCCGGAACCTTGTGACGATAGAAAGGTGTTCCGGCCAAAAAGACCGCAATGGATATGGCAAGACCTAATGTCGGAAGAGCATAACCTAAGGTCCAACCTACATTGTCTTGTAAATAGACTAGAAGGCTGTTGGCAAAGAGAGTTCCAATAAATATGCTAAAAAACCACCAATTAAAGAATGATAATTTGAGAGTTTTCTCCTTGGGGTTGAAATCGTCGAACTGATCGGCTCCCATTGTGGAGATGTTTGGCTTTGTGCCGCCTGTTCCTATTGCGATAATATAAAGGGCGCCATAGAAGAAGGCTAGTTGAAAAGTGGAGGCCTTTTCGCAATTGACGAGTTTTGGATCGTTGCAAGTAGGCGGTCTTAGGCTCGGGAGCGAGACCGAGAGTGTAAGGAGAAACATTCCCTACACCAAACACCAAACAATATTTCATTAATCACGTAATTGCAAATATTGTAAAATTGTAAACGAAAGTTATTAAGGAAAACTTACGATAAAGTAGATTATGGACGAGACAACAAAGGTTAAGTAGCGGCCAAAGTGCGCGTCGGCGATATAAGCGCCGACAACGGGCAACACCCAAGTGGTGCCGACCCAATTGGTGACATTATTGGAAGAAGTGACCGTACCTTGATGGAGCATTGTTATTAGGTATATGATTAAATTCGATGATATTCCATAGTATGCCATTCTCTCGAATACCTCGTACGCTGCAATTCATTTCATTTGTGAGTGTCAAAATTATTCTGAGGGCAATATGAATATTCTATTATGATCGTTTAATAAACTTAAACTTAGTCGAGTTCAACTTTTCTTAGATTCAAAGCAAAAAATTCGTTCAATAAACCTAAACTTAATCGAGTTCAATTTTATTATCCCAAACAAAAAAAAATGACTAATTTGAAATTCATAAAGTATTCTCAATCTGGTATAACAACAACATTTCTCAAAATATATAATATACAAAGAAAAAACAAAGTAAATTGCTCATCAAAATATATAACATTGACCTATAAATAAATTAAAAAAATCATGAATATACCTATTTGGTACATAATTTTTCTTTTAATCTTTTCAAAAATAAAAACAAATCATACTTTTTATTCACTTCTTTCAAATAAAATCAAAATCAAGTGATTTGACTTCTCAAAAAGCTTTTTGATTTTATGGAATTATCTAACTATTTCTTGTTTGAAGTGAATTACTTTATCAATTATTTTAAATATATTAGTATTATATGATCAACAATATTCTATCAAATTTTCACTATTAAAGTCTTAAGTCTAATATTTCATTAATCAAAATTAACTATATGAATAATCACATTCCTCAAATTTTCATCTAAAAATACTTTATATTTTTTAATTAAATATTTACACTCTTAATTATGATTTTTTACTCAAATAACTTAACACAATATAATCTAAACAGATCAAATGTTACTATTCGAAAATATTCACCTAGTTATTCAAATAACTCCACACTAAACAATACCCTAATTATTTACTTTCTTTAATATATAGAAATATGTAGCATTCATTAAAATATTTAGAGAATTTTTTTGATAAGGAAAAGAAAATCTCTAAATCATATTTTAGTGACATTCCTAATTAGTTTCTTTTGAGTTTATGTTTAAGGAATAACTACTACCTTAATTGAAATCAACCTAAAATTCCCAAAATCAAATAACATGTTAGACAATCAAACACAATTTACATCAAATAAACCCAAAAAAAAAGCTTTAATTTTTTTTCTAATAAAAGAGAACTAGCATCATACAACATAAACATATCCCTCCGTTTTAATGAGAATTGAATTCCGTGATATTTTGATCTCTTAATTCGACTAATTCTACGTAGGTATGCTAAGATAACATTGTATATATTATTTGATCAAACGTAACATCTAATCCAATCTATGATATTAAAATAGTGATAACGAGTCCTACAAACAAAACTAACATGTTATATTTGATTCGCACTAAGAACACTTATATCTATACGAGTTTTCGTACAAATTGACATCCCGAAAATAAAAAACAAAATTTTTAAAAATGAGAAAATAGAAAAAGTACCAACAAAATAAGAACAAGCTCTCCATCCACCCATCTTAGATCTACGGACAGGATTCCCTTTGAGATCAACGGTTCCATCTTGAGTATAATCTTCCATGGTCGCTACAAAGGAAAACAAATGTGACCACATCCTTTTATAGATCAATCTAGTTTCATTTTTGGTAAGAAAAATAAATAAAAAAATATTAATTAAAAAAAATTGTTGTTTGACTTCAAAATTTATGAATTATATAATTTATTACCAAATTGTGATATATTTGTAATTAATAACAAGATTAATGTAAATGCAATAATATATATATAGATATTTATTAATATACCAAAAATGTGATTGAATTAGATAACATTTTTTTTTAGATATCGAGTGAATGAAAATAACATTTTTTTGTTATAGAATTATGTATCTTTTTTTTATTATTTTCTACCAAATATAATTAGTTTTGATTTTTGACATAATACTTTTATTTTGTAGTAAATACTGAAAATAATTCTTGTAATTTAATTAGTTTGACTGTTGCTAACAAAATATTTTATTAATATAGAAAAAATGGAAATAACTAGAGGTTTAGTCAATGTATTTTTAAATGTCTCTCATTAATCTTGATTTGATTTTGATAAACCATAACAAATGTGAATGGATAATAAATTGAATCGTAGTTAGGATGATCACTTTTTTTTCTTTTTTCTTTTTTTGCTTAATCGACATCATATTGTTTTAATATTTAAAAAATTTAAATAGAATACAATAAAAAAAAGGTTTAAAAAAATTATTTATTTGAGTTTGATAGTAATCACAACATTTTATAAACATATACAATTAAATATATATATATATATATCATTTTAACAAATATATATTTAACCCATTTCAAAACATGTTGATTATTTCAGTGATTATGGTTGAGTATTGAAACCTATTTCAATAATCAAACTTATAAAAGACTCAATTCATACCAAAATACATTCGATGAATCAGATATAAAGTTTTCATATAATAAAAACTGACATATTAGATATAAAAAATTTATATAATAAAAACTGGCATATTAGGTTGTATCTATATGTCAATCAAATAAACAAATCAACATTAATTAATTAATCTTATATATATAAATTTTATATCTCTAGTAAAAATATTTATTTGAAATTGTTAATAGGTATTAAGTTTGTAGGTTGGTTCAGATTTTATTTTTATTTTACAAACCGGTTAACCGACCGGTATTATACCGGTTTTATCAGTTTGGTTTTTACTAGTTCTGATCGGTTGATTGAGTTTAACTGAAATCGATAATTCGATTTTTTTAATTAATTATTAAATTTATTAAATATTTTTTTAAATCCTTATTTGTATCGTCCTATTATACTATTCTTCATCTTTTTGTATATGTTATAATATAATATATTTTATAAATATATTTAAAAATATGTTATATATATAGATTCAGATATCCATATATGCATCTCGATCGAAAAAGAATCAAGAGAAAAAGAAAGAATTAAAATTAATCGATATATTTCTCAAAACAAATTAAAGATAAATCATGAATCAACTAAATCCTCTCGGAAATTGTTTTTGCTTAAGAATAAGAAAGAGAAATCTAATAATAAGGTTTGATCCCCTTTTGAAATCTGGTAATAAGGTTTAATCCCCGTTTTGAAAGCACATCTCGCTATTATATTATTGTAATAATATAATATATTTTAAGAGTCTTTACTATATAAATTATTAAAAATATATATATATACAAATTATAATTTAAAATTTAAAAATAACTAATATATGTAAATTATTAAATATTATTTATAATATATCTAATATTTAAAAAAAATAAATAATATATAATTAAATTATTAATTGTTTACCGGTTAAATCTATAGAAAAATAGTTCAACCGAATCGTTTAACCGTAAACGAAATCGTTATAACCGACATTGTTATATTCTAGTAATCATCTCGGTTTTTTAGCGAACGTTCCGTCCGGTCTAACCAGTTAAACCACTAGTTGGATCGGACTTTAATTATTTTTAAAAAATAAATATATTTAAATATATAATTAGTATGTAAATTGTATATATAATCACCTAAGCCTAATAAATATATACTAATTAAATTAAATATAAATTAATATCATACCAACTATCTATAATTTAAGTCAATAATATTAATGAGAACAATATTGATGAAATATCTCATTTCTACATCCTAGGTAAGAATCACTAGTGAAAAAATAGGTTTCTGTAACGATGCTTAGTAACGGCGGTCGAACGCCCTTACTGAAGATTTTTATCAGTAACGGCTATTAAAGACCGTTACTGTTATAAACATATCAGTAACGGCTATTAAAGATTGTTACTAATAGAAGGAAATAGTAACGGACATAAGAAAAAACCGTTACAGATAATAACAAGTTAATTTTATTTTTTCAAATTAAAGGTATCAGTAACGGTTTTAGTATAACCGTTACTGATACTGTCTCATGATAAGATTTGTGAGATTCTTATCAGTAACGGTTTTAGACAGACACCGTTACTGATAAGAATCTGTAACGGTTTACTCATAACCGTTACTAATACGTTTCTGACGTTTCTCTTCAAGAATATCAGTAACGGTTTTTAATATAACCGTTACTGATACTGTCTCATGATAAGATTTGTGAGATTCTTATCAGTAACGGCTTTAGACAGATACCGTTACTGATACGTATCTGTAACGGTTTACTCATAACCGTTACTAATACGTTAACTGACGTTTCGTCTTCTACAAGGTTATCAGTAACGGTTTTAGTATAACCGTTACTGATACTGTCTCATGATAAGATTTGTGGGATTTTTATCTGTAACGGTTTAAGTATAACCGTTACAAATACTTATTTTCTTATCAGTAACGGTTTATCTAAAGCCGTTACTGATACTCTAATTTTACCCTGTTACGCCGTTCTCTTTCTTTTTTCTTTTTTCTTCTTTCTTTCTTCTCTCTTATCCTCCGTTTTCTTCCTCCGCCGCCGTCGTCGATCTGCAAACAAGAAAGAGTACGTCATTCGCCGCCTTCGATCTACAAACAGGTAAGTTCTTCTTCTCCGCTTTGTCTTCTTCTTCTCCGGTTCACCGCGGGTTCTTCTTCCTCTTCTCCGCTCTGTCTTCTTCTTCTCCGGTTCCGCTGCGGGTTCTTTTTCTTCTTTCGCCGCTGGTTCAAATAGAATTCTTCCGTCGTCGCTAGTTCTTCTGCATTCAGGTAAGTAAACACTTCTTCATTTGTTTATCTTAGGGTTTTACTTCTTCTGCATTCTGATATTTATTTGCTTCTCTTGGCTTATTTATGATATTGCTATTTAGGGTTTATCTTAGGGTTTCATTGAACAAGATAGATGACAATTTTCCAGTTTTCTTAGGATTTATTGCAGGTTTTTTTGATGCATAATTTAAGTTGAATCATAAATTTGGAACTTGTTTTTGGGTATTTTTGGAATCATAGTTTATCTTGAAATTATCCAAGATGAAATCATCACAGAGTATATTTTATTGATAAGATTATTGATTAGCTTGAATGAATCACAGAGTGTATTTTATGGAATCATCATAGTTTAGCTTGAAAGAAATTATTGATAAATTTTCACACAAGTACTTAAACTGGCCATTAGTTGTGGCTTTCTTTTTTATTTTAAGCTGCCTAAATTTTGAATTATGCAAACAATAAACCAAATTTATTTGATTTTGTTTTGATTTGGCAGCAAAACGATTTGAACAGCAAAACGATTTGGCAACAAAACGATTTGGCAGATTTGGCAAACAATAAACGTTCAGGTAAGTTCTTTCTTTCAATATTTGACAAAATTTGTTTCTTTTTGAATGTATTTCATAAATCCAGGTTAGTTGATTCGATTTCTATTTCTCTATTTGGAAGTTTTTTTTAAATTTTGCCCTGTTTGAAGTTGTCCCTACTGTTGAGTGTCTAACACTGCTTCTCTTTCAAATTCAGTTTAGTTCTTTAAAATGAATGTTTGATAGTTAAATTTTATAGCATTGTTAGATTATTTGTATGTTAGGCTGCTAGATGATTGAATGTTAGTTTATTTAATGTTAGATTATTTGTATGTTAGGCTGCTAGATGATTGAATGTTGGTTTATTTGATGTTAGATTAAGTGAAATTATTTGAATCTTAGATTATTGGATTGTTAGATTAAGTTAGATTATTTGAATGTTAAATTATTGGATTGCTGGATTAAGTTAGATTATTCGATTGTTAGATTAAGTTGAATTATTCGATTGTTAGATGAAGTTAGATTATTTGAATGTTAGGTTTATATAGGTACAAATGAATATGAAATATATATATAAAAAAACGATTATTATTTAGTAACAGTTTTATGCATTAAAAAAACGTTACTGTAATTTGCTCTGTAACGGTTTAACAAAATAAAAACGTCACAAAAACTTCTCAGGTATCAGTAACGGTTTTTGAAAGCCGTTACTGATAGTCATTGAACAACAGTAACGGTTTTAACTCGGCTAGTACCGTTACTGTTGTTCAATGACTATCAGTAACGGTTTTCAAAAACCGTTACTGATACCTGAGAAGTTTCTGTGACGGTTTTACCTCAGCTAGTACCGTTACTGTTGTTCAATGACTATCAGTAACGGCTTTCGAAAGTCGTTACTGATACCTAAGAAGTTTCTGTGACGAGTGTGTTTGTAACGAATGGTAACGGTTTTATTTGCCGTTACTGATGGTTTTCAGTAACGGCTTTTGATGTTTTCAGTAACGGTTTTCGCCCTTACTGATACCTCTTTTTTTACTAGTGAATGATTTGTCATTGTATTTTCTGAATTAAAATTTGATAATAAATTGTAAATCAAATCAAAGTAAAAAAGTTTATGGTCATGGATTCAACCATCTTCTCTTTTTAATAAAGTCTTTGCAGCTACATTGAATGCTCAACTCTTCCAAAGAAGAAATGGAAAAACATTTTATCACTAATCATATCATCGAATCGAATGGAAAATTTTCGATTTGGTTTTTCGGTAGAACCGTCTAGTCGGATCGTGTATTTTAAATTTATGATAACCGATAAAATAAAAACGGTAAGCTATCAATTCGGTTATTGATTTTTAGGCACCGCCCTATATAGACTAATTAAACTCTTCCATACAATCTTAATAGAATATTCAAATAATTATTATATAAATCTTAATAGAATAATCTTCAAACATAATTTAAATTTATTTTAGAAACGGCCATATATTTCAATCCGAGATTAACCTTCTAAATGGCCTCTTTATTTTAAATGATAATGTCCCTGTAAGCTTGTTCATATTCAATTCCTCCCTCAAACTCTATCTAAATTGCTAAATACCTAGCAAATGTTTGAAAATTTCTATTATAATTATTCCAGGATTAATTTTGATGTTGAAAATTATTTATGTTTTCACGTTTGTCGGTTTAATTTTAGCAGTCAATTTATTTATTAATATGATTTCGTTAGGGAAAGAAAGAGAATATAGATTTGAGCAATAAGCATATCCAACACAACTTAACGTTAATAACTCGAATAAATTGAATGTTACCGTGTTGAGAAAATACTCGCACATAAATGTATTAGTACATAACTAATTATAATTAAGTATTGCCCATTTTTCCATGAAATTGAAAACAATAAAAATAAAATTGAAAATGTAAGTATAACTAAATTTTAATTTATTAGTGTATATTTGTAATTTGTATGTAGATCTTAGTAGACAAACTAAAAATTATAAGCTAAGGGGATCTCTTCAGCCTATAGGCCCACTTCTATTCGATTTAATTGTAGCCTCCAACAAGTGACAATAAATTTGTTTACAATGTTATACATCAAACACTACAAACATAGAAGTTGTAGAATCAATTGATTTATGATTTCCTCATGTTAGCTCTTCGATCCACAAATTCACTATGCCAATCATTTCTCGTTGTCACTCTTAATGATTTATGTATATCGGTTTGTTCTTATTTTTTAAAATTCATTATTATGACTATCGAGATTGGTTTCTACACAAAGAGATCTTGGTATGATCACATTTAAGTATATAGATTTTGTCCAACCCTTTCTTTAGTCTCATAATATTAGCCATATAAAAATATACTTCAAATATTTTTCATGAATTTTCACAATTATGAAACTACCTTCTTAGATGACTTTTGCATATTTTGGACTTTAGCTCAAGGAAAATGATTGACAATTTTGAATTTCCCTCATAATTATTATTGTATTGATCCTAATTAATTGCCAACCCATTCATAGGGCTTGCATTTTTTTTTTATATAAATAGACTGATTTCCTAAAAGATTTTGTTAGATAAAATAATTACTTGAGCTCAATATATACTAAAATACTATTTTTAATATGATATTTAAATTTATAAAAGTAAAAAATGAATAATTTAGTATTTGATTAATGAATTAATATTGAGGAAAATATGATTATTTTGATTAATTGAAATTATTCTCAACAAATGTCATAATTTGTTGAATAAAAATGTAATTATGATGTAACCCAATCACTTAGAACAGTGTTCTATTATTTGGAGCATGGATTGGGGTAGGAGGATAAAAAAAATGTTGACAATTTTAATGTTTTTTTAATGAATCATTTTGCTTGAAAGAAATCAATTTTTTTTATTATTAGATTTATCTTCATACCTAACAAAAGAATTTATTAGATTCATTTAAGATTATTTATGTAAATAAGTGCATGTAAAAGATAATTGGTTATCCAAACCAATATATTCACGTCTCAATTAATATAAAAAGGAATTGAATATTTGTAGACAAAAATCTTATTATTGGATAAAGGATGAAAATTCAGCCCATTTTAATTTATTTATTTTTTAATTAAGGAGACTAGCACACCCTGCAATCATAGTCTCTCACTTAAACTCAAAACGTTTTCACATGAAATCGAACACGTGATATTTTGATATCTTCACTCCAGAGCCATGGCACCCGTCTCAACTCAAAACGCTTTCAGATAAAATCGAACACGTGACATTTTAGACTCTTAAGCCTAAAGCTGAGCAAACGGATAAAACCGATCCGTTTTGTCCAATCCGAATTAAATTCAAACTAAACTGATTCAATCCGTAATCAAAACCATTTTACTAATTAATACGAATCAGATATGAATTGGATTGAATATGATTTACAATCCAAACTAATATATTATATATTTTATAATAAACTAGGGCAACTATGTAATTGAACTTTATAACTTTATTTTAATTTGAGAACTCAATTAACTTGAGATTAATTTAAAATAAAATAAAAAGTCTCTATCAAGTTTTTGTCTTGAGAAGAAAATGAAGGCTCTCAAAATTAATGACCACGGGACCAAAGCGTTCACCATTTCCTGATCTAATCCGAGATGTAGACTCTCCAACTACAATCATTTGTAATCCTAATTAGCTATATTTTAAATTAATCATTTTATTATAAAAATTAATAATTTTATTTAAATAAAACAACAAAAATATTAGTGAATAAAAAATTAAAACAGAAGATAACATAAAAAAAAGGTCTAATTGTCCAATTGGACTCCAGGTGAATTGAAATTTCAGATCAAACCAACTAATTTTATATTATTATTGTTAAAATTATACTGATAATTTAAAAAGCGTTAACTTATTATATATATCATTTATAAATAAAAAAATTATACAACTAATTTAATTATCGAATTTCAACAAATTAATTAATTTGACTATTGAATTTCAAAAAATGGATAATCAAAACATTTAATTCGTTAAAATTAGATAATTAAACTAGTTACTGAATTTTTATTTATAAATGTTACATAAATGATAGAACGGACTTTGTAAATGTTAAGTTCGTTTTTGTCTAATTTTAGCAACAAGGACCCCATATTGTAAGGTTTGAAAAAAAAGTATGAAATTTTGAATTAACTTAAAAATGGAGTCTCATTTTGACAATTTAAGAAAATAATGGGGAAATTGGACGAAATGACCCTGAAGAAAGGCCTATTTGCCTCCGTGGTCACCAGATAATTGAAATTGATCTGATGACCACTTTATTTTTTTTGGACAAAAATACCATTTTCGCGTAACGCGAAGGGACTTTGCGTTTCGCGAAGGGAGTTTTTTTTATATAAATACTTAAAATTTTTTATTTCGGCATTTTCTTTCTCTCACTTCTCTCTTTCCTCTCTTCTCTTGACGGCGGTGGCACGGCGTCGGCACGGCGGTGGCACGGCGTCGGCACGGCGGTGGCACGGCGTCGGCACGGCGGTGGCACGGCGTCGGCACGGCGGTGGCACGGCGTCGGCACGGCGAAACCCTAAACCAAAACCTAAACGAACACATTATACAGATCGACGACGAAAACTCGTTCTAATATCAGGTGATTGGATCGATTTATGTTATTATTTTCATTGTGTTCATCTTTAAACCCTAAATCATGAGATTTTTTTATTGTTTATCTTATTGTTCATCTTATTGTTCATCTTGGTTGTTCATCTTGTCGATGATATGTTTGCAGTTAATGATGCTCTGATTCGGTTTCGTTTCAGGAAACATTAATTTAATTTTCACGACTTCACGTTTCGCGAAGGGCTTCACGTTTCGCGAAGGGCTTCACGTTTCGCGAAGGGCTTCACGTTTCGCGATGGCTTCACATTTTAGTCTTTGTATAATGTTATCTTCACTTCAGTACCAGTTTTAGTTCTTGGACTTTTTGACAAGGTATATCTTTGCCTCTGGCTGATTCTATTTATTTTGGATAATCGTGAACCGGAAAAGTAAATTGTTTGTGTTTTATAATAGGATGTGAGTGCATCTCTTTCAAAGCAGTACCCTCAATTGTACAAGGAAGGAATAAGAAATACTTCTTCAAATGGAGAGTTGTAGTGGCATTGGCTGTGTTTTAAGTTTACCAATCATTGGTGATCTATAAATTTGTAGCCATTTCCAGTTCTACAAGTGTTGACTCAACTGTCAGGATGTTTGGCCTTCCCTTATGATCACCAGATGGTTCAGGAAATGCATGCAAATGAAATAGATATTAGTAGCAGTATAGGGTTGGTGGAGGTTGGTACTACCAGCTCAATCCAGAGGAATCGAGGAGATTTGTAATGGCATGGCTTCCTCGAGAGGGATCTAAACATACATGTTTTGCATTTGATTCACCCAGTTACGAATCCTTCGTTGCATCTCAAGCCGGTGAGCTTGCACCTCTCAAGGCATGGGATGTTGCTAGAAGAGCCAGCATGAGAGGAAGGAAACAGCTTCTTTTGTATATTAGTTTCATTCTTTTAGGAGTACAGTCTTCAGGAAAAAGATGTATACTCTTACAGATATACAGTCTTCAGGAAAAAGATGTATACTCTTACAGATATAGTATGTTCCAATAACTTACAAAATCATTGTTGAAATTTTAGACAATTTTCTTATTGAATTGTGATTTCTGTTAAAGATGCATGTAACAAATATCAGTTTCAAATAAAGCGTTGTGGTGGGTTCCTATAGATTTTGATTTATATATATTATTTAGATGGTCGATGAAATGAATAGTCGTTTAAATGCGACAAATAAACCATTGTGAAAGAAAATAAAATAAACATATTAAAAAGTGTGAAGATCTTCCGAAATGGAAATGAGATCCTAATCGAATCTGTCGGATTTCAAGATTGAATTTCATATAATATCAAAATATAGCATTATCTACATTTTTCATATAATGTCAAATGACAGCCTAAAATTGTTGAAAAATAACGCCCATCACAAACTCGCAAATCTAAGTCTCAAAATATTTATTTTCCAACTAAGGCATGAATTGCCAGAAGACGAAGGCACCCACTGTCATTCCAAAGAAGGTAGATACTTTCACCATCTTCTTCCTCTTGCAAGCCCTAATTGACCTTGTTTCTTCTGCTTCTGCCAAAGAGAGACCAACAAAACACATTACAAAGGAGATTAGGTTATGATCTAGATCGAATACAGATAGAATTCTTCAATAATCAACTAGATCCTAGTACAGAAATGCTAGCCCTAACTAGCAATGCACGGGATTGAAGCTGCAAATAAGAAGACATTATGATAAGACAAATTAATCCGAAAATAACCTAGGCGAGATCAAAGATGAATCATTAGAAGAAGAAGATTCAATAAGCATTCACATGATTCTTAATTCGGATCGAGGGAGGGAGAGAGAGACCGACCTGAAGAAGTTCTTGACTTACAAATTAGGGCTCATCGACCGTCTGGGCCTTCGCGAAACGTGAAGCCCTTCGCGAAACGTGAAGCCCTTCGTCGATCTGTATAATGTGTTCGTTTAGGTTTTGGTTTAGGGTTTCACCGTGCCGACGCCGTGCCACCGCCGTCAAGAGAAGAGAGGAAAGAGAAGGAAGAGAGAAGAGAGAGAAGTGAGAGAAAGAAAATGCCGAAATGAAAAATTTTAAGTATTTATATAAAAAAAACTCTCTTCGCGAAACGTGAAGTCCCTTCGCGTTACGCGAAAAGGGTATTTTTGTCCAAAAAAAATAAAGTGGTCATCAGATCAATTTCAATTATCTGGTGACCACGGAGGCAAATAGCCCTTTCTTTAGGGTCATTTCGTCCAATTTCCCAAATAATGTCAGCAAAAGTGTACATTTGTAAATGTGGAACGAATTTTCAATAAATTTGATTTCAGATTATTTTATTTTATATAGAGACGTTTGAAAATTAGGTAAAACAAAGAGTACAAACAAGAAAGAACATAATTATGAAACAATTAAAAACACGCCCAAAACTCATAAGTGATTAAAGAGAGACTAAATTAATTAACTTGAGATTCAAAATAGGATCACTTTATTGCAGGCAAATTGCATAATTATTATTATTTTTTTTGTTCTGATATTCTCTTTAAAATATATAATGTTTCATTCTAATATATATATATAAATAAGTATTAAATATATGGACTCACCCATTTTAAATTTAATATTATTACTTAAATATAATTTTAAGTTTTTTTAACTTAAATATTTTTTATTTTGTTTTATCAATTTTTAATTTTAACCTTTTTATTCAATAATTATTTTCAATAATAACATCAATTATTATTTTTATTTAATAACATAATATTATAAATTAAAATAATAAATATTTATTAACTATTTAAAAGATGTTTGAATATATATATTAAATATTTATTATATTTTATGAATTTATTTTTATGCATATTACTCTTTTTATATATATATATATATATATATATATATATATATATATATATATATATATATAATATTAATTATTCATATAACTATATATATATATATATAACTATATATATATATATATATATATATATATATATATATATATATATATATATATATATATATATATATTCAAAATTAACATAAAAAAAAATAATTTATTTATTTAGTATTATATTTTAAATAATAGATAAATATTTCTTATTTTAATTTATAATATTATTATATTTATATCTTTTTTACACAAAACAGTATATTATAATTATAAAATAAAAATAATAATTAATATTATTGTTTAAAAAAGTAATTATATTATTTTTAAAATAGAAAAACTAAAATTAAAAATAAATCAATTAAATAACTGAAAAACAAAACATTAAAAAATATTTAAATTTAAATTATATATATTTAACTAATTGTATTAATTTTTAAAAGTAATGATTTTAAATTTATTTCTTAATTTGAATATTATAAATAGGACCTTTCTAACATTTTAATACTTTTTCAACTCTCTACACCATCACAAACAATACAAAAACTCCTCACTTCAATAAGAACATGGTAAACTTATCTAAATTTGATTTTTTATATACTTTACACACCTATTCCCCAATACTAATAATTAGCAATAATATATGTGTGTGTGATAAAGTGATAAATGTGTACATTTTTAAACAAAATAAAAATTTATGTACCTTAATTGAATCAAATAAGTGAGATTCCAATTTTTTCTCTTTTCGAAAAAAAATTTATATAGTCACCATCAGATCGCCAAATATTTGAGAGTCACTGAAATTATTTCATATTATGTCTACATTGTAACCATTTCTCTATTCTTTTTCTTTTCACATAACTAAAAAAAAACAGAAGTACACTTGTGGATGACACAAGTGAGAAATCATACCAATTGGAAAATGGTGTTTCCAAAACCCCTTTATAGTTGTAGCAAGGATTTATATTGTGACTTGACATATATTTTCCATCCAAACGGGACCCATAATGAAGTTTAAGTTATAGCCACTTTGGTAGTACTCAAATAAAGGCTACAAAAGCAACCCTGAATATGGTCCATCTCAAAAAGCATAAGTGTTCTCAATTTGAAAATAAAATATAATAAAATAAAATAAATTTCTGTCACACACATCACAGCATCCAATACATCCACAAACATTAACATCCATCTTTCAGATGCCATTTCTTTCTTATCTTTTTTTTTCTTCTTATAGTATTAAGGTATAAATTATTAAATTATATACTAATCAAATTTATTATATTAACCCGAGAAGTTAAAAGATTTCAACTCTCAATCCCAAAGGGTATAATATCTTTTATCCTCAATCTTTTTAAATTAATGTGATCGTGATCGAATCCTAGTCATTTTCAGACCGGATTTAATAATAGTTATCGCCAACTTCATCTTTTCTAATCAACTAGCTAGATTATCACTCACTTTTTTTGTTTTACATATAACAATCTTAATCTGCTTCAAAAGGATGTTGTTCCATATAAGGACAAAGCTTCTCAAAGGTTTTATCTTTGTTTTGTGAAAAGTAAAAGTTTGATGCCCCTAGTACAAAGGTTTACTAGGATCTTTTGTGATCACAAAGTATAAGAATTTATTAAATCCGTACATATATATTATGCACTAAAAAATGGGTCATTTGGTTTATTAAACTTTCAACCATAGGTCTATTTCGACAATTGGCCACTAGAAAGGCCATGAAATTTGATACATGTTTGATGCTTGGGGAACCATAGATTAAGATGGAGGAACAAATAGTTCTTTCAGAATTTTTTTTTGTCTCGAGAAAAAGAGAATGAAAGTGAAGAGGTAGACGATAAGTTAAAATAGTTGCATACATTCCGAATAGTATAACTAACCCTATAGATCGTGATGGACCTCTCTCTAGATATTTTATTCTTGAGTGTCACCATTTTTCTTTTGTGTTGAGTCCACTCTTACAATTTTTTTTGGTAATTAGTAAGTGTTTGTACATTTCTCTTCGATTTGTGATATCAAATTGTGTTTTTATTAAAGACGTGTGGTAAAAGATAATTTTGAATATTGATTAACTATGATTATGTCTTGCGCCTACAAATTACTATGAGCATTCTTATGTTGGAGTCAATTAATATTAGAACTAATATATTATGGTAGCGTTTGGTACATGGTACAAATTATATAGGGTATAAGTTGTATAAATGTATAAATTGTAACGATGTATAAATAATATAAGATAGTATAAATTATATAAGTTATTGATGTTTGGTATGAATTATAAGAAATGGTATAAGTTGTATATGGTTTATAATTTTGTGTTTGGTATATAGTCTAAGAATGTAGTATAAGTTGTATAAATATTAATTTAAAATGTTAATTATTATTATTATTTATTTATATTATAAATAATATTGTTTATTATTATAAATTATTGAACTATTATTTAATAATTAATGTAAATTTAATTAACATATAAAAAATTAATTATAATATAAACGATAAATTATGTTTATTTAATTTAAATATTATTAATAATTGTAATAAAATAAAAATATTATTTATAATATAAGTAAATATAAAAAATAATAATTAATAAAATTATCGTTATACAAATAAATAAATATTTTTTAATTAAAATATTGAATTATTTAAAAAATATCAATATTAAAAATGATTATATATAATAATAATAATAATATTAAAATTAAAAAAATATATTAAATATATTATATAATAATATAGTATTAATAAAAAGTATAATGAGAAATTAAAAATTAAATGATATAAGAATAGTGTTGTACCTAAGGGGGACTAGTTACTATTTTATACCAAATATGAGGTACAAATTATATAGGGGTATAAATTTATATCAATGGTAAAAATGTAAAAAACACAATATTAAAATACTATTGATATAATTTATACTATACAATAGTGTAGTACCCCTTTTACCACCAACCAAACGTATCCTATATATATTATCCTTTTATCTTATCTATCAATCTCAAGATAAATAATTTTTCATACACAAACAATATTTTTTTATCAAAAGATTCACCTCTCAACTTGCACAAACAATATTTTTTTATCAAAAGATTCACCTCTCAACTTGATATGTTGATAAGGGCGGATCTCTATATAAGGTTACTCGGGCCATAACCCCAACTTGTTAGTGATTTTTCGTCACTAAAGGAAAATAGCGATAATTAACAAATTTCTTTTCTTTGTTGGCTTGATACTATTCTCATTCTAGCCCGGTAAACTTTGTGATTTATTCATTCTTTTCCATAACATTTACTTCAAGTATGTATTTTGAGAAAATGGGATCTCATTGCATGTTTGGCAGGATCGGCTCATTAGTTTCGATTTTCTTGACTTTATTAATTTTAGTTTCTTGTATTATATTTTGTCCACAACTAACTTTAATTTATTTTTCATAAAAGAGAAAGAAAACGTTTAAGTCTGTATATAATTTTTAATTTTATCTTTCTAATAATTAGGCTACTTTCATTATTTTTCAATTATTTGTGTCTGTTTTTGTATTAATCTCAATTTTAGAATTTATGGAAAAAATACTTTTCCTTTCCAAATCTTTAAATTTGACTACATCTTCTAAAAGTTTATGGGTCAATTTGAGTATTTTAAGGGGTTTATTTGTATGATGTTTGAGTCTTTATCATAATACCTAGGATTCTTTATTGATGATGGTAGATGTAAAAAATTTCATAGCCTTATTGTTGAAATATTGTCATTACTGATCGATTTATATATTCTTCGGTTGTGATTCATTTTAAATGGTTGTTTATAGTGAAGATTGATCATACACAACATAATCATAGAATGAAATTAAAATTCTTTTTAAAAATAAGATCATCCTGATCTTTATCACAAATTCTAAGTAAACCCTTAGTTGAAAGAGACTTGAAAGGATTAACAACAAAATTGAACTATTAATATATAAATTCTTAAATGCCAAAATAAAAATGGAATATAAATTCCAAGTTTTTATTGGGATTTGGAATAATTGGAAGACCCTTTTGAGGAAATTGATGAAATTCTGTGGTAGTAATAATCTCTCATCCACGGGTGCTTAGAGCATCCTAAACTACATGATATTATTCTCTCTACAAATTACTTATAATTACAAATCTGCCATCAATTTTCTTTTATTTTTTAACAACTTTTTTTTGAAAAAAAATAAGTCATAAAATTAAACAAATAGCTTGCAAATACACTTAATCACTTTAATTAGGCGCAGAACTTATCGTCTAACAGACTCAAATTCAGAAGCTCACAATGAAATTAAGGATATCCACCTCTTTTTGCCGTTAAAAGACCTTAAAAATCATTAACAATCATAATTTGACCCCAAAAGTTCAAACATATCAAAATCGAACAAACATTAATACTAACGTTTTACTTTTGTCGTTATGCTTAACCTACTGTCATATATATATATATATATATAATATTAAATAAACATTTTTAAAAAAAATAAAATACCAAACATTTCATAATTCAACTATTAATTCAATTCATCTAAATAAATATTAAACTTAATCAAGTTATGGAAAAAAATCAAATTATTTTCTTTAATGAAATATTAAGATGTAAAGAAATAATACAAGGCCAATAGGGGCAGAAAATATGGAAGGGAGAAAGGGAGAGTATACTTTTTATTTTTTTCCTCTATTAGGTCAAGCCACTCACATTTTTCATCTATATCTTTAATGTATGTTACATCTATTCTTTGCAATTGTTGAAATATGTGGAATAAGTTTGTTGTCCACTTTAATAATTGAGTTAAGTTTATTACTAATTATAATTGATAAATAAATGTTATAATTTTAAATAAAATTACTTTTAGATAATATTGCTATATAAATACATATGAGTAGATATAAATTAAATTTTATGTTTTCCAATAATTTAATTGTATTTGTTTCCTTAACATAATTAAACCCAATATTTAGCCTCATATATTAATACTCAATTCTTAAACTTAGAAGCTAGATTGATCTTTTATTTTTTTATTTTTTTTTATTTTTTATCAGAAACTCACCTATCACATTTTATTTATTTCCAATCATCTAATTAATCAATTTATTAATAAAAATATTAATATATCAAAATATGAGAATTTTATAAAATTTAAATAAAAAATATTATAATAATTAAAAATACAAATATTATATAAATTTTCATTTAACACATTTTTTTTAAACCTAAAATTCAAAATAACTCAAACAACAACTTCTGACTAGATGATTAAATAAATGGAGTAAGAACTTTTTTATCTTTATGTTTTCAAATTCAATTATATTATTTATTTTGGCACAAGTTTCAAGTTAGAACCTCAATTCCTCTCTCTTTATCTTAAGTTCTCCAATTCAATTATAATATATATTTAAAATTTACATAATATATAAATAATAAAAAATTATAAGATGTGTTAAAAAAAATAGTTATTGAAAACATAAAATTTCATATATCATTACAATTAGTATTAAATATCTTATTTCCGATAATGTCAATAAAATGACACTTGTAATCTAATGGTGCAGATCAAGTCTTATTTTCAAATATTCTTTATGTTTTCTAAACTCATATGACCAAAACAGAATATGATTAAAAAAAATGTTGAATAAGAATTTTTTTATCTTTCATTTTTTTTTTCTATGAAAAAAACATATTCTAACACCCATCCCTATTTTGCAAAATTCCAATATTTTGTTTGGGCATAATTCATTACATTGAGAGTGAATTATAATGTGTGTAAATTGTGCCCTTGAGCTTTACAAAGTTATATTTAAACATTTAATCAAATATACTAAATTATTTTAATTAATTTAAAAACAAAATTAATGTGTTTTTAATATAACATACAAATTATATAAAAGATTAGATAAAAAAATTTCTACTCAACAATTTATATAAAAAGATATCTTAAATGGGATCACAATTTTTGTTTATATATTTTGAATGCTCTATCCTATCATTGCCCAAAACTATAATATTTCGTGTTATTTTTTTGTCCTAAATGTTCTTTTATGAGGTTGTGCATTTCGCTTCATATTTCCTTTGATATTCTTCGTTTTAACCTAATATTTGAATAAAAATATTTTGTTGTACCATTCATCTTTCAAATAACTGAATATAGAATAGCCATAGATGCCTTTCCATACTCTAATTAACATCATTTAATGAACCGGTCACACAATTTTGTTCCATATTTGGATCTGATTAGAGCATATAATATCATTTATATGATAAAAGTGCCAACTTTATTTAGTCATTAATTCTTTGTTAAACAATGAGATCTAAAGATGGAATACCTTTCTTTACATTTATTACCTAACCTCAACGAAACCACAAATGTTCATCCATGTTATGAAAACCAACTAGGTCGATGATTATCATCATCTCATATTTATGTGTATCTTGTTTCTTATTTTCATTTTTTTGTAAAAGTTCACTGTTTCCATCCGTTTTGAGAAATTTGCAAAAAATAATTGATAACAACTCATTAAAAATATTAATGTACAATTTAGGACAAATTTTTCATTATGATAATTCGACTCAAAACACAGCTGATTAGAAGCTTATACAATACGCACACATTTGATTAGCATAACTTTTTTTTTTTTTTTTTGGAATGTTTATGTATATTAAAAATGAAAAAATCGTTTAAACAAAACGACAAAATATTACACAAAAAAGAAAAAAAAAAACATTTTACTAAATAAGTTATCGAGCTTGTAAATCCCCGAGAAAACGATTAAACCCCTAACATATACTCTATTGTCATTCCTAAAGGAATTTAAAAAGCGTCATAATAATAAAATTATGATTTATACGCATCAGACGACTATGATCATTGAAAGTTCGACGATTTCTCTTCAATCAGATAGTCCATCAAAAAGTAATTGGAATGATAACCCACATATGTAGGTCTTGTTGGGAAAAACCCTGACAGAAACACAAAAGAAGAAAACAAAAGAAAGAACACACTAACAAAATTTGATAACGGAGTTCGGCCAAAATATTGCCTACTTCTCCGAGCACTAAGGCTATCAATTAATAAGGAAGAAGAGATACAAATATTGGTGTTATAAACCAAAGAGGGGGAGAGTTTCTTTTATACACTAAGAAACTTCCCCAACTCCCATCATCTTCCGATTTGAGATTTATACTAATTGTGAATATAGTTTTTTTATATACTAAAAAACTTCTTTCACTCCCATCATCTTCCGATGTGGGATTCTAATTGTGCCAAAAACAACAAATCTCCACTTTGGCACAATATCCAAATATTAATCTTCAATATTAAAAAATAAACCTTCAGTGCTTCCAATTGGCGCTCTTCAGCGCCGACTCAGATGCGGAAGATGTTTACCAAATTTAAACAATTAGATTTGGTTTTCTCCATGTCTTTCATTTCGAACTCTTTACCCAATTGAGTCTTCAATTTGTCAACTTCATATTGGTTCTTTGATGCTATCAACATATCATCAACGTACAAGAGTAGATAGATGTAAGACTCATCTTGCAATTTGCGCAAATACACACATGAACTGAATCTGCTTCTTGTGTACTTGTGCTCCATCATAAACTTGTCAAGTCGTTTGTACCATTGTCTCGACGATTGCTTCAACCTGTACAATGATCTGTTCAACTTGAAAACCTAATTTTCTTTATCAGCAACTTTGAATCCATCTGGTTGATAAATGTAGATTTCCTCGTTTAAATGACCGTGTATGTCTACGGTCTTCACATCTGGTTGAGCTAGCTCCAAATTCATCTGCGCTACCAAGGCCAACAAAATTCTAATTGAAGACTGTTTAACAACATGAGAAAGTACCTCATTATAATCAGCTCCTTCTGAGCGTAGTCTTTAACTACCAATTTTGCCTTGTAACGAACATCAAATTTTTCGAAAAATCCTTCTTTCTTAGCAAAGATCCATTTATCACCAATAGCCTTCTTCCCTTTTCGTAGATGCATCAACTTGTATGTCTCATTCTTTTGAATAGATTGCATCTCATTTTCCATAACACTACTCCTTTTTCCATTTTCAGTACTTCGACTGACATCTGAAAAAGTGGATGAAACATCATCTACTACTAGAAGTGCATAGGCCTCCATGTCAACAAACTGACCTGGTTTGTGAGTAACTCGTCTTGGCCTGTTTACAGCAATTGATTCACGTTGTTCTGAAGGTTCTTGGGTTAGAGCATCTTCCTCATTTAACTCTCCGTTTGTCGTCGGAGAGTCACTTATAGTTGGGCTTATCTTTATCTACTCAAACTCCACATGTTGCGGAGTACAATTAATCTTGTCTGGTGTTACCTTATTCAACATTGAATAATCATCAAAAGTAACATCTCTACTGATAATGGTTTTCTTTGCATCCAAACACCAGAGGCGATATTTTTTAACTCATATAGTAAATCCCATAAAAAGAGCCTACTTTTCTCGTAGATCCAAATTTGATTCAACTACATGATAATATATTGTAGAACCAAAAATATGCAAAGAATCATAATCAGTTGCAGGTTTCCAGAACATACCTCTAATGGAGTCTTGCCACCAAGTGCAGATGATGGTAGGCGATTTACCAAATGTTGAGCGTTTGACACAGCTTATGCCCAAAATTTTCTGTCTAACCCAGCATTAGACAACATACATCGAACTTTCTCCACCAATGTCCTGTTCATACATTCCGATACTCCATTATGTTGTGGTGTTTTTCTGACTGTGAAGTGTTGAACTATGCCACACTCTTGGCATAACTTATGGAATGGATCATTCTTGTATTCTCCACCGTTATCAGTCCGTAGAACTTTGATCTTTCTTCCTGTCTCGTCTTCAACTTGAGTTTTCCATTTAAGAAAAATCTCAAACACTTCATCTTTATTCTTCATAGTAAACACACATACTCTTCTGGAAAAATTATCAATAAAAGTAACAAAATAATGTCTACCTCCAAGAGAAGGAGTCTTGGCAGGTCCCCAGACATCTGAGTGCACATAATCCAAAATACCCTTGGTGTTATGGATTGTAGTGCCAAATTTTACTCGCCTTTATTTTCCCAGAATACAATGTTCACAAAAATCTAACTTACAAACTTTTGTACCTTTCAAGTTTCAACAATCCTTGCTTGACAAAAGTTTGCATAGATTTCTCACCAGCATGCCCCAATCGCATATGCAATAGCTTTGTTGCCTCTAACTCCTTACTGCTCCTGGAAGTTAATACATCTATATATTGTCCCATTAATTGTACTACCTTAATAATAATACAAATTATTAATTTTTCTGATAACTTTCAACATTACTAGCGCTCCAGATATTTACTTAAGAATTCCCTTTTTCCAATTTATAACTGAAAAGAAAATCTATCCTTGTAAAATCTCATAAAATATAATTCTACAATCAAACAACTGAAAATAAATTATAAGACTATAATATCTAAAGAAAATAAGAAATCAATAAAAAAATGATAAATAATTATTATTAAAAAAATTATAATAATAAAATTTTGAGAGCAATTACTAGAGTAAGCATTAATATTAATATTGATAGGAAAACATAATACTATGATTTGGTGAATGAAAACAAAACTCTAATAACATGTCTAAAATATATATTAAAAAATTGAATGAATGTTATATATAATTATATAAGTTTTATATAAACTTTTAATTTTATTAATTAGTGAAAAATAAATTATATCTCAATATATAGGCATTGTATGGATTTATATTATTTGAATAATAATAAATAATAAAAAATCTGTTATTATCCCTCCCAATTGTTACACTCAATTCATTAAATTAAATATTAAAATATCATTAAATAATTTCACCTAAAAATACATTATTTTAATATTTATTTTATTTTAATTAATTAATTAATTAAAATATTAAAATATTATTTATTTTAATAAGTAAAAATCATATTATAACCCAAATTAAGTTTTTTTTATGTGGTATAACTAAATTTTACTTAAATGATTTTTTTTTATAATATATTTGAAATTTTAATTCAATCATTTTCTTTTAATAAAATAAGTAATAAATATTTTTAAATTTTTAATAAATTTAACCATTCTAATATATAAATATATAATTTTATTTATAATTATTAAAAATCAATAATAATTTTGAATAAAATATTTTGTAAAATAATTTATTTAGAAATCTTTTAATAAATTTTTTTTTAATATATTTTATTTTTTTAATATATATATATATATATATATTAAAATAACAATTGTTTATGAAAATTTAAATAAAATGATTGATTCAAAATGTTTTATTTTATATTATGATAATTAAATAAATTTATTTTGAATATTAAAATATTTATTTTACGTTAAATTAACCGATATAAATTATAAAAATAATTATTTAATAAGAGAGTAATTTATTAAAAATAATTATTTAATAAGAGAGTAATTTATTAAAAATATTTTTAATAAATAAATAAATTTAGAGAAATAACTAATATCTAGAATTTGAAAAATGGAAATGGAATCGTAATGTAATGATGATGGTTTGAAAAAATAATAATAATTTTATTTATTTTTTATTTTTATATTTTTTATTTTTTCACTCAATATATTTTTTTAGTAAGTAAATAAATTTAATATATTTCACTAATATTTAAAGTAATTATGATATTTTTAATATCTACAATAATTAATATTTTTTTAAAATAATAATAAATCCAATATATATATATATATTATAAATAATTTATTTTCAACTCTTTAAATATGATTAAAATTTTAATATATATATTTATATACAATGTTTAATTTTATTAAAAAAATAAAATAAATTAATTATTAAAAATATTTAATTTTAAATTATTATAATTAAAAAATATTTATTATTTTTGAATATTAAAATTATATATTAAAATATTTATTTTATAAAATTAATAAATATATATATTTTTAAAAATAATTATTTATTAAAACTTTACCCTTTCATTTGAATTATTGGCGTTTATTAATTTTAAACTTTTAGTACATAATTAAATTTTAAGGATATTTGACTGAGAAAATATATAAAGATATATAAATAAGAAAAAAACATAAAGATAGACAATGATATTTTCGTAATTTTAAGAATGAAGAAGGGCATGACTAAGTTAAGGATTCATATAAATCCTTATTCTCTCACTTCATATCTATAAACATCAACCATTTTCCCTTTCTCTCTCTTAGGTATGTTCATTTTCTCTCTCCTCTTCTTCTCCGGCAACCTTAATCTTTCCATCGCCGCCAGATCCGGCAACCTCACCGCCGCGTCATAATTCATTTTCAGTTCATTTTTTTCTTCCCTTCTTGTCCATTTTTTTTATATATTTTATATTAGCCGACGGTTTAGAATACTAATTTTGATTATTAATTTACTCTTTTGACCTATGAGTTATATTTTATTATCAGATTAGACACCACTTCTTGACCTAGCAGTATTTATTTATTTAATTTCATAAATGTCCGTTTAGGGTCCCTGTCACAGTTATCGATGAGCTTTATTTGACGATTTTGCCCTCCATCAAAACGGTACACAACAAAGAAGCCTAGTCATCGATTGTCGACGTGGCATATGTCTCAAATCGGGAGCGAACGAACGGCCAAGATGAATTACGACCCACGCCGATTCTTGAACCCTCATCATGCCTCACGAAAGCGTAAAGAAAGAGAATCTGTTTTACAGATCAAGCCGTTGGCTCCATCCGGGTCTAAATTAGCTGGTGTTGGTGTTGAGTCGGGTGATTGTTCTAATCGGATCCTAGCCGGGTACATGGCTCATGAGTTCTTAACAAATGGTACTCTTCTCGGGCAGAAATGGGACCCAGCTCGTGCTGAAGCTGTTCCTTTGTCAAGTCGCGGCTTGGCTCAGAAGCTGCGTGAAAATCGACAAAGCTATGCTGACGTGGCAAGGCTGTTGAAGGGCGGAGAGACCCAAGTTGCTGGGGTTGTTAATCCCACGCAGCTGGCTCGATGGATTCAGATGTGACGCAACAAACTAGGCTCGTGATGACATGGCAGCTTCTTATTGGGTCCATTTTTTTTAATTTTTTTTTTTGAAGGGGTCCCCACAGAGATATACAAGAAAGAACTCTTGACTTGTATGATGATCGACTTTTAAATGCATGCATGACATGTTATTAATGTTGTTTTGTTAATCATGGATGGTTAATTACTTTTTATTTAATGTATTTCACTAAGATGAGTAGTTATTTTCAATTTAAATAGTTACTTATACAACCTCTTTCTCTTTTAAATATTTTTGATGATTATTTGTGTGAGATGTTAGAATTCCCAAAAGTTAATACAAAATAAACAATATTTGAATGAGACAAGAAAAATCACAAAAAGTTGTGACCACATGAAGAACTTTAGAATATGAAAATCAGCTTCTGCTAGTAGGGTGTATCATCATTTATACTAGCGTGACTAATGGGTAATTTTTCAGGTATAGTTAATATCTTTATGAATTGTATATGTTTCTCAATTCGCACATATTTTTTTACATTTTCATGTTTTATTTCAATCTTTTCGAGGATTTTCATTACATGCTCATTAACAAATCAAATTTTGTTTGATGCTATTTGTAGATCTTGGTTGGCCTTTTTCTAGCCCATATAGCAACAAGTCATCCTAACCTAACGTTATCTTGTTCCATCTTGTAAATTGACATCTAGTTATGAGTCTCAAGCTAGCGATTAATCTTCATCCACAATCGTACAAAAATTGACTAATAACATCCTAATTCCAAGGTTGACTATCACCATTTATGAGATTCTAGGCAAGAACAAATATAGTTTATTTTATATCATTTTGAATAACTCTTGAAAAGGAATCCATAGGATAACATTTTCAAAAGAATTCATTCCCAACAAATAAACTATTTTATGAGTCGAACCTGACGTCTTATCACAATGCCAAAAACAATCTTTATGAAAATAAAAGCCTTTAAGAGTGTTACCTCTAATGTAATAACCTCCAACAAACCTTGCAATGAGTTTGATTTTGAATTTTAAACTCCTTAAATTTAGTAGCACCAAATTCTATAGTTTTAGCCAATTTATCCCAAACAAACAAATGAATAATTCATTATCATTATTATTTCACAAAAAAATGTTAACTTTTGGGTTGATCTTTTGACAAATGTAATTGGTAAGCTTTGAAATGTCATTGTATAAGAAATGACACGTTTTATAAGACTTCTTAACTTGACTGATTTAAAATTTAATTTGTTTATGATATTCTTGAATTTATTATAATAATGATATCCAAATGTTTGGCTAGACTTCCCTTTTATGATGATATATGACCCATTTTAAAATATAGTTTTGGAGTTAGAATTTCAATTTAAGTTTCTTTTTATAAGAGAATATGTTAATAAATTTATAATATATATAATAATTAACTGTTTTAAGAATATTATATAATCAAAATTTTAGTTAACAAAAGTCATTATTTTAGAGAAAAAATATCAAAAATACAATTTACATTTAAAACATGTGAAGTCAAATTAATTTTTAAATGAGTTCCAACTTTTTAAATTATGTTAACTGATATGATTTTGTTTACAAAGGAAAAAGATTAAGCTATTTGTACTATCGAGACAATAAAAAACTAAGGCATTGTCAGGTAGTGTCTTATTTAAATAACATATAAGTTATTTAAAAAACTATGAATATTGATGTTCATTTTAAGAAAATATATATATATTTTTTTTTATAAAGATACATATTTATATATAATGATAAAATAAAATTTATATTTTTTTAATATTTTAGTTAATAAATTGAATAATATAATAAATGAAAGAGAAAATAAAATAATATTTAATTTGATGAAATTATATAAAAAAATATATAAATTAATTAATTGCACGTCCATCCACTTGTAAAGAATAATAAATGCGTGTTTATAATTCTGAAATTGATATTAAATTGAAACTGAGAATTCTAATTTTAATTTTAATTTTTAAGTTTAATAAAAAATTTGATATTAAAAATTATAATTCAAATTAAATTTAATTTAGTGTAATTTTATAATTCTCAAATTTATTATTTTAGTTCGGGAGTGTAATTTCATTTTTTTTTATATTTTTTCAAAAAAATTTACAATCGATAATTATTTTTAATTTAAGATGTTTAAATATCGAACATATATATATATATTAATTTAGTAGGTTATATATATATATATATATATTTATTATACTGATTTTTTTTTTTTTAAAATAAAATTTAAAAAAATTAGGACACTTGAACTATTTTAATTAGGAGTGTTAAATTAATATTTTAATAAAATAAATAATAAATATTAAAATTATTTTTATTATATTCTTTTTTAAAAAACATAACAATTGAGAATAAATTACAATTTTATAATTTTTCCAAACATAAAAAAATTGAATTTAATTATAATTAAATGTCAATTTTAATAAAATTAAAATAAAAATTCGAAATAAAAATTTTAATTTTACTCATTCAAACCTACCTTAAAAATACATTTCTGAATTAAAGTTTATTACTGAATATATGACATTATCAACTATTTTTTTAGTTTAATTACTTATTTATTATTTATTTTCAAAAATATTAAAATTCATATTTTTTATACTAGTTTCATTCATAATTTTTTTTTTCTTAAACCCATTTAAAATTCACCAATTTTAAGAAGTAAAAATGATAACAAATTTTATAGTTTATGTGTATCATTATTATTGTTTATTTAAATATATATTATATACAACAATTCTGAAATTTGAGATACTCATTGTAAAAAAATACAATTTTTTACTTTATATATTTTAAATTAAATTACAGAAATATAATAATTTGGTATTATAAATCAATAAAAATTACTTATTATATTTGTTAAATATTATAATAATTGGATATGTCACTGCGGTGGAGTCCTCGTCACTATGTTGGATTGATGAAGAGTGATTGGATGGACTACTTTTTGCATGAGTATTTATTAATTAATTAATTAATATTTGCATTTACATTTACATATATAGAAATGAAGTGAGATATTGATCAGTTCCATTTTTATTTATTATGTAATAATTTAACCAATTATACTCTATTAATAGAGGAAATTAATTAATGTATACAATACATATATATAGAAATGAATTGTGATCTTCGGTTAGTTACATTTTATTTATTATGTCAGGCTCAATTTTATTTTTATTTTTTTATAAAAAATTAATTCTCACTCAAATTAAATAAAGTTACATATAAAAAATTAATTAATAAATAATAAAATATAATATTTACCAAATCAAAATCAATAATTGATCAACTATATATGTCAAATTGTATAAATAATTTACAAAAATAAAATTTTAAGTAGAAAATATACAATAATTATGTGATTTGTTGAGAATTCTTTTAAAAACAAACTCATTTGAATTTTTGAACGATAATTGTTGAAATAGAGCAAGTCGAACGAATTAATGAAATAGTGTCGAAAAAATCTCTTTCAAAAATTGAGCTGCATTTAAATTATCCTTAGTCGAGTGTTGTTAAGCAACGCCGAAAAAGATTCTAGCCAAATAAAAATGAACCAGTTACATATATAACATAAATAGTAAAAAAATCATACAAATTATAAGAGTATACAGGTAAGAGATCCATATATGAAAGATCAAATCGAGTAACTTTTTTTTAGAAAAATGAAAAATAACTGCAAATCTTATTATTTCGTATCTTTTATTACTAAAAAGGGACGAACACGGACTCAAGAAATGATCACTAACATAAGAGGGACGAACATAGACTCAAGAAATGATCACCAACATAATTAGAGGGTACGAGAAGAAAATGACTCACCAACGATTAAGAGTATTATTCGAACTATAAAAATTCGAGACGAAAAAATCGATCCGGCTAAACAAGATTCTGGACCGAATAAATGTAACATGAACTCAAATCTGAATGATAAAAAGAAAAACAAGACACTCTCCGATGTTAAAAATGTCATCGAAAGGCGAAAATTTAATTTCTCAACTTCGCTAAAATTTATCTTTTAGAAAAAGAATGAGAGAAATGGTTCAATAATCAATTTATTGGATATATATGAATTGTGATCTTTCGGTTAGTTACATTTTATTTATATGATCATATCTAAAAAAAAAATTAGTTATTAGATTTTTCTCATATACATATAGTTAAGTGTAAATATCATCCTATCTAATTAGATCAATAAATCAAATATACAGGTCGTATGGAGGAGTTGTCTAATCTATGAATCTATTTAATTAGTAATCTTAATAATATTTTCTAAACACTAAATGTTTCCTTCATGAAAAAGTTTAGATGATCATTTTAATTCTTATTAAAAACGTTTTTTTATCTAAGTAAGGTTAAATTTTCGTGCTAAACTTTCACAATATATTCGATAGTGACGATGCTTTATACATTTTTGAGTCTAGAAAACTTTTAAAGGATTTGGGATAACTTATACTTAATTATCTTTTCACACATTTTTATTATATTTTAAAAAAACTTCTTAAAATATGGATCTATCAAATAGTAATATGTTTTCTAAAGTATATAATTAAAATTTGTTTCCATGTTTTATTGCATAATTGTACAAACAATTGACAACTAATTAACTCACAATAAAAAAAAGGATTATATGAATCTATAAAACTTGGGCAATAAAATACACATATGTATCAATACACCAAAACTAATTTGAAATTGAAATCAAGGACAATAGAACCCTATGATCATGTAATTATATATTCGATTCGTCATAGTTGATAAAGTGTTTTTTTTGAAGACTCAATTGTCTTAAAAAAATCATTTCAACAACTATTACGAGTTGCACACTAAATCGATTATCAATATTGATGACCAATTGTAAAGTGTTAGTTTATTTCAAAGGTGAAACTCAGGTTACAAGCATTTTGCTCTTATTGTAATGGGTAAAAATATGTGTTCATTTAAGAAATTAGGTTACACCTAATCAAGTTTAGAATTTGGATGAAGAAGACTCCATTCCAATGAGAAAATTATTATTATTTTAATTTAAAAAGTTAACAAACTCAACGTTTATAACTTTAACTTGTGAAAATCGAACATGTTCTCTTAACTATTATTATTATTTAATCGCGATCTTAAAAATGAAGAAATGGCCAAACATTTTATTTATTTACATTTAATAAATTGATCTTTACATGTTCATGTTTGCCCCCCATCTTTTAGTTCTCCAAGACTCACTAATTTTATTATTTACAGTCTTGTAAATACTTATAAACTAATTGTCTTTTTAAAATATAAGATTAAATGTGTTTATGAAAAGAACCAGAAAACAAAACATAGAAATTAGGCTTCAATAAGTTTTCAAATACCATTATTATTGTTCACTAATTCTTCCCCTTATAGACAAATAGACACATAAAGTTTAGCCCAATCTAAACTGCAATGTGTTTTCCATACACCAAAAGAAAAAGATGGAAAAGAGGTACAACAATCCAAGGAACCTAGCTTGATCATGAAGATCAATTATTTTTTTACAAACAAAAAAGGAGAGGAAATTAGAGTAATGTGATAATATTTCTTCTCCAGTCTAGGCCTTCTTGACAGTGATGGATCTTGCTCTCAAATTAAGAAAGATTGCCCTGAAATCAACCATATAACAAGGGTGTGTTTGATAAAACCGACAATTAAGTGTTGTACTAAGTTGGATTAAGATTGAATCAAATGTTATGGTATAAAAGTTTTAGAGCGTATAGGCTATAGAAATGTCTTTTTTAAGGTTGTGGAATTTGTCAAAACGCAATGAGGAATGAAATTTGCATACCAGCATGAACCAACAACACTCTGAAACAGCACTCGCAACTGTAAAGGCATGTATTGATAATTGATCCACCCAACAATCGGCCAAAACTGCGTACAAAAAACATCACTTCATAAAAATCTCATGGTTTCTCTGCATTTTGAAGCCCCTTGTGCAAAAAGAACAACAAAAGTAAGTACCTTCCAGGCAGTCAATTGAATTGATGGATAGTCATTGCGAACCTTGTTCTTCACCAGTCCCCAAGACCGTCCTATAAGAACAACAACACGATCAAAAACTCGTAATTGTACTATTTTTCTGTTTATATAAATCAATATCTGATTCACAGTTAGTTAGTTAGTTACCTTCAACAATCAGGCCAAAGTATGTCATGAACAGTATATTGTTCCAAGGAGAAGAAGTTAATTGTTCTAACAAAACCTGCAAATTACTTCAAAATGAGAATCTCATTGTTTGGTAATTTGAAATCTCATCAATCTGGAATAGAGAAGACATCAAAGAAAAGATGATCCCATATGTAGAAAAGAAAACATTACATTTCAGATCAAATTCAAATGGGATCAATACAATATCTCTGTTAGAAAATGAAAAACATGAGGAATATAAGATTAAAATGAGACACCTTCTTTACAACAGTTGAGTTACCCTTCTTCCCTTTGAAAATCAAATCCATCAACTTGTGATAGAAATGGCCAAAAGGTCCTGAATAGACCAAACCATAGAGCTGTCCCACAAATGACCAAAAAGGGTTTATTAATTAAAGATTCATAAGATAAACAAAAACCAATTGATTTGATTTTGGGTTATGAATGAAATCAATGATGATGAAGTGTACCATAAGAAGAATGAGTCTTTTTAGTTGGAGTCTTTTGATTCCAGAAATCTTCTGAGCAATTATATCGCTACATCCGATTAAACACCCAGCCGTAATTGCCTGATGAATTAATATATATATATATATAGATCCCATTAAGGTTGAAGAAGATCCGAATGAAATGGAAATGAAGCATTATTATGATTACCTTGGTCCTGAGTGGGTTGATTTGGAGTTGGATTAGATATTTCCTCCATCCTTCTTTCACTATATCAGACATGGCGGCACACCCAGATTAGATCTCTTTCTCAGGAAGACCTCCAGCAGCAAGTTTATGGTCCAACAGACATGGAAGTTGACTAACTCTTCAGAGGTTTCTTTTGTGAGATCTAAATTATTATCAGTTTTGGGCATTTCTCTCCATACCCATCATGTGTTTTTGGGCGTGCTTCAATTATTCTTATAAAATATTCACATGTAGGTTTTGAAGTTTTATATAGTTTGTTTGCTAATTACACTTTGAGTAAAATATACTTGAGAAGAATAGAAAATATGTCATATATTGAATATAAGATTTTGGATATAATAAAATCAAATAACATAATTCTCCCATTACCCCTTACAGGTAAATAGGAATAACATTTATTCTTCGCCCATTCTCCCTTTAGCGGTGAAAGCCTCACTTTAATTTTTACGGCTAAGATTTGAGTTGGTGTTGTTTTTGTTTGATTCGACATCTTGTTTAGACGGATCTGATTTTTCATCCCTAGTTTTTATAATCCGAATAATATTCACAGCGGTTGGTGGATCGTATGCAATTTATACTTTTCCTGATTGTCTTGGTGATTATTTCTCGAGTCTGTGTTCTCGTTCATTTCTTAGCAGCAAAGGAGATTAAGTTATCGGATCTATAATTGTTTATTATTTTTCCAATAAAATAATCATTGAAACGGCTTTCAGGTCCTCTTGCAAATATCTTATTGTTTTATTGAGTTTCTTACTCTTTTTTTTCTTTTTTATAATATATGTAGATGTTCATTGTCACTTGACAAAACCTTTTTCGATGTTGCTTAATAACCCTCGGTCAATAACAATTTTCACTACTTTTGATATTATTTGATTAGTTTGCTCAGTTTGCTCTACTTCATTACTAATTTTTACGGATTTTTAGAGTTTACAACATTGTTATTCGTTAAAATTTTAATTATTGCAAATATGTCATAGTTAATTTTATTTATTTGTTTTGATTTTGTTGACATTATTTTGTAATTTAATTTTTTATATATATAATTACTTATTTGAATTAATAAAAGTAATTTATTTAAAAGAAAAAAATTAACATGAAATTTGTTTTTTATTTATATATATATATATATATATATATATATATATATATATATAATTTTTACCTCTTTATCTAGTGAAAAATAGTTTTAAATTGTTATTATATTTATGATTTTATATTTAGTTTAATTAATTATTTTAAAATTAGTTTAAAAAACATGTAAATATCCGGGCTTTAGGTATACAAATATATATGTCAAATTTAAATTTATTTAAAAATTTGATCAAATCTCGTTGACGAAAAATAGGATAACAACTTAATTTCATAATGTAAAATATCTCAAATTCATTTTGCATAAGTAATCTATTAGTTTTCTTCTAGAATAAAGAGTAAATTTCAAATATATATATATTATATTATTTCACATATATATACAACTAAAACTGAATTTTAGGTTAAATTGAAAAGATATAGATTGGATGAAGTTCTAAATTTTGCAAAAAGACATTTTAATTTCTTTTTTTAATGCGAAATTGGTCATTGTTTAAGAATATGATTTCCATTATCAAATCACGTGTACATTATACTAAGAATCAAAATCATGTGGAATTTAAATAAACTTTAAGAAAGAGGTTTCCCAAAACAATAACTCATTTGGATCTTGTGTAATCATATAAATTTGGTTATTGATAAAAAAAAAAAAAATTGCTGAATTAAATATTCAAATAGGCTCTTAAGTGTTTTATGATTTTCTTCCCTTTGTAATTGATTTTATTTTATTTTTTGTTACACTGTATGTTTTTCATTTTGAAATACAGCCAACAAAATAATTTTGAAAGAAAAAAACAAATGTTAAAAGGTAAAAATACAACACTAATATAATTGTCAACTTTTAAAATCGGATTGCTTCGTGTTTTGAAATAACTGTGATAAATAAAATAATTTGAAAGAATCTTGTTAGATGAACATTCTCAAAACATTTTAACTTGATAATAAAAAATTATTTGTTTAAGAGAGAATTTAATTTTATCTGAGTAATATTTACAAATAAAGAGGACATCAATCGTTATTTTCAATTACCAAATAAAAATAATTTCTAATACAACTATTACATTTTATTTGTTATCGAGAAGAGAAGAATCGAACGGACACAATTCGATCCACTAATTGTTGTCTTTATTATTCTAATGGAAAAAGTCACAAATCTATTGTGCACCAAATAAAACAAGAGAGCCTCCCACATGGCCACATTAAAGAATTCTCAAGAGTAAAGACAAATATGACTTCTAAATTAGAATTTGATATTAAGAAAGTTGTTGCAATGGGACCTATGTTTTATTATTGAATATAACCCACACATTTATTTTAAATATTTAGGTCACGACTCACAAAAGCACGCCTCGACTAATACATGAAAATTAATAACAAAATTATGACAGCTGACCAGAAAGACTTTTATGCCAAAATAAAATAACTAATTAGTCGTAGATAATCGAAAGACATGGATGGGATTGAGATGGTTAAAAGAACAAACTTAATATATGATCGAAAAGAAATCGAATAATATTTAAAAATAATCAATCAAGCTTCATTCACAATGTCAGTTAAATCGAAAAACTCATATTCATTTAAAGCTCTTTTCAAGAATTTTTGAACTAATTAATTTGTATGTTTTTATTTTTTATTTTAAATTTGCATTTTCTATGAATTTGCATAGATTATTTAAAAAAAAAAACTTTATTCTTCTCTAAGCTTAAATGGAAAGATGAATTAAGCACCCATATAAGGCTTTTGATCTTTTAAATGTTAATATGATAGGCTTATAAAAGAAAAGCCCATTAAAATCCAACACCAAATTCAATTACTTTATTTTTTAAATAATTTATATAGGCTTCTTTGAGGGTTAATGGGCCTGAAGGTGATTAAGTTTTAAAGAGGCCATTAAGTGAAAGAAATCAAAGGACTTTCAGAAATAACATATTAACCATTTTCAGAAAGACCCATTACTAGTTAAAAAAGAAGTTTATGCTGCCAATATATTTGGGATTCTTTGACTAAATATTTGTATGTGTTTTTTTAGTATGTATGTTTGATTTAAAAGTATATAAGAATTGGATTAAATTAAAAATATATATTGTTTATAAGTCATTTCTAAAATTAATTGTAATATTTTTATTTTTATTTTATTTTTCCTCATTTAATACACAAGTCACATTAATGGTAGAAAAAACAAAACATTACAAAATAGTTTATTAAACCTGTGAAATAACTTGCTTAAATAAGCATAAATATAGAAAAGAGCATGATAGGGCAACGGAGTTAGAAATAAAAGTAAGACCATAAATCTGATCACATGATCTGTCATTTGTGTACGAGAAATAAAAATAAGTATGAACATTACTACCTAACATGTTTTTTTTAATTTATTATTATTATTTTTTAGACATTATTATTTTTTATTTCTCTCTCATACACATATGTCAGACCACATTGTATTTATCACATTACTTTCGTTATATTTTCGTTACCTAAATCATTTCTTGAACAATGCAACAAATCAAAATAAAATAAACACCCATTAAATTAAATATAAAAAATACAATCATAAAGGTTATCACCCCCATCAACTTTCTGGCAATATCATAAAATTATTTTTAATAATCTTAAATATCCCAAATAAACTAATATATATCCCAAACAAGTTCAAATTTTTTTTTCGCTTTTTTTTTAATTTGCTTGACTAAAGAAGTGGTCATACTGTTTTGGTGTTTAATGGGCTTCTTTTAATTTGTTTCACAACACAAATGATTATTCATCTTAAGAGACAAAGACTTGCAATTGAATAAAAACTATTCAAAATAACCCACCATATGACGCCATGAATCCCTATTTACCATGGATTATTGTTTGAATGATTCATTCATAAGTAGTCACATATATTTGGGGTTATTCATGTCCTCAGAAATATTAATAATATTCTAAATTAATATATATATATATATAGACCCACTAAAAAGGAGTTCCATTTTCCATTAACAATTTATATATATAATTAGATCCACCATTTTCTTTCTTTGGCTAGCTTCACTTAGTGTTGTGTCCTTATCTAATGAAAGCTTCCACCACTTTAAGATCGAATATATTTAGTGGCCACTGTTAACCCTATTATTTTATGCATTCCAACATTCCCCACTAATAAATTTAATGACCCATTTCATTTCCCTTATTTGTTACCCTAATGGTTTTCTTTATTGCCTATTATAGTAAAAAATAATTTATCCATATCAGATCGCAATATATATAGTCTAGTCAAGTAGCCATGCAAACACGTAATCTTTTCGGTGTATTCTCAACTTTTGTTTGTTTGAGTTTTAATGCTTTGACGAATTTGGTTTTTAATCTTTGGTGAATTTGATAATGATGAATATAAATCATCGACCTCAGTAGGATAAGATAAGACGACAATAAAGATAAGACATGTCTCAACGTGACAGAGGATTTCCTTCTTCTTTCTTTATAAAATTATTTGACAATTTGGTTTTAACCGTAATTTTATAGGTGTTTTTCACTTTGAATTGAAAATGTATTGATTTTGTAACTAATGAACTTTTTTTTATCGTTGGGCTTATAAGACGTTTTTTTTAGAAAATATGCTAGCTTATATACAAATTTGAAATAATTTGTATCTTTAAAAAAGAAAAAGAAAAAAAAATTGATTGACAATAACATTTTGTTATGCCCACAATGCAAGTACTATTTATCTCAATATTCTTTGTACTTGTCCCCAATCAATTTGGAAACAAATGAAAAAAAACAAGTATTTGTCCTTTTTTTCCCTATAATATTATTTTTCTTGTTTATAATACTAGACAAAAAAAATTAGATGTAAAATTGTGTTTAACTATAATTTATATTGTATCCATCCCACTATTCTCTTTGAAGCATGCTTGAGAAATTAGATCAAGGAAATGACATAACTAGAATAACAATGAATACATATAAATAACACGACGTAATTTCTCATCGAGTACAATTGATAGATAGGAGGAATTAGGTTTGGAGTTAAAGACAGATAAAAAAAAATAGTTATATGAGTCGAGGTTGAATATAGTGTGCAACACCCAACCAAATACCCAACTTCAAAAGTTACATTTTATCTACAAATAGTCTTAATAGTTTTACACTATAAATTAAAGTGTTGTTGTATAGATAAAATTAGTATTATGATGAATATATATAATCAAAATTGAATGATATCTCATGTTTTTAGCTTGAAAAACTTACATAATAATGATTAAGTATTTAATTTGCTCACCTATAACTAAAATTGATTTTTTTTCATTCAGAAATATCTCACTTTAACTACATTTAACCTAATAAAGCATCGTTATTCATTACAATCCACTTGTCACAAATTCTTTAATCGAGAAAACCTTATTTATCTCGTGTAAGAGTCAAACTAGAGGTGCTCTCTTTCTCTGATATTTGAATTCGACCTTTTTACAACCACTAGTCGAATCTAATTCATGGTTGCGCCAAAACAATTAATTATCACCAATAAGTGCTTATATCAATTATTGCATTATCTTTGTAATCAATCCAAGCATTGTGTGTGCTTGCTTATAATTGTTCTTCATTTAGGTAATTGACATGTTCATTATGCAAGATTACAAAGATTCAATTAAAACAAATATTGCTTCATTTTCCACTTTGAAAGCAACATATTGGTTACTTTCAATCCTTGATCTAACTCTATTATTTGTTAATATTTAAAGATAAAAACAAACAGACATTATAAAGGTAAGAGCTTTCCAAATTGATAATGGTGGTGGCAAATAATTTAATAATTATTATTATTATTATCAGCACTTAAATATGAATTCCATTTGTTTAACTTCGTGATCGTGTTGTAAATCTATATAACAGAACTATTAATTAGAATATCATTATCTCCTTTGACTCTTCATGACCTTCACAAGACATTTGATTTCTTTTTTTAACCTAGATATATATTATAATCATTTTAAATTTTCTATTTGTTTTTAAATAAAATTAATTCATTAAAAAACAGGAATAAGTACATATATTATTCCTAATGTTCTTCTAAGTTATTTGTTGGTAATTTTTTAATTTTCACTATAATTTAGTTACCTTTGCAAAAGTATATATGAAATAGTGAATTGGTTTTATTTGAAAATACATAAAAGAAAATAACTAATATAACATAAGTTTTAATTTTTTTATTATTTATTTTAAATTTCTTGTATTTAATAATTAATTAAGTAGTACTAATGCCCCTTATTAAAGGACAGAAAGGAAGAGAGGACAGTCTCTTTTGAAGGGGTGGAAAGTAACCTACCTCTCAGATATATGGCAATATATTCTTCAATAGGTTGTTTGAAATTGGGTTATTTGAGATTTTCATTGGATTTTTTTGAAAAGTATTTGTTCAAGAAAATAAATAGATTATTTGGATTTTTAATTTGTTAAATAAAATATGAATTATGTATTTGGATTGATTAATTGGTTGAAAATAAATAAGATATAATAGATGACTTTTTGGTAAAAATAATAAGGAGTTCTTAGAGTTCATGATTTGATATTAGGTTAGTTAAGGTTTTTATTGAGTTTTATAGAAAAAATATATATTATTAGTTGAAAAAATAGGTTAATTGAATTTTAGTTAATTGAATTATTATAATATTTTTCAAAGAATCGATAGTATAAACACTTATTTCAATCAATTCAAATCTCAAATAATACATTTTCTTTTATCAAATAATAATTTTTCAAAACCCATTCTAAAATAACATAAATTCAATAAGAATTCGTTTAATTTGGGATGTTTAATTCTATCTATATCATATAGCTATCAATATAATCATCAAATTACTCATTTTATAAACTAAAATATTTATACTTTATTTTTATTAAATTTGAAATAAAAACAACATTTTAATAATTCAACCAAATTAAAAACTTAACTAACATATATTTTTACCCAACATGGTTCATTCTTAACATAATATCCAAACAAATAACCCAGATCAAACAAGTTGTTAAATAGATCCCCAAATAGTTGGGGATGACCAATAATGTCTTTAACAGTCCTTAAAAAGGGTTATCTTTTTGTAGTGGAACAACATGTGTGTATATGTGGTTCTTATGTCATGCACACTTAAAACAAAAAGGGTTGGATGAATAAATAAAATAAAATAAAATAAATAAGTTTATTTGTTCTTCTTCTTCTTAATTCTTCATCTTCTCCGATGAGATGAAATCCCACTGAGAAAAAAAATTGAAGCATCTCCAGATGTGCATAGCACTGTGTTAGGCAACCAATTAACAGTTCTTAATTGCTCATTTTCTCCATTTTTTTAATTATCAATCTCTACACCAAACCCAATATTGAACCAAAACCCTAGCTAGGATATTCTATCTTTATTTCACTTTTCTTTTTATTAGGACTTTTTTCTTTTAAGATTAACACAAGTTTTCATTTATTGTTTAGTCAATGCATACAAGATACAAAAATAAAAATGAATTGTTTGACATATGTAAAATATTAAAATAACTAATTACATAGTTCAAATGTTTAGTGTATCGACTAAAAGATCTTTCAAATTCGATATGCACCTAGAATGGTAATTTTTTAAAATATAAAATAAATAAAGATTGAATATGTGGTTTTTGCTATTAAAAATAAAGTTGCATCTTATAAAATGAAAAGTGGTGTGTAACTATATATTATCAAAGGTACCAAAATCAAAATTTATTGGCTTATCATATTCTTAATTTCTCAATTGATCCAACATTTGCTTTGTAGATCAATTACACTTTATTTGTAATTATATGTAAATCCAAATTGTGTAATCTATATTATATTAACAATGTTTCATTAGTCAATTTATCTAATACATTATAAGAAAAATAAAGTGTAAGAATGAGAAAATCAAGAATAAGAAGGAGATCAAACTTGTCTGTATTTTTTATTTGTATTTATTTTTTTAGTTTTCATGAAAGATGCATAATTTATAAATATGAGTTATTACTATTTTTTGCAATACATTATTAACATAAAAATCTAATTTAATCATTCATTTTTTTTTTTTAGAAAACGGTTAAAACCATTTTATTAAAATTCCAAAAGTGGGAGGGTCAAGAATCAAAGTTAGACAACTCTTAGCTATGATTAAAAGATAACAATCAAACGACCTTAAAGAACCTAATTAGTAACGATCAAACATACGAGAAACATTCACTTTTAGAACATGGGTAAAGTAATTAACACTAACAAACATTTGGGACTTTGCTTTAGTTTGTTTTACTTAATTAAATTGTGAGTCATCTAGTTAAGTACTGTTTAATTAAACAATCCTCTTTTGTATGTTATCTTGTTTAAGACCAACTATGTGTCTTATCTAATTCAATTAACATGCAGTATAAAGGTTAAACGCATTAAATGATCAGGAGAGATATCCTTGAGGATCTCAGCCACATCTTCTTCTTCTTTAACATGCTTCCATTTGTGACAATTTTTCATTTAGGGGAGACATAAACTTCAAGCCCAAAAGAGCTTAATTAGTCACCCTTACACTTTCAAGGAAAATTCACTACTTTACTATTGAAAGAGATGTGGATCAATTTGGGTTCTCCAAAGCTAACTTTTTTTCACATAACATTGATGATGTTATGGAATGAATTGATTTTTTTTCTACTAGAGTTGAGAATAGGGATGGCAAGTAGTGAAGTATCCATTCTCGAACCCAATTTTCATTTGACTACCCGACCTGAACCCGACGGGTATTTATACTTTTACCATCATCCCCAATTCATCGGGTACCCGATCCCCGACAGGTACCCCATCACTCGATTAAAAAATGTATAAGATTATAATTAAAGATTAAAAAACACAACTTTAATAAATAATTTTAAAATTAGTAATATCAAAATGTTAAAAATACAAATAAAAACATTACTTACATGCATACCTATTTTGTAGATTTTAGTGAAAATAAACTAGAGTGGAGAAAAAAACTTGAAAAAAAAATAGAGATTAAATATGAAGAATGATGAGAAAAAAGTAATATTTTGTTATTAAAATAAAAGTTAAAGTTAAGATTTATGTAGAGAAGTATTGTTTTGTTTGAAATATAAAAAAATTTAAAGTTTCATTGTTGTGTATTTATGATAATATTTAGAGGGGTGTGTGAATAAAATTAAATTAATTGATGTATTTATGATATACTGTAATTATGAAGCATTTGAAAAGTCACACATTAAACTTTAATAAAAAAAAGTTAATATTAATATAGTTGGGTATCGGGTTTGGGTTTCGCACACTTCCCATCTCCGACCCCGTACCGACCAGAAACCTTCTCCCCCGACACCAACCCCGATTTAAAATATCCGAACCCGACTATTGTTGAGTTATGGAGCCTACACTTATAATAAACTCTACATTGTTAATTAAAGTTTATTGGATTTTCTTTTTTTGGTTTTGAGCTTGGGCCTGACCAAAGTTATTTAGGTTTATTACCTAAATGTTTACCCTATAAATATGTGATTATTAAGGGTTTACATGGTGAAGAAGACAGAATTCTAGAGAGATAAAGTGTGAGACAAAAACTCTGTATTTCTTCTTCTTCTTCTTCATAGTGAAATATGGTGGTGGCTGAAGTGGATGTAGCTCAATTTGAGTGAACTACTATAAATCTGTGTGTTCTTGTGTTCTTCTTTCTTGTGTTTTTTACATATTGTTTCAAGCTGGTCGGATTTGGGAGATACAAATCCTAACAACTGGTATCAGAGCAACTAGGCTAGATCTGAGCATTGGAAATGATGGAAAGTGAGAACAGTATAGGATATTGGATTGGAAGATTTGATGGGACAGATTATGCCTTCTGGAGAATGCAGATTGAAGATTATCTTTATGGAAAGAAGCTTCATGTTCCTTTGAGTGAGAAACCAGAGAAGATGGATGAAGCTGAATGGAAACTCCTTGATAGACAGGTTTTGGGAGTTGTCCGATTGACGCTAGCCAAGACAGTTGCTCACAATGTAGCAAAGGAGAAGACCACCATGGGTCTGATGAAAGCTCTTTCTGATATGTATGAGAAACCATCTGCTAACAACAAGGTACACTTAATGAAAAGACTCTTTTACTTAAGAATGGTTGATGGTACTTCTGTCACTACTCATTTGAATGAATTCAATACAATTGTGAATCAATTGCTATCTGTTGAGATTGATTTTGGGGATGAAGTTAGTGCCCTGATTTTGTTAGCATCTCTACCAAATAGCTGGGAACCTATGAGGGCAGCAATTAGTAATTCAGTTGGAAATGCTAAACTGAAATTTGTTGAAGTTAGAGATCGTATTCTTGCTGAAGAGGTTCGTAAAATTGATTCTGGTGAAACATTCAAAGGTTCTGCTCTGAATGTGGAAAATAGGGGAAGAGGTAATGATAGAAATTTCAACTAAGGTAAGAGCAGATCTATGTCAAGGAGCAGGAGGAGTCAGTCCAAGTCTGGGCAAACATTTGAGTGTTGGAATTGCGGTAAACAAGGTCATTTAAAGAGGAACTGCAAAGCACCGAAGAAAAATGGTGATGATAAAAATGATGCAGTCAACGTTGTTACAAAATCTGTCACTGATGCGTTACTTATGTCTGTTGATAGCCCGATAGATTCATGGATTTTGGACTCGGGAGCGTCTTTCCACACCACTGCCCACAAAGAATTAATGGAGAATTATGTGGCTGGAAACTGTGAGAAAGTTTATCTCGCAGATGGTGAGGCACTGGATATTGTTGCATGGGGGACATCAAATTAAAGATGGCAAATGGTTCTGTTTGGAAGATTAATAAGGTGAGACACATTCCATGTTTAATGCGCAATTTGATCTCTGTTACACAACTTGATGAAGAAGGTCACAATTTTAGTTGTGGAAATGGTGCATGGAAAGTGACTAAAGGAGCAATTGTTGTTGCTCGAGGTCACAAAACTGAAACGTTATACACGACTTCAACTTGCAGAGAATCAGTTGCTGCTGTAGTTGATGAGTCGAAGAATAGTGAGCTGTGGCATTGCAGGTTAGGCCATATGAGCGAAAAAGGGATGAAAATTCTTTTGAAGAATGGACAGATTCCAGAATTGAAGTCTGTTGAACATCAGTTATGTGAAAACTGCATTCTTGGAAAACAGAAACGGGTGAGTTTCTTAAAAACTGGGAAGGAGCTCAAGAAAGAAAGACTAGAGTTGGTATACACTGATGTGTGGGGACCTGCACATGTTTCTTCTATTGACGGATCATACTACTATGTGACTTTTATAGATGATTCAACAAGAAAAGTATGGGTTTACTTTATAAAACACAAGTCTGAAGTATTTTCTATTTTCAAGAAGTGGAAGGCTTTGGTTGAAAATGAAATAAATCAGAAAGTTAAGTGCTTGAGATCCGACAACGGAGGTGAATATATCAATTCAGATTTCAAAGAGTATTGTGCTGAGAATGGGATCAGTATGGTGAAGACTGTTCCCCGAACGCCTTAAAAGAATGGAGTAGCTGAACGAATGAATCAAACACTGAACGAGCGTGCTAGAAGCATGAGATTGCATGCAGGGATCAAACAGTATGGTGAAGACTGCATGAATGAATGAATCAAACAGTATGGTGAAGACTGTTCCCCGAACGCCTTAAAAGAATGGAGCAAGCTTGTATGAGATTAACAAGCTTAAGAAAGAGTTGTCTGAAAAGTTTGCAATGAAAGATTTGGGTGCTGCAAAACAAATCCTTGGGATGAGAATTTTCAGGGATGAAGAAGTTCTCAAGCTTTCACAAGAAGAATATGTGAAGAAAGTTCTTAGTAGGTTCAACTTGTATGATGCAAACCAGTTACTACCCCCTTAGCTAGTCACTTCAGGCTATCTAAAGATCAGTCGCCTTCAATAAAGGAGGAGAAAAATTACATGGCAACTGTTCTGTATGCCTCTGTCATTGGTTGTATTATGTATGCGATGGTTTGCACAAGACCAGACATAGCACATGCAGTGGGAGTTGTTAGCAGATTCATGAGCAATCCGGGTAGACAACATTGGGAAGCAGTAAAGTGGATACTTCGATACTTAAGAGGAAGTACATGTCTTGCTTTGTGTTTTCGAAAGTCTAATATGGGTTTGGAAGGATATGTTGATGCTGACAATGGTGGTGATGTTGATAATAGGAAGAGCACAACAGGGTACATTTATACTCTGGGAGGTACTGCAATCAGTTGGGTTTCAAAATTGCAGAAGATTGTTGCTCTTTCTAGTTGTGATGCAGAGTATGTTGCTGTGACAGAAGTTGCTAAGGAGATGATGTGGTTACAACCTTTTTGCGAGAATTAGGTCAAGACTACGAGGGAAGTGTGTTGCGATGCGACAGTCAGAGTGTCATTCATTTGGCAAAGAATCATGTTTATCATGGCAGGACGAAGCATATACAAGTTCGTTATCATTTCATCCGGTCAGCTTTAGAAGATGGAGTATTAGCTCTTGAGAAGATTCCCGGGAGTGAGAATCCAGCTGATATGTTGACGAATACTGTGACAAATGAGAAACTGAAGTTGTGTGCAACTTCAGTTGGTCTTCTTCGTTAAGACACCGAATGGAAAGTCACTACCGATCGAGAAATGATGAAGTGAGTCTCCAAGTGGGAGATTGTTGAGTTATGGAGCCTACACTTATAATAAACTCTACATTGTTAATTAGAGTTTATTGGGTTTTCTTTTTTTGGTTTTGGGCTTGGGCCTGACCAAAGTTATTTAGGTTTATTACCTGAATGTTTACCCTATTACCCTATAAATATGTGATTATTAAGGGTTTACATGGTGAAGAAGACGGAATTCTAGAGAGATAAAGTGTGAGGCAAAAACTCTGTATTCCTTCTTCTTCTTCATAGTGAAATCTGGTGGTGGCTGAAATGGATGTAGCTCAATTTGAGTGAACTACTATAAATCTGTGTGTTCTTGTGTTCTTCTTTCTTGTGTTTTTTACAAATTGTTTCAAGCTGGTCAAATTTGGGAGATATAAATCCTAACAACTATCGGAGACCCAAGAATATTAGAAACCCATTACCATTCCTAGTGGAGAATAATGAAAAATTATTTCAATTATCATTTATGTGAGAACGGCATTGAGAAATGTAAAATCAATGGGAGAAATGTAAAGCACCCAAAATTTCTTGTAAGGATCCGCCCATGTTTGGAATAATTGAACGAAAACAAATCACGATCTATTAGCTCTTCTAATATAGAGCATTGAAAGTTAATATCGTTTGTTCTTCTTTTTTTCCTATATGTCTTTTAATGGAGATGTCTTTGGCTTCATAATTGTCCTTTAAATTTTTGTTTGACTATTTTTACATAATTCTGCAACAATCTTTGTCTAAATGTAAAATTATAAAATAAAAATTACTTTCAAATTTTTATTTACACTATTTTCTAAAAAGTAAAAAAAATTGAACTTCTTAAGAAAAATTGAAAGGGAAGCAATTTTTACAATATAGAATTTACATAGGACAAATTATGTGATAACTCCCTTGGTTTTGATTCTTGTTTATGAGTACATGTACTTTGTATTTGTGGATTTTTTATCATATATATATCTAGGGGTTTCTTATATTCTTTTGGTCATTTCATTTATTTGTTTATTGTTCTTATATTTCCATGATATAAGAGTGTGTATAGAGCATATTGAATATTCAAAGTGTCATATGTCAACTTTAGTTATGATTTATTTAAGAGACTTGATCTAGTTAGTTTTAAATTGAAAATAATGTAATCTCTATGTTCTCTAACATTTTTTTATTTAGCTTGAACAAAATTTAGTCTATTTAAAAATGCATTCGCAACCTGAATTATAGACCTTCTTAATGAGATGAAAGAATATAACATGATTTTTGCTCGGTTTTAAACTTGTTTTATTCTTACGACTTATTTGTTCTCATATGTGATTTCCTTGGTATTTAGAACAATGACCTTATAAAATATATTAAGAAAATTTTCAATATGTAATGTACCACTAATTGAATAATTTGAATTCGAGAGAATGACAAATGGGAAATCTTAAAATTTTGATAAACAAATATGTTTTTTTAGGTAATTACTGGTATATTCTTCCATCTTTGCTTTTAAAGCTTTTACTTATGGGTTAAGTTAAAATTTGAAAATTCCTTTTTTTTTTAAAGGTGGAAATTTAAAATATAAATTGCAGTAGTTTATGACACTTAAATACTTAATTGGGGAACAATAATATATATTTTTAAGTTGTAAATTCTGAAATTGTCAGATCTTTTTGTTTCAAATATATATTGATTTGAAAATGTCAGATCTTACATGTTTATAATATATTTTATTTAATATATTACGTGGCAGATTGCATGCATTTCTTTCTTTAATTTTATTTTTTATGAGAATGTTCTGTTTTTCCTATTTTATTATATGATAAGTAATATTCGAGGATTGGATTTCTTATTTTTTATTTTCGCAATAAGAAAAAACATAGAAATAAATAAATTATTAATATTAATATACATTAGAGCCTAGAGATATTCTGAAAATAAAATTAAGAACCTTTTTGCCGAATTTATTCATTTTTAAAAATAGAAATTACAACTTTTGGTTTTTTATAAAGCGCATTTGATATATTATATATTGGGGCGGTGTGAAAGATGTTTGGATATTCAATCTTATATTCAATAATTTATATTCAACCTGTTTTAAACTAATGTTAAAACAACTCATTAAAAAAAGTAATTTTTTTTAATATAATAACAATTTCAAACAAATTTATTTATTAAATATATTCTTAAAATCAAGTTGGTATATTTGTAATTTTTCTTCGAAAATCAAACATTACGAGTTCAAACCAGTTTGATTCAGTTATTTGAATAACTATAATCGACCATATACTAAATAAAGAGTTAAGACCTTACTTTATCCTATAACCAGCTAAACAAATAAATTTCGGTTCGAATTGGGTCGGTACGGTTGGGCTTATTAGATCCATTTAAATGTTCATTACAACTACATAGTTTTTTATTTTTAATTTGACTTTAGACTTATATACTATCAATTTTTGTATGTACATTGATTAATTTTACAAATCATTTTCAAATTGAGATGTTCAAATGTTCTTGTATATCATGAATGAGAATTTAAATTTGAAATTTGTGGGTTTATTTGTACCACCTCTGAACCGGATTGGTTTGATTTATCTTACTATTAAATTTTCCGTTTTTAAATTCTATTTTCAATTAAGAGAAGTTAATTAGACATGTCTATATACATTATGCATTTGGGACACATACTCTGTATTTATTTTTGTTTTTAATTCCTAACAAATAATTATTAGCTTCATTTATCAGCTACAATTTATTGTCTTTTTAAAAATATGATTACTAGAATCAAATGGGTAAATTTTTGTTATCTTACACAAAAAAAAATATTAGGTAGTCAATTAAAGCTTTTTTTGAATCATTCTGTCAAAAAATAAATAAACAAATTGTCTGTCTAAAAAACAATAGTCTATTTCTAAAAATGTTAAAAAATCTTTTTCTTTTTTTGATCAAATCTCTATTAAAAAAATTGTATTTAATTCAATTAAAATTCATCTTTATCAATTTCACTTTTTTATTTTTATAATATAAAAAATAAATGAGTGTAATTATGACAAAATAAAAAATTTAATGAAAAACTACCCAAAATTAAAATTAATAAATGCTAAAATTGTCAAATTGGACTATTAGTTAGTTGATGGTCAATTAAAAATTATAACTTTTTCTTTGAAACTTGAGACTTCTTATTGTTAATGTTATATACAAAACGACGTTTTATCTTAACGATTTCAAACACCATTAACTTATTATTTACGTGAAATTTACAAATAAATAAACTAATTAATGCCACTATCGAATTGAGAGTCTTGACTAAAATCGGTAGTCAAAATCATCGATTAATTCGTTGAAATTCGATAGTTAAATTAGTAAAATAAATCTTTCGTTTATTTATAAATGACACAAAACCGTTAAGATATTTTTTTTTATAACTTTAACAATAAGGAGCTCCAAAATATGAGGTTGAAAAAAAATGGTTCAAAACCCGATTAACTATAATAAAAAAAAAAGCTCGAATTTGACCTTCCAATGAAAAATGAAGATATATTTGTTGTTTTTTTAAAGTACAAATTAAAATAAAGGTAAAAGACATGAATCTAAACTTATGCTGTAAATATGTAAAACATGAGTCCAACCAAATTCTTATTTTAATTACTTGTCCCTTCCGATCATCTCTTTCTCTCTCTTCTCCCTTATATAATATGATGATCATCTTAATTCATTTTTCATGCATCTAAGCCATTCTAGCTCCATAAAAATGGTGAAATTCTCAAAAGAATTAGAAGCTCAACTTATTCCAGAATGGAAAGATGCTTTCGTTAACTATTCTCAACTCAAAAAACATGTCAAGAAAATCAAGCTTTCTAGAATCCCTAAACATGTTCCAGATATTTCGACAATCCCCGATTTCGGTTTATCTGTTTTCGACCCTTTTCGATCCCTCTTCAGAAATATCTCCGACCGTCTCCGACGTACCGGAAACAAGCAGGAGATGATCATTCAGGTAAACTATAATTTATGGATTACGTGTTTTGTTTTTGTTTTTGTTTTTGTTTTTGTCATGCAAATACTTTTTGGAACGGTTTTATATCAATTATGTCACGTTACCATTGTGAATACTACAACAACCCACAAAAGAAAAATATAATCTTTTCTCCTTTTCTTTTTAATTTAATATAATTTTTTAGGTGAAGAGTAAGGTTCGATATGGAGAAGATGACGAAGAGAAGAACCAGGACGATGGCGATGACGACGACGAAGAAATTTACGAAACAGAACTTGTGCAGTTGTTTTCGGAACAAGACGAGGTAATTTAATTTCATTTATGTAATTTTATTAAAGTTTAATTAATAGTTTTATAATCGTGATTAATTAATTTGTAGGTGAGGATTTTCTTTGCTTGTTTAGATGAAGAACTTAACAAAGTAAACCGGTTTTATAAAACAAAAGAGGATGAATTTCTTGAAAGAGGAGAAATACTTCAAAAACAGCTTCAAATTCTTATTGATCTCAAACAAGTCCTTAACAATTGGCGTAAAAAGACCAATTTGTCCCCGGCTGGTAGTAGAACCGGTTTAACTGGATTCCTGTCTCATTCATCTTCCTTCTCTCCGACCCGGAATTCTGATGTTTCAGGTTAGTTAATTACTTTTTTTTACCATGTGAGGGTAATATTGTCTTTTTACTTATGACTTATTAGGGTCTGTTTGGTATATATGTTAAAATAATTTATTATATGTTACATCATATATTGCTAGCTACCATCGTCAGCAAAACTCACTTCTTTATAGATTTCGTTACTCTTGTAACAACCCAACTTTTTTTTATATATATATAAATTAATTAATTTGTAATTTAATTAATAAAATTGAAAATAATTATGTCATGCAGAAGTACATAGTGGATATACTAGTGAAACTATGGATCAAGAGGCATCGTCACAAGCTGATGAAGTTATTGCTACACTTGAAAAAAATGGAGTGAATTTTATTAATGCGGCATCGAGATCAAGAACAAGGACAAAGAATGGGAAACCTAAGGTTTCAATGAAGATCGATATCCCGGCTAATACGCCGACGAGAACCATATCGGCTCTTACCTCGATGTTATGGGAAGATTTGGTAAACAATCAGAAAAAGGATAATCCGGGAGAGTATATAAATCGAAAGAAGATTCAATGCGCGGAAAAGATGATTAGGGGAGCTTTTGTCGAGCTTTATAAAGGCATTAATCTACTCAAAACATATAGGTAAATTTGTACTTATTTTAATTAATAGTAGATGCACGAAAATATGTTATATTAGTTGTTTACAAAAATAGTTTTTTATTTTTCAGCTCTTTGAACATGATGGCGTTTACGAAGATACTTAAAAAGTTTGATAAGGTATGTAAAATAATTCTCACTCGAGTTTCAAATATATACACTAAAAAGAAAAACCAAGATTTCAAAATATTTTGTAATTTATTGATCCATTGTTAAATTTTCTTTGTAAATTATTAAAATCTTTATAAATAAGTGAGTAATTTATTCATATAATTTTTTTAAAAGAAAAAACAATTATTATGATAGTCATATAATTCATATCAACCAAACATTTATAATTTTTGTAGAGAATACTCCAAATCTATTAGAAGAAATACAAGACATGCTTGGAAATAAGTTTTTATTATTTTTCTTTAAAAGAAAATAATTCTTTTAACAAAAAAAAAAACTGATTTTATTGTGAATAAGAAAACATATTTATGGTGGTAAGTTATAGATATTAGAAATCAATAAAAACCAAAAATAATGTAATATGTCACATATAGACTCTTTTTGTACCATATTGCTTGTAATATTATAATTAAATTGAAGTAAAGTCCCATTTGTTTTTCGAATTCTCATAGTTTTCCATTTAGTTGTGATATAAATTATAATACCTTATATTTTTTATTGGTTTGATTTTTTAAATGATTTATGCATTATAAAAAATAAATTCTTGGCATAACATTTTTATTTATTTATACATGCCAATATCATTTATAATACTTTTAAATGTCCAATTACATTAAATGTTATTATTAATTACATAATTGAGATTATTTTGATGTGATGAATTATTAAATAGGTAGCAAATCAGCAAGCATCAGCAAGTTATCTCAGAGTAGTAAAGAGATCTCATTTCATAAGCTCAGATAAGGTAATTATATATATATATATTTGCCAATTTTTTTTCTAAAATTATGTTTTAAATTACAAAACTCTATATGAAAATTGACTTATTTCTTTCAAATAGTCTAATTCGATATTTTAACTTTCTTGACCAAAAAAATTAACATTCTTTACGTGTTATCAGTGGTTTTTAGTCTGATTTTTTAACTCGATTTAAAGAAATTTTTTTTTTTCACTATGAAAAGTTAAAACCAATGGTTCATAATGCAATTTAGTAAAGTTATGTTAAACAAATCTATAAATCATTTATTTTCTAATATTGTATACTTTGTTTAATTAACCCATTACCCAATTATGCAATTTTTCCAAAAAACACAATTTCATAATTTCACACCATTAAAATCCCATCTCTTACAACTGTCAATGAAATGTCATCCCTATGAGCATTAATTTCTTTTTCTAGGTAATAGAACAATACATATCATATAATAAAAACCCATAAAAAATGAGTCTTTTACATAAAAAGATGCATAAAATCCTGTGGAATACAACTCATTCCAAAAGAAGGATGAGCATTATACTTAATTAACCATTTTTTATATGAAGTCAAACTTGCACTCAATTAATATCATATTTAGGTACAAAATAAAAGCTTATTGGTTACCATGAGTTCTTCTAAGCAACAAAATTATTTATTTATATCATATTAAATAGTGTTGTAGGGTTTAGATTAATTTAATATAGTGAAAGAGTCGTACACATAATTAATAAATTATTTTAATGATATTAATTGTGGTGGAAACTAGGTGGTTAGGCTAATGGATGAAGTGGAGTCTTTGTTCACAAAGCACTTTGCCAACAATGACAGGAAAAAGGCAATGAAATTCTTGAGACCTCAACAACACAAAGAATCTCACATGGTCACCTTTTTTGTTGGTAATTATTTTTTTAATTAATTACGCATTATAGATATTCATCGTAACCACACACCATGTTACTTACGTAAGTTCTTACTTAAAAAATCGAATCAACGAAATAAATATTCAACTAGTTGATCTCTCGCTAATGCTGATTCTTACTAGTTGACTAATGCTGTCTAACTATACATCCACTACTATATGTAATCTTTTACATGGATGGTGATTAGGCAACCATTAACTATTTGAAAATTAATTTATTAATACATTCTTAAGATTAATTGTTTTTAATCTTAAGAAAAAAACAGTAAATGTTGTTGATATATATGTTAAAAATATAACTAAGAATGTTGTATTGGACTAAAGAGTATAAAATGTTATTTTATCTTTAAAAAGAAAAAACTTAAAAATTAATGGGAAAATTTTGAAATCTCATTTTGTTTTATTTGAATCCCCAAACTTTGATTTCTTTTTTGAAAGAATTAAAATTTAAAGATGAAAATTATTTAATAAAGTTTTTTTTGTGTATTATTGGCAGGATTATTTACTGGTTCATTTGTAACACTTTTTAGTGTATATGCAATTTTGGCACATTTTTGTGGTATGTTCTCTGCTAAGGCGGAGTCGGGTTATATGGAGACTATTTATCCTGTTTTCAGGTTAATTTTTTGATTAATTTATTTATCATTATTGGTTTAAGATAACTTAGTAATAATGTTAAAATTATTTTTCGGTTATTCAGTATGTTCGCGTTGCTTAGCTTGCACTTATTCATGTATGGATGCAACCTACTCACATGGAAAAACACGCGAATTAATTACAACTTCATATTCGAGTTTCAACCGAGCACAGCTCTAAAGTATCGCGATGCTTTTCTTCTATGCACGTGTTTGATGACTTCTGTCGTCTCAGCCATGGTTATTCATCTTGTCTTGCTCTCCAATGGATTTACAGCAGAACAAGTCGATGGCATTCCAGGGATTTTACTGTTGGTAAGTACATTTCATTAAAAAATATAATTTTTTTTCTTTAGGATATACGATTATTTAACTCTATTTGTTTTTTTTCTAATCAGATATTTGTTACGTTACTGATATGCCCGTTCAATATCATTTATCGTCCAACACGATATTGTTTTTTGCGTGTCTTACGCAACATAATATGTTCTCCATTTTACAAGGTGAATTAATTGTTTCCCTAATTTGTGCCTTAATTTCATCTATTTTTGATGTATTTATTAAATTTCTTGTATTGGAAACAATGGTATTTCCAGGTCATATTGGTAGACTTCTTCATGGCTGACCAATTGACTAGCCAGGTAGCCTTTTTTTCTATATTTTATTTATTGTTTCTAATATGAAAATAACTCACACAATCATCCACTCATCAAATTCAAAACCATGAATTCTTTCTTTCAAATATTCCCATGTATTATTATGTTGTTTTATTTAATTAACAATTAATCTAACCAATAATTTTGCCAATGTCAAACAAATACAGATTCCTTTGTTTAGACACATGGAGTCAACCGCGTGTTATTTTATAGCCGGGAGTTTCAAGACACATCGATACGAAACATGTAAATCCGGGAGAAAATTCCGAGAGATCGCTTACTTCATCTCCTTTGCTCCATACTATTGGCGAGCGATGCAAGTAAGACAATGTTTCACTACTTATAATAATTTGGCCTTTTTAGCAAGATTTTGTAGTTAATTATGATTAAAAACAAAAATGACATTTAGTGTGGAAGGAGATGGCTTGAAGAGAAGGACATTAGCCAATTGGCTAACCTAGGGAAATATGTGTCGGCCATGGTTGCGGCTGGGGCCCGGTTAACCTATGCAAGTCAACCGGATCATTTGTGGATGGCCATTGTAATAATCACGTCTGCTTTAGCCACGGTTTATCAACTTTATTGGGACTTTGTCAAAGATTGGGGATTCTTTAACCCTAAATCCAAGAACCCATGGCTAAGAGATGAACTCATTCTTAAGAACAAGAGCATATATTACTTCTCCATTGTAAGTTCTTTCTACTACATCTTGTTATATTAATTTAATCAATTTTTTTGTTTATTTAACATTGTATGAAACATTTATAGGCTTTGAATCTTGTCTTGAGAGTTGCTTGGGTGGAAACGGTTATGCGATTCAACCTCGGAGTGGTTGAGTCAAGATTGCTCGAGTTCTTACTCGCTTCTCTAGAGGTCATTCGGCGTGGCCATTGGAATTTCTATAGGTAATATTTTGTTACACACTTTATTGTTTTTGGTTAATTAAGTTTTTATAGTTAATTAATTAATTTTTAATGTGATTAACGGTATTGTCGGAGTAGGTTGGAAAATGAACACCTCACCAATGCGGGCAAGTTTAGGGCTGTCAAGAATGTTCCATTACCATTTCGTGAAACAGATTCAGACGATTAAAAGGCGAGAAATGAGGAATAAAAGTAAATGGGTACACCGAAAATATCGACATTATGCATCACATGATCAAGTGAAGGCGTCAAATTTATATCGCCACGGATCAAATCACGAAGATCAAGGTGATGTTTAGAATCGAGTGAACAGTTGGTAAAGCTTTGGGTGAAGATTTGGAAACCATTTGACTTATATTGACCCTTGTTCATGTTTATTTGTATGTAAATTGATTAGTGTTCTTATTAACTGTCATTAATTAATGTTGTGGTGTTTTTGTTATGTGTTGAGCTGTATCATGATTTGGAATTCCATTAATAATAATAACATGGCATGACAGCTTTATTTGTTTATCTTTTTTGGTTTCATTTGCTTTCTTATGATAAAAAGTGAATTCATACATTTAAAAATTATTCTTTTATTTCATTTTCTAATCACAATTTATTCTCAAACTAAAAAATCAAATATAATTCAACTTAGACCATTTCTAACTCAAAAATACATTCTTAACTCAAAATACAGTAATTATCACATCAAACAATCATTTAAAGACAAAAAAATCTACCATGTCTTCTTATTTTATTCCTTTCTTTTGGACGGTGACAAAATTAAGATTAGTTAAAGAGTTTTGAGAAACAAGAGCTAAATTGATATTATTTTTTATCAAAAATTCATCATTCATATGATCATATCCTTAACTAAAATTTCAAATTATTCTTATTTTATTTTTATATAATTTAAATATAGAAAAAATATTATAATAATTCAATCAAATAACTTATTTTGTTTTTATCAAATATTAACCCAACATCAAACAAACTCGAAGGGCTGAAAAAGAGTTTGTCAAAAGCTATTAAAATTATTGTTGTACTGGAAAGTTGTTTTTATTTTTGTTGTTGTTGTCAAGAAGAAATTATTTTCATCAAAGTAACTCAACAAAGGTTCTATGGTGTAGTGGTTAGCACTCTGGACTTTGAATCCAGCGACCTGGGTTCGACTCCCGGTAGGACCTTCATTTTTTTATAACTTTTTTCATTTTTTTAGTGATCTGAATTTGGATATATGGATGATGCTGCTATTGAAATGACAGAAATGTTCAGTGGTTTGAATCTTCATGGAGATAATAAATGTTTGGAAATGCATAATCTGTAAGAATACAAAGCTATGCGGATTGTTTTCTTGCCGTGTGCCCATCAAGTAATGTGCGTGTATTGCAATGGTGAATACGCGATTAAAGGGAATACACGATGCACTTGCTGCCATCACTTGATCGAAATCGAAGAAATAATTAATCCTTTCGGCCAAACCCCTAGTTAGCTTGCATGCATTAAAAGACTGCATGTAGAATTCTGACTATGACTTTCTATATACAAATACTACAATAATAATGGTTTTGCATTTCAAGTTACATAATGTTGTGGATTGAAAGTTAACTATGACTTTCTATATACAAATACTATAATAATAATGGTTTTGCATTTCAAGTTACATAATGTTGTGGATTGAAAGTTAACCTGCAATTCAATCCATTGCTGAAATCAAATCAAAAGAATTTCTCGACATCTAACGAGAGTTATGAGATAACAATCGAATTCATGACATTTGTTCTCTGAGTAACTACTCTTATTATTTGAGTGAAAATAATGGGTTTGTTTCTTATATTTGATACATGTAAAATTGTTGTATATTGTGTGGAGGACTATTGAAATATATTTATAACAATTACTAATATAATTATGTCACAATTTTTGGGTTAAAAGTTTGATTATTACATGTTTTATTTTCAGGACTTCATTATTATAAATAGGGATGACAACTATAATCTGTCGAATTATTTTTTATTTGAATTGTCATGTTAAGAACGATTTATGCTAAATTGATATTGATTTTATGTTGGTTGATGAACATAATATTGATTTGTATGGTTGGTTGAACTAAATGAAGTATCATTCATATGTATATAAAAGACTTGAATATCAAACATTTTGCAATGACTAAGACCTGAATAAGAGAAATATTAGTCTTGCTGTAATATATCCACAAAAGTAAGTAAGGGCGGAGATAAGATTTAAAATTTTTTCAAGCTAAAAACTTTAAATAAAATCTATCCAAACTAAAACCATAATAATATAAAGCAAACAAACAAAAACAAAATGTATCTAATTCTCTTTAACGACGAAAAAACTATCAATAACACTATTTTTCCATTATTATTGTGATTTACATACAAAATAATTTAGGTTTTTCGGGCTACATCCCAAATAAGTTACATAGATCCACCTTGTAAAAAAAAAACATAATAAAATGTCATATAATTTGAATTATGAGATAACATAATAAGATGCTATGTATATAAAATTTATAATGAAATTTGCATTTCCAAAAAAAAAATATAAAAATATATCTATAATCCAATATTATATTATATATATTATATATATATATATTTATTTGTAGTTCTACTCTCTATGATTCTATCCACGTAACTAGGAATGGCAATGGGGTGGTTTGGGGCGAGAATGCAATTACCATCCCGTCCCGTTTTAATTTCGGGGATTTTTTTAATATTATTTCCGTCCCGTTCGGTTTTTTTCAGTTTCGAAGAATCCGGCGGGACACCATTAATAATTTTTGTTTTAAAAAAATAAATAAAAATTATACAATAAAATTATATAAACGTATTTTTAATATAATATATATTATAATATATTAAAATTTTATATTATTATAAAGAAATAACCTTACTACTCTTATAAAATATAGCTCTTATAAAATATAGTGAGTAAATAAATATATTGGTGATTTAATAGATTTAATTATGTTTATGGTATTCGGTGCAGAATCGGGGTGAAATCGGGGTGGGTCGGGGCGGGGAACGCAAATACCATCCACGCTCCATCTCCGTTCAGTTTCGGGGAAAAACCGTCTCAAACAGAATAATTCGGTTCAATTTTCATAGTTTCAAATTGTCATCCTTAGACCTAACATTTCTGTCATTTTTTATATAATTTTATTTATATTATTAAAAATATATTTTAGTAATCTATTTCGGCACATCCATAATCATGAATTAGGGAGAAATATATTTTTATTTATTAATTCCATGTATATATTTTTTTTGTTTTTATATATATATATATGGGCTTATAATTAGTTGTATTTATTTATATACAGGCTTATTATATATTTGGACTATAAAAGAAAGGCCCATTTTGTGATGACCCAATTTTCATTAGACACTATAAAAAAAGAGTAAACCTAATTCATCATTCTAATTCGGCCGTCTCTCTCATCTTCTCATCGAGCAAAAATGGTGATCCTCTCTTAACCCTAATCCCTGCTATTTCTTCTTTCTTACTTCTGTATTCATTCACTTATTATTTGCTTCTTTTTTCAATTTCTTCAGCCGTTCAAGCGTTTCGTTGAGATCGGAAGGGTTGCCCTTGTCAACTATGGACCTGAATACGGTCGTCTTGTTGTCATTGTCGATGTTATCGACCAGAATCGGGTATAATCTACTTTCTCTTTCACAAAGTTGTAGATTTAAGATCCACGATTATTTCGTTATGTTTTTGGATCATGGGTTTTAATTGGGATATTTGAATGATATATTTGTATAGGCACTTGTTGATGCACCTGATATGGTAAGATCTCAAATCAATTTCAAGAGACTTTCTCTTACAGATATTAAGATTGATATCAAGAGGGTTCCAAGGAAGAAGACCTTGATTGAAGCAATGGAGGCTGCAGGTAAACACAATAATTATAGAAATTGAAATTTGAATGTGTTTATAATATGTGATTTTGATAAGTTTGGTTATCTCATAGATGTTAAGAACAAATGGGAGAGTAGTTCATGGGGAAGAAAGTTGATTGTGCAAAAGAAAAGAGCTTCTTTGAATGATTTTGATAGATTCAAGATTATGTTGGCCAAAATCAAGGTTTGTTTTTTTGAATTTGTGCAAATGGGTTAGGGTTTTTTAGGGTAAATATGGTTTTTGAGATGTTTATAAAATATGCAGAGAGCTGGAGTTGTTCGACAGGAGCTTGCTAAGTTGAAGAAACAGGCTGCATAGATTGTTACATGGTTCATGGCTGTGGCTTTTGTTTAAGTTTTAAGGTTGATTGTTTTTCTTTGTTAAGATGTTTCAAGAGAAGACTTTTCCTTTGTAAGATGACAATTTTGTTGTTATGGATGCTGGATTATATTTATGATTTTATTTTGGTCATTGAGACATAGCTTCAATTTATTTTAAGATTTTGAAATACTAATATAAACCCTTTTTTTGCATGTTTTCTTTTAATTTGATGATTAATATTATGATTTGAAAGTTTTTAATTCATGAGGTCTATTTGCTATTTGGGTGATTTTTGGATTGTCTTGGTGATCACATGTCTAGTTAGAGATCCTACAATTGAAAGGATAATGTAACAACAATTCAAATAAAGTGATTGAATACCAACTATGTCTATCCACCAGGAGTTGCAATATCATGGTTGTTCTCTTATCAAACTTTGTCTACTTCCTCTCTAATTTTCAATAACACACTAATTCTTTTTCTTTAGATCTCATAAACCATAGTACCAGGAAAACATAAGCATCTTATTTATAGTTGGTTACTAAAGTTTAGAATATAATGTATTATCTTTATCATGGGTTTTTCTTGATGAAGCAACTAGTGCACTTGACCAGCTTTTGACTACCATCATGAATGATTGTTGTCATTCATAAGAAAGGGTTGATGAACAATGTAAAAAAAAATGAAAATTGTGCAACTTATTTGACACAACTCATCCTAGTTGTATGTTGTTGTTGTTTATTAGGTTAACATTCTGAATTATTAAGAGATCTTGAGGGAGCAAATTCTCAACTAATAAAACTTGAAGAACTAAACAAGGTTTTGGATAGTGAAATCGATTATGAAAGAACAGAACTTATGAGGGCTTCTAGTAGAGGTCCTAGAGGATCAAGTAAACCCTTGTCTCATTTGGTTTTCCATGTTGAAATTAATAAAACCCCATCTACAGACTACGAGTTTCATGAGCCTGAAATCGAACTTGCGAAAAATCCTCCACTGCCCGTTCCTCTTAGCCGTCTCATTCGCCTCAACAAGCCTGAAATCCGCACAGCGAAAAAACTCTAGCTGGCCAATTTGAAATTTTCGTGGAACGTCATGTCGGACCGAATTTTGGCTGGTAAGATAGGTAAAGGTATTGATGAAACGACCATTTTTATTATAAACAAAATGGAGCTTCAACTTTGAATTGTGTCCGACAAAGGTTTGATGTTTTTTTCATAAAATAAAAAAAATGTCTTTTATCCTATCATATATTTTTGTTTTTAAAATTAATTTGTCACATTCATAAATGACATATTATTTTTAAATTGAGAATTTGTCTTTTTTTTAAGATTTATACATTTTAATTTGTTGAAAATATTTTTTTATTGACTAAAAAATATATGAATTAAGAAAAGATTTAAGAAAATCCAAATAGATTTATTTTTTTACAGAATTTTGAAGACAATAAATGCATTTTAAAATTTTTGAATAATATTTAATGTTTTTTTCTTCTTATAATTAAGAGTTATACTTAGATATTTTTCAATTGAATATTTTAAAATACAAATATTAATAACAATAAATATTTTGTTTTTTATTTAAATGATTTTTTGATATATTTATTATTATTGTTATTGTTAATTTGTTATTATATATATAATAATAATAAGTTTAGGTATAACTATCAACCAGTTTATACCTTATATGAAAGTGTAGTATATGCTTTCCTAATGATTTTTTATAAAATTTATTATATGTCAATTGCTGAATAATTTTCCAAAATAAATATCGTTTCAAATTATTGCATGGAAGCTTCAAAACCATTTGTCAAGAGACAAGAATGAGGATTAATAGCTATTCAGGTGGGTGACGCCCCGGTTCATCACAAATAGATGTACACATATTTTATTTTGTTTATATATATCAAAATGAAGTCGTTCTAGAGCTGTTCTGGTCTGATTCAGCTCGATTCTTTCGGGTCGATCGTTCATGTAAAGAAGGCATAACTAACATCATGTAAGAAAGTAATTATTCATGAAACCAAACCAAACCAAACACATTTTCTTTTTTAAATGGTAGGAGTAGTCAAACCTACACCATCTTTTTTATTTAAACAACCAACATCATATCCTTATATAGATGATAAATAAACTAACATATTTTCATGTTTGGAATGAAATAGAAAAACTTCCATTTCGTTTTAGGCTCAGAAAAAATCAAAATCTAAGGAAAGGAGACCATATTCTCATAGAAGAACAGAAAAAATCAACAAAATTAAGTAAAAAGATTTATGGTTTATGCCATTCTAGTAAGCAAGGCTTCAATTCTACATGTGTGCGAGAGAGAAGTACCTCGAAAAATCGCCTGGATTTTACACTCGACACACATTCTGTTCTCTTCCCTTTCTTGCTAAATACATCTGGAGTAGTAGTAATCTCTCTACGCCTTTGTTGTTATATCGTGCATGCATGCAAAAAGATAATATAACCTAACGGGGCAAAAGACATTCTGGTTCTCCAATTTTACCTAGACTCTAAATGGCGAACGTGACCCTGAAAACCTGAAATTTCAGCAGGTCTTGCTACGGAAGGGAGAAGTCAACAGCGAGAAGTGGCGCGAAGCTGAAACAATAAAAAAATATCCAGATATATCAAATACCTTAATGGACAATTTTAAAAGCTATCATCACTTACGCTTCTGTGATTTAGAGCCAGAAGTTGGAGGAGATTCATCCAGCGATATCAGATTCTTCAACGTGCGAACTGCAGGGAGAGGAGAGTAATCAAATATCAGGCACATCCATATGATTTATATATAGATTAACTCAGATAACATTAAAATTTCTATTATAAAAACTTATAAATTGTTCTAAACCTTTATCTTTTAGTATACACATCAAAATTTTGAACCAAATTAATCAGAATTTAATCCATTACACATTAGATTTCAACTCCTATTCAATAAATACTAACTTATTAAATCTGTCTTCATTCGATTATCTTATTATTTTTTATCAACCAATTTATATTCATTTGATAGTATCACAACCCTATATTTCTCATCTTCATATTGATTTAATGCTTTTACAGTTAGCACTATTTTGTATGTGTTTTCCTTTGTGGGGAGAGCATGTAGAATGAAAGGCATGCAACAATTAAAGGACTTTTATATTACCTTCTGAATAAACTGCATTCGTGGTGGCGGTTTCACCTGCTTCAGAACCATAACTTGCATTATCTGACACCAATTTTTTTTTACTTGATGATGAACTACGATTCTTCTTTCCAAATTGTAAAAGCCGCTTAAACCCTTTGGGTGATTCTTTCAACTGAGGTAACATCTCCGGCATTTCAGGAATCCTTTCCAATTTCAGGCCATTAGATCCAGAAACATGAATCTTGGAAGTTTCTGCAACTGTCATATCTAACATCACTGAAGGTGCTTTTGCATATTCTGAGTTTCCATCACATTTGTCATCAAAGGAAGATGGTCTAGCATAAGGGGCTTGATAAGGTTTCTCCACAGCCGAGTTCCCATCAAACTTTTGCTGCTTTTCCTCAGAAAGTCGAGTCATTTCCTGGAAATCAAAAACAATACACAACAGTTATTCATCGATAAATTAAATTACTGTGCATAATGCCCAACTGAAAACCTAAAAATGTAATTGGACTACTTGTATCTTTTCCTTCTTATTTTTTGTTCAGTTTCATTAATAAGCTCTCAGTTCAAGTCCCTTACCCACTTGATCTACCCTGGGTGGGTTGGACTGTTTGTTTCTTACATGCAATGATAGTGATTTTTTAGCTTATCAGTATATCTAATGTTCGCGATTCAACTTAATATTTAACAGATAAATCCACATAAGCCTTACCTCATGTGCGACAATCCGATCCTGTTTTCCACCTCCCGCGAGTTTACTGACTCCATGCATATGTAAGCCATTTTCAGATTCTTTTTTACCCTTTTTCATATCTATGCTCTCTTCTTTGTTGTCGAACTGTCCTGTTTGTTGACCGACATGTTCAGATGATGCATGGGGAACAACTACAGATGGCTTCCCACACTCGAGCATCACAAGAGTTTTCTCAATTACAGGGTTTTCATGTGTGTCAATATCATTATCACATACTGTTTGTTTAATACTTAGTTTAAATATCTTGGCCGTTTCTACTTTCTCTGTCATCTCTTTGGCGGCTGGTTTGATTCTACCATCTATAGTCCTTTTTACTTTGCTTTTTGTTGGGTTTATAATAGGAGATACTTTCTTGCTATCATTCTCACTTAATACCTTTGGCTTTGATACTGATTCAAGACTTCTCTTCACAGGAGGAACAACATTGGGATTGTTCATTGTTCTAGGCTCTGACAACCTTCTTATTCTTGCCATAGAAGCCTTTGTATCAGAAGCAACACCATTGTCTTCTTTATTTGGATCTGGCAATGAGGAAACTGATCTAACCAACCTATTCCGTGCTAACTGGCTACTGTTGCTTGTTTTGCTAGTTTTGGAGGCACTATTAGAGGTACTGGATATATTTGAAGAAATTCTTATCTTTGATCTCTGCAGTGGAGATGTTGGTCCTGGCTGTGAATCACTGAACTTTGACCCAGGATGAGAGCTGGGAGAAAGCTTAGTAGTAGGCAATTGCTTTTTGCTTTGTGGTGAGTGCAACAAGGACCGAGTAGGGGTAGAACTTCCTTTAGTTGCAATTCTCTTCAGTCTTTCGATCTTCAAAGCTTCCAATCTTTTCAGTTCTTTCTCCTCCTGTAAATAATAATATGTTAAGCATTAATAAAAAGTATAACTCTGATTAATAACCATATCTCATTTTGTTTCATTAGTTTTTTAAGCAACAGTACATTCTCTTTCTTCATTTTTTGGAGGTCAGCTTTGTAACTTCTGAGCTTCTCAGCACGTGCTCGCGCATCATCCAGTGGGCTCATCTTTGACGGTTTCGCCTTCCTTATTGGTCCCACAGACTTCTTTTTATCTGAAGTGTCTGGAAGAGCTTTTGACTTCCTATCTTCATCTAAGTTCTTAGCCACAGTTCCACGGACCTGCAATTTGTACTCCAGATCTGGATCATATCCGGCTGTCTCATTTTCAACTCTTCTTTCAGGCATCAAGTTCAAGTCATACGGCTCATAACTAGATTTATTGTCTTTGAAAGAATTGTATTCTGATTTCTGAAGTTTTGATGGAAGCTCAGAATTCACATCAATGGTAGTCCTATCATCAATACCAATTTGGTCGAGTGTCATTGACCTGAAAGGGACAATGAAGGATTCATCATTTATAGCACCTGGTGAACTCTGACTTAGGTTATTGGAAGTGTATTCAAATCCATCTACTACAAGCGGATCAGAAGAATTCCTGAATTGCTGATGTTCTCGTCCATCAACCATGAATCTGTCATCAGTTGTACTCCTATAGATGCCTTTTCCTCTCATTTCCATATATTTTGTAGCGTTGTGGCCATGACCATCTGGATTTTGGTTTCCAAGAGTTAAAGGGTCCTCACTGTCTAAGTTTGGTTTCCTTTTCATTTGGATATTTTTCTCTGATGCAAACATACCATTATCTGTAATACACTTCTTGTCCTCGTCAGCATCTCTCAATAAAATATTCTGAAATGCTTGCCAGGGCCCACTATCTGTCTCGTTTCCATAGCTCGTTTCATGATGATCATTTTTAAACAATTCTGCCTTTGCACGTTCCCCTTTCCTTTTGAAGGATGCAGGATTCTTATCAATTGCTGTGGAAGTACCATCCCTTGTATCCTGAGATTCTTGGCCAATTTCAGATTCTGAGGACGACTCTGATTCACTATCTGAAGAGTTTTTCCTCTTTGATATGTAATTAATATTCTTGATTACAACACCACCTGATTTCTTTTTACCCAATCTGCTAGTTTTCTTCCTTAATTCCTGATTTATGGATTCATCTTTAATCAGCTCCAAATCATTATTGGGTTGGTAACCATCCATCCTATAAGGTGGTTGGTAAAGTGCACCATTTCCCGGGAAACCTTGGTAGTAAGGCACACCTTGCACAGGATATGTTGGATAGATGGGCAAAGTTCCAGGAGGTGAATGCATTGGCCAGGAAGGGAAGCCAGGATGTGGGAACTGGCCTTGGTAGTATTCTTGTTGTGTTCCTGGACTTTTTTGATCCATGGGATGCCTTTCCTCTGCACAAATTTTGGCATCGTAAATTCAGAATAAGAAATCAATAATATTTGTAATTATCATGTTCAATAAAATGCACTCTTCATCAATGATACCAGAAAAAAATGCTCAAAGTAGGTAATATATATATATATATATGTATATATACATCTATATATGTATATACATTTATAAATGTATATACATGTATATATATTGGGTTCATTTGGACCATTTGTCAGATTTCGGATCCAGATTCGAAACCAAAGTGTTTCCTAATGAAGCCATTGTATAATGGAAGTTATGACTGAGTCCACCACGGTGATGTAAGAAATATGAAACAATGGAAACAGATTGTTAAGCAATGAGGTAAACATGTATTACTTTATTTGGTTTAAGAGATAAGAAGTATGAGTAAAAGCCATGCAACCCAGGGATAGAATCAATACCAGCACCTCCACCTATGATCTCGTTTCCCTTGTTATCTGAAGCTAACTCACTATGGGGTTTATTATTTGAAAGCATAGTTCCTGATGTATTCATGATGTTAGACATTGCTTCAGCTTCTTTTTGAATTTCAAGCAATTGCCCACTTTCATGCTTTCTCTTCCAGAGATCCATAAACAGTGAACAAGCACTCCTGTGACATGAGATGATCTCAAAAGTGAACATTAAATAAATGAATAAAATTACTAAAAGATGGTAGACAACTAGACATCACAGTTGCAGCTGAAGGAAAATAGTTAACAGAATAAACAGGGATGGAAAAGTTGTCTGGAGGTCAACATACATTAAACGTGTAGCTCCAAAGCATTCAGCAAATGACAACAATGGAGTCACGCGATCAATGTCGAACCCAGCAGCCACAGCACGTGCAAAAGCCATTCCCTGTTCTTTCTGCAGATTTGCTTTGCGACTCTCCAGGACTTTTAAAAGCTGAACCCTAAACCAAATATAAAAAGAACACATTTAACCGGAAGCCCAGCACATGGTATATGATATATGAACGGGCATTTTACCAGAGGTTTCTAATATAACCTTGAGTAAGGTTTGAACGCATCTTATGCGCTTTTTAATAAAAGTTGACATTTTTTTTAAAAAAAAACCTTGACTGATTCCAACTGTATAAAAAGATATGACAGGAGGCCAAACCTCAAATATCACAATTCTCTCATGCTTTCAAATCTATCATCTCCCAAGTAATCTAGTTTCTCTTTAAAGAAAGACAGTCATGATAGTTGTAACCTAGTGGCAACAAGTCAAAAAATTGGAAACATCGTTTTTTGGCCAAAAAGGCCCTAGACAACTTAGATCACAGCCTAGCGTCCCCATAAACATCAAGTAGGAGGGAGCCTCATCCATGTAACACATTTTTCTTCTTTTTTTTATACATGTCATTAATCAGCCATGACCTGCATAGTTGACAAATATGGAGCATGACTAGGTCTTTCCTATTTAAAGCAACTAAGATCAACCCAACCCTTGCACTAATGCACATCAGAGAGTAGAGAGATGGGAAAGAAGAAAACTAAAATTTCTTACTAAAATATTTAGTAAGAAATTCTTATTTTCTGCAGTAATATATTATGTATTTATTTTGGACAAATGATTTATTGAGTTACATCAATTTTATTCGAAAAATTTATTACAAAAAGATGATGCTTTATAAATTGTTTTCTGAAATATGGGTCACGAAAACATGTATAACTGATAAAGTGGTTTCATAGTGAATTTATGATAAATGATTTGAAATGGTTGGAAACGACTATTTGGTATATTGACTCTGAAAATGGATTCAAAGTACTAAGATGATTCAACTGCTTTTTTTTGCTCTGCACTTGATTTTGTAATTGCATGTTTGGTAATGGAATATTTGTTCCTCAAGTGCCGCCTATATGGGTCATGCGTCAACGCAAGACTTAGTCTTGGTTGATGGTTCATGCGTGAATAGATAACTTATTATTTATTGATGCTTATGCATCAATAGAGTATTTATTCTTTGTTGATGGCTTAAGCGTCAAATATTTATTCTTTGTTGATGGCTTCTACTAATTATCAAAGTTGATAATGAGGGATTGCAGGACTAGCCTAGATTGTTATTCCATACACTCTCTCTACATACCTGTCAATGCTATAAATGCAAGGTAAGTTTAACAGTAGTCAAGTACTTGTACATACTTTGAACTTTCTTCATGCCTATCAGAACCATTTGCTTCATGTTGAGCATCAGGCTGCAAAAAGGACAAGTCTAATGAGAATGTATGAAGAAGTATACAACAAAGAAGGCACTTCTTTCCAGGAAGCTCGTACCTTGTAAAGGATAATAGCCTTCTCCTCATTGGCATCTGGCATTGTTATGCTGGCTGTTCAAATATTTAAGATAAAAAAGATATAAAATTACTTAAAGGATGAAGATAACATCCTTTTGTTATCATATACAACAATAGTGAATTGAGTGGAGAAATTAGTACTTATTGTACCTACTGCATGAGAAAGACTCCCTAAGTTGTGAATAAAAAAATAATGATCTTAAGTAGTTGACCCAAGATTTCTCCATCACAAACATTTTTAATAGTTCAGAAAATAAATGTAAACAAGTGGAGAGGATAGGAAAGGATATCCAAAAATTTAGGATGGAAACTATAAAAAAACCGCCAAAGTTGAAACCCTTATTTAGGTTAATCCTTATAGTATAATTTTTACCTTCATGGTTTGTCACAGGTTTGGGTTGGCGGTGTTCTACCTGAAAAAATAAAGGAGGAATGGAGACATGAGGATGCCATTTTATCAATAACCTTCAGCTAAATGGCAAAATAAGGCTTACATTGTTCAGTCCCAAATCATTCTTTCCCTGAATAACAATTGCTTCTTCAATTTGTAAGATCTCTGATTCAATTGTATAAACTCGTTCAAGGATATCAGGGGTGCTAACGAATCGCACAAACCTACCACACAAAGAAGACATCTGATAAGAAGGAAAAAATGCAAAGCACCTTTCTCTCAGCATCGTCAACAATAATTTAGAGAAGAATATGTGAGATTTGCAATCAGCCTAAACTTAAAATATAAGAGAACTACCACAATGTACAGGATTGGTTTCTATAGACTACCTAAATTTGCAGTTAACTGATTTCTTCTGTACTTTACTTTTATTCAGTATATTGAGACGTGTAGCCTTCCATTGCAAATTGATGCATGCTATGGTATTTAATACAAACCATAATGAATTTTCTATTTGTGTTTGTTACATATCACAAACTAGATATTGTCAGTATGACATTCTTACTACATATACATGCCAATTCAATATGTATAAAAAAAGAATCAGATGTATATGGAGATTATCCTATAATAATACCATATTAGCTAATAAGGAAAATCAAGTCTCATTAAAAGCATAAAACATGAAATGTATCTTCTTTTTATCCTATGATTGTTAGATGGATCTTAAGGAGCTTGAATATACATTTTTAATATTTCACTTTCTTAGTTACAACATAAATTTCAGGTATAACACATTGAACTCCTGAAATATACAACTACCAGATCAAGAATAAATTTGATATATGCATCTCCTCTGATTTATCTACCAATTCCCAACCACTAAAATCAGAGATGCACATTTTTAAGAAATAGTAATCTGCACCTTCTCAAGTTGCTTTGGCAACTTGAAGAAGCTGAGCTCCAAAGCAAGAAAAAAAATCATGAATCAGCTCATACCATAAACTATATTAAATTGAAGAGAAAAATAAAATCACGAGTTCTAGACAATCAAGGAGTCGCACAAACCTTTCCAGAGTTCCCTTTGTAAACCAGGAAGCATCACGTCCACTTTCAGGCTCAAGTAAAATTGAATAACCACCTTTGGCAATCTGATCCTGAGCAGTCTTCAGGTGCGCGAGAAACGGATTCAACAAACCCGTAGTAATTTTTTCAGTCTTACCATTTGCAGTAATAATTAAATCACACCTGAAACAGGCAGTGATTATTCATTATCAATTCATAACATGAGAAACAAAACATCATGATAAAATTTACAGCCATGTTGCTATTACTATTATTCTTTTGCTAGCAATGTGCCAATGACATATATTTGTCCAAATGAGTGAGTTTAATAGCCCCCATAGATACAAGATGAAGTAGATGAAAACCCACATTATCCAAGTTTACATTAAGTTATTTCTTGTTTCCTAAATCACATGCAAAGTATCCAGCTTTGCAAGATATCTCACTCATATAATTTCATATTCCAAACATGTAGACCCCACTTGAAGACAATTTTTTTATATTCTTGATCCAGATATAGATATGTTTAAGAGCTAATGATTGTGGGTTCATCCTACCTTCCTAATTTATTTATGTTTCTGTATCAGGATCACAGAAACAAAAACATGACCAGATTCAAAAAGTATTTCTAAATGGTTCTAATCTTCAACATAAACAAGTTCATCACTTGTAGATGTAGCCATATGCAATTGCAAATAGAATATAAACCGCAGAGGAACGGTAATCAACATAGGAAGCTTCAATCTTGGTACTCAAAACAACAACACTCATAGAAAAAAAGTAGAAACAAACAAAAAGCTCTATTATTAACAAACCCAATGATGGAAAACCAGACAAGAGAACGTACCTGGTTCGAGTGGGAGTGAGCTGGAAGATAGCTGAGTCTAGCAGTGTACTGGACCTCATTATAGAAGTTTGGATCAATATCTCAAAATCCAATACAATAAAGCTTCCGAATTTGCAAAGAATATTAGATCAACTCTTGATAATGACAACCCAGAATAGACATTATCACCTGGATCTATCAAACACCTCTCTTCTGCATACAAAATAGACGGCGGAACAGCGTCACTTCATAGAAATGAACGAACAAGACAGAGATAGAGAGATGGCTTACTGACCGGAGATGGGTTACTGGCCGGCGATGGGTTACTGGCCGGCGATGGGTTACTGACCGGCGATGGTCGGCCGGCGGTGGCTTCCACTTCTTACAAAAAAGCTGCCGTCTTTCAATTCTTGGTAATTTGGAGATGGTGAATATTTAATGTATGAAAATTGATAAAACTGAGATTGAGATTTCAGTATGCGAAATTACCGGACTGTCCTAATTTCCTAAACGTTACACATGTCTTTTATAGTACTTTCCTTTTCTTTCTACTTTTTACTTTTACTTGGAGAGGATAAAGCCATAAATAAAATATTCAGAAAAATTAATTAAACGGTATCTTTTTAAAAGGGAAAGTTAATAAAAAAAATAGTTATTTTCGTTCAAACATTGCTAATTAGATTATTCCATTTTTCTAGGTAATTTAAAATAAAAAAATAAATATATATGGTTAATGATGATTCTCTAATATAATGTTTTTATTATTAATATTGAGACATGACTCAAGCAAATTCACATATTTTATGTGTTTTAATTTTTTAAACAATAAGATAATTGATATTTTAATTATGGATAAATGAGTATAAAAGGAAAGGTCTAAAATTGTTTTATATTATTACTACATTTAATTTAAGTTAATTGAATGGATTTGGAATTTAGTAGTGTTAATTTTGAAAATATTATTTCATGTTATTTATAAGAAAAAAATCAGTAAAATTTTATATATATATATAAAACTTCACTTGAGAAAGAAATCTAAAAAAAATCAATGTAGATTTATTCATAAATAATATAAATATATATCCATAAATAAATATTTTATTTTATTTATTTTTTTGTCAAAATCACTTTGTTTATATTTATATATTTATTTTTTATTTTAAATTACTTAATTAATATAATTGTATTGTTTAAATCAATATAATATAATATATTAACATTTGTAATGAAAACTAATGAAACGAAATATAATAATTTTTTATTTTTTAACGAAATTTTAGAAATTTTTATTATAGATTATATATATATAATTTTTTGTTTGTAGGTTGCATAATATATAGCCAATTAGTGTGAATATTATGATGATTTATAAGATAAATGGTGATTTTATGATAAAAAGATAAACTAAGATATATATATCTACTTGAATATTGTTTTAAAGTGTTTTATTCAAGATTTGGAGAATAATTTAATTACTTTTTTACAAGTTATATTTATTGATTTTTTTATAAAGTTTTAAGTTAAAATACGATATTATAGTTGTAATCATATTTCAGACTTGTAAAAAAATCAGTATATTTGTATATAAAAAACTTCACTTGAGAAAGAAATCTAAAAAAAAAAAATCTCTGTAGATTTATTCATAAATATATATCCATAAATAAATATCTTATTTTATTTATTTTTATCAAAATCACTTTGTTTATATTTTTATATTTATTTTTTATTTTAAATTACTTAATTAATACAATTGTATTGTTTAGATATATATAATATAATATATTAATATTTGTAATGAAAAATAATGAAATGAAATATAATAATTTTTATTTTTTAACAAAATTTTAGAAGTTTTTATTATAGATTATATATAAATTTTTGTTTGTAGGTTACAGAATATATAGCCAATTAGTGTGAATATTATGATCATATCTTATAAATGGTGATTTTATGATAAAAATATAATCGAAATATAATCGAAATATAATCAAAATATATCTACTTGAATATTGTTTTAAAGTGTTTTATTCAAGATTTGGAGAATCATTTAATTACTTTTCTAAAAAAATTATTTTTTTATTTTTTATAAGGTTTTAAGTTCAAATATATGATATTATAGTTGTAATTATATATCAGATTTGTAAAAACAAATTGAGATTTTTTTTTTCAAATGTTAGAATTATTTGATTATTTGATGTTAAATTATTTGGAAAAAAAAATAATTTTTAATTGGTTAAATTATTACAATGTCTTTTATATTAAAATTTAAATTTTGTAAGAATAAAGTAAGAAAATTTTAATATTTTTATTAATAAAATGAATATTGGAAAATAAATAAAATATAATATAAGAAGTGTCTTTAAAACTTGAGTTTGTCTATAATGTAAGCACAGGTTGGGTGACACACCATTAATGAAATTATTTATTTTAACCTACTAACAACACATTTAAAACAGTTGTTTTCTAATAACTTTCTATTTTCGTAATAATATTTTGAAATATTATATTTTTATAAAAAAAAAATGACAAGAATAATTTATAATAGAGTCAATCAAGGTATGACGTTTAATTCTCATTTAGAACGCTTTTAGTTAAAGCGAAGAAAAAGATCGTATAAGTCTTAAAAGATATAAAAAAACGTGAATTAAAGCATAAAATTAATTGATTGGATATGACTAATTATTGTCATAACTACTTACTTAATTATTGTGGTAAGTACTTACTTTTGTATTATTTTCTTTTAAGAGTAGACTGTTCATTAGAGTTCAAAGTTCATTACATGTAACAAATTAAAACTTAGTGAAAAGAGTTCAAATAATATATCAAAGTCATAAATATTTGAGATATTTATTAAACAACTCAATAACAAAAAAAATATCAAACACATATATATATATATATATAAATATATAACTTGTCTTGGCACAGGACATGCATGAAGATGCATGTCCTATACCAAATTAATACTTCATAATGAAGATCTAGCTACAATATACATCCACATTTAAATACATATGAACCAAATTCAATATGCAATTAATTAAGCTAAAACAAAAACAAATCATTTCAAATAGAGATCCCTCAATACTTGATGTGTTTATTAGTAGGGCTCATACTAGCAAGTTTAGAGCAAATCCCATTGAGCAAACCATAAGGTTTTCCTCCTGATCCAGACCCTGATCCTGATCCTCCTGACCCTGCAGACCCTGGTCTTGATCCTGATCCTAGTCCACTTCCTTCATCTCCATGATCAATCAAGCTAGAACCAGCTTCTTCCACATAAGGTGGGCAATCCCAAAGGTGTGATTGTTTTCTTTCTTTCAATCCTTCACCCATTTCGCTCCATGCAGGACTCGAGGTAGCGCTTGAGCTGAAACTCGAGGCTCTCGATGCGTCGGAGAAAGGCGAAAATGTGCAAGGTGAGTCATTACCAAAACCATGGATTTCCCTAGTGATCTTTAGAGCCTTCAACCTTGCTTGTTTTAAGGCATCTCCCCCTTGAAGAAGTTCTAATATTCTATCTGATTTATTTCTCATGTTCATTCCCCAATCAAACCTATATATATAATTCATGTAACAAGAATGTTATATAATTATTAACTCTTTTAAAGAATATTGGATTAAGGAGAGGGAATAAAAACCCTTTTTCATCTTTGTATTGAAATGCACCAAGGTCATGGATGACATCATAATCAGATCTGAATTCATCAGCAAATTGTTCAGGACCATGAGTCAGCAAGAAATCCAATAACACTAGGGTTTTGTAAGATTGCCTCCAATGTTTCCAGTCGATATTATACAATCTGCATTCAATTAATCTTCAAATTATTGTCACCACTAATAGAAAATAATTATTAATTACTAATTAACTCGATTTTTTTTTTTAATTTAGAAAATTAACCTCAACTCAGAGTCATTATTTCCACTCCAACCTAAGACATTCTTATTAGTATAAATCAAATTGGTGACTTTTGGTATTAAAAGTTTCAAACTTGAGTCTTATGTACTTTTAGTTTCTTTTTTACGATGTTATTTGGATAATTCAAGGTAAATTATTTTTTAAATTCTAAAACTTGGATTTGGGTTGGTTCGCGTTTACCGTTAATCAATTCAAAATTTAGAAAGAAATAATCCAAAACTATAAGTGACATTTTTTTTACCTTTGATGATGTATATTCTTTAGCTTTTGATTTTGATAGAACCTTGACCTCTCTTTTTTTCTATAGGTTTAGTTTTATTTGGTTGTTGTTAATTCCCCACGAATTCATCGTGACTTTCTTGTTTTCTTCGTTAGACGGTCAAAAATCTATTTTTTAAGAAAAAAAACTTTAGAATTAATTAATGAATATATATACCTCTTATGAATCATATCAGCAATTCTCCAATAATCATCAAAGTGAAAAGATGCATCAGCAATTCTAGTCATTGTACTAGCATTGGGACTGCTTGGATCATCATTTGTAGCTTCCTCAGCCAAACTACAATTAAAAAAAATAACATATAACAAAAGTATTAACCCTAGGCCAATGAAAGTATGAAACTCGGATGATCGATATAACAAAAATTTGAGACATATTGGCTTACAGTTCGGCTCGAGTGACATCGGTAAAGACCAGCCTTGCATCTTTGTACTTCTCATTGAGAAAACAAGATGCTTGTTTTTTAATATTGTCCAGAAGTAAGTTCTCCATAGTTTTTGACTTATGATTAATTTATCTCAGAATTTTTTTCATATGAAAATAAGCAATTAGAGGAAAACCATACAAGATTAATCCTCAATCTCTATTTGTCAACCAAACAGCCATTTTCCAAGGAAATATATATATTTCATTCTCATCATCATAAGATCAATCTCTAGATACAATATTAAGTTAGTGGTTGTCCTTGATTGTAGAACATTAGTGGTGAGAAATTATATATAGGATTTCATGGTTATAATAGTGCGGACCTAAATAAAACGTGTGTACGATGTGTCATGTCTTAAATGGATTCCTCGTAATGTTGGTTGTTTGTTATTACATTCAACGACTTTTAATCTTCTAAATCTATTGAATCCATGTTTTTATTGACCGAGTCTACATAGAGAGTGATTGTTGAAATTAATACATATATATGTATTTCTAATCTTATATTTTTTTAAGTCAAGATTTTAATTCGGAAATGTTGCATGATGAGATCCAGAGGAAGAGAAGCACTCAATAATAGGGAAAGACATATGAAAAGAGAATGATAGATCATCTTAATTGAGATATATTTATGAAATTTTATTGAGAAATTAAATAACACCAATAAAGTCATCGAGATAGTTGAAAAGAGAACGTAATAAGAATTAGATGAAATCAAGGAATAATATGAATAAGTTGAAATCAAGAAAAACAGAATATGAATAAGATGAAATCAAATAGAATAAGATTCAAGCTCAACAAAGAAAACAATTTAAAGTTTATGATGGAGTAAATTATGAGGGAAGTAGATCAAATTTGAGAAAATTTGGACATGGAAATAGATATTCAAGTCTATTTATTTATGCTTTTGCAAATTTAGAAATTGTGTGCTTTGATTTGGATGACTTGACTTTGTTTATTGTTTTGCATTTATTTTCATATTTTTGTGATCTTTTATGTTGTACTAATTGAGTCTTGTTAATTTATTTATTTTTATTTCGTTGTTATATTTTTTTTCCTAATTCTATTATCAATTTATTTTTAAAATTATTACCACTGATTTATTAATAAAAATGGTTATTGAATATAAATAATAGAATATTAATGTATTGAATGATATATATAATTAAATAAGTTAAGTTTATAAAAAAAAACTAATATAATAATAATAATATCACAATATTATAATAATATAATAATATTTTACAAATATATTATTCTATATTATGACATTTCTCCTCAAACTTAAAATGAAAAGATTATGATAATTTGAGGTTGAAAACGAGATTGTAAAATGTTGATGATATATTTTCAAACTTGATAAATTCGCAAGTGTTAAATCAATTCAATGATGTGATGACAATGTGTTGATTAATAAATCTACGATGAAAGTAGAAGCTCAAACATAAATTATCGGGATAAAATTACAACCGAAAAAGAACTCTGAGGTTACTTGCACGTGAATGTTGTAATTCATTCAATGACAAAATGACAATGTGTTAACTAAAATATCAACGAAAAATGTAGAATTCCATAAAAAATGAATACTAAGATGAAACAATAACTAAAAATAAAACTCGGAGTAACTCACTCTGTTTGAGTTTGGGTTAAGTTGGACTTCTAACATTCCAATATTAACTCACTATGAAAGGATGAATGAGAAAGAAGGTTTGAATTTGAAGGGAACATAATAGTAAATAGAGGTAGATCAAATGGTACAACCTGAAAAACGTGAGCATATGAGTCATTTATAACCAACCTCAATGATTTAAAAACTCAATATTGATTTTTACACCAAATGTATTATACTCTTCCGATTATTGGGACAGGTCTATGTAGGGTTACTATGCTTAAACTTAGTCTCAAAAAAACAATATTTATCATTTACTAAACTTTTATTTATTCAAATCTTATCAAACTTATAATAGACTAGTAGTCTAGTTTTTTTTAATAAACGGTGTATATTTTTTCCTTTGTTCGATTCATAAAAAGAGTTTTTTTTTTAATAAGAGAATGTCCTACGACTAACCTAACATTTTATCTACCCTAATTATTGTGTTTCAGATGCCAAAAAGGAGGGACTACTATGAAATGAATGTAGGAGTAACAATGTTTGCTCAATTACAAAATAGTTTTAAGTGTGATTCTTGTGTATAGTTTTTTAATGAATGAAATGTTACTTATTTTGCTTTATGGATCCTTAATTCATTGAGAAAACGACTTTATTGTAAGTAAGTTTTTTAATATATTTTTGTTTGAGATTATATAATACTATGTTTAAGAATACATTGGTTTGCCAAAAAAAATAATAAGCAAGAAGAGTGAAAATGCAAAACAAAACAAAGTTTTGAATTAAATTTTGACCTTGACGATTGTAACAAAAGAAATTACACAAGAGTTTCAAGATCTTACAAATCTAAAAAAGACATTAAACAAAGGCAATACGATAAATAAGAAAATTTGAAAGGACAAAATAAATTTTGTTTTTTTTCTAGATCCTCAACGACAAGTCCAAGTCCTCACTTCCTTCCTCTTCATTGGCCCGACCGAGTCCAATCGCCACGATTGGTTTTTCCAATTTCCCTAAGTACGGTTTGGTGTAAGCATTGGAAGGCTCTCCCATCTTTGCACTAGATGAAGGCATGTGAAGATGCGCCAAGGGATTGATACCGTTCTCTTTACTCTTGATCGATTTCCCTTGCACCAAATCAAGACCATAACTTTCATGCAATGGTTTCATTCGATCATGTGATGAAAATCGTGACAGCGAACGGTGAGATGAGTTTCCACACCAAGGATTTTGGTTAAAATCATAAAATGGGCTCATATGAGAACCAACATGGTGTATTAGTTCCCAGTTGCTTGAGAACAATTCATTGCAAATTTTACATGCAATAATGTGTGTTTCCTCATTGGCCATAGAACTATGGGCAGGGGAATTATGCAATGAATGAGAGAACTAAGAAGAGAGGAGATTGAATAGTCAAATGTCTTTAAGTTAATTGTATATATAGAAAGAAAAAAATCCCCTAACCTAAGACGAGCACCACTTTTATTAAAAGAGTTATTATCGAGACGACTTCTAATCATACAAACATCATCTTTACCAAAAATCTTGCTAAATTACATAGTTATATCGATTAATAAATAATTCAAATGCTTGTAATTAACATAAAAGATTTGAGCTTATCTATATATAAAATGATGTGATATCATAGTTATTAGTGAAGAATAAAAAGTAAAAGGTATGTTTCATTGTATTACTCTTATTGAAAAAATAGAAAGTTATGATAAATTTAAAAATGATTTTTGTTAAATAGTAAGTAAATTAATTCATGAGATCTTATTTTAAGCTTATTTTTTTAATAATTAGATATCTTAATTATCAAATAAGATAAATATAGTACTGATTTATTATTCATCTATATTGGAAATTATGAAAGTTAATATAATTTGAATGTAACTTAATTTTATAAATTAAGAATTTGAGACATTATTGTCAAATTTAAAATCTAACAAAAGGAGAATATTAGGTCATTTTTATTGAAATAAGTTAATAAGTTACTCACAACTAACTCGGCAATGTATTTTAAATAATAAGAGTCTTATTTATAAGATCAAAAATCTCGATATTTTGATTTCAACACCTTTAAATTGTGGTGGAGTTCGTAACTTTAAAGTTTCGTACTAATTTTTTAAAATAAATTAATGTTTTCAACTAACTTTAAGAAAAGACTAGTACAATTTTTAATGTTGTTGTAACCTTTCATTTTCTAAGATATTTTCAATTGACAATTATATTTTAAATGAGATCAAATAATATATATATATATATATATATATATATATATATATATATATATATATATATATATATATATATATATATATATATATATATAAAATAATGTTTATTACAAGATATCGGATTCTCGCACCACAACACACTACCCGTTTAGTAAGAATAAAATGAGTCGGTTTGTTAATTCGCTATTTGACCCGACCACAAAACTTCAAAAGGTTAAATTCAAATATTATAAATTGTGTGACTTATTCATTATAAATTTAACATAAATCAACTAATTAAGTTAATATAAATTTATATTTATATTTTTAATTCAACCAAAAAACTATAAAATATATCATTGTTAATATTTTTTTTATAAAATTTTCCTTTGTAATTATAGAAGGTGAAGTTTTTTAATATCTAAACTATCTTTTAAAGTATATAACACAATAGAAGACAATGTTTTTGTAAACTTAAACTTTTTTTTTAAGTATATAACAAGTCTATTCTAATTAATGTGTTTTTAGTTATGTAAATTAAATAATTCAAATTTTGAATAGTTTGATTGGTGGTTAGTTTTTAGGTAAAAAAGAGTGATATTTTAAATTCAATTTTAGACTTAAGAAAATAGTGTTGATATTGGGGAAGACGACAAGTAATTTTTTTTACAAATTATTTTTTAGAATAAATAGATTAAAGTAAAATTCAGATTCATTCAATCATATATATTTAAATTTACCCACAGTCATCACCCTATTTATAAAATAATTACATTATTATCAACCTAATAAAAATACATAAAATTAATATAATCTAAACTAAAAACAGATTAAACTAATTAGAGTTTTCAATTAAAAAAATGATAATAGATATTATAAATATCATAGGCAGCATAAAATGTGATTTATATATATATTAATTTTTATAAATTACTCATACAATTTAAAATCTAGATTATAAATTGATTTCTCATTTGTAACTTCTTTTTTAATTAAAAAGATAATTAAACTTCTTATCAAAAAAATAAAATCAGATATGATTCAACTTTGGTCTTCACATCAAAATTTGAATACCTAATTATTTAGACCTACCATGTATTTTTCATATTTCAATTCTAGTATGGTTAAAATTATATTTGTTAAATTGTTTTTTCCTTCTTAATTTAAAAGACAATAATACATAATGTAATTGTGCATCATATAAAATTTTAAAAAACATGAGTAAATAATACTTTAAAAAGAAATTATGCAAAATTTATTTTGAATTGTAATGAGTGATTGATAAATTAAATAATCAAACTCTTCTCAAAACAAGATTTTGCATATAAAAACTATCTCATCTTCATCAAAAGCAATACTTGAAACAGTAGTACCATATTACAATAAACTTTCATAACATAAAATAATAAATCTAGGATAGTTGTTTGATGTTTTTGTGGCTTTGCTCCTCCTTGAAAACCAAAATCCACCAAGAAAGTTATTTGATGGTTTGATGATTGCATCTTGACTAAAGGACCTAATAAAAATAGCATTATTTCTTCTAAGCACTCTTGAAAACCAAATCCACAAAGGGAAATATGAAAAGGTCCACCATATTCATAACAACAAATGTAGATCTCAGAATTAAAATATGAACAAATCCCTAATCAAGAAGATTAGATTTTTTTTCGGTTTGTCATCCATTACTTTTCCTGCAGATCAGGATGGGGAGTTCATCTAGTTTTTTTTTTTCTTTTTTCCTTACCAAAATACAGGAAGAAGACATTGATGAAACCAATGAAGACGTCGTGATTGAAGAACCTTCTATGATCTTTCTTTCTACTTCCTCTTTCCAGTTCCGATAGTAAGCAGCTCAAAGCTCCGGAGGGCATCATCACGACTACTAGTACCCCCCCTTGTTGCAGCAGGGGCACGAGTGAAAGATGAAGATTTTGATTCAAAACCGGGTTGAACTCTCTGGGTGGATGGACGGGTCATGCCTAGAGCTAACCGACTTGTTCGGTTTTCGCTGGGTTCACCAGACGAGCTTGGCCGGCTACTTGACAACCCCCCTACTCTTCTAGTACTGCTGCAGTTTCTTGAAGATCTTCCCAATCTCTCAGAATCAGCATGCTTGGATTAGATTAGCAAAATAACCGCAGATCGTCAACATGAATTCGAATTAAAAGCATATATATATATATATAAATATTCTTACCGCATCCTTTGATAAGGGTGCTTCATCAGAAGATCGATGATATCGAGAATGGTCAGGCTGTCTGGATTGTTCACCACGTAAGCCTGCACCAGATGCATTCCTTCTAGCAAATGACTCTACTGCCCCAGCAAACCTATCTTGAACTTCTTGTTTCACTATTACAGAGGAAAAAACTAAAAGTTCAGAGTTCAAAATAACCCAAGGAAAACATAAAGGGAGGAATAAAAAGATGCAAAAACAAATTGTTTGTTTTGAGAAAGCCTAAAACTACTGCAATGTTATGAACACAGTTTGTCATAGGCCATCATAGTTAAGATTCTTTGCTTTTTGAAAATGTAAAATGTGGGTTACACTAATAGTCCTCAATAGAAAGATTGTAATGATAAAAAAGGAAAATATAGTAAGATCCTAACAAACTTGGCCCACACTAGCCTATTTGCTAATAACCAATTATAAGAGGCGAAACTTGGATTCCATATATACGAGAATATGACAACCTGCAGTTTAATGACCCAATCTCAAAACTAAGATAATAATGTTCACCCGGGTCGGGTCAACAGAACTTTTGCACATAGCCACCATGCGTTCACGACAAGCCACATAATGGTATCAACTCTTTTCATCGTGTATTTTTTTTCGAGAAAAGATGAATCCTTTATTTAATTTAATGTTATAATTGTAGTCCTCCTCCAAAGGCAAATGATTCAAAGCACTGAGGAGCAGAATTTTTTTCTTATTGAAAAGTGGAATTTGCTGTCTAATTTGCAAGATGCCACCTCAGACAAGAAAAATACCAGGTGTCTTTTCAGCCATTTCTGCAGAAGGACCAGGGTTCAAGGATATTTTTCCAACCGGCTGCTGTAGTAGAAGAAACCGAAATGAGCTATATAGGTAGTAAAGAATTAACAGAACTGATTTGACAAATGTTTATAGAGAAACGAACCCGAGAGGATCTAGAACTGGAGCCAATTTGTGGATATTTCAAAATTGTCCAGTCAAATACATAGTCGAACTGATAACCTGCACAAAATTAAAAGATCTGAATGACGCTGCTTATCACTTTTTTACCATCACTTTCACGACAGCGCCTGATAATAGAATCTCTCACAAAGAAGCTCAACTATAAGAAAATTATTTTTGCATTGAATGAAATTATGTACAATGCTTGGGACACGGAACTATCAGGGTAACATGAATAGAGAATGTTGAGAGTCAAATGCAAAGAAGCTGATGTTCATGTTTTAGGAGTCAAACATCGAGGGCATAAGGTAAATGGCATCCACCTCATGCTCTTGGTAGCGAGACTTACGAAAGTGCAAATTAAATTATGATGCTTACCTTCTCGAATAAATAGGTCTCGGAAAATTCTCTTCAGGTACGAATAATCGGGTTTGTCCTCAAATCGCAATGATCTACAGTAGTGGAAGTATGATATGAACTCTGAAGGATGAGATTTGCAAAGAACCTAAATGAACAAATGAAACAATTAATATATAATTTCATGAATTATCTAAGAACTTTTAGAGAAGCAAAGATAGGGAAGTAAGATACAATGCATGTACATGTTGACTAATCAAGTAAAAAATCTTTCTATTCAGTATAAGTTTAAAGAAGGAAATAAGCAAACCTCAATAGCTGTTTGCATTTTCTTTTCACTTATTTTATCATACTTCTGCTTTTTGGTCCCCCCTTTTAGACCCTGCCAAGGAAGGCTAAAGAAAATATAGTCAGAATGGGTTTGAAGATAACAAGCAGAATATGTTTAGATACAGTAATGTTTTCCACCTTCCCCGTAGGAAATACATAAGCACATAGCCAAGAGATTCCAAATCATCCCTCCTGCTTTGCTCTAAAAAGAACACAAGCAAAGAAGCAACAAATTAGTTGATTCTAGAAAATACACTAATGTGATTGACAAAAATGTTATGCACAAGCTTAATTGTAGCATCGCCATAGTTGTCAATAGCGTATAGCGCTAAATAGCGTCAAAGCTGCTAATGGCTATAGCGTAAAGCGAATAGCGTAGCGAGGGCTATTTGAAAATAAAACGTAAAAAACATGTAATTGTCAAAAATAAAAAACATCACAAAAATAAAAGTTCAAAACATAAAACCATCAATTCTTAAACTAGAAAAAGTTCAAAACATAATCTAAAATTCATTGTCATCATTTTCTTCATCAAGATCGAGATCATCTTCTTCATTTGAAATTGCATAATGTTTGGCATCATTCTTTTCTTCACTTTTTTCATCGAAATCAAATTCATCTAAAAGATCAAATGTGTTAGATGTTCCTAGTGGTCTTTCCCCCCTTGACTTAGATGTGATTGCCTTCGAGCTTCTTAAATGTGTAGATGAAGAGAAAATAAGAGAATGAATGATAAGAAAAGGCTAGAGAAAAGAAGAGAAAGAGGGATAAGAAAAGGCTAGAGAAAAAAATGTAGAAAGAATATTAGAGGAAAGAAGAGAAAATAATTGGAAAAGACTAGAGAGGAAAAAATATAAAGAGAATAAAAGAAGAGTGCAAAGAAGAGGAAGAGTCAAAAAAAAAATTTGAAATTTAAAAATTTTTGGGAGTTGAAAAATCATAATTAATATTAATTTTGTAAAAGCGTCGCTACAAGGGGCAATAGCTTTTGGCGCTATAGGAGCTATAGCTACAAAAGCGGGGCTATTTGAAAGTGCGTAGCCTATAGCCCCTTATAGCTACAAGTGGGCGCTACGCTACGCTATTCGCTATAGCTAGCGCTACGGGCGCTATTGACAACTATGAGCATCGCTGCTCACCAATTCCAAGATGGGTGTTAACACTTGCATAACGCGCTGTTCCAGTGAGGTTCTTATTTTCCCTGTGTAGAAAATTGTTAATGAGAAACAAGCACAAAATAAAATGTAAATGCTCTGTAAATAAGAAAACCATGTCATTAACTGATTCTGTCTGCACCCAAAACCATTCAACTCATAAAGACAACTTGGCAATAGTTCTAAGTATAACATCATCTACTCAAATTCTAACAACAGAAACCTCTTTCGGTTCTAAACATGCGAAATAACAACCTAATCATTGATATATATATATATATATATATATATATATATATATATATAATATAGGCAATGAAACATAGGAGCAGGAGCTGAAATATACAGTTGAATGACAAAGACTACAGTTCTAGTCTCTAATCTATATCTAGCTTCTAAACTCTATCCAATCTCCTTGAATAACAACAGTTACGTTACATCTTAGTTGGCTTTATATGGCCAAATCAAGGATGGAGATCCATTGGATCAAATGGCCAGAAAAAAAATATAGGAGATCCGGAAGGATAAGATATCCATGTACTACTTTTTTTTGCTAAAAATGGTTTAGATTTGATCCAAAATTTCTAAACTATACCTTAAATATATTAGTAGACAAATAATTCGGAAGGATAAGATATTCATTAACTAATTTTTCAATCAAATGACCCACTAGTAAGATATCATGCAAACAAGCATTGCCGTGGAATATTATTTGAGGTGAAGAATAAAAGGAATGGGATACCAAACTGAAACAGCAATCAGTGAGACTCATCCCAAACCCAAACATAACCAACAAATATTGACAAAACTATCATATTATTCTAAGTACATGCAAAGACTTTCCTCCGTATATGCAACAATGCCTACAAAGTGTAGAAACTTCAAGTAAACAAACCTTCGAAATGACAAACTATACGAATTTCAATACCTGTATGGTATATGCCTGTGTGTTTGGAGGTCCCTATACTTTTTTGCAAGGCCATAATCAATAATGTAGACCTTCAAAATAAATACATAAAATTATCAATGAAATGGACAAGGTGAGTGTTGGTGAATGATGCAACAATATTGGACAGCAAGTATTGATGCTGTAAACAAAGTTCAAGGGGACAATGACACATGCAGCACAAGACCATGGTTAATATTTGACCCTAAGACAACCAAGATTCAACAGTCAGAAAGAAATGCAGATGGGCAGATGAGATGGAAGAAGGCCAACATACACATGGGCACATGATGGGACCCAGTAAGGAATATAATATTAAGTTGTTAAAGGAATATGCTCATCTTGTTATTTTCAGTATCTTAGATAAGATTTAACATTAGCTAGAGGTGAGGTAGTGTGTATGTATGAATTGATGCAATCTATCTCTCCTAGCCATTGACTTTCCCCTTCTCATCTCAACTGATCATCTCCCTCTATATTTCTGTCCTAATTAATATCTCACTTATCAACTTCATTCTCAAATGGGAGCTTCACGGCTCAAACGTCACATTCCTCATATAAATCTACATTTTTATTATTTTTTAAAGGGAAAACTTCATTAAATCTACATTAAACACAAAGATGTGGATCTTAATTAGGATAGGAAAATCATAAATGAGTATCTTTCAAGACAAGCATAACTAGCCAAATGATATGTTGTCAGTAGTAATAAGACTTATAGTCACATTTGACTGTAATTCCATAAAGAACATCAAACTTATTCAGCTACCACCACAATCAATTTAAGCATAAGAGATATTGAATCCTTCTGTTTTGTTAACCTTCTAACAGGATAATCTAATACACTAAGAAACTGAACTACAAAAGTTTACACTCAATAAACCGTAGTATACCTGATTTGCTCTGCGTCCCAACCCCATTAAGAAGTTGTCGGGTTTGATATCACGGTGAAGGAAGCCTCTTGAGTGCATAAACTCAACTCTGTTTAACTGGATGAAGCAAAAAAACCATGAGCAGAGCCCAATATTGAGCATACAAAAGATAATCTCACAATAATACTTACTAACTGATCTGCGAGCATCAAAACTGTTTTCAGTGAGAACTTTCGAGTACAATAGTTGAACAAGTCCTCTAGGCTTGGCCCAAGGAGGTCGATAACCATTGCACTATATTCTCCTTCAACTCCATACCATTTGAGGTGTGGAATTCCAGCTTCACACAGAAAGAGGATATAAATAAGAAATGTTACTCATTTCATATCATAATCATGGGAATTAAAAATGAGAACGGGAATTACTTCCTCCTTGAAGAATCATGTACAACTTAGATTCTAAGTGAAGTTGTGGGTGTTTCGTCTTAGTTGGTTCCTGGAGAAATAAGAAGTTTATTTAGATTACATGAAACAAAGGAATGGGATGCAAATAAAAAATAAATAAACAGGCCTGGACTGCAATTAGGAGCTTCTTGCTATTCTGATATCGTAAAGAGATCAAGAGATACAACAATGATATCAATATGTGCAATATTCTATATGAATGCATCCCAATAGACATGTCATTTCAGTCTAATACATTAACTAAAAACAGTTCAACTTGTCCTTCACTAAAACTGTAGAGGACCAAAATCAGTACATATAAACCAAGGGCACCAAAGATGAAGTATGAATAACATAAACATTTTCATCTAAACACCTTAGGCATGTACACGCATTGAAAAGGCTCTAAGTGACTTGTGTCCATGAACTTCAAGGCCAAGGAACAGCCGCTACTCATTGTGAAAGGATACAAGTCGTGTATAGATTCTACAAAGTTACCTCGTTTGAGGAAATTTGACCAAAGTTACAAGTAATGAGGTAACTTTGTGTGCTCCTTCTTTTAGAGAAAACTCACATAGCTCATCAAGCTTGTAATAAAGTCTTAGGGTGACCCACTAAATTTTAAGTTATCTTATTTGCCTATCAAACATGTTAAGACTGTTCAAATAGTCGCTCCATCCAAATTAGTGCAAAATCGGAGGAAGAAACAAGCAACTCTCTCTACATAGCAATTTCCATCATCCGCCACAAACGAACAGTATATTATTTTTCTCATCTCACTGGATTTGATCTACTTCAAGCCATGTACATTTTTAAGCTACAACTGTTATGCATAATTTTCAGCTTTCTGGTAAAGGGAAGCTGTCTCAGCAATCTGCATAATCAACACTCATTATGGGAAAGAGAGAGGAACACTTAGCGATTGGGTAGGGGCAAGTTCTGGGAAGAACCCACAAGAGTCTTCAGGGAGCACTTATATAAACTCATTGATTTCATTATCCACATCCAAGAAACTATGTGCGTAATTTGGTGAAACAATTGCAGGATATGGCTACCTCTCTCCTACTTTCTAAGAGTATCTCCACTCTATGTAAATGACCAAAATACTGGTTGGAGAAGAATGAAAGCATTGATCCAATTAACAGAGTGTACTGTTTAATCCAATTGAACAAGTATGCTGGGGAAATAATATAATTAAAATTCAGTAGATTATTTGACAATTGCTCTGCATGTTTAACATGCTGTTTGATAATTTGACAAATCCAGTCATTTGCAATCCTGAAGGCATACATTTGGCTTATCATGGACATAAATCTTATCACTTTTCTAGTGATTTAGAAGATTGTTTTTCACATAACCAAAACATTGTTAGCCTCTATCATTTATTCACTGTTTAATAGCACATTCCAGCGACTTATAAACCTTCCTAGATGTACTTGTTCTAAAGTTGGAACATGTCATCCATGTTTGTATAAACAATCTGTCATTTTTATCTTACTTCTCACATAAACAGTTCAAGGACAAGAAGAAATGATGAAGTGAAGGACTCATGGTAGGTTTTGGTTCTATAAACTTCAAAAAATAAATAGGAAAAACTGTCACATTTCCTAGTATATAGAATCACACTAAATCCTTGACTTTGGCAGTTGAGCAAGTACCGATAATCAATTAGACTGCTTTTTACCATTTCATTTGAAAGCTATGGTTGAAAGAGCTCAAACAAAATGTGAAGCCTTGCCTAACTTATCTAAGCATATATGGATTTGAATGCCTATCCTCTCCTTTATTTACCAATCCAACATGAGGAATGAACCTCAAAAAATCAAAGATTCAGCTAAACAAATAATGAAACACATAACACTGCCAAATGGTCATAATGCATAAAGAAACTTGGATACCATAAAAGGGTATACATTCCTCCATGTATATAATTAGATTCACTAAACTTGGGTGACCAGAAAAGTGAAAGATTCCATGTATATGGTTAAATCCATTACCTTTTTCATTAAACCAAATATTAGACAATAATCCAAGTCCATGTATACAGTTAATTTATCCTGAACTCATTAAACATTCTTTTGGACTATGAAGCACATGATCTCTAACAACATGATAATCAATTAATTGCATTTAACTCTAATTATAGGTTCACATGTTTTTTTAAGTAAACAAAAACCACATCTTATTTTATTACTTCCATCAGTTGAAAAACACTAATGAGTAAACTTCTCCTCCCTTAAGATGTACTCACAGAAGAAGGGAGGGAAATTAAACCGCCTCAGATGTAAACAGCAACTGATGAGAGTAGAATTCTTACAATTGAGTTTATTTGGAATAAATAATTGAAACTATGCTGACATTTATATACCTATATCTAAGCAGAATTAAACAGAATGCAAAACCCATATTCCAAGTAAGTCAAGATCTCTAGGTTCACAAAACCTAAGCGCACATGGCATAACTAAGCAATGAAGCTAGATACAACAGGCAACAAAAGAGCAGTTTTTAGATAGACATTGATCAATTCAGATATAACCTTCATAGAATACTATACATACCAACTTCACAGCAACTTCCTCCCAAGTTTGTGTATTTACGGCTGTAAAAATACACAGAAACGATTGTCAAAAAAACAGTTGATCCCCACAAAAGATAAGATAAAAAACAGTTGAAACAGAAGATTGAGGACTTGTAAAATATACATATAGCATGTACCAAGATAAAGCTCCCCAAATGAACCACTGCCAATCTTACGCCCAAGTCTGTACTTTCCACCAATTACAAGATCCATGATTTCAAAACCCAGTTAGAAAAAAAGCTGATTGACCTCTCTTTCTTCTCAAATTCTATTCAGATTCGCCAGTTCAAATTTCAGCAGCAAAATACTCGACACACTAACGGATCAAAACAAACTCTACCCAATACGTCTCTGTCTCGAGATCTTCTTCCCAAGTAAATATATTTATTAATCACCGCCGCAAAACTGAGTCTCTCAAGTGTACATAAGAAGAAAGGTTGACCGACCCAAAAGTAAAATGGAATAAATCAATGAATTGAACTCTAGAATCTACATAGTCATGATCGGAAAGCAAATGAAACCCAGTAGCTAGTATGAGTAATGAAAACCCTAAGTTGATATAAATCTCTGAAAAGGGGAGGAAGAAAGAAGTACAGTGGTAAATAGATGAGAGAAAAACAATCAAGAAAATGAAAAAATGGAAGAAAGATTAGAAAGACCCGTGTGAGAGGAGAGAACACGGATGATTTCTCATGGAAGAAAACGTCGATAAGAGAGAGAAGTAGAGAAGACGACAATGATCCCCATTTTATTATTACAAGACTTCACCTTTTTCTTTTGCCACATTTCATTCATGGGAAATAATTTTATATAGCCTCTATACTTTTTGATGAACATCAATTAAGCCCCTAATTTATTTGTTATATGTTTTTATATTTTTATCCATATTTTAATCAACATCTCAAATTTTAAAAATAGTCAACTAAATATTCTAACTTTCTAGAGCTACAAATAAGTTAAGTTACTTGTCTAAGTCAAAACTCAACTTTAACCAAGTTCGAGTCGAATTCGATGTCTCTTTTAATATTCGAACTGAGTTTGAGTTTATATTAGTCAAAACTCGATTTTGACCAAGTTCAAGTCGAGTTCACGCTCGAACTTATATAATATTTCAAACTTTTTCGAATCTAATAATATATAATTTATTTATTTTAATATTAAAACATAAAATCTAAAATAATTTTTCTTCCTCTCTTTTCAAAGTCCAAAGGTAAGACTTCATATTATTATATTATATTGCCTTAGAAGAGAAAAACAAAAGCTCTAATTCCTTAATCTATAGTCAATATTATAATATAATATATTATAATATAAAAAATATTATATTATATTCATACATCTTTAAATATTCTTAAATCTTTCTTATTTCTTACTTATTCACAAATATTTTTCATTATTTCTCTCATTTATTCATATTAATTTATCAATCTTCTCTTATTCATAAGTATTCCGTCGCTTCTCTTCATAATATTTTTTAAAAAATCAGTAAACTTAAGTTATTCAACCATCTATTTTGTTAAATAAGTATGACAGTTTAATATTTTAATTTTAAAAATAAATTTTAATTTGAGTTCGAGTTTTTCAAGTCGAACCGTAAATAATTGAGCTCAAACAGTTTGGCTTAAATCATTTGCAGATCTATCTTCAATTAGGCATGTTAGGTAAAAATAATATAAAGTTCTTTATCCTATAGTTAGTATAATCATTTTTATATTTTTTTGAGATGCAGTAGCTAAGAAAGATAATATATTTTTAAAGTAAAAATTATTTTTATACATTAATTTTAAATAATATTTAATTAAAACATAAGATTTTCTAATTATACATTATATTCATTAAATTTATTGATATAATAATTAGGAGATAATTGGTAAACTAGTTCAATCAAAAGAAATTTTATATTTTATAAATAAAATAAAAAAAACTTTGCATATTATCAATAATGTAAATTTATTTTCTAAAAAAGTTAACACAACACCAACACTAATTTATTTAAAACACTTTTTAGTGATAAACTTAAAGTTAGTTAACATGAATGTGACACATAATCCTACATGGTTTAAAGTCTTGTTTTTCTATTAGGAATCAAATAGAGTTGCTCATTTTATTGCATATATGAGGTAAGAGTAGCCTTATTTTATAAGTGTTGGTCAATGTAATGATTTGAGTGACAACCTCCTCATTTCTTTTAATCATATGTAAGGGATTTGTTAGAAATTAATGTACATATTTTTCGAAGCTTGTTTGAAAACCACTTATTTTTCTATAAAGAAAATTGAAAACTCACTCTAACTTGTACTTACAAAATTAATTGTTTCACCTCACCAAGGTATAGTAGTAAGAGTCGATTTAAGAGATCAAAAAGTCCCGGATTCGATTAAATCTAAAAACACTTTGAGTTTAAGCGTGAATCATGCATTTGGGGTGTCATGCTAATTCTCCTAAAACTCTAATTGTTTCTTAAATCCATACCAAACAGACCTTCTCACATATTGATATAAAAGAAATTTTAATAGGATAAAAGAAGAGCAATCACATAGTGCTATATCAATTATCAAGTTACATTTTAATTTCATAAGATCTTTACAAAAGTTTAACTTTGGGAACTAACAAATATTGTAAATCATTGAATTTTAGTAATACCAATTAACTAGTAAAATATCAATGGAATTTCCACATCACACAGAAAAATCAATGCTATCATTAGCCAATCCCAACAATGCAATTACAAGGAAAACCAGTTTAGAACACGAATACACATTGGCAGGCCGCGACTAAAAAGAAAAAAGAATTTAAATTACTTGAAAAGAAATACTTACACCAAGCGAAAAAACAAATGTTAATTCCATCCTAAAAAACACCATCTTTGTAATATATATGATTACTTCCCCTAATCATCATCTAACAAAGCACAACACCAAATAGTTAAAAAAAAACACTAAATTCTGGCATCATTTTATGCCATTGCAAGGGGGGAAGATAATTGGCTGTACTAAATGTCACAAGGCTCCTGCTCGATCACTCACTTTGCTTTGGAATCTCGAGCTGTGGAGGTAACAGCTTGAGGAAGCTTCCTTGAGTGGGCTGCTGTTTGACAGCGCCTGTTTGAGACTCGTCATCTGTCATTAAACATTATGCATAAAAACGTGGACCAAATTGAGCCTATGCATAACAAATGTAGTTCTTTTTAATCATGATTCGGTTTTGTTGCTTCAAAATGCTTCTTTTCTTTTTGTCGGGAAGAGCCTAAAAATGGTGTATATATTCTTTTAGGGAGAGGCATCATACCAAAAAGGGACTTCACTGTGGGTCTTTTTGGTTTAGTGTTCTTCTTCTTCAATTCAGCTGGAAAATATATAAAACCAATAATCATAAATGAGAACTATGGGTTCAATTGTTCAAATATTATGTATGTAGAGCAATAAAGCATAGGTTTGAATCTTGTATACACCAGAAGAGGATTATTAATAAAATAAATCATAATCTACCACTTCTTTATGATTGCTTCCTCGTGAGCGAATAAAAGTCAGAATATGCTTGCTTAGCATAAATAACTGAATTTCAGAACTTATAGTTCTATACCTCAGGCAGTTACACAGAAGGATCTCTAAAGCCGAAGGAAAGCATTTACATGGACCTTTTCTATTGTAGTCCTAGAGATTACATGCAAGCTAAGACTAACATTTGTGTCACAATTAGAAACACTTTTTGAATCTGTTTTTAAATTTTTAACAAGGAAAAAAGGATGTGTGTTAAAACTGAAAACACTTAACTAAGTGTTAATACTAAATTTTAAGTGTTGATTGAGTTTAAGTATTTAGCATATAAACATTAAAAATACCAAATGAAAATATCTGAATTTTAACTTGTAAATAGTCAGAATGTAAAGTTGATTTAATAAAATGTGGAACTAATATTTAGAAAATACTTAAAGACTAGTTTACCCTTATAACGTTGAAAGTTGATTAAAATTGTATTTTAGATGCTCTTACTAAATTACCTAGTTAAGTCATTCATATCTTACTAAATTAAACCATATTTTATAGCTTAATTTTTTTAGTTTAGTTTGAACTGAATCTAAATAATTAAGTGTTTTGAAATAACATAAGTCATGAAACTTAATAAAAATAAGCAATTAATCTAAAAATCATTTAGATGAAGTGATAAGTTTTGTTAATTAAAAACTGTCTTGAGTTTAGTTTCCAAACATTTCCTATATCCAAATGCATAAACAAAAAATACAAAGTGTTTACAAATAGGGTAATGTTTTCAAATTACATTTTTTTTTGTACAAATGTGAGAGAGCAAGGCATCTTCTAGTAGCTTGTTTTCCAAAATAAAATTTTTTTTGGGAATTTAAAATGAGACAACGTATTAAGTATGTAGCCCGCAAATACACTTAACCATTTAAATAGGCGCAGAACTTGTCACCTGACAGGCTTGAACCCAGGACCTTAGGGTGAGTATTCACCTCTTATTGCCGCTAGGCTAGAAGAGGGGATAAAAATGAAATGTTTAATTGTAACTAAATTAGCAACACATATTGCATTTAGATTAAACTAATGGAAATACTTTAATTGTTCAAGAAACTTATTTAGCTACATTCAAGCATTTCATAAGAAAGATGAAACTATAAACAAGAAAAGATGGACAAAGAAAAATCAAATAACACAAAAGTATGACTGAATGAGAAAATACCAATTCCAGACACTTCATGGTCATTGACAATTTCAAAATTCTTGTATGTGTAACCCGCAAAGTTGATATCCTTGGATGAAAGCATCTGCAGCCACGGACGGGGAGGAATTAAAGCCAAAATGAATTATTTACATAGGTAAGAGACTAGATAGAGGAAAGAAAAAGAACCATGATTTCATTAACAAGGAACTTTGTTAAACTTACCTTTCTCCATGGCCCTGATTTTGGTGCAGTTTGAACATTGTTGTCTGTCTGTAATATCAAAATGGTAGCCCAAGAGACTGGTTGATGAATTACTCCACTTACAGCTATCATTAAAAAAAATATGAATTTCATTCCTAACCTCTTCAAATTTCTCAAAGTTCTGTGTATCCAGTTCTCCATTGACTTCAGGGGTAAATGCAGCTTTCATTTGATATATCGTGTCCCACTCAACACCTTCAAACCATTTGTGAGCCTGGAAAAAGGCAAAACAATGGTCAGTGGATCCTCCACTTCAGTTATCACATGTTGACTGAAAATACTCAGAATGAAGCACACAGAACAACACCTTTATTTCATCTGCACCTTTTGTTCCAAGTCTATGCTCTACATTGCATAAAAGCTTGCATATAAGATCCTTTGCTTCTGGGGACAATTTGGCCTCTTCTGGGAACTTTAAGTGAACTCTCCAGTTTACTATCTGCAAAGTTAAGTTTAAGACTAGAAAATCAGAGACACGATCCAGGGAAAAGAGATTTTGAGTAAATGTAGTAAATACATGACATATGACATAACATATCAGAAGCTGCCCTTTAACAAGAATATCTTTCTGAGTTTCAATAATTAATGTGCATGATGTACCCAAAAGAATGAATACTGAACTCAAAGTGATGGTGATAAAATATACTTCAACGTATAAAGGTTTAAATAGTTAAGGGGACAAGATTCAAGATTAATGGAAGCCGCGATAAGACTAGGACAATACTGATTGGGTATCATGAAATCAAGGAACAAAAAGATAGGAAGCATGAGAGCTAGCATGAGCTATTTCAGAAGGATATAACTCAGATCATGCTTAGTTAAAGTTCGTAGAGTTATTTAATAACAATGGCCTCATTTGAGAACACCTGGATACAAAAATTCTAGATCTTTGGAAACTAAACTTAGTAAATTTTATTGTTTGTTTTTCATAGATCCGGATACATATACATAAAATATAAGTGTTTCCAAACGGGGACTGCTTAAAATTTTGAAAGGAAAAAGTAAACACACTTTGTTTTCTTTCTAATAATTATTTGAATGGTGTACCCATCACATTATTGACGTTGGATAACTTTCAACATTTGAAGGTGAACCCTATCCGTATGGCCCTACTAAAATTTTCTTGATGAATTACCTTCCTACAAGTGGACATGGGTTCATCTGAATAAAAAGGAGGATATCCTACAAGCATCTCATACATGATAGCACCGAGAGACCACCTGAAGAAAAAGAAAGAAACTGAGTTTGAAGGGAAACACCAGATAGGCATAATGTAGCTTACTAATGTAAATTCCCTGATAAAATACACACCAATCACATTCCATTCCATATCCTTTCTTCAGCAACACTTCTGGAGCAATGTAGTCAGGTGTACCAACAGTGGAGTAGGCCTGCCATCAAGTGACAATATTTAGTCAATAAATGCATCATTCAATGAAAAGTTGGTAAAACAAACTTGATTAGGATACACATGAAATCGGGTCAGTCCTGTAATGTAGGATAGCAGCCAAAAGCTTTTTCTTTTTTTGAAACCAAAGTTTTTTCCCTGGAAGAGGCTAGTGTAACATCCCATCTCTATACCTCCACTTTAATCGAAGTACTTTTAGTGGGAATCAAACCTAAGATCTCAGTCACTTAGTTCAACACTCTTACCACTTGAGCTACCCTGAGTGGGTAATAACACAGGATTGCAGCTGTTTCAAATGGTATATAAGATCTAAATACCAAAAGTAGGTGGAGAACAAAGAATAACTTATTTTAACAGTAATGTGAATGCATTAAGTTTTATGTTGTTTCCCCATAATGAACTTACATGTTTATGATACAAGCCCTCTAACCAATTTTATATAATGCAGATGTCATTTTCTAAAGTATAATGTTATTGGCATAGATGTCATATTTGATGATTGTTTTCCAATCAGCTGAAAAGAAGTAACTGAATGAATTTTCACTAAATATGTTTTAAGGGTTCTAAGGGAAACATAAAGATATATAAATGGGATGTGAAGTAAATGGAAAAGGCTCAATAATGTTATGGTAGACTTACAAGCATTCTCCTATTCCTTTGCCAATGTTGAAGCTGCTCTTGCTGAGTGCGTTTGGGAGGAACAGGCCGTCCATCACTCTGAAGAGCACCACTAGGATTATTACTGGCAGAGAAATCCTTCTCATGAAGATTACTGCAGTCCAGAGGTTTACATAACCCAAAATCTGACAATTTCATATGACCATGTTTATCGAGCAGCAAGTTGTCAGGCTTTATATCTCTGTAAGCATAAATACCGTAAAGCACTTCAATATTTTATGTAATAGCAAAAAATTAAGATAATGCAGGTACTAGCCATTTTTTATGAATCTTTACAAGAATTGACAACAGACCTATGGATATAATTGTGCTTATGAATAGACTCAATAGATAAAACAGTTTCTGCAACATAAAATCTTGCTTCCTCTTCTGTTAATGTATCCTTCCGCATCAGCAATGTCATCATATCTCCACCAGGTAGATACTCCATGATGAGATAAAGGTACTCATCATCTTGGAAGGAACAATAGAGTTTGACAATACAATTGCTATCAACCTCAGCCAAGAGATTCCTTTCAGCTTTTACATGCTCCACCTGCAGAGAAATTAAATGTAAGAGCAGCAAGAAGCAAAAGAGAATAAAAAGCTTTAATTGATAATTTGAAAGAATAGCACCAGATTTACCTGTCCTCTTCGAAGCATTTCAGACTTCTTGAGTTTTTTCATAGCATATACATGGCTTGTTTTCTTTTCTCTACATATTCTAACCTATAGGAAGAAAATATAAGTAGTTAGTTGCAATAATGGTGTAAGAAGTGTTTTACTTGCCAAAGTTTAGCAGCCTAGGAAAATAATAAAAAGATCATCTGTAAAAAGCAAAAATAATTCTTTGTTATTTGGTGTTGACTAAATCTCTCCAATTATTGAAACAACTAAATAAGACATTCCTAGCAAGTGTGATATTTGTTTCCAGCAACAATATAACAGTTAAAATTAGAAATCTTGACTCATTTATTATGCAATAAATTCCCGATGTAAAATCAGCCACCTGGCAATATATGAGACCATAACCAAAATAATGTATCTTGTCAAGTAGAATAGTAGAAACACATATATTAAAATTCATATTTTCTTATGTAGTAATCTGCAATAAAAGAGAAACCAAACTACCAATCTTGTGGTATCACAATCTAGGAAAGGTGTAATAACTGTTTATGCGATTTGGAAATGAAATAAGTACAGAAAGTGCGATGTCTAATAAAAAACAATTTGCAACAGTTCTTGACCCACAAAAATTGCAAAGCTATCAAAGAGGGAAGAGAGAAATATATAGATAACCAGTTACTAGAAATGCAGATAAACAACACACAGCCAAGAAAATAAGACTAAGCAAGAAGAGAGTAGTAATAACCTCTCCAAAGGCACCCTTTTCCTATCATTGTCAATGGTTCGAAATCGTCAGCACACATTTTATGCCTCTGAAGGTGCATATATTCTGTTTCCTTTTCTCCAGATACTTCAAAATGTTACTTTTCTCTTCCTCAGAGACCTCAGCATCAGCCAATTTCCTCTCAAGCATGTTACGTCTGTGTAAAACATCACGACTAAGTACTAGATGAGGATATGCTTATTAAAATTTGCCGCTTTACAGTCTTCATGAAAAGGAAAAAATATTACTCATATGAGAAGGCAGTGGAGTAAACAGACTAAAGTAAATTAACTGCCAGAAAGGTTTGAAGACATGCATCTACTTTCACCACCCATGACCCCAATCAAATGTGGCATCAATTTAGTTAAAATGTTTCCACATAATCACCAGTGTAGTCATTAATTGGAGTACATTAGTTATTAAATCACCAACCATATAAATTAACAAGCAAACTTACATCCAAAACCAGCACTCAATATCCCATTCCTAGCAATCTTTTATTATAAGAGCAGGCATTTACCATTCTCTGCCCAACACCAAGACTTGTTAGGCAGCATCCAATGTTTGGGCCTACTAGGGATTCATTTTCATTATTGCCATAGATCGAGCAAGCTTCCAAATAACGGGTTATACCTTGCGTTCAGACTTGAAGTTTCCAGATAAACCCAAACCTAAGCATCTACAACTAGTTTTGATCAATCGTATTTCTTGATCAACAAATAGATTCTATTTTCTTCTTATTTAACAAAAGTTGTTTGCGCGACACGACAACAGGCATGATATACAAAAACAAAAATAGAGACGAAAGTTAAAAAAAACACGGTAAACTATTTGAGCCACATGAGTACACGTTACAAACAAGTCACGGTCTCACTGGAACAAAGACCTACCCCAGTCTCGATTAGGTTTCCTATTCAAAATAGCTAACATAATGAACCCACATTAGATCTTATCATAACGTGGTAAATGATCTTTCTTTCCTTTTAGAACTTCTTAATTTCTAATGTAAAAATATATAAAGAACTAAGACTAACCAAATTTGGCATTTTATGGGGAGAAATTTTCAAAAACCCACATGGACATCTTATTCCAGGAATGAGCTGCAGAATGAAGCTAGAATTTAGATATTTAGCCCAGGAAGGGCTTAAAGCTTCAAGAACTATGGCTCAATAATTTTCAATGTGTACAAACTCACTTAGAGTAGAAAAAAACTTATGTCGGGGAGATATGTATTCTTAGATGCAGTCAACATGAGATTAAATACCTCATGAAAAGCAGAAAAAATAGTCATCTTGCCTCATTAATCATACTTTCCTTGTTATTATTAAAATATAAGAAGTTAAGAGGATGTAAGTGATCTGTCAGTTAATGATATACCCATTGGTAATATTTCGATCTCATATATGTCCCAAGAACTCTTCGTGACTATAATTCATAATCTGCATATCAATCAGTACACAAAAGTGAACTTTCAGTTATACAGACAGTTTAAGCACCATCCATATTTCCAACTACTCCACCCACATGCTAGCTTTTGTCCAGCAAATAGTGAGCAGAATTTGACGTGCGTGCACATTCGCTAAATTCAATGACACTTGTGACAGTATTTTGTTTTACTGGGATCATGCATGAAATGATCTATGGCACCTTGATTAGCAGCTTACAGGAACCCTCATCTGAATGAAGTCATACATTGTATGAACAAAATCTAAGCAAGAATGTGATGGATCTAAATTACGAGTTTCCAGCAGACGAATAAAAAAAATCAATCTTGAGATTGGTTAAAGTAAGGTGGCTTGCTTTTGTAAGCAACCTTTTAATATAGACCATCTTCGAACAGCAGACACATTATGGATGCTTCCTAGAAAGCTATTTATAGAAATGGTGCCAAGAGTTATAAATTCACATTGCGACACCAATTCAAATAACACAGCAATAAAAGCATGAAAAATGATTTCTACTTCGATGCTTATACGCAAAAACAACCCCAAAAGGCATAAGATAAAATAAAGGGTCATACCATGATTCATATATTGGATCTATTATGAGAATTTAAATACCATATATGATACATTGCTAATTGTTTTGATAAGAAAATAAATACAAAAACAATAAGTAACCATATAGTTTAAAACAAAGAAAAAAGAAACTTAGTAAATAAGAATGTATAATCAAGTCCTCCAATTTAGCTAATACTTATCTTTTTCTCACTTGTTTACACTATTCCTAATTTATTGTATTAACAAACAATACAAGAAAGATAAGGTTGGATTAACAATTTTCTAAAACTGGATTGTTGTCAAGGAGTTCTCTGCCTACAAAACATCTTGAGACAAAGTACTTGGCATTGGATAACCACACCATAGGATTTGCATCATGATTTGTGTGTGTCATCCTTGGGCAGAGGCCATGCTAATCTTCTCTGTATCGTTCCAATTTTATTGGACGTCCCCGAAGGGACAAGATTTGCATCATGATTATGTGACTGAATCAAGTAAATTTAGGGTATTTATATTCTAAATCCTACAGTTGCGATTAAAGCAAAGGGCGTCCCGTTATACGAGAATACGATTAAAGATACGGAAACCCTGAAGATTATACGACATTTCAAATGAAGACAAATCTTATAAATATGCAATTTTACTTAATTCTATAAGATAGCCGTTAGAACCATTTTCCAACACATAGTATCACCTATTTTTGTAATATCTATTATGAAATAAAGTTAATTGATCACTTATTGTGTGCAAAGTCCAAACCCTTCATCTCCCTCCTTCTTGGAAACCCTAGTTCTCATTGATCGAACATCACAAATTGACCCACAACTTTTGCAACATATTCACAAGGAAAGATTGACACACTTTTGTTACCAAGAAATGCATCTATCAAGTAGTAGAAGCAAATCACTATGCAGCATAAGCACATTAACAAGCAACTTAGAAGAGAATAACCAAGCAACAACATAGAATGCACTTAATCAATACTCATCATGAATAATACATACCGCTCCCTCCTTTCATGCAGGTTCTTCATTTGTTCCTTGTAATGATTTTCAATCGTATTGTTTAGCGCAGCTACCTTCTGTTTAGTAGCATTAGAAGGAGCTTCCTCAATAATAGGGACATTTAGAAGCATCTTTACCATTTGTCACACTTTCCTTCTTCTTTGATGAATTTGCTTTGTCTTGTGAACGAAACTTACTTAGCCAGCGTCTTACTGACTCATTTTATCCCTTGTAAATTATGGACACAATTTATCAAGAGCTCATCCAGTCAAGCTCCTTGCCGTTATGTCCCACGAATTTCGCTGTACAAAAGAACAAATTAGACAAAATTAAAACTTGCACCATTTAGATGAAGCAAAAAACATGATCCATGAAATTACATCGAATCGAGAAGGAATTGATAAAACATTAAAACCCCAAATTTCATGCAAAAGATAGTATTTTTGTAGTGGAGAAGTTAAAGGGTGAAATTAAAACGGAAGAAACTCGAAATTCGATTGCTGGGTAGCCTTAGCGAGAGAGGAAGAGAGAACAGAGCAGAGCATACCATACCAGAAAAAGGCGATTTTGAAGAGAACCCTAGAGAGAGAGAGAGAGAAAGGGTCCGCCAATTAGGGAAGAAGATACTATTGGTGGTAGTGTGTTGCCGCGTGAATGTAATTGAGATCCACCTCGTCCACGCCCCTTCCTTTCTTTCTCTCTCAAATTCACAGACAGTTTTCAAACTGATATCTTTTTGGCTGTTTCTCTACTCTCTTTCTCTCTCTATATCTCTACTACTTTCTCTCTCTACTTTAGCTCACTCCCCACCCCTATTCATTATTTATTTCTATTCCCCTGTCATTTGATTGTAAGAGAGATTTTTTATTTTTGGAAATTAGAATTTAGGGTTTGTTTGATTTCACTTCACTTTATAGTTTTGGTTTTTTTTTTATTTATTTATTATTATTAAGTAAAGAGAACTAACATGACATCTTATGGTCATTGCTCTCCGATTGATTGCCGTATCCGCCTCTCGAAAGTGACATATTGATCTTTTAAGTTTTTCACTAAGCACGATGGGTATTCAGTTTCTCGTGTTTTAATGTAACATGTTAATAAAATTATTTTACATATGATATATAGAGAATCATAAAATTATTCCTATAAAAATGTGTTTAAAGATTACTAATTTTAAATTTGTGACCTATTTAAATTTTACTCTTTTAATGACAAATTTCACTATTATTAATATGTATATGAATTTTTTGTTTTAGTGAAATCGATTTTCAAGTCGATAAAAACTCTTTACACTTTAACTTGCAAGGAAAAAAAGAAACATTATCAATAACTAGGTTCGGTTGTGAGATAAAGTTATTTAGCTTATGATTTAAAGAGATTTTTCTTTTAAGTAAATAAAACCTAAATTATAACGACTGCATTTTTAAACACATCTTATGTATAAAATTTTACAAAGAAATAAATAAATAATAATAATAATAGTAGTCATGAGTCTTTCATTAAAGTCAATGAAGATTAGTCATGAATCTTGTATTAATTAGAGATGATTCCAATAATCTATTAGACTAGTGTGTATGAAAAACATTAGAATCTTGACCAAGAAAAGAAAAACATTATAAGACAATCCATTATTATCTCTAACTTACTTTCTTTAAAAACAATTATAAATTTATGGGCTTGTTTGGAATGAGTTTAAAAATTAATCATAAATTATTTTTAAAAAAAATTAATTATTGGTGATTTTATAATAGCCATTAATATATAATGATAAAAAATTAAAATAAAATATTTTTTTTATTATTGTGATTTTTTTATTAAAAAAACAACTAAACCAAACAAAAAGCCTAATTAGATGGACTACTATTCCAATTGCATAATTCATCCTTTTAAAAGTTTTTTACTATATTAATTATTATTTTTTAAATTAAATACAAGCATATAATAAAAATGAGGTTAAAACAGATTTAAAATATTCACCAATTTCCTTTTACTTTAATAATTGAGTTTCCTTCTTGTTATATGTTATATGATTTTAAAATAACTTACAACTTGCAACCAAATAAAATTATTTTTAAATGTTTTTTTCTTCTAATTTTAGAAAGATAATAGGAAGTAAGGACATTCACTTTTAACTTACTTTCAGTTTGATTTCTAGACAATATCAAACTTTGAATAAAATAATTAGTTACAAATAAATGTTCAAAATAGACCATATGATATTCCAAATTTTTACCAAAAAACTTAAATATTTTTTTTATCAATAATATGTTATTTTTACAAATTAATTACATAGACCAACAAGATCTTACATTTACATTTCTTTTTTATAATATTATATATATAATTCTAGTTATATTAGTAAAATTTTAATGAAAATTACTTGTATATTTTTTTATTATAATAATTTGTTGTTATATTTATTAGCTTAAAATATTATTAATATTATCGGTTGTATTTCACTTCAATCCTCTGATTATATAAATTAAGTCTTGCTTGATATGAATTATTTACATTAGATCTAATTATCAAAACAATTCAGCAACCCATAAACTAGTCAATGCTTCAATTAAATAATTTAATTATTATAATCAATTCAAATTTTCACTTACTAATTTATTTTTATAATATTTTAAAATATAATATATTAATAGTTTGGTCATAATTCCAAATAATTCAAGAGCTTGTTGATAATAAAGTATTTAATATTTAAAAATGTTATAAATAAAACATAATTAAGAATTTTAAGAATTTGATGAATTGTTTCTTACAATCATTTTTTGGTCTTTAAAAAGAAACAGACTATTAAAACTAATATTTTTACTTTTATTTTTTTTCTTCAAAAAGCAATACTTTTATAAAATTAGTTCAATTAAAAAGAAACTAGAAAACTAAATATTCATTTTAGGGCATTGAGAATAACCTATTAAGAGCTATTAAAAATCAATCTTTTGGGTAAGTTCTCTAACTATTAGTTGATATTTCTATTTTTAAATCACTAAACATCTTCATTTTCAAATAATCTGATTTGATCCCCAATCATATTAAATTCAGCAGATATCTAAAGTATTTGTTTATATCTTTAAATGATCTAGCCAGATATCCATTTACAGTACAAGTTACTAGAATGGTATAAGTTAAAATAAATGGATACAACATTAATAATATATTATATGGTTGGGGTCTCAGACATAATAAATTCAATGACACACCATTTGTTTTTTTGTTTGTTTTTTATGTCAAAAATATTATTTTAATAAATGAACAACAAAGATATTACATAAAAAAAATTAAGTAATAAACAAATTTCAATAAAACTCATGAAAATAATTCAAATAAAATCATGAGTGTTTAATTAAAAACTTTTCATTATCATTAACATAGTTAAATAGTTAATGTAATGATTTAAGTTTGAGTCAACTATCATGTTATCTTTAAAGAATAAACAATAATGATAATATATAATAAATTAAACTAATAAAATTATATATTAAAAAAGAAAACATTAGTTAATTTCTCTTTGTAATTATTTCAAAATAAGTTTAAAATAGAGTTTATAAAAGGTAACTACTATTGAGTTAATATGAATTATTCTCAATAAAGAACTCATATTAAAATTACATTTTATCTTAATATAATATTTAGCCAATTAGTGTGAACACATTTATTAGGTCTATTATTTAGATAATTTTCATCTTTTATATTTTCTTTACCTTTTTTATTTTTTTATCTTCTAATATTTTCTTATGTATTTTCTCTTTTCTTTCTTGTTTGGCTCTTTATTTGTATGTAGTTGTATTTTTTTTTTTTGTAAGGAGTAAAACAAGTTTTAATTTAAAAAAAATATGTTATTATTATTTTCATAATAATTGTAATGAGAATACCGTTAAAAAGACACTTGACATCATTTAAATATAAGTATTTGTATTGTTTCATAACAAATTAATGTAAGTAACATTCATATTCTTCACCACTATAGACACCTTTACTAATTATTAAATATTTTTTAGTCGGCTCATTAGATATTTATGCAAATTAACAAGACAATGAATAATCACGTGAAATACACAAAGAATGCAATTAAATTTATAATTGACTTTGACCTAAAACAACTCAAACATTCAATTTGATGAATTACATACTATTGAAATTATGTAAACAAGTCTCCATTAGTTAAATCATCAAAGATAAAGTAGTGAATTCTTTTAAGAGTGACAATGATAATACATAAGAGTGAATGATTCAACTTTTGTTGACTAAGTGTAAGATAGTACAAAAATATTTACCAAATTTTATATGAATTTGTAAAAGTTATATTTTGTTATAATCTTGATATTTATATAGATTAAAATTTCAATAAAAAATTAAATACTTACATAGAATACCCACCCAAATTATGACTTAAAAATTGGATTAAAAAGCTTATTACTTTGGGATCTATCTTTAAATTTGAAAATATTTGGAATAAAATGAAAGATCATGTCAATTAGTTAGTGCCATATAATTTATCACATTATTTATTAATAATAGTTTTTATCTTTAAATAACAAAAAGGGTATATAAATACAATGTTACAACAAAATGATAAAATAAATATATAACGAATTTTAGAGATAATAAAATGGACGAAAAAATATAGGTAAAAAAAGTTGGAGTGAAAGAAATATATATAGTTGAATATTAAAACATTACAACAAATTTATTTATCAATTCAACGGCTAATAATTCATTCAACAACAATTGTCTCATTCTATTTTATTTATTGACATTTCATCTTGTCTCTAAACATTCAATAATATACATTTCATTTCATTTTTGTTTGGTCACCGACATACATGAAACTAGCCAAAAAAATCATGTTAAACACAAAATAAATAAAAATTAAAGGACAAATACAAAACCCTATAAAAACATGAAACAAAATAGGATCAATTACATGTACAAAGCTAAGTAAGACCTACAGAAGGATAAGGTTAGGAAAAAGTGGGCCCAACTTTGACAAGTAAAAGGATGTGGGGTTCCCTTGAATCAGGGTAATAATTCAGGGACCAGCTTCTTCTTCTTCCACCACTTTGGAGAAAGAAAGAGAGATAGAGATAAAGCAATATGATACACCTAAGAAAAGCAAAAGCAGATTAAAATTGTAAACTAGGACCATCTTTTCAACACACCTAAAAAAATTGCTTAGGTTTAGATAGAAGGTGAGATTTTTATTGGTGATGTTTTTTTAAAATGTTTTTTCATTGAGATGTTGCTATTTTACTTGAGTTATGTTTCCCTTTTATTATGGTTTATAAGAGACTTAAACGAGTGGTGGAATGGGATCATGGGAAAGAAATAGAACTTGATTCTTACATAATATCATTTTATGGATAATCACAATGATTTTCAATATAAAATTGAGCATGTCCCATTTGATTATGAGCTATTTCATAACATTTATGACGTCCCACATTCTCTACCATTTGTTTTTTTTTTTTGTTAAAAATATCTTATTTTACATTATTCTATTCATGGTTAGATTTTAATTGGTGATGTTTTTTATTACGCTTATGTTATTTGTATTATTTTGAATCGGAATATGCATTTTGTATCTTATGGCATTGTTAGTTTGTGTCAAGTATGTAAGAAAACTCAAATAATAATTTTTGTGGTTTCTTACGAGGCTTAAATCGATCGGTGCAATAAGATCTCTGTAAAAAATAAATAAAAGTTGACTTGTATGATATCTTTTGATGGACCTCACCACCTTAGAGTTGAATAATAATAAAGATTTTCAAAATGAAATTGAGCAAATTCCATTTTATGAGATATTAGTTCATAACATCTATGTCAAATGTTATATATATCATTTTTTATATTATTAATTTTGGTCGAACTGTCAAATTGAAGTTCCTTATTGGGTTTAATTGAAATTTTGATTTTTTTTTTAAACTTCACAATTTAAGATTCTTTATTATTAAAGTTATACAAAGTGAGGTTTTATCTTAACGATTTTAAATGACGTTAACTTATTATCTACATGACATTTATAAATAAATAAAATATCAATGTTACTAATTTAATTATCAAATTTTAGCGAACGAATGGTTTTGACTACTAAATTTCAAAGAATAGGTAATTAAAACTCTTAATTTGCTGAAATTCTATAGTTAAATCAATGAGATTGATCTTTTATTTATTTATTTATTTATTTATTTATTTATAGATGTTATGTAGATAATAAGTTAACGACGTTTAAAATCGTTAAGACAAAACCTTATTTTTGTATAATTTTAACAATAAAAAGTCTCAAATAGTGAGATTTGATAGAAGATGTCCGGAATTTCAATTGATTCCAACAAGGAGCCTCAATTTGACAATTCGACCTATTTTTATTTATTTTTGTTGGAAATATCTTGGACTTAAACGGTATTAGTTTTATTTTTTCATTTTTATTACTCTTTACTACTTTTTTTAAAATGATAATTATAAAGGTTTCGGCCTTAAATTCTCCGACCCACTAAAATTATTCTTAAGAGAACATAATTGAAGAGTTCAGTTCTCAATTAAACTGCTTAATTTGAAACAGAAGTCATGACTCATTAATGCTAGCTTTCAAGCTTAAAATTTTAAAAAAAACTTCAATTAACCCAATTTTAGTTTATAGTTACAAGTGTTGCTCTTACTGAGCTAAACTAGTTTTATTCTCTTTATTATTTTATCTATATATACATATATATATATATATATATATATATATATATATATATATATATATATATATATATATATATATATATATATATATTGAGTCTTTTGTATGTCTATTACAAGTATTTGTTTTTTCAAAATTCAAATGGGGTTCATTAGTATAAATATCATGTTCTGATCCATGCATTCTGTATTATTTTTATTATATAATTTTCCAAGAGGTTGATAGTAGAAAAAACACACTTATAAGTTATAATAATATATTAACAATTAAATGGGACAAATGTAAGACTCTTCTTGAAAACTTCAAATCACAATCTTAATAAGCTACATAATCGAGCAAGTAAGTTTTGTAATCAGTTGTAGAAGATTTTTTTAATGGATGAACTCGACACATAATCGAACCCTCAAACTCGGCCAACAAATAGACATATTCTAACTATGAGTTGCACTACATTGATAAATAAAAGTTTATTTGAAGTGAACACTTTAATATACACTATGCAAAATTGTTAAAGATGATTGAGAAAAGGTTAACTAATTAAGAAATTTTTAAAAGCTAATATAAAAATTCACTATTATATCTCTTATTTTATTTCAAATATTTGTAACCGATAAACAACCCTAAAATCTTAATATAATATTTTTTTTAGTGGAAGACTTTTTTCAATCAACTTGTCATGTATCAAACTGTGATTTTCAAGTTTTTTTTTTGTTTGTTTATTTTGTAGTCATTCTTGTGTAACTATTGTTTTCTTACAAAGTTTAAATTATAAAAAAATGAAACAAAGAAAAACTTACTACTGTATTTTAGAAAATTCTAAGAATAATGGACATAATATTATAAAACATAATATTAATAAATGACAAAAGAAGAGTCCTAGAATTATTGCTAATAATCAAAAGTTTTCTGAAAATGGTTCAAATGCTTGTTTTCAAGGAATAGTCTTCAAATATAGTTTTCATTGGAAAAAAAAGTACTAATTAATGTAGTCTAAAATGGGAAACTAATATTTGATACACTTAATGAGACAATTATATAAAAAAGTGTTATTTTGTAATTTTGTTAAGTCAATTATATTTGTCAGAATTAAAATTAAAAGTAATTTTAATCAGGTATTTTTAAATTAATGTCTATATTATTTCTTGAATAATGATAATTTGTTATAAAAATTGAAGTTTCATAGGTCTAGATTTTTATGTCTCACATTCAAAATTACATATAAATAATAGACTATAAAAATATTAAAGAATCATTGTGTTTTAATTAGGATATATAAAGTCTGTTTTTCTTTAAAATATTTGTAAATCCTAAATTCTGTGATACAATTGTTATCAATGTGGATCCGATGTTAGAGGTTAGGAATAAAGTGTGATGACATCACTTACTAAATTTCTCGAAAATAAAATATCACCGTGAGTCACTTTTAAAGTCTTATTTAGAGTCAAAACTCGTCTTGTGTTTACATTTAAGATTATAATATTATATGTGAACCACATAAATATATATTATAGATTAAACTTTTAAGTTATGTGACCCATTTATTACTTATAATATTTATAGTCATTCTTTTACTAGCTTGCAAATAGAAGAATGTGATTTTTTTCTTCAATTGATATATATACAAATATACTAACTTTAGATTATTTTGTTCTTATCATAACTTATATGAAAATAAATACACACCAAAACAGAAATAAATGTTAAAAGAGATATTAAATTTGAATAATATTTATAGTAAACAAAACAATCTATATTAGTAATCTCAATTATATTTACATTTCAAGTTGACTTGAGAGGATGGAAATTATAAATGGATATTGCTATTCAATGCTATCTAACAATGAAGACAAATGTATCAATTTATTTATTTACATATTTAATTAAAGTTTTAGGATTTATTTACATATTTAGTTAAAGTTCAGGTATTCTTGTATTTTTTTTATTTCAAGTTTATGAAATATACAAATTGTATTGTACTTAAACAGGTAACACGGTTAGATCTCATGTCCAACATGTAACATGAGAAGTCATCATCACATGGATTGCAAAATCCAAGTGATTTCTTTATTAGGCTTTTTTTTTCTTCTTTTTTTAGTGGTCCAAAATTACTATAATCAATTCAGCATATTTGGAAACTTAAATTTGGTCAAGACCTCATAAAAATATTGTTTGGTAAAAAAAGTTACATAACATATCTTCAAATTTATCAAAAAAAAAAAAAAAATTCAATAATTTTTCACTCAAATTTTATATTAAATAAAAATAAAATTATTTTTAACTCACTAAACTAGTTCAAGTGATAAATGTGATTTTTAAATACTAAATTCGATTCTTAATTAAAAAATCATAAATTGAAGTGGAATGAAAATAATGACCATGAGAGTCATGCTAATTTCTCTTCATTATAATTTTCTACATTTATAAAATAAAAAAATAAAAATTTACTCACTTTTTAGTTTGACTATTTTCAAAAAATGATTAAAGTTTGGAATTTATTTTTTACTAATTTTGATAAAGTAGGCAATATTACATTTTTTTATGTATTTTGTGCATATAATGCATAGATTGACATGATTTAGAAATTAAATGAATATATCATTTTAAATATTTTATAACTAAGAAAAAGCATGTTTATATCTTTTTTTCGGGTTTACATAATAAGAAAAAATCTAATGTGATAAATACCCTAAAAAAAATAGATTTATTCAAATCAAATCATTACATATATGGAAAGTAGGAAAAGAAACTCGTTCCAGTCATATTTTACATACAAAGAGGACATTTGCTAAAAAAAAAGTTAAGGTTTTAAGACTGTCAACGAAAATAATGAAAATGGTGCATGAATTACATCTTAATGATGTTATTATATATTTTTTTTTACTATCAATGCCTACTAAAAACCTCAAAACGACAAAGTTGAACACATACTTAAATGTTAGAAATCAACAAGGGTTTCAAAATAATTTGGACTAAAAGAACTCAATTCTAGGGTATATTGAATTACAATGAAATGCAAAGAAATCGATCACTTGGAATAGGGAACAGATCTACTGTCTCACGAGCTTAAAAATTTAGTTCATTTTATAATTAACGTAGGCTCCATATCCATATTGTGTAGTGTAGGACATATAGAAGGATTGCATGTGTGAGACAATAGAACCGCCCCTTAGAAAGAAACTTCTCACTGACCATAATTTTTTTTTTAATGAATTTGACAAGTTATTTATGAATCAAATTATCAACAATCGAACTAAATCAAGATAACTCGACAAATAAAATGGTAGTAAAATAATTCGAAACATTTATGCATCTAAAGTATTTGAGAGTGAGTTCTCTTGTCGTCAATCGAATTAATTTATACTCAAAACCCTATATTAGGTCATAATATATCAATTTAGAAGAATGATTACAGCAAATAAAGTATGTCAGGTTGGGTTGATCACACCTAAACCTTTTTGCCATCTCACAATATAATAACATGTCTACTTAAAATTACAAATAATCTCATTTAAACTTAATAAGCATATTCTTCTTATACAATAACATTCACTAAAATGTCTATCCACAAGATCCAAATATGGAAATCTCGCCCCCTCAAAAAATGGAATAATATCTGTATCAACTTTAATTATCCGACATAAATAAAATAAAAACAATAACAAATTAATGGTACACAAAGTGAAAACCATGACGATATAAGTGCATGTTTACCCTTTTTCGGGTTTGATTATTACTCGGAATCCTTCAAGCTACTGCTGGTTAGCCATAGCTTCTTTTGAATAATCAACACGGTTTCATCGCTATCATCGTCGGAATCTGCTGTGGCCACAGATTCCCAATGCATTGCTGCCAGATGCTTCTTCACAAATTCTATAACCGGCTGTTTGTCTCGTATGATGATGAAACCTGTTGGCCTTAGGATTCGATCCATCTCAATTAGAAGGTCTTCCCCGCTACATCCTTTCTTCATTATGTCCGATAAAATAGTCCAGGCGTGGAGAAGGTCGTATGTTCTAGGGTATGTCGAGTAAGCCTCACACCTACAAACACGTATTAAAAAAGAATAAGATTTTTGGTAACTTTTCTTTATTGAATTTACCAACGATTGTATATTACCAGTTATGAACAGAACCAATCAGGCCTCTGTCGTAGACGATTTTAAGTGTGTTAGGTCCGTCTTCAGGGACGACATTCATCACCCACACATCCTTATCCTTTAATGCAGCTGCAAATGATCCCAGATTTGCCTTCATGTCCATTAAGTTCCTCAAGCTATTTGACTCTATTTTCGGACTCAAAAGGTTCCAATATTGATCAACTCTCCTTCTCCAAATTCCCTGCAGATTACCTCAAATTCTTTACCATTTACATTCACCAAAAGTGCAAAACAAAACTAGTAAATCAACTTACCACATCCTTTTCAAACATGTCATTGGAATATCCCAAATCAGCAAGACGTGGAGAAGGTGAAGTTAATCGAGCGGGCCAAGGAGCAAGCCCACTACCTCCAGTTCTATGATCATCTGGTAAACAAAAATAAAAAGGAAATCACCACATAAGTTGTTTATCCCATTGTAAAACCGCCAAAGTTAAATTGAAAGTGAAGGATTTGGAAAGTACGGTCAGAATAAGTGGTGATGCAAGATTCCATCAGCACACCAGCGACAGCATCTGGATCATTTTCAGTGCTACAAAGAGGAGGTTTAGTGCCAGGTTCCCTATTAAAGTAACAATCATTTGTCAAAGGTTTAATCCAAATGACAGTTTGATCCCTTTTCGAAGCAATTTTCCAGCACATGCGTTCCAAAAGCGCACTCATCTCTCTCCAAATCTTGAGATCTTCTTCATCCTGTGCATATGCCTCCGGAGATGAATATGCAAAGTAGCCTCCAGGACGAAGTACTCTATCCAGTTCGAGGAGGAGGATCCCATCCCTTTGAAGCCAATCAATTCTACAGCGGGAACAGTGAGCAAGTTCGAATGACCTGCTAGGGTATGGAAGCCTCTTTGTTCCTAGAACCCCTAGATACGCTGGAATTCCTCTTTCCAAGGCAAACTGGATCTGATTTTGATGCACATCATTTGGTGCAAGGGACATTGTTATGATGTTTGATGAAAGAAGATAGCCACCAAAACTAGCAACACCGCACCCAACATCAAGAACTGTTCTTATTCTTCCTTCGTTGTTCAAAATATTCTCCGAAAAGTTTAGCATCTGCCATTTAGAAAAACCATCATCACACAAATTCAATATAAGGTACATCATATTTGGAGCTTGTTTAATGTTGGGTTGGTTATTTGGAAACAATTCCAGTTATTTGGAAAAAAAAATACTGTTTTAAAAATACGTTCCATTTAGAAAAGAAAAAAAATGTTACATTTTTTCATTGCATATTTATTCCCCTAACGTTTTTTAACCCAAATACGCAGATTTTCTCGATAACCTGCATGAAACAAGATTATTTAAAAATAATCCAAGATTAAACAAGGCCTTACATTTGCCATTGAAGCAATGTACTTGTCAGCTCCATAGTGAAAATGAGTGCCTCCACCAGGAAATACAATCTTTTCACCTTTCACGACCATCCAGTTTTGGTCAGACTTCTCCTTAGCAAGGTGAGTATGTGGTATATTAGCTTTCCAGACTTCATCTCTACTTGTTGGCCATTTAATAGGGACCTGAAACAATCATCACAAGAAAAAAGTAAACTATAAGTATGAGATCGATATTGACCCTTCTAAAGTGTTTAGTCTGCCTATCTGAAATCAACCGACCTTGTATCCTTGTGGGGGAGGTATCAAACAGTTGAATCGTCTTTCTGCAGGAGGACAATGCCTTTCATAGTGCTCCATCAGTGAAAGATCCAGCTTCAATCTCAATTGGTATATGAGATGTCTGTCTAAGCATGGAATTAACTCTGAATGCCTATCATCACACACCTTCAGAATATTGAAAAGAAACACTAACATTAGCAAATCAGAGAATTTGACAAACAATTTCCACTACTTTTCCCCCTTTTTGGTTACTCTCACAAAAAACTTACAGGGAAGCTCTTTGGAAGGGTTGAATCATCTTCTTCATCAAGCCCAAGCTTTGTTGAGGAGCTAATTTCAGTTTCTTCATCTCCACCCAAAGATGAGCCAAGTTTCCTCAAAGATCGACTCCCAAACTCCAGTGCTGACTCACCATTGTTTACAGAGCCAAAATAAAAGTACAGAAAAATAAAAAAGGCTCCTACAACACAAACAGAAGCCACCAAACGCTTCTTTTGCGATTCATCCGATCTTCCCCTCATCATCATACGTGGTTCAGTTTGTTCACGCTATCAATGAACTTCAATATCAGTTTCTACCTTCTACAAATAGAATCTCATAACGAGAAAAACCAGCTATAACTCTTTGACCAGCCTATTAATCTTCTCCAACTCTATAAAATAATCAACAAAATTCCTTCAGATTCCCAACAATCAGCATTAAGAAGCAAGAAACACTGATAAAGATCATTTAATCCACAGTAAATAATAACAAAAAAAAAGCAATACAAAAGATTTCCTTCCAAGTCAAATAGATCTATCTATCTATCTAATGAGTAACTATAACTAACTTCTAATTCAACTTAAAGAACTAGACATAAGTTTGATCATTATAGAAGCTTTAATTTATAATACAGAGAATCAAATCGTCTGAAAATACTTCCAAATATGTTCAAATAAGTCAGATCCAATTTATTTTTTCCATAAAAACAGCATTTAAAGCATCCGACGACGTGATAATAAACTCATAGATCCTTTTTAACTAAAAGTGCCAAAAGTTTCCACAATTGAGATAACATAATGCGATACTTCCGTTACGTTACTAATCAAATAATGCGATACTTCGTAAGAATTGACCACCGACAACTAAATTAACTTAACAGAAAGCAAATAAAGGATAAACAATGACAATGAAGCTTCGTACATCACAATTAGGATTCATACACATTATAAACTGAATCAATCAAATTAGATGACATTCTGAACTAGATCAAAGCAAATGATAGTAACTTACAATCGATCCAACCAGATCCGGATTGAAAACAGTTATTGAACGGAGCGTCGGCAAGAACATCAACAATCGCGCATGAATATAGGTGTGGATTTAGAGAGAGAGTGGAATTGTGTCAATAATAAGTGTGAAGTTGGAGAGATAAGTAGAATGGGATGAGAGAGAAAAGGAGGTTTTAGATCTCTGACTGAAATTACCCTGGTTCGTTTTCATAAATCCACTCATAGACAGAAGGGCAGAGAGGGAAAGCAAATATTAAGTGCCTGTTTGATTTAAGTTAAATTTATATTGTCGGGGAACTATCTTTCTATTCATATTCAGAATTAGATCCAAACATTCTTATATTCAGTCGGCCACATCATTTAATTTTTTATTTTATTTTTAATATGTAGCAATCAACTAAATAATTTGATGCCAACTATTTATTTGTTTTTTTTACACTAAAGAAATAAATTATTAATATGGTCGGTGTCTATACTATTGTATGTTAAAGATTGAAACAAGAAAGATTGAGGATGGATTATTTAATTTAAAAGAGGAAGGATTCAATTGTAAGTGTTTAGATAAGTTGAGGACTATAATAGTATATTAAGGAACCCTTATTGTCAAATTCAGATCCAAATCCTAATTTCTATTATAATATATTTAAGAAAGTTTATGTTCACTCTTTTATTTTTTTTCAATTTGTTTAGTATATATGTGAAAGAATAATATATTTTAACAACTCCATCCTAATATTATATATATATATATATATATATATATATATATATATATATAACACTTAGATTTAAAACTTTAAAGGTGTACAATACAAATTTTTTTGGATTTAGGTTAATGTGATAATCTAGTTATTTAAAAAAAAAAAAAATAGTTTGCGATGATTTTGAGAAACGAGTATTTTGTTTAATAAAGATACTTAAAAAAGTTATTATTATATAATTATAAAATAAATAAATAATTTAAAGTAAATAATATTTTAATTAATAAATTTAGTAATTTTACAAATATTAACGAAAAAGAGAGTGAAGTTTTTTAATTTTATTTTAATACTTGTTCAAACTTTGAGAACCAGATCACCTATATATATATATATATAACATATTTTTTAAATCATTATACTAATTTTCTTTTTTAATTAATTTTTTCCTTTTTCATATATGCTCAATTTTCTTTGATGCTTGATTTTCATCCACGAGACTCCAATTTTGCTGCACAAATATTGAATTATTAAAATTTTAGTTATTTATGGCTTTTTTTTCAAATGAATAAAATATTAGTCATTTTATTATAACGCACTAATTTTCGTCTTTCTAATTAATTTGTCACGTTTTAAAATAAAATAATATTTATAGACATTTTGGACATATTTGTTGAAATATCTTTTAAGAGAGGGAAAATATTATTTAGATAATGAGTTGTTGTTTATATGAAAAATCTAGATATTTAAAGGACATTGAGTGTGGTAAGATAACGATCGATAACATTTAACATGTTGAGTGTAAACAAAACAATATGTTTAGTACAAATAAAATTGCACCAATTCAAGGAAGATGAAGAAATAATTCAACAATCCCCTCAAGTTGGGTAATAGATATTGAGAATGACCAACTTACCATGTACTTCCTCAAATCGACTTAGGAAGAACTTTGATGAGAATGTTAGTCACTCAACTTGCCCAAATTTGATTCCACTCAATAAATAAAATGATATTTAAAATTTTTAAATGAATAAAATTGTGATAGTTGGAGCTTTCGTATGGTACAATTCAAAATTCGAGTCTCATTTGATAAAAACGATTCAAGTTTAAGTTCCAAATAAGAATTGGACTTATATATATATTATATATTCTCCTACATTTTTAGTTTTATATAAATATTTTTTTTTCTTTTATCATATATATAAAAAATGTTAGCACAAGGGGCAGTGCCGTTCCTGAGATTTTTTAGGCCTTAGGCGAAAGCATGAAATTGGGGTCCTACGCATAAACTTCACTTGTGTTTTACCGTTGATCTTCAATAACCTTCCAATATCTACAAAGATGCAACATAAATTGTCAACGAAAGTGACTTCTTCTTGCATTTTTAGATGCAAAATCATTGATAATTGTATCGTAATCAATATATTCCAAAAAATCTTTTTCAATACATAAAATAGCATGTCCATTCAATCTATCTTGAGACATCGAAGATCTTAGATAATTTTTCAATAATTTTAACTTAGAAAAACTTCTTTCAGCAGAAGCTACCGTAACAGGCAATGTTAGTAAAATTCGATATACAATAGAGACATTAGGATAACAATCTATTGACATTGCAAAATCAAGAATTTCAGCAGCGGGCATATCCAAACTAAGTAAAGCAACTTGTAGTATTTTTAGTTCAGAAAACAAATCACTCAAATTAACATCACACGTACCTTCATGAGAAAATACATTACAAAATGTACTACACTTTTCTTTCAATTTGTTTTTCATTCAATGCCTACAACTTTCTAGAATTCACAAGGAACCCAAATAAGTCATTAAACGCATTCAATTGTTCAAACCTATGTTTTAGGGATGCAAGAGACATATCAACCAATACTAAAAAATAGTTGATCCTAAAATATTCTTCTGGCGATTGTTGTTCAACATTATAAGTATTATCATCAAAATATTTTTTAGGGATCTTCTTAACACGTTTAGTCGAAAAAACAGGATCTATGTCCATTTCACATGCAATATCATTTGCAATAATTAAACTAGAGACAAACCCATCTATTCGAAACTTCTCAAAAAATGCAATTAAGTTTTCCAATTGATTAATGGTAGAATCAATACACATAGATGAGGACTGCATTTTCTTACTAACCATATTTATAGCAAACAAGATTTCATACCAAATAACCATACCAAATATAAATTCAAAATTATTTTGTTGTTGGTTTCGTTGTCGGTTTCGTTGTGAGTTTCGTTGTCGGTTTCGTTGTCGATGTAGGATACAGAGACTGAGAGAAACAGACAGTGAGACAAACAATAGAGTTTTCAATTTTTTGTTCTGATAGTGTTAGTTTGTTTCTCTATTTGGGGTATAGAGCCATGGGCCAAAAAATCTAACATAATAAAAAAAATAAAGAATAAGAAACTAAAAATCCTTACTAATACCTAGCATATATAAAAAAAAATGGGCCCCTTTTTGGTCCTAGGCCCTAGGCCGTGGCCTAGGCTGCCTACCCCTCCGGGCCGGACCTGACAAGGGGGTTAAGCACATAGTCCGCAAACACACTTGATCAGGAGCAGAACTTGTTGTTTGACGGATTGAAACCCAGAACCTCTCAAGGAGGCTGAGAATATTCATCTCTTGTTGTCGCTAGGCTAAAAGAGGGAATATAGATATTGAGAATGTCCAACTTGCCATGTACTTCCTCAAATCGATTTAGGAAGAATTTTGATGGGAATGTTAGCTAGTCAACTTGCCCAATTTTGCTTGCACTCAACAAATTAAATGATATTTAAAACTTTAAATGAATAAAATTATGATAGTTGGAGCTTTCGTATGGTACAATTAAAATTCGAGTCTCATTTGATAAAAATAACTCAAGTTTAAGTTCCAAATAAGAATTGGACTTATATAATATATATATTCTCTTTCATTTATAGTTTTATATAAATATTTTTTTTATCTTTTATCATATAAATATATATATATATATATAAATGTTGGCACAAAGGGTTAAACACATAGTTTAGTCTGCAAACATACTTAACCATTTAACCAAGGGTAGAATTAGTTGTCTGGCAGACTCAAACCCAAAACCTTTTAAGGAGACTGAGAATATTCATCTCTTGTTGACGCTAAAATAGAAAAGGGATATATATATATATATATATATATATATATATATATATATATATATATATAATATTACATATTTAATTATATATATATATATTTAAAAAGAAAAGTTTCTTAAGACACCTAATTTATTATTATTTAATTGTTAATTTTTCTTTCCTAACTAATTTTATTTTTTATTTTTTTCTCTAATGTAAATATATATATTATATTTTTTATCATTAATTATTTTATATAAATATATTTTATCTTTTCACTAATCATATAAAAATAAATTGTCTCATTAATAAAATTTAAATTTATATATATATATAATATTTAAACACTAAAACTTTAGTTACCCCAATTTATAAATTATTTCAAAACACAATTAAATAATTAATCGGTAATAATTGATCCACAATTAAATAAAATAATAGCCAAAAAATAAAAATAAAATAATTTAAAATAAATATTCTATTCATTATATCTCAAATAAATTTTAAAAAGTCAAAGAGAAATTAAAATAAATAATTTAAGATAAATGTTGTATCTATTTTATCCCAAATAAATTATTTATTAAACCCAAAAATATATAAATGTCATATTATTTTATTGTATTTACATTTTGTAGTTTAAAAATGTAACAAAAAGAGATTGAAAAAAAATCAATTTCAAATAAGTTCCAATGCTAGAAAAGGACCGGAATCTACTATAGCCGAAATCAAGAGAGATCAGTGCAACAGACCTCACAGTCATCGAATGAGCGCTGAATTGTCATCAAACGCCCGATAGTCAGTCGCATCGCCCGCTGCAACAGAACACCCAAGTGCAAATGGAACGCTAAAGCGTCTGCGCTTACGCCCGAAACGACGTTGTTTCTTCTAGTTTGTCTTCTTCCTAAGATACTGGAACTTTATCGTTTCTTCACCATTTGACTCTGTTCAAAGAGTGAAATGATCACCCTACTTCGGTGATCATTTCATCTACAACCTGAGGCAACATACGGGCAAAAGGCCAAATTCATGACCTTTTGACTAAATTGGAGCCACTTGGTCGATCTATAAATAGCCTTCTTTGGGAAAACTGAAGGGAAGAGATTCACTCGGAAGCTCTCAATCAATTCGGAACGAAATCCGCCATTAAAAAATTTCAAGCTTTTTTTGAAATTTTAAAAATATCGTGTAAGGCTATAAAGCTCAGATTCAGGCATTCATTAAGCTTTTGAAAGAGTTCATGAGTGTTCTCCCACTCATAGTAAGTTTCAATCATACTGTATTTTGATTTACAAGTTTATATTGAAAATTTTACATTTTAGTTCGACCAGTTTCATATATTGCTCGATTATCTAACTTCTTGATTGAAAAACGGTCCTAATATCATTTGTAAGATTTCTATTGAAACAAAAAAGAACCAATCTATCTAAATCAGAAATACCCAAATTTGATTTTGAATTTTTTCATAATCGAGTTTCTATTCTTGAGTTATTACTAAAGAACAACAACCCATAAACCTTTCTAATATGTTTCTAAAAATGTTAGGAACATTATCAAACTAATTCCAAGCCATCTCGATCATATTTGATTAAAAACTAAATTTTTATAAAAAAATAAAAATTTCAGTTCTTGATTTGGTCAAAATGAAAAGTCAATGTTCATGTTTTGGTTTCATTCAATCATATTAAGCATAAAGAAAGTATTGACAGGCTCCTTACACTTCATTAAACCTTAAACCAAAAACCTATTTTTTACCTCAAAACTGTTTGAGTTGAATGTGACATCATCCCGATCGAATGATGCATCAGGATGATGTTATAAATGATCTCTAAGACTAGGCAAAGCTTCCCATGCCCTTGGATCAAATGATCAAAGACCCAATTGAAAACATCAAACTTGTAGTTTGATGTTCTTGACGTCCGATCGAGGGCTCAACTTGGATTCAATCTAGAATAGAGAAAATTGAACCCTCCCTACATTCGACCAAGGATTCTTAGCCTAAGACCGAGAAATATTGTATCCAACCGAGAACTTTTTGCACCCCGACCGAGGACTCTTTGCATCCGACTAAGAATCCCTAACATATGATTGAGAGCTCCTCGCACCCTGACTAAGGGATCTCACACTTGACCGAGAACTTTTCACATCTCGACCGAGGACTCTTCGCACCCGACCAAGGATCTCTAGCTCAAGACCAAGGGCTCCTCGCACCTTGACCGATGATCTTTAGCTTATGACCGAGAGCCTCTCGCACCAGACCGATAGTCTTTAACATCCGACCAAGAGCCTCTCGCACCTCGACTGAGAGCTCCCGCGCCTTGACCGAGGAGTCTTGACTTAGGACCGAGGGTTTTAGGCCAGACCAAGGAAAAGGGCACCCAAGACCGAGAGTGCTGGTCCTAGGGCCTATTTGGTTGGAATTTTAGAATTATTTTTTAATTTTGAAACCCTAAACTAAACGTATAATTTTATTGATTTTAAGTTAAAATTTAATTGACGACTTTTTCATTAAAAAATAATTTTTTAAATTAATTTAAAATATATATTTTCTTAATCAAATTATAAATTAATTATTTTAAACCTAAAAGATTATTAATTTGATCAAAAATAATTATTGTTGTTATTAATTTTAAAACGTCTATGCATATTTTTATAAATCTTTTTAATAATATTTTATTAAAGAGATATTTAACATGTTGAAATTTAGAATTTGAAGTTTTAAAATTACATATATGAATATATTTTATCTTTGATTATATATATATATATATATATATATATATATATATTAATATTTATATATATATCTCATCAATAATTTTATATATATATATATAATAAAATTCCCTAACACACTTACCTTATTAATTTACTAATAATAATTTATTTATTTTTCTTAACTAAATTTTATTTTTTTCTCTAATTATATATCATGAAGCTCACAATAATATAAATGATCACAATCCTACAGACTTATTCATTAAATCGGTCATAATAACAAATTTTAACATTGTTTGGAGTTGCTTAACTTAATACGTCTTTGAGTTGCCCTATGGACAACTCTGTAAGAGATATAATATGGTCATTGAGTAATGCATCAGGGTAATGTATTTGGTCATTTTGTCATCTATATCATTTGAGTTATCTAAACATGATTAATACATTTGGACATTGACCAATACAAATACATTCAGTGACCGATCTAGGATTTCAAACTGGGGTGGGCTAAAATTAATAACGAGAAAATTTTGAAAAATAAATATATAAAAGTAAAATTTTACCATTTTTTTTAATAATTAGATAAAAAAAAAATAATGAATTATATTAATTTTTTAAGAAATTAAGGGTAATGTCATATTTCTATCGAAAAAAAAAATAATAAAATAATTTTTTTTTTCAAAATGGGCTATACATAGATTCATGGTTTATTTTGAAGAAAAGAAAGTTGGTCCCTGTCCCTGATTATACATTTAACATCCAATTGAGAATTCAAGCTGAAATTGTGAAATAGAGATTGTTGAGTAAATTTTAATATTTGGGTTTTTCATTGGGCGGTCCAATTTTATATGTAATAAGATTATATATATATATATATATATATATATATATATTAAGATTCTATATTTGTATAAATTCGTTAACTTTTAGCTTATTTAAAAGTGTAACGTCTTTAAAAAGTCAAAGTATTTGTTTTGAGATAATTATTTTTCATCTTAATTATATATTTGTAAAGGTTTAAGAGTACCGAGTATTATATAAATTCGTATTATAATCTTATATTTAATGAGGTTATATATTTTTAATAATATATTTGTTTTTGGACGCAACTAAATTTATTTTGATAAATTAAGTTAAATCCATGTAATTATTTATTGTTTACTTATCTCTCATATCCCATTTTCTAAACCTTTATCTAATATAAAAACAAACCATGTTGTTAACTTATAAATAAGATAAATTTTATATGTTATTGTTTAATCTTTTCAAAATAAACCACAACATATAAAAATATTATTTTTAGTTTTCAATTCAAATATAAATTAAGAGGCATCTCCAAAATTTTATATTAATCTGTTTTTTAAATTCCAAGTTCAAACTTCACACATATGACTAAAATCATTTTCGAACTATATAACTTGAATCTAGTTTGAATTTGACTTTACCCGAAAAGGTAAAAGAATCAGTAACTGCCATTTAAGGGAGCATAATTTATTGGTAAGGAAAATGAGACAAAATTTAGCAATAATAATAATAAGCAAGTGCATTTTATTTCAATTACAACCATTCAAACTGACATTCAACTTAACCAAAGCCTCAAAGAAAAGACCCAACCTTGATAATGTTGTTACTATAATAATATTAAGCTTCAATATCTAGAAAAGGATAATCAGTGTCGAGTGTGGAAAATGTTTCTCGATTGTACTTGTTGAGAGGTGCATTAAGCTTGAACCTGAGTGGTAAATCTGGATTCGACAAAAACCAACGACCATAAGCAACAAGATCGGTACGATTCTCACTTATGGCTTCATTCCCATCCTCTCTTACATATCCTCCATCCGAAATAAAAGTCCCATTGAAAACCTTCCTCATTGGAACAAGACTATGCGTGCATTCGCTTTTTTCACCGAGAGTTTTCATTCTCGGTTCAACCACGTGGCAATAGGCTATACCATACTTGTTTAAGGCTTCAACCAAGTACATCCCTAAAGCTTTAGGATTCGAGTCACCTGATTCCATGTAGCTAGCAAAGGGAGAAAGCCTTATACTCACTCTGTCTGCTCCTATTTCGTTTACTATAGCTTCAACTACTTCCAATGCAAATCGACAACGGTTCTCTAAAGATCCTCCATATGTGTCGGTTCTGTCGTTGATTTGTTCTTTCAGGAATTGGTCTATTAGGTAACCATGAGCTCCATGGATCTCAACACCATCAAATCCTACATATATTCAATCAATCAACACAAATGATCAGCTACCTACTTACCCATGCAAATCATAATTTGACTAATCCAGGAATAAACTTACCAGCATCTATAGCATTTCTAGCTGCAATTCTAAAGTCATTAACAATTTCAGGAATCTCTTCAATACTCAACCTTCGGGGAGGTGTAAATTGTGCAACGTCGAGAAGCTGTGGAGTAAATGCCTTGTCGGTGCTAGAAATTGGAGATTGTCCATTTGGCTGATAACCTGAAGAGATTTATAACAGTCTTTTGAGAAACTTGGAAAAAACTGTATGCTAAAACCATTTTTCGAGTACAGGACACACAATCAAAGATTAAAAGATACAAAAACTTCTCAACATCATTGATTGGTTAATGTTTACGCAATCTTACACAGTCTAAGCCGAAACTAACTACAGTTTAAGAATTACCTGAATTTGAAACTCTTCCGACATGCCAGATTTGACAAAAGAAGATTCCACCTTTTTCATGGACAGCATTCACAATTGGTTTCCATGCTTCAGTTTGCTCCTTTGTCCAAATACCAGGTGTTTCTGGATACAAACGAAACAATAGTAATGGTTAAGGACTTTGATCGAACACTTGACAGACATGTTTGTTTTAGGGAATGGAAAAAACAGCATTGGGTCAAGGAAGAGGAAGGAGGAGGAGTTACCTATGTGAGAGCTGGAAATTACCCATTTTGTAGGGAGTGAGAAGAGGGATCGCTTCCATTTGATTAGGGATGATTTCTTCTCCGTTTCTTCCCATGACAGCTATAATATATGGAGATTGGAGACACAAGTGAATGAAAATGTATTATAATTTCGAGCTTAAAAGGGGGAGATTCCTTCTTCATGTTCATTAAAGATTGGAAATCAAATGTGCCCTGTTTAAAAAATAGATTAATTGGATTCTACCGGTACATGATAGCGTTGACATCTAACTAACTGTAAAAGGTACAGTTTCATATGTTCCAAAGGTCAACACTTGCAAAATATACAGAAGTTTGGTTCAAATTTTTGATTCGCTAGGAAAAACAGTTAAAAATTATTGAATGGGTAAGTTTTGATTATGGTTATATTGAGTTTATTCGGTCCAGCTTACAAAATCGTAAACTACGGGTGATTAACCGAGGCGAATTGAAGACAAAACTTTGAAGTCCATAGAAAAACGAAGTTGTGGAATTGATTACCATAAAATCTCGATAAATTAATACTCGATAAATTAATAATCTCGATTAATTAATACATTTTTTTAGTCCCGACTCCCAACTCGGGACCATTAAGATAAATTAATAATTCGCTAAATTTATAGGATAATATATTTTTATTAATGCATATAAGTCCCATATAATATATAAATTAATAATTTCATATTACATTAAAATTAGAAATATTTATTATAAGATATACTTTTATAAGACTCTAATGAAAAAAAATTTGGAAATTTATGTCTCCTTATATTCCATCTTGAATCCTTCTTATTCTTAATGCAAATCTTTTTGTCCACTAAATATTTTTTAGTTTCTACTTATACTGTATTATATATAATATACAATACTACAACTATATATAGGTATATGATACATTATTGTATTTATTTAATTATTATTTATATTCATAAATTTAGTTTAAATTCATGAATAAATTAGGTTTAATAATATTCATGAATGTATTTAATTTATTTAAATTCATGCATCTATAATTTATTTAAATTCATGCATCTATAATTTAATTATATTCAAAATTTTATTTAATTTATTAAAATTTATAAATATCTCGATAAATAATAATTTAGAAATTAATTAATAAATTATTAATTTATCGATTAATTAATAAAAAATGTTATAGGTATGTTTTGAACTCGCAACCTAACAAAAACAAGTACAACTCTTTAACTAATTAAGCTGATAAAATTTTATATTTTAAATTTAACACCAAATTTGATGAACGCGGAACGTTTTAACAATATAAATTTACGGAACATTTTAACAATATAAGTTTAACTTTTTAACTAATTAATTAATTAATATATATATATATATAATGATGCTTAATTTTAAAAGTATCCGAATTATTGAGTATATGCTCTACTTTTTAACTAACTAATTTATATATATAATGACGCTTAATTTTCAAAATGTTCGGATTGTCGGGTTGAGAGATGTGGTTAATTTGGATATATATGTGAGAGGAAATTAAAAATTCTATTATATTTTTATCGTAATTTTTTCTCAATTTTTATATAATTATTCGTACAAATAAATACTAGTGTAAATTAAAGGTATTTAAGTTTCCCATTAGTTTCAATTTTATTCAACTAGAAAGATTTATGTGCGATGCACACAAATAAAAATATATTGTTACAACGTCACTCGTTCATCAAATTTGGTGATAAATTTAAAATATAAAGTGTTATTAGCTTAGTTGGTTAAATTATTGTATTTGTTTTATTATGTTGCGAGTTCAAAACATATCTATAGCATTTTTAATTTTTCTTTTTAACAGTTTTAAGTTTATGGGCGGGTCAACCCAGAATTCGACCCAAATATCCATTTACTCTCACATATATATCCAAATTAACCACAACTCTCGACCCGGCAATCCGAACACTTTTATTATATATATATATATATTAGTTAGTTAAAAATGTTTTGCGTTCATCAAATTTGATGTTGAATTTAAAATATAATGTGTTATTAGTCTAGTTGGTTAAAGAGTTGTACTTGTTATGTTAGGTTGCGAGTTCGAAACATATTTATAACATTTTTAATTTTATTTTTAACGGTTTTAAGTTTATGGGTGGGTCAACTCAGAATCCGACCCAAGTATCCATTTACTCTCACATATATATCCAAATTAACTACAATTCTCGATCCAGCAATCCGGACACTTTCAAAATTAAGCATCATTATATATATATATATATATTAGTTAGTTATAAATGTCTCACGTTCATCAAATTTGATATTGAATTTAAAAAATAAAGTGTTATTAGCCTAGTTGGTTAAAGAGTTATAATTGTTTTGTTAGGTTGTGAGTTTGAAACATACCTATAACATTTTTAAATTTATTTTTAATCGTTTTAAGTTTATGAGCGGGTCAACCAGAATCCGACCCAAGTATCTATTTACTCTCACATATATATCCAAATTGACCACAACTCTCGACCCGACAATCTGGACACTTTCAAAATTAAGCATCATTATATATTATATATATATATGACATTCAAAGTCATTGCATCTATCTGTGATCTTTGGTATTTTAGAAATCATTCTTACCTCTTTAATTATTTTAATGAGTTTTATCTTTTATATTATTTTTAAATATGATAAACTAATAAGAATTTTTTTTTTTTTTGTTAAAGTAATAACTAGGAATGTTCGTTCTAAAAAAAAATATAAATAATTAAAATTATGATAATTGAGTTAACAGTGCCTTAAATAATTAGGTCTTTCAAAAATTAGTATTTGTAGTTAAAATAAAAAATAAATTTGATTTTATCTGGTATAAAATATATTATAAAAAACTTCTGTAATGTAAAATTAATCAAAAAATATATATATTATTGCGTTAACAGAACCTTTTTTTTATTACATTTTCTAATTAAATGGACTTTTTTTCAAACATAGAACGCCAAAATATTTTCATGATAATTAGGCTTGGGCCCAAGAGCCCTATGTAATGAAAACTTCAAAAGGCCCAATAACATTTATTTTAAACATTTCAATAAGAAATTTTAAACTATTCATGATTATTTTCAAACATTTCAAGATTCTGTCAAGACTCAAGAAAACAATAACATTTATTTTAAAGAAATTTATTCAATAAGAGTAACTATTCATAATAGTGTTAGTGAAGATAATGATCAATGAAATAAACTCAATTACTTTAGTTATCTAAATACAATTTTTAATATAACATACAAATGAACTTTTTTTTTTCATCATTCAAATTCAATGCAATAACTTCATGTATCGATCAAATTATTCATGATATTTATTTATCGACCCGGAGTTTGTTGTGTAGTTTGTTGACTTTCGACCCAAAGTGATTTTTCTTTGTTAGTCATTATTTGATAGAAGTCAAAGTGTATTTATCAAACAAAAAACTGTTGGGTGAGATATTTTTAGATCGAGTTTTGTTGAGTTATTTAAATAATTCATCTCACTTAAATATCTATTCACTTACATTCTCATCAATCACATCACTCAATTCATTACCAAAATATAAAAATACGTTTTATTTTAAATTATTATTTATTATTTTATTATTATATCAATACTATTTAAGTAATTTACCAAAAATATTTCAACTCTTCAACATAATCACCAATCATTATTTATTTTTCCCTCTAGGTTATTACAATAACTCCAATCCGAACAAAGCCTTAAAATTCTTTAATCACCGGTGACGAAATTATTTTTTTTGGAGAATCTTTAGAGCAAAAAAATGTGTGAAAATTGGTAAGAATCATTCATTTTATCTCTTTATTTATTTAATTAATTAATTGTGTTTTCATGTTTTTTCGAATTTCTTTCTTTATCTCTTGTTTGTGTTGTTTTTTTAATTATTTTTTTTTTGTAATTGTGTCATTTTGGTTGAACGATTCGGGTTGTTTCGATCCTATTAGTATAGTTATGATTTATATTTACTAATATATATATGAGAAAAAAATTATCAAGGAGAAATGTAATACTTTACCCTCTTTTTTTATATAAATACAACAAAAACATTTACGGGTACGATCGAATTAACCGAAAATTCTTTCTTTTGGATTGATTTTTTTTGTATAATTATTCTTTGTAATTTTTTCGTTTAGTTAAAGCAATGGAAATTCGGGATTAAATTAATCCGTGTAGATTGTCCAATGAATGACGTAATCAATGTTTGGTCACATCGTTCTTTTCTGAAGCCGTGCACGACTGGATTATGATGCCACGTGGGATCATATAATTGGATTTGGACCGGTCCAAAGAGGAAGAAGAGTGGGCTGGGCCTACTTGGGCGACAGAGTCACATGAGGTGATTATATTGGGCCCCATTTGCAAGGCCTTTACGTCTAATCAATTGATGTGATTATAATCATATTTTTAATTTATTAATATGTAAACTATTATTATTTTCATTAAAAATTATAGATTAAAGACTTGTTCGTATAATATAAGCCAACTTAATAAAAACTTTTTTTAATATAAGTCTACGTAATAAAATATATATAAAATATGATATTTTATTTTTAAAATGTCAGATTAAAAGTTGTGGTTAATTTAGATATATATGTGAGAGTAAATTGATAATTGGGTCGAATGATGTATTAACTTGTTTATAAACTTAAAATAGTTAAAAATAAAATTTGAACTTATAACAACTAACTAATATATATATATATATATATATAATGCTTAATTTTTAAAATGTCTAGATTGGGTTGTCGGGTCGAGAGCTGTGGTTAATTTGGATATATATGTGAGAGTAAATGAATATTTGGTCGGATTGTGAGTTAACCCACTTATAAACTTAAAACTGTTAAAAATAAAATTAAAAATACTATAGGTATATTTCGAATTTAAAACTTAACAAAATAAGTAAATTCTTTAATCAACTAGGTTAATAAATTTTATATTTCAAATTCAAAATCAAATTTAATTAACGTGAAACTTTTTAACAATATAAGTTCAATTTTATAACTAATTAATTTATATATAAAAGAATAAAAATAAAATTAAAAATGATATCGCATTTTCACGGTAATTTATTTTTCCGATTTTTATATAATTACTTGTGCATACTACATGTTAATGGTTTTTTAATAGAAATAAAATCTATTAAAAATAAAAAATAAAATATTTATCTTATTTTAAATAAGAAATACCTAATCTAAAAAAATTATTCATAATTAGTTTATCCTTAGTTTATAGATTAAATAATTTGGTTAATAAAAAAATAATATAATAATGTTTCATTATGATCGAATTTTTCAATCAACAAGGTCATTATCCATATATCAAATTTTTATTGTTCTATATTTTTAATAAGTTAACTACTAAACTAAATATTATATATATTCTTAGTAAATATAAAATTTAATTTTATAAAATAAAGTCATTAAGGTACTCTAGGTCTATATTGATATCAACTATTATTTTAATTCAAAATTTGGTTATTATATTTAAAGTGTTAACAATCTATTTTAAATAAAAATTTCATAATCATAGTTTAGTATAACTCTAATCATGATATGGACCTAAAATTATGTTTCTAATTTGGACTTGTACGGTAAATATTATATTAGCTTGTTGGATGTATTTCTAGCTGGTTTGATATTGAGTTATTTAAAAGAAGAAAAAAAAGTTATAAATTTAAAATTATTTAGATTAAATTATTGAAATATCTTATTTGATTAAAACTTAATATTTTTAAAAATAAAGTAAAAATTTGTTCTTAATTTAATAATTATAAAATAATAAATAAGTTTTTCATATAATTTATTTATTAATAATTTTAATCATTAACTAAAATACTTATTATTATTATATATTAATTCTTTTTCATTTAATAAATTCATAAATCAAAGTGAACAAGGACATATTCGAATACTAGAGTTATTTGAATAATATTAAATTCATAATATTTTAATCAATCTCATAAACTATTAAAATATTTTATATTTATTTTAAAATATTATTATTATTAATATTTTTAACCTAGTAACCCACTTTTCTTATTGCCTAAATGCGCGATATCTAATGTTATTTGGATAATTTAAATTCCGATTATTTTACTATTTTTAATTAATTGAATATTTTAATAGTTAAACTCATAAGTAACGTGATCATAAATTATTTTGAAATAATAAAATAATTCAATATCAACAAAACTCAAATTCATTTTCAAATTATTTATGTAATTAATTAAATTATTTTTTATTTTTTATTTATTAAATTTCAATACTAAATATAAAAAATATTTTAATAATTTATTTAAAATAATATAATTTTTATACAACAAAATTAAATTAATAATTTATTTAAATAACCATAAAATCAAACAAGTTCTTGAAGTTTTTTTTTGATCAAAGGTTATTTGAGAGTTTTTTAAAATATAATTTTTTATTAAATAAAAAATGTAAGTTATTTGGTTTTCTTGGTTCTTGAATTACTAATTAAAATATCATTTTTGTATTTAAATTTAATAAAATAAATAGAGTATTTTAATTAGTTAAATTAATGATTTGATGATTAAAAATAAAAATGATAGTTATGTGATGAACATATATTTCTTTTTAAAATTAGTTAAAATTCCATTAAAAAAAATCTATATCAAATGGAGATTTAAGATATTTATTTTGAAATTGTTTTGAATTATATCTAATAAACAAGTCACCAACCCATCTCATATGATTAATAGATAATTTTAAACACCCTCTATTTCGCATTTTAGAAAATTATTTATTATTATTACTATATATATATTGATGTTTCTAATATTTTTTTTCCAAATTATTTGAAATATATATATATATATAGTTACTTTCTAACCTAACGAGAACAAAAGTTTGATATGTCCCGCCTCCTTAAGAGGTCTTAGGTTCGAGCACGTCAGAAAACAAGTTCTGCGTGTGATTATGTGTGTTTGCGGGTTATGTATTTAATCATGTTGTCACATATTCTATATTTAATATTATTTAATTTCAGAACTCTTTTATTGAATTAATTTTAACACTCTTTTCCTTTGAGAAAAAAATAATAAAAATATAAATTTTTAAGAAAAAAAAAGTTGTTAGACACGTTTTTTCAGCATTTATTTTGAAGTAAAAACATTTATGAATTAGTTTTCAATATATAATTTTTTTTTTAAGTGAGTGATCTTGCAAAATTACATATCATACAAATATAATTTAAAAAAATTATATGATTTATGATAAATAAAGAAATCTTTAATTTTTAAATATTTTTTGACGCAGTAAAGTAATTTTTGGAGCTTGTTGCAGTGGTTTTTTTCTTTCTTTTTATCCAAAAAATCTAATCATATTTTTATCCATTATTTTATCTATTTAATCACTCTTTTTATCTATTAAACTATCATTTTTTTATTAATTATAAAAAAAGAGATAAAATCAATATATAAAGATATTTTGGTATCTTAACCAAAAATTGATTTTTTAAAAATATTTATCAAACAAGTTTGTTTGGATAAGAACTTGAAAAATACTAAAAACCACTTTCTCAAACATTCAAGCCCTTGATAAATAATGCTAGAATTTGTATTTATTTTGTTTGATTTTCTCCTTAGAAGTGTGTGACTTGTATTCACTATATTTACCGGCAAAAGTGAAAAAAAAATTCACTTAATTCTTTTTCAGATTTATAATTTGTTCTTTAAGTTATCATTCATTGTACTATTATTGATCATATTTGAATTTTTGTATTGTATCAAGGGTCGTTTTCACTATCTTTGAAAAGCTTTCACAAAAGATTTATTGACTATGAAATAATTTTGTGCATATGTCAAATCCATAAAAAAAAATGTTTAGTCCTTGTTTAATCCAACTATTTGAAACATATATAATAGGTTACGAAAATAAAAACTTATATATTATAATACATTAGTTATTTTTTTAGTGTAAATAGTTATGAGTAAATATTTGAAAGTTAATATATGTGTGAACATGCATTTTATATCAATTAATATATCTTTTTACAAAATTATAATATTAATCATAGTTTAAAATTCAAATTCAGGCTCATGCAAAATGATTAAATTGAATATAAAATGAGTTTAAAGACATGAATATAAGTGATTTTTGTTATGACGTTAATTAATTGAATGACAAATTTTATGGTTAATTAATTTTGTTATTTTATTGAAAGAAATTATTAGTTTATTTTATTATTTGAACTTTCGATGATATATATATACATATATATATATATATATATATATATATATATATATATATATATTATAATTTATACAATATTAATATGTTTGATATGGTTTTCGGAATAATTAATTAGTTTGACATTATTTTCCTTTATACAATTTATTATTAACATTTTTTTGTATTATAATCTTATATATTGTTTATTTTGAATACATTATTTAAATGATTGAATTGTAATAATTTTAAATTAATTATATATATTATTAAAATTAATTTATTATGCATATATTTAGAAAACACAAAACATTATTTTAATTTATTATAGTTATAATAAACATTTGAATCTATTTTATTTAAATATTTATTTTGATTATTAATATTTTAAGTTTAATATCTCTTTTTTATTATAATTAAACAAGTTCTGGGCCAGTTTGATTGAAAATTGGTTATTTGAGATTATTTAGGTTATATTATTAAAATATAATTTTATATTTTATAAAAATAAAATAAAGTTATATATGGGCTAAATCTTTTGAATTTCAAACGTTGAATGCGCCGATCCGAATTTGTGGCTATCTCAAAAATTAAGAACGGAAAACAATATCGATTGATTTTGATTTGATACAATTAAAGTTGTTATGTTGGGCTTTTTTGACATTGACTTAAAATTGAGAGCTTTTTTTGATATGGATTCAATTTTCGAGAAAGATAATTGCTTTATGAAAATAATTTAAAACAATATTTATCATTTCAATTGATAAGTGTATTAGACCTTTAGTCGATAAAAGAATCCAACGAATCGTTGATGGTTGGTTACTTAATATTGAAAACCCACATGTTGTTGCGCCCGTCGATTATTTGAAATGACAACAAATATATGGAATTATAATTTTTTTGTCGGGCCGATAATTAGTGGCGAATCCAGAACTAGATTTCAATGGGTGCTTCAAAACTTATATAAAAAATAAAAGTATAATTAATAATGATAATAATAAAGATACAAAATCACACTGATACTAATAAAATATTTATCCTTTTACAATTCAACTACTACTAACGTACGAACAATTGGAGACAATTGAGTTCTTCGGGTGTTCATTTGTTGAAAATGTTGTAAATTTTGTTCATTTTCAATTGTGGCAAAAATCATCTTCTCGATGTATATTACCAAACTTTCGTTCATCCACTCATCACCTATTCTATTACGTAAATTAGTCTTGATAATTTTTATCGCAGAAAAGACTTTTTCAACATAAGCAGTCGTAACAGTTAAAACCAATGCTAACTCAATCAACCGATATACCAATGTAAAAACTCTATGTTTCCCAGTTTCAATCATCTTCTTAACAAGACTTCCAAACCTTCTAAGAGTCTATCATGTTCAACTTGTCTGAATTTATATTTTCTTTTAAATGAAGCACCAACAATATTCACAAAAAATAAACACAATAATTAAATAAAATCTATCAAATTTGATTACTATTTATCATTTCTTGATTGAATGATTGTTTAGAAACAAAACAAGAGGAAATACAGTATTTGAAATTCCTACGTTCTAATTCCCCTAAGTTCTAACTAATTCCAACATTAATCTAATAATGAAATACAAAATCAAAATAAAAAATACCTCTTCTATTCTGATTTTTCTGAAGAAGTAGAATGAAATATACGGATAAATAATAAAATACAGAATATATGAAGAATGAATAAATAATAACATAAACCTATAACATATGCATATGAAGAATGGATGAATAATAACATAAACCTATAACTTCACCACTTACCAGAGATCAAATTAGTGTGTCGTCTCCAAGATCGATGACCGAAGATTTTAGGCCATGGCGCCGAGTTGTCGAAGGAGAGTCTATAAACATAATTTAATTATGAATTTGTAATTTATATGGTTAAAGGTTTTGAAATTAGCCTCTTGTTTATTGAATTTTTTAAATAAGTTCTTAATTTTATTATATATCAACCTACCTTAAAATAATTAATTTGTATAAATTATACCCAAACTTTTCACAAAAGTTAGGGGGTTTAAGCCCCTTCTTGCACCCCCTTGGATCCGCCACTACCGATAATGATCTTGGGGAGTTTTATTCAACTCGACGAGGATACTCATTTAGTGTAAGAGACTGGTTGGTTTAGAATAAATGTGCATCATTATGATTCACATAGTCGTTACCTTGAATCCATTTGTGTTGATAACGAAACACAATGTACAAGGTGATGGTGTGGCCCGAACATCCTATTACCGTGTCTCCTTCACCGGGATCTTCTTTATCAGAAAACGAAGGAGATTCTCTGTCAAATCATCTTGTGTTGAAACCATTGATTTCGTTTAAGCTATCAAGAGAATCAATGATAACCCCATTTTTGTTGATCGAATTTGTATGCCTAGCCTTATAGATGTTGAAAGGTTAGTTGTTGAGATGACAATTTTTTTGAGATTTGATATGGCTAGGAGAGATGTTGAGAAGACCGATGTTGGATTAAAAGATCCAACAGTTAGTGAGGATGAGATCGAGGATCCGTCTTTACATCATTCAAGTTGTGCTGCCACCTCAAATAAAAAACAATGGGAGAGTATATAGGTGGTGGTATATCAAGAGCTGAGTTCATTAACTCCTCATCCTATTTCGAATTTGTTATTCGAGAAAGAAACTATTGACGGGGTAAAAAATAAATTATGGTCACATGTAGAAGATATAATCCAAGTTAACTATATTAGAATATTTTATCTTGAGATTGAAGTTCTTGAATTAATAATTTCCCTTCACAATGTGTCTGATGAGAGTTTAGTGGGATCTGAAGCAGATTATGATGTCAACAAGAAAATCCAAGTAGAATTCTTCACACATATGACGATGAATGAAAACAAATCCCCCAAGAATGTGGTCCTTCAATTAGATACTAAAGTGTGGCTTAATATGCACGAGATTTCATCCCTCCCATATACTTTTACCCAAGTCATTCTTTATCGAAAAACTACCAACGTTGTTAGTTGAAGAAGCTAAATAATCTACCGTAGTGTCATATGCAATAGGAAAGCGTATCTCAAAGCCGAGAAAAAGTTATTCCGACTAAATTCTATCAACGGTTATAAAGATTACTACTTAAAACGTTTATGTCATAAATAATGGTGTGAAGAGAGGAGTCATTAAGACAATAATGATAACCAATGGGGGTGGTATTTACTGTTTTAGTGAGACTTAAATTTATAAGGTGATTAATGGATTGTAAGTGATCTATGTAATAGACGGTTATGTGGTTGAGAGACTGTAAATTTTATAGGGTCGTCAGGGGAAATTCTTGTAGCATGAAATGAAGACATGTATGAGAAAATGGATGTTAATTTGGGTAGATACTCGGTTAGCATTCAATTAAAAAATCGGAAAAATAATTTCCGTTGGGTAATTTCAGGAGTCTTTGGGTAAGTTCTTTCATAATTTAAAACAAAGTTTTTAATGAGATGAAGAACGTGCCTTTTCTGTAAAACTTACAAATTATTTTTATGGGCAACATGAACGGAGTTAGATCCTCATTTGAAAGAAAATGGCCAATAGGCCTAGTATCCTAATGTGCGAGTTCTTAGAGATAGTTGAAAATCTTGAACTTGTTGTCTTGCCTTTACAAGGTGGTCTATTCATCTTCAGGAGAGGTAATGTCAATGGGGATCAAGTTCATTACTAATCGATTGATTTCTAATTATTGAAGGGTTTCTAATATATTTCAAAAGGTCTTTCTATGGAGTTGTTCAAATCACTGACCGATTTTAATGGAATGTCAAATGATGGTAAGAACATGTCGACCATTTAGATTCGAAAATAAATGATTGATTAAGAAAGATTTTATACCGTGTGTGCAATCATCATGGGTGAGCCAAACATCAGTTGGTTCTTCATCGGGTAACCTTTTGTGAACTTAAGGAATCTACGTAAGCTTTTTAAAAGTTAGTTTGTGGGAGATCATGTTATATTTTGTTCTAAAATCAATGACTTATTAAAATTAATATCAATATCGGGACTGAAGAGATTTGTGAGCTCTCCGATTAAGAGGTTAGTTCTCAGATTCACATTATTAGTAACTTGTTCGTTATATGTAAGGAGGAAGAAATTGAGATACACCAGCATATTAGAATTACATGGTTAAAATTTGGGGATAGAAACATCATATTTTCTATGGGATCTCTAACGCACAAACAAAAAATAGTGTGATTCATTTGATCTCAATCGAGAGGAAAATTCATGATAGTGAATCATATTTGCTAATAATCCAGATTCATTGTGGAAGATGAATATATTCGATCAGTTTTTGGGACGAGATTTGTGTAGTATCAAAAGTCTAGTTGCAACATATTTTGAATTTGCTTTCATTGATATATGTAAAAGTGTCACACTTAATGAGATGTTTGATCATCGATCTTTTGGTTTTGCTTGTCGAGTTAGTTATAGAAGAAGATTAACATTAAGGAGAGTTTTTCACATGATGCGGTATTTTACTTCAAACCTAATATTTTCTATCTTTTCAATTATCATTCATTTTATCATCCAAATATCAAAATGTTATTTATTTATCTTTATATATTATCTCTTTTTAAAGATAGAAGGATAATTAACTTTAAAAATAGTTTTAAAAACTATTAAGACAAATAAAAATTTAATTAAATTCGGATAAAAAAATATAAAAAAATAATCAAACCAAGGACTTGGTCTTTAACTGCAATCGGATCCAATGGTAGCTGCTTTTAATGCAAAGCTAACTAGAATTCATGTGAATGTACTTGACTTATTTAATGCAATCTCCCATTTGGGGAGCACTAATATAAAATTGGCAGAATGATTTGACCCTTTAGTGAAATGGGTGATGAATTTCATATTCAAGATATATGTTAAATTATTAGGCCTTGTTTGGGGTGGATTTTGATCACTAGAATCTTCCCTAGCTAGAGACATGAAACTCATATTTCTATATATCTACCTGGTACCACTCTTTTCTAGAAGGTATTAATTTTTAGATCATAGAAAGAAAAAAAAGCTTAATTTCAAACAACCCCTTACTCTTAATTTGAGGGTGAAATTTTTAGTGACTCAAAAACTAAAATAACACTTTTTCATCTTCCATGTGTTAATAACAATCCTTAGTTTTAAAATTTTGATTTAAATTGAAGAACTGAAATTAAATGAAATGCATCAATACCTCATTTGAGTTTTTAATTTAAGTTGAGTTTCAATGTTCAATTTCAATTGGACTGACTTTATTTGGTAAAATCATTTCATTTATTTTTTCCTTAATCAATTTATTAATTAAAATATTATTTATTATTTATTTAATATTTTTATCATATAATTCAATTTCTTATAACCTAAACTAACTAAGATTACTTAATTCCAATAAGACTTTAATTGTGTTATTATTTCTTTTAGTTTAGTTAAAATAAGATATATCACATAATTATTTGAAATATGTAGTTAGATAATTCAATCATTAACAATGATTTTAAGAAATAACGAAATGTTAATTGTATGGCCTCAAGAGCTTGTTTTAGGAATTGATGTTTTTTTTGTTTTTTTAAAGGTCTTTTTCTAAAATTATCTGAATGATGAATAATATTAAAAAAAAAATCTTTTTTTGGATTAATATATCAAAACATTTTATATTTTTTTATACTGTTCTAGGATTAATAAAAGATAATTTTAATATATAAAAAAATATCATTATTAGTTTTTGAATTACGGAGAATTAACATCATGTGGTCATGTTCTTAGCTTCCATAGTTTCATTCAAAACAATTTAGGTAAGAATCAAACTTTATGAAATATTGGTCGCTTAAGTCGACTTTTTTTCCGTGTCACTCTATAGATAAAAAAATTTAATTAATTAAATAAAATAATGATTAAATTTTAAATAAAAATAGTTTTAAAAAAATAAAACCAAAAAATAAACAAACTCAACAGAAAAGGCTGCAGTGTCATAAACCAAAATAAGGTGCAAATGAAAGTCCTGACGTCTGAGATTCTTCTCTCAACTGCACTGCAGAGTTTTTAAAAAATTAAGAGAGAAATTTTTAAAAAATTATAAAGAATTAGTATTTTTGTATTTTTTTATACATAAAATAACTGTTAAGATAAATGAAATAAAATAAAATAAAATAAAATAGGTAAAATATTAGGTATTTGTAAAAAAATAAAAAAATATTAAGATCATGTTCTTTTTTAGTTTTAAAATAATCTAAATAAAATTAAGTTTTTAATGAATCACTTTTCAATAATTACATCACTCATTTCATTAATCAAAATACTAAAATATCTTTTATTATAAATTATTATTTATTTTATTTATATATATCAATACCCTTTTAAGTTTATTTTTACCAAAAATAATCATTACTTTCCTCAAAATCATCAATCATCATTCTTTTTTTCTCCCTTTAGATTTAAAAAAACAACTAATTCAAACAAAGCTTTAGAGCTCGTTTGATGAAAGGGTTTTTTTAGATAAAACCCAGTTTTTATCCCAAAACTAAAACATTTTATCAACCATCAAATCAAATAATTTTATCATTTAAATACCAAAACTACCTTCTAATTTTATCATCTCTCTAAATCATTATTCTCCCACCTATACCATATCCTCTAAAGTCAAAATATAAATTAGTCTTCAAATTTTAAAAACCAATTTTTTTTCTAGTTTTTTACCAAACAAAGATTTTTATGATAAAATTCAGATAAAACCAAAAAAACTCTTTACTCAAACAAACTCTTAAAATTATTTAAATAATCTTACAACCTTTTAATTAATTAATTAAAATACAAAATACATTTGATTTAAAATTATTATTTTATTTTATTAGGTAGTGTTTGGTATGATATATTAGTTATATAGGTATAAGTTGTAAGGGTATAAATTATAAGGAGGTATTAGAATGTATAAATTATATAGGTTATTAGTGTTTGGTTGAGAGTAAAAAAATAGGTATAAATTGTATATGTTTTATTATTTTGTGTTTGGTTGGTGGTAAAAGAAAATAGTAAAAAGTGTAAAAGACTATTTTATCCTTATATTTTTTAAATTTATTTTTAATGTTTATTATAAGGTGTTTGTATTATTAATTAGATGAAATTTTATAAAATATAATATATAATTATTGGATAAATATATTTTTCAAATAAATAATATTATTATATGGTTTACATTATTTTATATATAATTACTTATAATTTAATTTATATAATTATATATAAAAAAAACTTATTTATATATTAATTAATTAAAAAAAATTAAATTTATGTATTATTATAAATATTTGTATATTGAAATAATATTAATTATTTATATAATTAATTATAAATATTATTTATTAATAATGAAATACAATATTAATTTAAAAATTAATTTTATATATGACTTATTTTTTAATTAAAATTATTATTAATTTTATATAATCATTATATTTAATTATGTATACAAATTATCAAATTAAAAATTTTTATACTTAAAAATAATATAATTTTTGTTTACAGAAATAAAAATATATATTAACTAAAAAAATAAATAAAAATAAGTAATTGTGTATTTATTATAATTATTTAAATTTGAAAATCAAATAGTTAAATTTAAATTAATATTTAGATATAATTTATTATTATTATAATTTAAAATATAATACAGAATTTAAAATTTTAATAATTTTATAAAATCAAGGGTAAAAAGAAGAATATTAAGTTTATAATTATTTATTCAACCTTGTAACAGGTGTAGGTAGGTATAATATTATACCCCTTATAAGGTATAAGTTATACCTAATTTATTCTGTATATATAAATATATAATAATCAAACAATTCTTTTAATTACTATAGATATAAGTATATTTTATCTACAGGGTTGTAACCTCTACCAAACATAGCCTTATTATATACCGGTACATTTTAAGTTTTTTTTACCAGTGGAAAAAGTTATTAATTATTATTTTTTAAATAACTCATATTATAACTCCGAATTCAAATCCAAACAAGCATAGTGCATAGTGGTGTGGAAAATCTATAACTTATAATTAACTTGTCATAAGTGGAGGTTTTCCGGGACTGACAGTTTGGATGTTTAATTACATGTCTCTTTTATATATATCACAAACAAACAGGTACCCTACAAAACCTGACACTTCCACTCTTCCTTTGTCTTTTAAGATCATTTCAAAAATATGAGTTTATTGAATTAAAAAATATTAATTTAATTAATTAGTAGAAAAAGGAATTATTTGAAATTATTCAAATACTTGAAGTTGATTATTAAGGCTTTGGTGTTTATATTTTGTAGACATCATAACTAACATCATTGTTACATAAATCTTCACTTCTTCATATGTCCATGCATCTCAAAATATATAATTCTAATATGTGAGATGACTGTTTTCAAAAACAAAACAAAAAATCTGAAGTCCACATTAATCAATATCCTTTCATATATCTGGTTTCTAACCTTTGTTTCTCTATTAGTCGCATAGTTAATTACGTTTTGGAGTTTCTAATTTTTTTTATTGTATTGCATTCTTTATCCTTATGATTTTTTTATTACCATCACTATTAAAGGAAAAGAAAAAATTAATCCCGAATTTGGATAGAGGATACAAAGTTACACGCTTTGCATACGGGGCATTGCTAACCCTTATTGTTTGCGATTTCCAAACAAAAAAATGCATTCCTTTGATTCCACTTAAAAATCATTCTATCTGGCATCTCTAATTAGACGTTTCTCTTGAAACCTACCTTTCAAAAGATGGTTCTTAGGATAATATTTTGGAACTGTGGCTAAAAATATAAACAATTTATCTTATGCACTATTAGTACAAGACTATTATTATTTTTGTAAGATTAGGGTAAGTAATAATATGTCTCCTATCCAAATTAAAAAAACATAGGATTTGAATTTTATTAATATAATACGATAATTACTGATCACATATCAACTTTAATTTAAGATATTTTAAGTACAATAGTGTGATATTTGGTTTCTTAAAAATTATTTTTTGTTATTTAAGTTAATTTATTTTTATCTATCTAATTAATTGATTTATTAATTAAAATACTTTTATTTTATTTTATTTTTATAAAATTTTAATAAAAAATACATTACAATAATTTAATAATTAAAAACTAAAAAAACCTATATACTTTTTCATATAATAACAATTTTTTTATAAAAATAAAAATAAAATCCTAAATATCCCAATATAAAACAAGTTCCAAGATGTATTTTTTAGCAACTATTTTAAACTAAATCTCCTATTTAATTTTATTTTTCTTTCAAGTCCAAATATAATGAGGCTATATGAAAACACATAGAGCTGAATTAAAAAAAAAAACCAATAACATTAATTATATAACACAATATTATAATTAGATATTTAAAAAATATATTGGTTCAAACCAAGATCCAGGTTCTCTAGGTTTTTTCAAACAATGTCATTTTGTTTCACTTATTAAGATAATTAAGTTGGTCTGTTTTCCATAATTTACACCAAAATACAAACCAAATTCAATTTTTCTTTAATTTTCAATGTTCATCCATGTTGTTTGTTTAGTTTCACTCCCCCAAAAAGAGTAATTTTCATGACCACATTGATCACCAATGAAATGAAAAGTTGCTCATTTTCCAAAACAAAACATTATTTATAAGTAAATCCAACCTAAATTTGGACATGATAGAAAATTAAAATAGATGAAAATAAATATTTTTCTAAGAACAATACATCATGATGAAGATGAAAAAGAAAATGAAAAAGAGATCATAATTAACCAAAGATCATTCTCATCAAATATATAAACTATAATGCATTGAATACTACCATGATCAGATTCTCATCCATGCATCATCAAGATTAAACCCTAAACCCAACCCAACTCCGATCAGTTCGTCGGAGGTGTAATCATCCCCGCCGCCGGTGGATTTGGCCGTTTTCGTTTCTTCTTCTCATAACTAATTCCTCTAGCCTTAGCCTGAGAATCACGAATTTCACGAAGATAAAGCCTAACAGCACGGGCCCCAAACGGGTTAGACTCAGGTGGGCCGCCACCATTTTCGTCGTAAGCCGCCCGGAGTCGGCCAATGAGTGCATCTAAACTACCCCACGCCTGTCGGAGAGGGCAAGAACAAGGGGCGGGTGGGTTAAGGTTACCAAAAAAAGGGCAAATTTGTGTATGAACTTTAGTTTTCCCGAATTGATCGAGGTAACGGAGGAATTCAAGGACATGGGCACCGCTGCATCTGGGGAGTGAGAGTGGAGGACGGTGGTTCTTAAGGTATTGACCGAAAGTGTTCCAGTCACGGCGTTTTTGGTTCTCGTATCGGCTGAGATTCGTCGGAGAAGAAGATGATGATGATACGGCGGCGGCGGCGGCGGGGATGGAGTTGGTGATGATGGTTGTTAAATTTGGTGGGTTGGAGATGAGCATTTGTAGAGTAGTGTTGGAAATATTATCCATGTTTGTAAATTTGTAATCTTGAATCAAGATAAGATCGATGATTGATTACAATTCACAATCAGAGTTGGAATTGAGAGAAGTTTAGGTAAGAAATCATTGGGTTTAGCTTCATTTTGCTGGTAAATAGTTGAGATTTTAGATTAGAGAGAGAGAGAGAGAACGGCAGTGGTTTGGTTTTGGTTTTGGTTTTGTTTGTTTTTGGGTTGAATTTGATGAATACTAGAAAACCCTTGAAAACCTACTGTACTGTTCCAGTACTATACTGTTGATGGGTTACCTTCATTGTCGGTTTGAATTATTGAAATAAACCTTATTATTTTAAAAGATATAGGGCTTGTTTGATTTAGTGTTATAAGCTGTCGTATGAGCGTTTGATTAATAATCTCAGACAAAAAATTATAATCAAACATTCTTTTTTTGCGATTAAGATTATAATCTCGGTTATTTTTAAATATTTTTTTATTCATCATCTCTCATCTATTTCATTCATTTCTATTTATTTTATTCATTCTCTTTCATCTATTTCATTTATTTTTAATTATTTTATTCATTCTCTCTCATATATTCTATATATTTATAATATTTTTATATATTTATATAAAATTATTATTATAAAAAAACATACATATAAATATATTTTTATTTATTATTTATAATATAGGTATTTTAATCTATCAAATAATTAAACAAAACTATAAAATATAAATACACGGTCATTTTTTATTTATAATTATAGTTTTAGAAATTAAACTAGCCTTAATAATTATTAAAAGTATTAATTATAATTGAAATAAATGATAATAGGAAGAAGATGATAGAGTTCGAAAATAAATTGACAATTAAAAGATTTGGACATAAAAAATGTGAAAAGGCGAAAAATATATATATAATAATAATAAATTACTTTATTTATTTATATCATTTATTTTAAAATATATTATTTTTTAATTGAAGTCATTAATAATATTTAAAATTATATATTAACAATTTTTTTTTATATATTAATATAATTTATTTTGAAACATATACTATTTTTTGATTTAAATCATTTATTAATATTTAAAATTAAATATATATATATATATATATATATATATAACATTATATATATAATATTAATTATTAAATAATATTATAAATATAAAAAAATAAATAAACTTGGCGTATAAACTAAATCAAACATACCCAAACTTAACGATTAAATAAGCTAATAACGTATCCAACATACTTGAGAATAAGCTGAATAAGTTAATGATAATAAGCTCAGAATAAGCTGAATCAAACTAGTCCATATAGTTGGGTTTGTCGGTTATTTTGAAATAAATAAAAGATTTGAGTTGAGTTTTTCGGTAATGTTATAAATATTTTAATGAAATTAATATATAAAGATAAATGGTATTTAAATATTTTAGTACAAAACTCGATAAATTAATACTCGATTATTTAATAAACTTTCTAAGATAATAATATTTTTGGCCGGTTCCGACTCGGGGATAAGGTGTTAAATTAATAATTCGCTAAAATTATAAGATAATACATTTTTGATAATTTCTTTACACCCCATATAAAATATAAATTAATAATTCCTTATATATAACATATTATATGAATGATTTATGAAGGTTTTTTGAAAAATGACTCAATTGTCTTTTGTTTTTTTTTTTGTTGAAATCAATTTCCCCTTGAATGTCGTCTCTAATTTTTCTTAACATGGTAAGAACTTCTGGTGTTGTTTTCTCATAGCTCAACAAGAAATTGTTCAATGTGATTGCCGCTTTAATAGCTTCGTTTCGCGAAGGGGACTCCATTGTAGAACTTTCATCATCTTCTTCATCGATATCATCTTTATTAATTTTAATAACGCTTTCAATAATTTCTTCATCAGTCAACAACTGTGTAACTACATTTTCTTTTGGGTAAATCAGAACATCTTCGACATCCATTGCATTGCGATAACCCAACTCTTTGATCAAATTCTGGAGTTCTTGAGTGCTTTCACCACCTTCATATGAGTTCTCAAAAGTCACGTTATCTGTTGATCGAAATTTACAATGACGAAAGCAGTTCGCAATTGTATTTGCACGAACATCCATAGTCCATGCTGAAATTGCAAGATTCATTGCATCTAACACATATTTTGATCTTGTTTATATAGAAAATATTTTTAATGTCATAAAGTGATACATTGAACACAAGAAGCATAATAAGGTGGGAGATTGAAGATTTCTTTCAAATTGGGTCATTTATTTGATATACAGTACATACATTGTATAAAATAGTTAAGTAGAAATTTAAAAGTGTTTTTGTAAACTAAGTATTTTACTATAAATTAATAAAATATTAATTAATATATAAATTAATAATTAATAATTTATCGATTAATTAATAACTCTTTTAATTAATAAATTTTGGTCCTCCAAAGTGTATTATTTTATAGAGTTTCTACTATAGATGAATTGAGTGATATAATTGATAAATATAAAATAATATTTGATTTAGGATTGAATTAAAAAAATATGAACAAACATATTTTGTTTTTAATAAATTTTGATTTACTTACAAATGTTGGAGGTTGATTTTGGGCAAATGAGTATTTTTTTTTTGGTAAAAATATGTATTAATATATAATTATAAAATATTTGTTTTATTTTTTAAAAATATAGAATACTTTAGAATTGTAATTAATAAAATGATTAATGTAAGGATAATAGTGGATGTAATTAGGGACGGATCTATGAAGGGGCTCATGTGAGCTTCACCCAAACGGTTCAAATTTGACTATACCCGTTAAATTTTTAAAATTTTCAATATACTTCAATATTTTTTATATCTAATTATTAAAAAAATGATAAAACTTACTTTTATCTAATATTTTTATTCAGAATTTTATCGTTATTCTTTTAAGTCTACCACAAAATTTTTTTAAGCCCACACCAACCCTAATTCCTGGGTCCGTCCTGAGATGTAATATTGTTTGATTGTGGTTAATTTTTTTTTTATCAAATGAACAATCAATAAAAAAAATATTAAATAATAAAGAAAATGAGTAAAAAATTCATTTGAGCCATTCTTCGTTGATGGATAATATAATGAAGAATTTTTGTAATTACATTTTCCTCTATAATATCATAGTTTAATAAGAAAGATTAGTTAACTTATAGAGCATATCGGGTCGAAGAAAAACAAGGATAAATAAATAATTTTTTTTTTTGGCTGAGTTTTAAGTCTTCACATATTTCAATCTATAATTTTTTTACTCACAAGTTTCTTGTTGATAATAAACAACTTATATAGTTAGCTTGACCAAAACTATGGAATTTTTAAACATATAGTAAAAAATAAAATAAAATAAAAATAAAAATCAACTTTTTGATATATAGTTTCTTATATATGAATATTGATAAGATTTTTTCAGGCGAAACCTTAAAACATGAAGAATAAATGTTGAAACACACATAATTTTCATTCCATTGAAGTGTCTAGAAATATTTGATTAGGTGCATTTTTTTTCTAATTTATTATTATTTAGATAGGTTAAAAAAGTTTAATATTAGACTAATTTTATAAATACGATGATCTAGAATAAATATTAGTTTTAAAATTAATAAGGTTGATTGGTGCTTGATATTTTAGGTTTATGCAATTTTTTTAATTTTTCTTAGAAATGGCTTACGCCATTAATTAAAAAAATCCGAAAAGGGTAAAAGGAGTAAAAGAGATGAATTTGAGCTTACAACAATTTGCTCAAAGTCAATACACGATGGCCATGAGAAATCCAACAACACGGACATTAAATTAAAGTACAAAAGTGAATAATGAATGAAACTAGCAATCAATCAATTAAAACAAGACGATAGGGTTGATTTCCTCGGACTCGTCTCTCTTGTCTTTGTCCTTGTTCTTTTTTTCCTTCTTTTTTGTCACCCTTAGTTCTTTTGGGATATATTTCTGGATAAAGTTCCGGCTTCTTCGTCTTCGCTAGCTTCTCTTGTCACTTTTTTCTTTTGGTCTTGAGTTTGAAGTTGAGAGTATGAGATGTTTCCCTTAAGGTGGTTTCTTTGACAACGTTGCGGCTTTCTTTGGTTTCGGAGTTCATGGTTTTCAAGATGTTTTGGCTTTCGCTGTCATCCACGTCGACGTCAGGCTTTTCGAACCTAATTAGTGGGAAAGGGCCTCGGTTTCAGGCTCAGTGGGATCGGGATCGATTTGGTTCTCGTTTACGTGTCCGTTGTGGCTTTCATTTGCTTTGAGGATTTCAATATAGGATTTCTTGACCACCTTGACATTTTCTTGTTCGGGAGTGGTCACGAGCTTCTTTTTCTTTTCCATGTCCTCTTTTTCCAACTACTCGTACATGACCTCAATGATGGTCATGTTTCCATTCCGGCATCTTAACTCGAATTTTTTTCGGTTTTTTACTTGTTGAGTCAATCACAATACAAACGCGGGCAAACATGATACGTTCAAACGAGTCAAAGTCGGGATACGCTCAAAACAAGTGCTTTGGAATTACAAAGATGCGATGGGATGTTTCTAAGTCTCACCCACACTCGTTTGGATTGTGGCGGTTTGCTATTGATGTCCATTTCTTCATTCCATTTGGCAAGCTTGAAACATAAGCTGAACATGAATGTGAAATCTGAGTCGGCAATGGCTTGGGCTTTAGGCTCCGTGCCAAAAGTGATGAAGAAATAGCCAAAGTCATTGACTTTGACGTTTTTGAGTCCTTTTTCGCTCCATTATCGGAAGAGGGCTTGCTCAGAATGTGGCCTTGTGGGTCCTCATGAAGTGACCGACGACAACTCGTTTCCAATCATTGAAGCATCCCTCTTCAATTTCTAGGGGGAGTTCAATTTGGAGCGGGTGTTCAAGCGTTTTAATTTTTAGACTAGGATCCACATTGAGCTTGCTTCCATTAGCTGTCCCGTTTTGCCCCAAACATTTTTGGTTTTCCATGTTCGGTTTGCATTTATTTGTGTAGTGTATGCATAGGTTTTGGGGCACTTGTAGAACTCCCTCATGACACCAACTGACCACGGAATAATTTTCTCGTATTCAGCTTTGTCGAATTAGTTTTAATCTTGCTCGAATCGGATTTTGAATTGACAAATGATTTGCTCGTTCCTTTCAGTGGTCATGACAAGTTCATGCCTTTGGAACTGGGCGAGGGACTTGAGAATTTGGTTCTGAATGCCCACTAGATTTGCGATTTTATTTCGTCCCATGGTCCACGACTTATCGGGGATTTAAGCGGTCGGAGTGGGGATGTCGTGACATGCCGAAGTGGATGAGGTGAGCCTGGATGGAAAAACAGCACCGTGACTAGTCAGGGTGGCAGCAACATGGCCTGTCGAAGGAGTAGCGCTGCTGGTTTGGTTGAGAGCGGCCATGCCGGTCGGGTGGAGGATACATGATCGGTTAGGGGAGGAGCGTCATGGCCGGTTGGGAGATGAGTCAGAAGACGGTCTTGACCGGTTGGTAGACCAGCCATGTGACTGGTCGATGCAACAATTGGATTGAAGGAAGCGTAATCTGCATCAGCAGCGTTGAGACCGATCGGACACCTAGTAAAAGTGGAAGCCCTTTCAACCAATTTCTCCAAACTCCCTTTATTTTTTTCTTGTACTTTTAGGTTGGTTGAGGAGGCCAGTCGAGCATAGGCTCATCGTGACTCATCCTGCTCAACAGACAACCAAATACCTTAGCAACCAGCAAAAATTCAGACCTGCAGTAGAAATCAACAACAATAATCTATATCAGAAAATGACAATAGATGAGCCAACAAAAGCCACTCAATGCAGACCAACCTGATTGAGTAGCAAACTACACAGTAGACGACAATCAATAAATCCCCAAAAGTATCCAAAAGAAACTAGAAAAACAGGTAAAGCCAACTGCACAACAGAACGACGCTAGACAATATCGTGTTGTCCGTGCCGCATGTGCCGATCGCGCTTCCTTGATCAATGCTGATTTCAACGCCGATTTTATGAATTCCGAGTCAAGACAATATCGTGCCGCCTATGCCAATCGTGACGTGGATGTGCTTATCGTGTCGCTATGCCGATCATGCCGCTTATGCCTATCATGTTGTGAATGTGTATATTGTGCCTATCGAAGGTTTATACAAATTTTGATCCATATTAGACCGAGTTTAACTTGTTTAAAGAAGAATCTAATTAATTTGATGTGACATAATGCTATTAGAGTTATAAAATTCAAATTTTATTAGATAAAAATAGAATTATTTAAGTTAGATTATTAAAATATTTATTTATATTTATAATTAAAATAAGAATATTTTGATATTTATTGATGAATTGAATAATTTAAAAGTTAAAAAGATAGTTTATGTAAAGGAGGAGACTCATATTTCAGTAAATTGAGATTTTACATCTGGATCTTTTACCAAAATAAATAAATTATGTAATGGTGATTTTTTTTATATATCCATGAATTTGTGACGAATTGTCGTTGTTCATCCTATAGGGAGAGTGTAATGAGAAATAAATAAATAAATATATATATATATTACATTATTACAATAAGGTTTGAGTTATTTAAATTACATTTTTTTATAGTTGAATTTATTAATTAAAATACTAAAATATTATTTATTTTAAAAAATAAAATATATTTTATTATTATATATTAATATATTTTTAATGAAACTCAAATTACTGTATAAATCATTTCACTTTAAAATTTCAAATTAGTTGAATAACAAATCCAAATAAATTCTTATAACAGAACTTTTAAAAAAATTAAAATTTATTTTGAAAAAAATATTATTTGATAAGAATGCGGGTTATTAATTTATTTGATGTCATTTTTAGATGAATTACTTAATCTTCATATTTTGTACATTTTGACTGGAATTCAAAACCAGAATCTAAGCTATTTTTTTTAACTTGAACTTATTATGATTAATTGTCATTTAACCTGGACTTTATTTATATTGTGAATTAACTTATTTATTATGATTTTTTTTAAAAATGTAAAAATGATAAATAATATTTGTATAATATGATTACATTTTTTTTTCATTTTTTTTATTTAAACTATATATTCTTTAATATCAAATAAAAAATAATTTATTTTGTTATAATAATGGTGAATATATTTCCCTTAACCATCAATATTATTATGAATAGAATTTCTTGGAATGAATGGGGCAGAGTGGGGAAATTTGGTCATGACTTTTGTGGAAATAGTCGAGGTTGAGAGTGGTGGAAGAATAAATATTAATATATAATAAATTAAAAAAATATTAATATTAATATTTATTAGTATTTTTGGGAGGGGGAGGAATAACATGATTTTGTTTCTCCTCCTGCCATCAATCTCTTCATTTGATTGACAACTCTTCCCATTTCTGTAATTACTTTAATGCCCCCTTTTTCTATTGACACCAATCCCTTGAATGGTTGCAAACCAACCAGCAACACCAAATACCAACAAAATGATTTCCTTTATCTATATAAAAAAACTTGTTGGTTTTGTTTATTTTGGTTTTATTAGAAAATAAATTTGTTGTATCTCAAAATTGTAGATTCATTGAATTATATAGCATTTAACGTGTACTAGTAATTTGTTACATGAAACATAAAAAATTATAATTAAACATATTGTTAGTTTAAACACAATTTTATCTTTATTTTTTTCCTTTATAATTAGATAAAATAAAATAAATAAATTGAGTATAAAATAAATCTTATCAAATTTATTTAAAAATAAGCTGAATAAATTAAACGATATAAATTAAATCAAATTTACCTTCAATTAGACTTATTTCAAAAGTAATTTTTGATAGTAATTTTGAGAGAATGAGATTTTTTATATTTTTTATTAGTAAAAGATTTAAAATATTAATAGATAATGATAAAATAAATTAATATTTTTAAATAAAGAATATTTTAATTAATGAATTTAATAACATAGTAAATGTGAGTAAAATGAAATATAACCATGTTTATATATAACTAGCATTTAGCCCGTGTATTTGCACGAGTAATAATATAAAAATTGTGAAAAAAAATTACGGATAACATTTTTTATTTTATTTTTAACCGTTTTAAGTTTATGGGTGGGTCAACCCACAATCCGACCCAAGTATCCATTTACTCAACATCATTATATATTAGTTAGTTAAAAAGTTGAACTTATATTAATATTAAAACGTCCCGCATTTAACAAATTTGGTGTTGAATTTAAAATATAAAGTCTTTGTAGCCTAGTTGGTTAAAAAGTTGTACTTGTTTTGTTAGGTTGCAAGTTCGAAACATACCTTTAGCATTTTTAATTTTATTTTTAACCGATTTAAATTTAAAAACGGGTCAACCCACAATCCGACCCAAGTATCCAAATTAACCACAGCTCTCGACCCGGCAATCCGGACACTTTAAAAATTAAGCATCATTATATATATATATATATATATATATATATATATATATATATATATTAGTTAAAAAGTTGAACTTATATTAATATTAAAACGTCCCGCGTTTATCAAATTTGGTGTTAAATTTAAAATATAAAGTCTTTGTAGCCTAGTTGGTTAAAGAGTTGTACTTGTTTTGTTAGGTTGCAAGTTCGAAACATAGCTCTAGCATTTTTAAAAACGGGTCAACCCACAATCCGACCCAAGTATCCAAATTAACCACAGCTCTCGACCCGACAATCCGGACACTTTAAAAATTAAGCATCATTATATATATATAGATTAGTTAGTTAAAAAGTTGAACTTATATTAATATTAAAACGTCCCGCATTTATTAAATTTGGTGTTGAATTTAAAATATAAAGTCTTTGTAGTCTAGTTGGTTAAAGAGTTATACTTGTTTTGTTAGGTTGTAAGTTCAAAACATACCTCTAGCATTTTTAATTTTATTTTTAACCGTTTTAAATTTAAAAACGGGTCAACCCACAATCCGACCCAATTATCCAAATTAACCACATTTCTCGACCCGGCAATCCGGACACTTTAAAAATTAAGCATCATTATATATATATATATATATAGATGTTACATATTGTTAGATTATATATATATATATATATATTAAATTTAATAATAATAAAATAAATATTTTATTCATTATTTTATTTATTATATAACTTAATTTTTTAATTAAAATATTAAAATTATATATATATATATTAAATAATATTTTATTATATATATATTAATATACTTTAAATATTTTTATAAAAAAATTAATTAAATTCAAAATCTCTTCAAAATCAACCTAATCAATCTTATTTAAATATAAAAAATTATTTAAATAAGCTCAATTTGATTTGGATCTTACCATGCTTTAATATGATTCATTTTTTTTTTGTGAAGAAATAATTTTTAAGTGATAATGAAAATTAAGTGTTAAATTTTTTTTATAGGCAACTCCATAAATTACCATCCTTTTGAATCTAGGAGAGATTGAGATTTTAATGAGAGGTTAACCATATTTTTTATATATATATTTCTAAAATTAAAATCTCACTACTAAAGAGTCGTCACCTAATTTTTTCAAATTTGGAAAAAAAATATAGGTGTATGCACGACACAATTAAATATTCTTTCGAGTTTGGCGTTTGGTTACGTGTGAGAAAGTGCCAAATGAATGAGAGTTATGTCCCACAACGCTCCATAAGTCTTTACGCTCCATAAGTCTTTACTAAATCAATTTTACCTTTTAAAATATATTTTACAATTTACATTTTTTTCTAGAGCTAAAGGTAATTGTTCACACACATTTGTGTGGATCTTCTTATTTTTGTTTATATTACTTACAAATTTATAAATATACATACATACAAGTATTAAATAAAAAGAAAGGGCTTAAGTCTAGTTGGTAAAGTTTCATGTCGGTCTCGGTCGAAAGCAACATTCCTTAGTCGACAACATCATTCCTGCGACAACAACATGGGTCAAAAAAAACTAGACATGGCTAGTTTATTTTCTTGGTTGGGCAACCCTAAAAGAAAAATAAAACTCGACCAAGTAATCTGAAACACGAGACTAAAACCAAAATACTTTTGGGCTTAAGCTCTTATTTTTAAGTATACAACAATATCATACAATCACCATTAAGATCATAACATTGTTAAATCAAAATCAAGTAAGAACACATCAAAACAATGAAGAACATGAAAGTTTTTATTTATTATTAATTATTTTAAAATTTTGGGTTAGCTTTATATTTTTTTTTCGATCAAGAGATTGGTGTAAGAATAATGGGTGATCCTCGGTCTTCTTCTCGGTCGAGGAATCCACCATATAAAGTGAAGGCCCGTGTGAAGAGCAATGGGAAGCCCTTTCATATATATGGAAGTTTACAACAGCCATGTAAAGTGAAGTGAAGGCTATGTGAAGAGCCATGTGAAGCCCTTCATATATATATATATATGACATTTTACAACAACCATCATCATCCATGTAAAATGTATATATGTAGGTCGTGTGAAGAGCCATATATATGAAGTGAAAACCATGCGAAGACCCCCTCAATTGTCAGTTTAAAGAACCCATGTGAAGAGTCTCATTGATTTGAAACATTAATGTTTATTATTATTATTATTATTTCTCCAATCTTTGGGTTCTGAAAATATTAACAAACACTATATAAAGAGTATGAAATATAAATATTCAAATTTGAAGTGACTTTGTAAGCATGAATTAATTATTACTTTATTTGGTAGCTTTTTAATTTTTGACCTAGACAGAGTATACTCATTTTAAGATGATCACGGAAAATAATTAAAAATATATATGTTTCTAAAGTTTGAACTCTTCACCAATATCACTAAGCTTATAAAAACATAATTAATAATATTAATATATATATATATATATATATATATATATATATATATATATATATATATATATATATATATATATATATATATATGAGAGGAGTGATAGAGAGAGAATTTGAGGGAGAGAATGAGAGAGAGAATGATTTGGCATCATCTCATTGGTTGGAAAAAGAGAAAAGTGGGAGGAAAGAGAGAAGAGAGAAATTATTTGATTTTTTCAGCCAATCACGCTTTATTCCATCTCTTATTCCATCTCTTATTCCCTCACCTAAATTCCATCTCTCAATCATTTCTGATGCGGTGCGAGTCGAAGAGGCGTTTATGCGAAAGTTGCAGCATCCGAAAATATCTCGCAAGTGTCAGATTTCGACGATTGCCTAGTGTTTTTCGGGCGGAAACGTTTAGGGGCTCAAAATCGCATTTTTATTAGTTTCGGGTGTTTTTTGCAATTTATTAAAAGTTGTTTATTTCTTTTGCAAGCTAGGGTTTGAGTATTTAAAAGAATCTTAAAACACTTTGTTAGGGGAAGATTATTAATCAGAAAACGAGGTTTCCTCAATATCTATCAACTTTCGGTATTCGTAAGAATCAACGAATCTTGATAAAGGTTCATCCTAGCCACGCACGCTGCATCAGTTGGTATCAGTTTCCAGTCGACCCTGAGGTATGCCGCCCTGAAGACAGCCGCGCAACCCTACCCCTGGTGCTGATGATGGTGACCTTGCTGAGTTGCGACGTGAAAACGCTGAGTTTCGCCGTGATAACGACGATTTGAGGCGGCAGGTTGAATGGTTGACGCAACGGATGGATGCATCTATGCACATGCACCACCCTGAAGATGATGTTACGATGACAGATGAAAACCCTCTCGGTGGTCTTCGGAATCGATCCCCTGAACGCCTCAATCATCGCTGGGAGTTTATTGATTGGCTTTCTCAGGTTGAAGAGATTCTGGATTTCAAGGAAGTTCCTGCAGATCGTCGTGTACCCCTTGTTACGATCCGCTTACATGGTCGTGCACAAGCATGGTGGCAGCAGTTGAAACAGACACGTGTTCGTCATGGTAAGGCAAAGCTCACGAATTGGGACAAATTCAGGAAGCATATTAGGGCTGCGTTTCTACCATATAATTACGAACGTAACCTGTACCAGCGGTTCCAGAATCTTCGTCAGGGTTCTCGTTCCGTGGATGACTATTCCACTGAGTTTTACACCTTTGTGGCTCGTGTTGACCTGTCTGAGTCCCCTCTCCAGATGGTTTCTCGCTATATTGGTGGTCTTCGCCTCCAGTTGCAGGATATTTTGAATATGTTTGATCCCTTGACTGTTTCTGAGGCACATCAGCGTGCTTCACAGGCTGAGAAACAGCTAGCCAGGCGCGGTTCGGGTAGCTTTGGAAAACAGGTTGTCCCCACTAGTGGCATTGGTTCTTCTTCTCAGCCGGCCCATCCCACCCCAGCCCCCCCTCGCAGCACTACAGCCCCCCCGCAGGGACGTCCCGGTGGCTTGCGTTGTTTCAATTGTGGTGAAGTTGGCCATCGCCAAGCAGAGTGTCGCAACCCAAAGTCCACCAATCGTGGTCTTTTTACTGAGGTGGATGATCCTGACTCTGCTCTTCCTTCAGATTCAGCGCCAGTGTATGATGTTGACCGATTCTCGAAGATGGTTCATTTCATTCCCTGCAAGAAAACCTCTGATGCTGTGGCTGTTGCACAGCTTTATTTCAGGGATGTGTATCGCCTTCATGGACTTCCTGCCTCCATAGTTTCTGATCGGGACACTCGCTTTGTGAGTCACTTTTGGAGGAGTCTTTGGCGTTTGGTTAATACTCAGCTGAATTTTCGCAGTGCCTATCACCCGCAAACTGATGGCCAAACTGAAGTTGTTAATAGGTCTTTGGGGAACCTTCTGCGCAGTTTAGTTGGGGATCATCCTAAGGCTTGGGATCTGAAGCTGCCTCAGGCCGAGTTTGCTCACAATCATGCTGTTAATCGCTCCACTGGTTTCAGTCCTTTCCATGTGATTTACGGGCTGTCTCCGCGTGCTCCTCTTGATTTGTTAGCGCTGCCCAGCAAGGTGCGTCCTCATTCCACTGCTGCGGATTTTGTTGGTCAGTTGGCTCAGGTTCATCAGACCACTCATGACCGCTTGGTTGCTGCTACTGCCAAGTACAAGGAGAAGGCTGATTCGAGAAGGCGTGCTGTTGATTTTGAAGTTGGTGACTTTGTGTGGGCTATTCTGACTAAGGATCGTTTTCCAGCTCATGAATATAGCAAGTTTGCTGCTAAGAAGATTGGTCCTGTTGAGATTGTGGAGAAGATCAACCCCAATGTTTATCGTTTACGCCTTCCCAGCCATGTGCGTACCTCTGATGTGTTCAATGTGAAGCATCTTGTTCCTTTTGTGGGTGAGTCTTCTTCTGATGAGGATGATGCGGTTCCAGATTCGAGGACGAATCTTTTCTACCCTGGGGGGAATGATGCGGTGCGAGTCGAAGAGGCGTTTATGCGAAAGTTGCAGCATCCGAAAATATCTCGCAAGTGTCAGATTTCGACGATTGCCTAGTGTTTTTCGGGCGGAAACGTTTAGGGGCTCAAAATCGCATTTTTATTAGTTTCGGGTGTTTTTTGCAATTTATTAAAAGTTGTTTATTTCTTTTGCAAGCTAGGGTTTGAGTATTTAAAAGAATCTTAAAACACTTTGTTAGGGGAAGATTATTAATCAGAAAACGAGGTTTCCTCAATATCTATCAACTTTCGGTATTCGTAAGAATCAACGAATCTTGATAAAGGTTCATCCTAGCCACGCACGCTGCATCAATTTCTCTCTCTATATATATTAACACCATATCTTATGTTGGCCTTATTAATATCAATTGCGATCATATTAAAAAAAATCACCACATTCAATTCGATTTCACTTAGTTCTCATGAGGGAATTTAGATTGACTATTGATATCAAATCTTATCATGATAGATCAATTGGAGAAATTCCACCGGAAATAATTAACCATATGTGATTCCTAACGATGGTAAAAAAACAAAATATGAGTTATAACTTCTAGATTTAACTAGTTTAATTAAAAAAAATGTTATAAAATTTTTAAATTTTATTCATAGAGTAGAGTTGTTCACACCGAAATCTTCATCCATGACAAACAAATATATGGGGAAGAGAATTATTATTCTAAGTAGAGGACTAGTGTGTTTTGTGAGGTGGATATGACTTATCATCTCGTTGCATTCTATTTATTGGGGGAAAATTTGATGTCTTATTTGGAGCATGACCGAGATTCAGTGGGTTAAAGTCGTTGGGATACATGAATTAGGGTAACTAAGGTGCGGCGAGGGTTGCATGTTCCAGAAGGTTCCTTGTTCACCTTATAGAGAGGGACAAAACAATTTTTTTTTTAAATGACTGTTTTGTCCCTCCATGTCCTGTCCCGTAACAGATAATCCTATCCAGGGCGGCCCTAGGGTAAGACAACCAATGCAGTTGCATAGACCCCCACTTTTACAGGGCCCCCATTTTTTTATATTTAATAATATTATATTATTAATATTAATTTTTTCTTTTTTTCTCCTCTAATATTAAATATATATTATAAAAATATATTTTTTATCTCCTTTTTAGTCTCGTATTATAATATATTAATTAATTATACTTTATTTTATTAATTAAAATTTAATTTTTTTTTACTATTTTAGGGCCCCAAAATTTAAATTTGTGTAGGCCCCAAATTCTAAGGGCTTCTCAGGACCGGCCCTGATCCTATCCCACAAAGGTGACGTAAATGAATAATTGGATTTTCATCCTTTATGGATCATCAGAAACTCAATAACTTTTGACAAACTCATAATGTAATTATTACGAGGTTTGTTGAATCCGAATGGGGACACCGGACACCGATTGATTCCCTAGGGATCCGATTGCTCTGTATAATGTTTCTTTTATTTTTTTCTGGTTTGTGCATTGTGTTTTGTTCTCTCGATTTCAATATAATTTTTCACTTGATTTGTTTGTCATGTTTCTATATTTTGGACTAAATAAACATCATTTTCATATCACAATGCATGTATCATTTAAAATAAAGAAAAAGGTTTCATGGTTTTTATAATGAAGTAGTTGCCTAGATATTAAGCTGATAATTATGCCAAATCCAAGAGAATGACTAATCATGTCTTTGTGTTGGTTAAAGGAAGGGTAAAACAAATTGATTCCTTAACTAAAGTTGGGACAAATCTCAAAGCAAGTTGGTACTATATTCATTACATTTTTAATCATTTAACTCGATATTCAATTCTCCACTTGTCTAGCAAGGTTCGCGATCTAAACCTTTTGTTTTCGTTTTTTTCAACTTTGTCTTAACTCAATCTTCTTCCTCGAATATCTTTTTAAGTCTTCTTTTTATGTATAGTTGCGTTTGGAGTAGAAGTTTCATGTTTTGGACAACGTTCTATGTTTACCATTAGAAAAGAATCTGAAGTACATGGTAAAAGTCAAAAACACCTAAATGTGGGGTTAAAAATTAAAGGTTTTGTTTATAAAGTAGTAATAATAGACTCACATTGTTGTTTTTACATATTAAATTATTTTCATTGGCTAAGAAGGAAGGAAGGAAGCACAAGTTGAGTGAGTGGACCTTTTTGACTCTATGAGTTGAGTCATTTCAAATAATTTGTAATATTTATTAGATTTTTTTCCATTTGTTAAATATGTGGATATCAATCTATTATTTAATATGAGTGAAAAGGTTAAGTAATTTGTTGGGACTAGAGATGAAAAGATTTATTGGTGACAATATATTGACATTACAAATTAGTGAAGAAAATTTTCACAACAAAAATTGATTTTTTTTTTTTTTTTTTTTTTTTTGACAAAAATGATAATAGTAGTGTGATAACTAGTGTATTTAAAGTGTACATTTATTTGTCTCAACTTTTAAATTGTTAGCTTGATAAAAATAACGTATCAATTTCTAATACTGACAAAATTAAGAGATACTTAAAATCATTAACCAATGTAAATCAAACATTTATTTAAAAACTTTGAAAAGTTGTAAACTCGTTTAATCAAAATATTACTTATAAAAAAAATAATAGTTATATATATATATAAATATATATATATATATATAATTAAGGACTTTTAATACATGACACTATTTTTAATCAAATATATAATTAAGTATAAAAGTAATTATAAAATAATAAAAAAAATAACAAATTTTTTTATTTATAAATATAAATTCAATTTTTTCCTATAAAATGGTAAAAATTTCTCATGAACTCATAAAAATGGTAAAATTTAAATAGGCAACGTGTTTTTATTCCTATTATTTTTTTTTTCTCATATCATACTTAAAATGGTAAAATTTATCATGAACTCATCAAAAATGGTAAAATAATTCTCACATTTTTTTTTATCATACTATATTAATTGTAACCATGATAAATTATGTAAAATTTAAATTGAAAACATCATTTTTTTAAAAATTGTCCATAAAATATCATCTTAATTTAATTGAAACATCTTTATTGAAATGTAAAATTTTGTCAATGATTTTTGTGCAAAACTCATCCAGAGATTAGTCTAAGATATGAGAAAAGTTAGTTAGAATACCCTTATTACAAGAATTTATTTGTGATAATCAAGACATCAGAAGAAAGCAATATCTTAACATAAATTCAGAAGACTCATGGATTTAAACAAAAATGATCTAAAAAAACACCAACATTCTATAAGAGCTCCATTTGTTAAAAGAAATGATTTGAGAATGCTCCATTTATTAAAAGAAATGATTAGAGGAGTGAATTCGAAAGAAGAAACGAAGTGACACATTCTAATGAAAAAATAAAATAATTTCTCTCTTCTCTCGTACATTTTTTTTATCTTTTTTTCAACCAATAAGGTGATGCCACATCATTCCCTCCTTTGGTTATCATTCCCTCCTTTGGTTATGATGCATGAAAGTGAATCATTTCTGCCTAATGACTTTAGAACAAAGGAAATTGTATAGATTTGATATATTGAGATGAACACATAATAATCAAGTCTTAGTTTTCATACAGCCTTTATACAGCATTCTTCATATATAAGAAGAATTCAATAGTTTTTAATAGCCCCTTTTTTAAGGAGGCTACCAGAAAACCTTGTATTATAATACACAAAATATAACAAATCACTAATTATCATATCAATATATAAGATCTTACTTTGGTTTCTAGTATTTTCTGTCATAGATTATGTCCTGGCCACATTACCCCCATCTCTTCCTTGAGGCAAGCAAATTTCATCTGCCAAAATTTTCATCCCAAGTCATAAATAAACAGTCAAATATATGATCAGAAGTCACAATCTTAAAAATATGTATAAGAAACCCCATTTGGAAACCCTTATTTTCATTCATCGAGATAAAAAAACATTTTGAAACTAAACTTAGACAGATTGAAAATTCAAAATGCGTATACAGATGGGGTTCTAATGATGTTGATAAATGATATATAGAAGCCATCGAGATATTATGCTTACCAGTAAGTAGCAAATGCCTTCTTCAGCTGCTAAACAGCATAGAGCCTTACTACCTGATCAATATTTGCACGACAAACGGGGCAACCCCACTTCTTACCTTTAATCTCGTTTAAACAAGACATGCATCCAGCCATGTGACCACATGGAATGCAAGCCCCCTCGACTGGGGCATCCAAACATATAACACAAGACGAAGAATCAGTATCCTCTTTTCTCCAAGTCTTATTTGTTACATTCTCGGTCGTAGTTGTTGTTGAAGAAGATAAATCAACAGGGTTGTCGGCATCAATGGATGGATAGTGAATAGGACCATCATCCTCTATGATTGCTTGTTCAATTGGCGGGGCAGATGGAACTGAAGTTTCAGGTGCTGGGGTATGGACTACTTCTACAGGATTTTCATATGGGATCTTTGAAGTATCCCAACTATTGAAACTGCTGCTGGAGGATGCATTGGTGTTGTTAGTATGAGATGGTCCTGCTTCCATTGCAGAATTCATCGAAGCCCTAATTGCCATAGCTAACTCCATTTCTTCTTCAGGTGGTTGTGCTGGAGCTGGAGTTGGACCAGTTGCGGGTGGAGGGGCAATTGGCACTTGAGTATTGAATGGAAAGTTAGAACGCATTACCTGTGTTCCACAATAGGGTTATTGTCAATGGAAAAGGACAACATCTGACAATATCAATTAATCGAACATTGTAATTTGACAAAAGAAAATATATGTTTGATGAGGGGAATTGGAGTTTAGAATTCTAGTTTCAATTCTATAATTGGTTTGACACGATGACCATGATGTTAATGGATAAAATGTTTAAGACAAAGAAAAACTGTATTTGTAATTCCAAATTAAAAATGTTGGAATGGGATATACTATCATTCCAATTCTTTATTTTTAGTGTTCAAACAAACCATGGATGGACTTGGAACCACCAAATTCAATGACAATACATCTCTAACAAGCATCCTAACATTTTTTTTGTTATATGCTTTCAACATTAGAATTGGAATTCCAATTGGATTGTTCTTTATGAAACACTGACATGGTAGCAAGGGCAAGAGTCAAAATTATGTGTTTATGCAACTTGAGTGCCGACCTCATTTAAACCATAGAAAGGTAACTAACATGAATGGAGATAACTTCAGTACCTGAGGAATTCCCTTGCAAGCATTGCAAAACTGCTGCAATTGTTGTTTGTCACTTTCATTAGCAGATCCAAGTTTTATGCGTGTTTCTGCAACAAAATAAGCATAATTATAAAAATGTTCCAGCTTCTAGACAGTAAACAAACAAATGCAGTGATTTGCAAAATTTTATAACTCGTATACTAATGTGTTGTTGAGGCAAGGAAATGAGTAATCCCTAAAAAGATGTTCCCATTGCTAAAAAATCATAATTTCATTTGTCAAAGTAAGGTCTATGACTTATGAATATTTGAAAAGCTATTTTGTATATCAGAAGATATTTTCCTAGCATTGTCTGAGTCCAGACAATTTTCATTTCTAACAAATCCCAAAACATGTAAGATATTCATCATTCGATTCGATTTTTACCCACCAGGTAGCTCAAGTGGCAAGGGTCTTACAAATGTTTCAGGTTCAATTCCCACTAAGAACAGGTATGGTCATGACTGGGGGTCGTGCTAGCCACCCCAGGGAATAAACCCGGGTCACAAAAAAAATATTCATTTTTTTGTCAAGTATTTGCTAATATATATACTACAAGCAAATTGGAGAACATGCACAGCTAATTCATATTTTAGTAACACTTAGTTTTTATTTTGGGAAAAAAGAGAATAGACACATTTTTTTTAAAAGGATCAAATATATACAAAACTGATTTAAGAGCGAAACTCCTAAATTTAATTGTTACCAGATATATCCTCCTTTAAACTCCACCATGATCTCGACAAAGCTACTCATAATCAATTGACAAGATTTCAGCGATTACGTGAATTGCTCAAACAATCCCAATAGTTCTCACTAATTTATATCTAGCAGAGTTTGATTTTTGTGAAGTGATTAAGTGGCAAGATGAGTTTGCAACTTAAGACACTAATTACTATTTTTTACACAACTTATGAAATTTAATTTTCACCTCAGATACCATGTATCCAGCCAGCTTGCCCGAACCTAGACATTTCCTCTAAATTCCTATGACTTCAGAAAATGATTTTTAAGATATTTTTTTTCTTTTCCTTACTCAACTTCGAGACCTCAAAGTTTACACTCTCCTTTCTCATCTTAGTGAGCCAAAAGCCAACCACAAATCCAAAGGTCATCGTTCTTCGTCATCTCATCTTGCCACACGCCATGATAGGTAGAAGGTGGTGACCTTTGAACACAACTGTTGGCATTTGTCGCAAATTTGATCAACAAAGATGAAGAAGTTGATAACTAGGATGTCAAATATCCATATATGCTTGGTCCAGCCCATCTAGAAATCGATTGAGATAGAGCGGCTGGAGAGATGGTCATGAAGGGTCTAGTTCAACCTGGAGAGACTACTTTGAGGTCTCTATGTTGTTGAGCAAGAAAAATAAATAAATCTCTTAAGCACTCAGAATAACACTTCCCCTCAAACCTCTTTAATCTCCTAATCTGTAATAACTGTTTTATCTCACTTATAATTTGTTTCCGGTTGTCTGAGGTAAAAATTAATATAACTTACGCCTAACTCTTCGAGTCTTATTCATTCTCTCACAGGAAGCCACAATACATCGCCTTTTCCTCCAGCGTTTTGAGACTATGCATGAAGACAAAATCAATTAAATTTTGGTAAACTACATAACAGTTAATTTAGGAATCAAGGTCAAAAATTACTTTTTGCGATATCAGCAATTATCACTGTTGGATCGGGTCGGCTAAAATTTGGTTCATCCAAGTTGGCTTTCCACAGTGGAATAAGGGATCGAGGCTGGGCATCCTGTTTGGCAAACAAAAAAAATCTCATTTTAAAATAATAGTGATAAAAATGAACACCGTGTACAATAAGATACATACATATTACATAGGCATCCTAGTTGCCTGGTGAGAACAGAAATGAACACAAACAAAATATAACATATACTACACAAGCTTACACGAGCCATTCGAAAACACCTTAATACAAAAATTATGGATCCACAAACATATCTGGATGAGATTATGTTTTGAAAGTAAATTTAGTCGGACAGATTCAAAAACTTACTAGTCAGTTGCCCACAAATTAGAAGTGCTTCCAAATGGGGTTACAAGATGTTTTTTAAAATCTATTCATCTCCAATAAGAGGTTGAATGCAACAGTGTTTTTAGAAGGGACCTAAGTGATTCAAAACTGAAGCGATTTGAGGAAAGGTAAATATTCCATACTTTAGATAAGACCAGCTCAGTTTCTAAACAGGTAAGATATGTTATTTAGATTAAACCAATCAAATGTTTAGATCAATTAACAGTTCAGAATATGTAAATACCAGATCACTGGAATACATAGCAAGCTCCAACTTGAAAGGCCTTGTAAAATTGCGGGAACCAATTGGTAAGACAACAACCCAACTGACAAAACAACAAGATGTCATGGTCAATATATTATTAGCTTGGAGCACAAAACTCATATGCCAAACACATTAAGGAGGTTAATATGAGAGAAAAGAATTCTAGAATTTGATCTAAACATGACACTAAGAGAATAGGCTAATATACTGGCCATGATCTCAATTCAATAAAGCACACAAATAAGTATGCATCGATGTGCTCTAATTATATGCAATTGAATCCTGGGTGAAAGTAAAGGTGCTTATGATTAAAACTGAAAATTTAATCGATTTATTTCATTTAATAGCTTAAATGAATGATTGAAATGTTGGAATAAAGTTATTGACATTTGTTAAGTGCTTGGTTTATATTTCTTCTATTTGAATGACGAAATTATTCGAAAAAAGCCATCAAGCAACCAAGAGATTCTATACTTACACTTTCCTTGAAAGAAGTTGTGGCGCAAATACTTCCAGGAAGCCGGGACCATAGATCTCCCTCAGCCAACCAGAAAACAGGCAGATATGATTCTGAACATAATTAAAAGAAAATCTTGTTAAACCTTGATACAAAAAGAAAATAATAATCAGTGCATTATAGGAAAGATAAAACAAACATAAAAAATGGTCGGTAAACTTTTGAAGCACCTCAATTGCACGAACAACATTACTGTTCCCTTTAGCTCTTGCGACGTCAAGGGGAGTTTGACAATCATCATTCATTATTAATGCATTTGCTGCAATTTCACACAAAAGATGGTTAAAGACTAAAGAACATATTAAGCTATAAAGAAAACAAAAGGCATCAGTTTCATCATAAATACATTCAAAGAAATAATTGACCATCATCGTAAAAGAACAGTGGCATTCTTACCACCATTAGCAAGAAGTAACTTAACAGTTTGCTGAAGTCCTCTTTTCGCTGCATGATGTAGTGGAGTACCTGCATGACGACCTGAAAAACAGACAATTACATTAGCACTTTCACTTTAACCTAATAAGACATCATTCACAAGATACCAATTTGGAAGATACATAAATAGAAACAATAAGTGTTTCCAAATGGGCTACTTCCCTTGAGGATGTGCATACACAATTTGCTCAACTGATATCCTAAGCAATTTGCTATTTTTCAAGATAATCTTTCGCTAACGTCAATTAAAATGAAAGGATCTACTCTAATATAATACAATTAACCCCTTTTGTAAGATCAAAAAGTAAAGAATCAACATGGAAATGCATACCTCCACGATAGGCGTTAACATTAGCACCCAAATCAATCAAAGTCTTTGCAACATTGTAAAGACCCGGATTCATACAAGCAAGTATCAGAGGTGTTTTCCCTTCTTTATCCATCCACTGTAGAAAAATTAAATTAAAAAAAAAAAAAACCCATATCCGTTCATGTTAATAGTTCTTATATATGCTTCGATAAACCCACAAAATCAGCATAAAAATGTAAAATTGATACCTCCAAACCAGCGCCTTCTCTACGGAGAGATTTAATCCCTTCGGTGTTACCATAATTAACTTGCTGGTACAGTAACTCGTCTTTCGATTGCTGTTGCCCCATATTTGTGTATGAAGATTGTTTTAGGGTTTGAAGGAAACGAATGAATGAGGCCAAGATCAAAAAAACTAACTTTTTTTGATTTAGGGTTTGAAGGGGAGGGTGAGAGAAGATGGAAATACGAAGTGAACGTTTGCACCTCCCCTGGAAAAAACTGAGAATTTTCTCAAAGGAAAATCCAGACAGACAGAGATAGATATGAATAACGTAAACAAGAAACTTAGGGAAGAAGAAAAGAGGGGAGGGGGATTTAAGGCCAGTTTGATTCAACTTATTATATTAAAAAAAAAATAGACAACGGATTAAGTATTACCCGCAAACACTTAACCAGACGTCTGACAAACTCGAACTCATGAACTTATTATTAGTATTTCTCTTCTAAAGTTAGAAGAGGGAATAACTTATTATATTATAGTATTTAGTTTATACTAATTATTTCAATTTAACCTTTCTATTGGGTTATTCATTTAAAATAAAATTGTATTTATAAACTGAATCAAATTGGTCATTATATATGGTTAAGACTTTCGAATTGATAGATAGAAAATGACATCAAAACGCGTATCATTTAATATTTTATAATAGAGAATAATAGACCAATAACTATCCTTATAATCTCCAATTAAAAAAATAAAATAAAAATTGAATTAGATAGCCCAACTTGTTTATAGTCTTTTAATCATATTAAATAATTGAGATATATAATATTAAAAATTATAAAAAAATAATATAGTATAGTATTATTATTTTTAGTTATGAAATGGAGTTGAGGGTAAATAGATAAAAATATGTAGTTTAGTTTGTCTAATCTTAGGGTTAGTATTGGTTTAAGAGGTTGAAGATGATATTTATTTTTGGCTAAAATTGTTATTTATTTTTGTTGTTTTGATGTAAGATTGTTATTTGTTTTTGTTGTTTTGATGTATTTGTGGATAATTTTTCTTTTTGTGTGTGTAATTTTTTATGTTAATTTTTTTTTGATTTCTTGTTAAATGTTTCTGTTCTGTTTTGTCGAGTCTTTATTAATTTTTCATGACCTTTAAAAGAAATTTGTATAATTTGACATAATTTGTATTTACAAGTTTTATTTGATTTAAAAATTAAAGAAAAAAAGAAGATAATTATGATTTAGAGATGAAACGAGTCTTCTACAATAAAACTCAAACAATAATTAAGTAACGATTGTTTCGAATATAAAAACTAAGTAATTTATTATTATTTTTTTAAATACCATTGTATCAAAAAAATTCAAATGTTTCAGATTCAATTTTAAAACAATTTAAATGGCTCCAAAAATAAACGCGAAAAAAAGAAATAACCCGGACAAAATCATATTTAAACTAAGGCCTTGTTCGAGTTTAGGTTATTCAAATAATCTAGTTATTTAGAAAATAATGATTTTTGATAAGGTAATTTTTTTTTGACAAAAAAATTTGAAAAGGTATTTATATATAATAATAAAATAAAAAATAATAATTTAACATATAAGATATTTTAGTATTTCAGATAATGAATTTGACTAATATAATTGAGAAGGAAGGATGATATGATATTTTTGAATTATGATATGGAACAAGGTCCAATAGATCGAATTTTGAAACAAAAATGTATTTAAATATGTTAAAGATACTTAGTTGGAGAGTAATACATTATATAAAATTGAAATATATCTTGTTAAAAGAATTGAGTTTATAGCTAAAAAAAAGTAGCCAACGAATAAAACCAAAAACAATTTAATGAGATCTTGGCTAATAAGATAGCATTTCAAATGAAATGAAGCTAGCAACAAGTAAACTCAACAAAAATAAATCTAAGTTTTATTCTCACTAAAAATTCCTAAATTTAAATCCTTCAAGAAGAGAGAAATTTGACAAAATAATCTTAAAAAGGGGAGTAAATGAGCTAGTGACCAACGCATAATTTTAAATGCGCGGGTGACCACTTCATATTTTTTTTGACGAAATTGTCCCTATCGCGAAACGCAACCGGATGCCATGTGAAAAGTCCACAATCGGATTGCCGGTTGCGGCTCGCGATTCGATTGCGTCTCGCGATTGCCGGTTGCATTTCGCAAATGTCGGTTGCGTATCACGAATGCCGGTTGCGTCTCGCGATTACCGATTGTGTCTCGCGATTGCCGGTTGCGTCTCACAAATGTCGGTTCTCGCAACTGGGGGTACGTCTCGCGATTATGGACTTTTCACATTACATCCGGTTGTGTCTTGCGACAGAGAAAATTTCGTCATAAAATATGAAGTGGTCACCAGCACATTTAAAATTATGCATTTGTTATCGGCTCATTTACCCTATTATGAGAGTCATCTCATCAAATTTCCCCTAGAATATAGGGTCATATACTAGCCATAATAAAGAATAAATCCTGATAAAAAACATTAAATTGAAAATGAGTGTCTTTAGGTGAGGAGGGGAGAGGGGATACATGACAACAGTTTACACCTCTTTACAATTCAACAATACCAAAAATACAAAATCAATGAGTGACAAAATTACAAACAAAGCCACCCCTCTTTGCAAATTGAATTGCTAGATTTATTTATTAATTTTTTTTCTCATTTCAAGTCCTCAGAAGTCTCATATATGATCTGAAAATAACTGATAAATCTTTTGTGAATGAGAAACATAAGGAGGAGTTCAATAGAGTAGTAAAGTTAAAAATCATACCATTTGGGTTCTTCCTTCCTTCCTAGGTGGTAGTATGACCATCAGATGATTCAGTTTCATCACTGCTAGTCAATGGTGGGTTATACTTCTTTAGCAATCTATCTTTGTTTTCCTTCCACCATTCCTCTGCCTGTTGCTCCGAGAATCTTCTTTTACTGTCAAAACAATTCAGAATAATCAAATAAGAAATATATAATCAACACAACTTGGTTTCGTGGTGTAGTTGGTTATCACGTCAGTCTAACACACTGAAGGTCTCCGGTTCGAGCCCGGGCGAAGCCATTAATTTTTTACCTGAATTTTACTCGTTTGAAGAGTTTTGAACCGTTCTGTAGTTGTATTAAGGTAACATAGACACCAGGTTCAAATTGCTCATTAAGTTCTTTCACCCCATGAATTGCAACACCAGCATATCTAGAACTTTCATTCTCATGGCCTGTCTGAGATGATATTGATGACTTGTTGTTATCTTCATTTGTTTGTGATAGGTGATGGTCCCCGTTATCCTCATATGAGCTGCTGCCCATTGTTTGCCTTTCATGTTCTTCCGAGCTTAGAAATCCTTCAATCCGACTACACAATGACTTAAAACTTTCGCTGTTAAGTACCTCCTCTGGCAAACTTTCTGTCATTCCTTTCAGCTGAAAAACCATATGATGCTCATATTAAGAAGACAATATTACACCAATTATGATGAAACCAAGAAAAAAAGATAGTAATAATAACCTGAGCTGAAATAGTTGTAATGACCTCCTTTGCAATTGAACATTTGAAAGATCTTTCTCCAGCTGCAAGAGTAGCTTCTGATATCGTTTTTTGAAACTTTTTAATCTCTTCATCTTGGGAGTCCGATTTATGCTTAAAACCTCTAGCCTAAAATCAAAAGCAAATTTCTTAGTCCAGAAATTTCTTTTAACTTATAAACAAATTGGTTTCTTACCTGGTCTTGCAATTTCACCACTTCTTTGTTTAGAAACTCATTCGTCTTCTTAAGACTATCGATTACACCCCTAGAGAATGTGGGTGTGGCAGATCGCGGAGGGCTTGGTCTCCTAGTATATGGTGAAGATGGTCTGGAGTTTGCACTGGATTGTGGTGGAGCTACAATTGGGGCCCTGTAAACATTATGCTGACTACTCCCCCTCTGTGAGCTGGAAGAAAGGTAATTCATATTTCAGTGCTAAAGTTGATGGAAGTTCAAAACAATGTATGTGATAAAGATATAAACCTGTTCCACGGTTTTGCAGGATACTTCATTGTGTCAATATTGGGAGCCAGCAACATTCTTGATCTTCTAGGCTCCACCCTGTCGGATCTTTCTCGAAAATCTATAGAGCGAGGAGCAACAGCCCTCCTAGTAACATTAGTCGCATTCCCAGCCTCAGCAGTTTTTAATTTATTATAACAAGAGTCACATACACGGTGGGGTTTCCCTGGAGTTGGGGCCATAGCTGCTTTCATAGCTTTTTTTGAACTACAACCGTGGCAATGAACCAGCCCACAATTATAACAGTTATGCCTTTTCCTTGTGAAACCAAACGGTTGTCGACAGCCAGAGCAAACAGATTGATCAGCTCCAGATACCCATTTATGAATGCATATGCTCGCAGTGTAATTCGACCCACATGTTATGTTCTTTACATGTCTATCTTTCAGTGCTTCAACAAGTGTCGGTACTTTCCTATCCTCTGTATCATCATGTCCCAATCTCCCATGTGCACCTCTTCCCCATGTAAATACTTCGCCACGCGAAGTCATCACCGCAACATGATGTGCACCGCATGATATGTCATCGATGAACTCACCCACCAATTTGTCCTGAACCAGGCAAGGTATCTTTCCGTTAGAAGTTGGATTCCCTAGCTGACCGAATTCAGTACTTCCAACTGTGAATACATGGCCTGATGTGGTTAATCCAACGGTCATGGAATGACCACATGCCAGCTGATGGAAATTGTAGTCCATAAGAGAAGAGACGAAAGTTGGATGTAGATGTGACTCCTTATCACCATGACCTAATCGGTATTTATCACCATCGCCCCAAGTGAAGACTTTCTTTGATAAAGAATTGGGACCGTTCTGTCCCATGACCTCTACTATGGCTGCAGTATGCCAAACGCCACATGCAACCTTGACTGTTTTATAACCACTTAACAGATCAACTTCTTTAGGGAAAGAGACTGTTTCTCGATCGCCATGACCCAATACACCGAATGTTCCATCACCAAATGTCAACAACTTGCCGTTTAAAGTTATCAACGCAGAGTGCCATGTGCCACAAGCAATGGCCATAATTTGAATTCCTTCTAACGGACCTGAAACCATTTTGGGTACCCAGTGACTAACATCGGCACCATGACCAAGAAGTCCCACGTTATGAGAGCCATCACCCCATGTGTATAAATCACCAGATGCAGATATAGCACATGTATGATGTTCCCCACAAGCAACGAATTCCACGTTTGTAACTGCAAGATATTCGACAAGACGAGGACGGCTGAAATCTTTTTGAATACCATGGCCTAATCTCCCACCAGATTCTTCTCCCCATGTGAAGACTTCACCTTGCTTTGTAACAAGACCGACGTGCCTAGCGCCACAAGCAATTTGATGAACGTCGAGAACAACATTTGATTCTAAGGGCCGAGGAGTCAGAACTTCATTTCTCGAAGGAAATGAACTTAGAGACCCGTCAGTGTTGTCACACCAGATCTCTCCCCAGACATAAAGATCGCCTAATGACTCTATATCATCTGAACCTTGACTTGAAATACTGGGGTTGCTTGAAACACTCAGTCGAAAACCATCTCCAATGCTTTGTCTTCCTTGCATATTTGAACGTTCAGATCGAACATCCGGGGTTGGATAACCACTAGAAGATTCAGTAGAGATTGAATCAATAAACACCTTATCACGAGCAGTGATACTTGAAGTGACCTCTATTGTTGTACCAACAACAATATCTACCTGAGGATAATTTGCACAAACAACTAAATTATATTCCCTTTTCTAATTCATCTATTTAATCTATTAATCAACCAAAAAACTCAAGATTGAATTGCTCAGTGCATAGTAATTATGTATCTAGAACAGGGATCCTTCTTTGTTTCAATCAAATATCTTCCTGTTAAATCCCATTCATTTCACCATGTAATTCAAATAAAAATGTCATTTTGTTCTTATAGCATATCTTTATAACTTTACCAAACACATCTAACAAACTCTAACTTGTTTCCACCACTTTCAACTAAACAAACTTAACACATAATACAATCCTTCTCTTATACCTCTATACCATTTGTATTATATAACTTATATATCTTTGTATCAAATGGGGGCCGAGTATATTAGTGTCTTAGGTAGTACAAATGGCAAGTGTTTGAACTTGAGAGGCTGAAATCTCAAATTCAATTCCAACTGAAAAGCACTTTGAAGACAATATGATATTACTGTCATGGAGTCATTTAAATTTGAAAGGAAATGAGGGTCTTAATGAGAGACAGATCTAGCTAGACATGAATTAATATCACTATGGTCTAATAAGATGAATATTGTTGATAGGAAACATAAAATTGATCACTAATTAATATTGACTGTGAATTATACTCAACTTAATGACGTTTAACTACTCGGTGTTTCTTTATGTGAATCCAACCGCATCATAAGGGGGGAAACTAAATTCTTGCAGGCTATTAATTTTCTTTTCCATGTCCTCTGCTCGATGTTCACAATATAAACAGTTACATTCAGCACGAACTATCAACCTATGGCTACCTCAAACTGAAAATATACCTCAGAACTATCTAACTACTTATGGATTTGAGCAATACAGTTCACAATATAGCCATGAGCTGTCAAAGAACTCGATTGATATTTTATGGCCAAATTGAGCTGAAACTTACGTTGTTAATATCACTTTGAGTATGTCTATTGTCAGTTTGATCAGTAGAAGTTAAAGCCTTGAGGCCTGTGAGCCACAAATCTGCCTCGGTGTTGTCCTTGCAAATCTAATTGAATATGAAATATTAGACAAAATAATCTATTATGATAACAGAAGTAGCAATACATGACTATTGGAATTTATCGAAAACTGTTTGAGTTGCAGAAAAATAATTGAAATTTAAAGGAAATAGATTTGTTACAAACCAGATCAAGGGATCTTTCTCCATTGTTATATATGAGAGAAAACGATAAGTACTCCTTTTCAGGGCGCAAATATCTTCTAAAAACAGCCTGTGTGTAATCAAAGGTTAAAAGAAATATTTTTCGCTTGAAAGATAAAAGAGAGAAGAAGAAACTGACCGTTCGTTGTCCAAGAATGATACGTGAAACTGAAGATAGATTCAAATTCCTTTCTTTTCCATGAGATAACCATATCAATGTAGTCTCATCCTGCAAAGGTTTCCATGAGATAACCATATCAATGTAGTGTCTACAAAGTAGTGCAGGGAATTAGTGGATTGTGATTTTGAATTTGAATAGGAAGGAGCTAACATCATTCATCTAAAAGAAGGAATAAATGGTTTCGATAACTAGTGCAGTCTGCAGTTGGAACAACTTATGTTATATCTTGAAGAATAAGAAGAAGAAGTAAAAGGCTGAACACCACTCACTGAAGAAACTCTGAATCGACAAAATTTAGGCTTCCCTTTCCTACTGTATTTAGTTAGCTGTGCACCTGTTTTCAGAACAATAAGGGCCTGCAAACGAGTACAAACAACTTTATCACATAACTTTTACAGAAAAGCGGAATCATACATACACCATATCAATGAAATCCAATACTTATTCCTCCTAGGTATACATTTTTTTTACTCTTTTCTGAAATTAGGCAAAGCTCTACATGCTTTATGATTACACAAATCATAATAGTATACAAAACATAAGGATTAGATTAATTCATCGTTAGATGCTCATAATAAACACGAAGTTCTAATTAGATCCTGATAATATGATAGTTTTCTCTTCTAACGACGTTATATATCAGAATACATTAATCAGGCCTATAGATGCGGATGAAGATATGCTACGTTACGTTAGAGACAAAAGAGAAAGAGAGACCTGTTCGATATCACGATCAGGATTGGCATAGTTAACAGAATCTGCCATTCCATGTGAATCAAAATCATGAGAAACCGTATAGGGAGCGTTACGCGGACAGTCTTCATGGATGCAGATGATAGAATAGGCTCGTTGTTGTTATTCTTCGTCGTATCATCAAAAATGGAGATGAATGATGACTAATCTACGGGTTCTTCGTTTTCAGATCTGGAAGCTGATGAACGATTTGAGATTAACTAGCTTCAGAGAGTGAATTATCAAGTGATTTGGAGCAAAAGAGCAGCAAAGTTTGCGTTTCTTGTGTCTGATGGAGAATGGATCTAGCAGAGCTCGTATAATCAAATGATCAAATGTGGACAGAGAAGAAGAAAGGAGAGAGAGATTTGAGTGAGACGTTTTTGCAGATCAAACCAAATGAGACCGCGATATTGGCGCGCTTCTTTAGACCATCTTCTACATGCAAACCGAAAACCGTCTCCCATATTTAATAATAAACTAGGACCTCAAGTTTCTATACTATTTCAAATTGAGACTTAAAAGCTTTTATTTAGAAAAAAAATATACGTACACTTAAAGCACAATCATTAAATAAAAAAAAAATATAGGTACACTTAAAACACTTAATCATTAAATATTTAAAAGAAGATAATGTTTTCTATCGATGCAAACATCTTTATTTAAGACTTTCTTAGAACAATTTCAACGAGAGTATTTGGGCAACAAAATTATAACGGAAAAAAAAACGACGTGAACTACCACATGTGTAGGAATGAGAGAAAAAAAAATCTGAAAAAATATCATGTTTGGGAGGAGAGAGAAAATTTTATTTTTTTTTTCTCTTCGGGAAAATGGCTATGTTCGGAGGAAAGAGAAAAAATAATATTTTTTTTGAAAAATGACAATGTTCGAGAGAAATTTGTCCCGAACATTGTCATGTTCGAGAAAAATTTGTCCCAAACATAGTTATGTTCGAGAGATTTTTGTCCTGAACATGGCCATGTGCAGGAGAGAGAAACATTTTTTTTTTTGAAAAATTGTCATGTTCATTTTTTTTTTTGTATTTCTCTCTTCTGCTTAAGTGACAGACCAGGTCAGATTCGTGACATTAATTTCGTTTCTAACTCGTCGATTTGTGACATTACTTTCGTTCTAAATTCGTTACCCTATCACAACTCTTGCGCAAACGGTTACGTATATCTCTTATTCATCGTATCCTTGCACGAACCACATAATTCATAGACAATTAGTTTCTAAACCTAATCAAATCGGTTATTAAAATATTCAGAAGTCAGAACATCATATCTTGCACGAAACCACATAATTCATCACGAACCACATAATTCTTAGACAATTAGTTTCTAAACCTAATCAATTCGGTTGAAGTCAGAATCGGAGTAGAAAATATAGCTACCCGTGACCTAGTCGTAGAATAGTCCAGTTGTTTTTGTGAACAATTAAAATTTGAACAAGGCATTTATCAGATTTTAACGTACTCGCTGTTTGATTGAAGTTCTCTGAAAAGAAAAAAGAATGGTGATTATTTTCAAATAAACCACACATGACTATGATGACAAGAATTATTGTGTTCTATCACTGAGATAATTTATCATTTTTAAGTTTACAAATTACAAGTACAACAAAGTTAGATATTTTTGTATATGTTCCATATCTATTCTCCCACAACACAAATGCAGGGCAAATGGATATGAGATTTAACTAGAGAGATCAACAATTGATGCTCTCAATTTAACCTAAAGGATAGCTGGATCTTTGTATCTATTAAAAACAGTTTCAATATCCGCCATCACTTCAGGTGGCAATGGTAGCTCAGTTGTAACAAAAGCATCGATATCTTCTTTTAACTGTTTAACGGACGTCGCACCAACAATAGAGCTCGTCATAAATGGTCTGTCTCTAGCAAATCCAAGCGCTAACTCTACTGGTGTCAGCCCGTGTTTCTTCGCCACTTCAAGATATTGTATTGTTGCCTCCTACAATTTCCAAACAAAATTTAGAAATTGGTATATTTTCTCAATATTTGACATAATCACTATCTTACTGAAAATTGTTATTAAAACTAAAATTGTTTTCAAGATCATGATCCACATCATGGTCCGAATTTTAGCTTCATTTGGTATACAAATTTACTTTTTGGATCACGATGAAGATTATATTTTAAACCAATGAGATTTTGTAAATAGGATCAAAACGTCACTCCTAAAAATTCAAAACTACACATCCTAAAAGGTTACTTCTAGAAATTCTACAAGTCATTAATGATCAAATTTAGCCACCATGTACATTACTACACTACCATGAATTATCGCACAAATTATAAAAGGCATAATAAATGTACATACGTACCTTTGCAAGAGATCTGTTATATCTTTCCATATAACCAGGGAAAAGGTTAAGCCTTCCCTTTTTCGCAGCTTCAGATTCAAGATCAATGTATTTCCCCGTCAATGCTCCACCTCCAAGAGGGGAATAAGCTAGTAAGCCTATGTTGCAATTATTCGGGTGGCAAACTTCAACAAGATCAACTACAGCATAAAAGACACAAAGGAGACAAAGATGTAAAACACTTAAAAACATAATTAACTTACAAGATGTAAACAACGAAAGATTATTAACTCACTTTCAAACTTGCACCTAACTAGCAGGCTATAGCTGTTCTGTATACTGACAATCTTTGGTAGTCCTCCAATCTTTGCAGCATGAACAAATTCCATCACTCCATAGGATGTTTCATTAGAGACACCAATATAGCGCACCTGTATCATACAATCATTATATAATTTCTTAGGCCTTAAGGATTATTTGGATTTAATCCAAAGAACCCTTTATCCCTTTACCCCATCATCTGAACATCATTCAAATCATCAACTAAAACACCCTTTATTTTATAACATTTTAAAATGTTATATACGAATGATATTTTAGTCATTTATCCCAAACAATATACCTTTTCATCAAACAAGTGATTTTTCCAAAAAGAAATAACTACATCAAACAAGCTCTTAGCTAATCACATATATAATCATGTTTGAGATATCAATAATCGTCGAACCTGAGTACATTAAAGAATTTTATCGCAGGAAAAAAGAAATCATAAGCCTGTGTACCTTCCCAGCGTCGACGAGCTCTTTAAAGGCTTGTAACTGTTCTACAAATGGTACACTAGGCCTCCATTTTGAAGGATTATAAAAAAATTCGCCAAACAGTGGTATATAACGGTCTGGCCTGAATCATAAGTAAAACAATTGGTCATGCATCAAAATAAATAATAGATAAATAGTTACACTGTTCGACTCCACAGTTAATAGACCTTTCATACTCCAAGGGGTGAAAAAAAGAACAGAAAAATATGAACTAAAATGCATGGTAAATCAAAATGTGACTGATCAATCTGCCAAAAACTTATTTTCGAACCTGAAGTTAGGCAAAACATATAAATCATGGTTGATTCTTAGTTATATTCAAAATAGGACATGAAATTTGAGAAAGGTTCAAATCGAGTCAGACCTGTTTTGATTATTACTCAGAATCTTAAGTCTTCGTTTATAACTTTTTTCAAGCAATGAGTTCTATTTTAAGTGAAACAAAATATTAGGTATGAACATCTCGTCAAACTTTTTTTCGCCTTCTTTGTTTTTCCAGGGAAGTCTTACTTCCAACAAAGGTGCCTCAACAATCTCCAAAAGAGAAACAAACAGCAAGATGTAAATAAGAAATCTACAGAAGCTCACCAATGAATTTGCAATAAATCAATGTAATCAGTATTGAGACGCTTTAGGCTTTCCTCAACACTTTCTCTAATGTTTGCAGCATCAACCCGCAGAACTTCTGCATTGGTACGTAAGTAACTTGCTCGCTCTGAATACCCACATACTTTTGTCGCCACAATAACCTGTCCATTAGAAGAAAAAAAACATAACCCACTTCACTTTTCTAGTGGAATTAAATTCCATACCAACAGCAGTATCAAATATAACTGAGGCATAAATACAAACTTTAGCTTTATGATCCTAAAATACTGAACTTTTTTATGTTAAATAATGTTGTTACTGCAAAGGACAAATGTAGGTTCAAGCTAGATATATCCTAATGCGCATGAATTAGATGTTAACGGAAACAGAAATAATGTGTTTCTATTGCATAAAGTGATTGTTCAAAGAAATGCACAAAAAAGTTAGGAGGTGAAAACAGATAAATCCATGTAGAAAGTATAATCTTGCTATCTTAGTTTCGAGATTCGAAATACAATATACATTCTGAAAACAATCGAAGAGTACCTTATCACGTGGTTGTGACTTGAGCCAGCTAGCAACATACAAATCTGTTCTTCCCTGAGTCTCTTTTTTCATGGGGATAGGATACTTATTTATTTGGGGGTCGGGAAGAAGAAAAACAAAGATATCAGTTCCACTTCTATGATATGATATTCAACAAGTAAGCATTTGCTCAGTAGAATAGAAGAAAAGACAGCCAAAGATACAAAGACATGATGGATGAACTTCTTTCTCTTATACTATGTTCAAATTGTTAATATTTTGTAAGAAATGAGAAACTAAGAATTAATTAGTACAGAAAATATGAGGAAATAGTTGAAAGATCTTACAGCCTCTGCAGTATCTAAAGCATTAATTCCATGTTCAAATGCATAACTAAGAATTTCATGGGCCTCTTTCTCTGTATTTTGCTGTCCAAAAGTCATCTGAAGAATAAGAAAAGAAGTGAAATCCTTTAAGCAAACGAATTCTCCTTCAAGAAGAATAGGTAAGTAGTACTGTCACATACAGTGAGCAATGAATGATTAGGAAAAATTTGAGGAAAACAGAATATGGGTAAAGTTGATTACCGTTCCCAAAGTGATTTCACTGATATGAAGATCGGAATCCCCGAGTTTTCGGTATTGAAGCGGCCTCGTTTCCCCGGATTTTGCGCTTAAGACGGCGAAGGAAGCTGGGTTCCTCCTCCTCGTGCTTCCGTCATTTGGTAGCCTTGATAGCGCGCGACCAGAAAGAAAACTAGCGCGAAGGTTGGAAATGAAGGAGGGAACAGGGGATGAGCTCGTTGACGGCATTGACGTTAAGGAGGAAGCCATGACGAGTGTAGTCTGTAGCATATTTCCTTGTATCCCTAATTCCTTGTTCTCCAAAGTCTATCCTCAACCCAAAAGAAGAAAGAAGTAACCGTCACAAAACTACATTTAGGCCTTGTTAGGTTATTTATTTAATCTATACCAAATCAATTTTCTAATCAATCACTTCTCACCAATCACATTACTCATTTCATTAACCAAAATATTAAAATACCTTCTATTTTAAATTATTATTTTTTATTTTATTTATATATATCAATACCCTTTAAGTCATTTTACCAAATATAATCATCACCTTCTCAAAATCATCAACCAATCATTACTTTTTTCTCTTTTTAGGTTATTCAAATAACCCCAATCCGAACAAACTCTTATAAAACAAAACAAAACACTAGTGATATGATATTACAAATTTTCAATTATTCTTACCCATCACACATTTTCTTAAAGTATTCCAACTATATTTGATAATTTGAAACGCATATAACTCGAAAAAATAGTCAATTTAATATATTAATACGTACAAATTGATAATTTAGAAAACAAAATTATGTCGTTTTGAAATTCTGTAAAAAATAAATTTCAAATTTATCTCTATTTGAATTTTTTCAAATCTTTTCTTAGATATACATATTTTAGTCTTCCAAACCACCTCCAACAAATTAAAATAGGTAAATTTAGAAAAAATGCTCAATTCAAAACATCTACAAATATCACTTTATTTATAAGCGTATCAAATTAATTGAAAATGAAAATGACATGTTATAATAAGACAAATGTTTTGTCATTCTTTTTAAAAAAAACTTTAAATTATTAAAATTTGGATAGTTCAAACTAATTGACCCAATTCGATTCTCAAATAGCATATGGACCTTCTATAATATATAGGTCTTAAAGTTGTGTTTTGATCGAGCAAAGCTGATAAATTTTGAGTTTATATGTTGATTTAGATGCAATAATATTTTAAAACATAATTTTTTTTGGTCTATGAATCGGTTCTTTCATAATTTAAAACAAAGTTCTTTAATGAGATGAAGAATGTGGCTAGTCTTTGGGATTACCAATCGTTTTTACGGACGACATGAACGAAGTTAGATTCCCGTCTGAAAGAAAATAGGCCAATAGACATAACAGCCTAATGCGCGAGTTCTCAGAGATAATTGAAGAACTTGAACCGATCGATTTACCTTTAGAAGGTGGCCAATTCACCTTTAGGAGAGGTAATGATAATGAGGGTCGCGTTCATTCTCGTATCAACAAATTTATAATTAGTGAATCAATCTTTTAAGGATTTTCTGATATATTTAAAAAGTTCATTCAATGAAGTTGTTCAGATCACCGACCGATCTTGATGGAACACCGAAAGATGGAGAGAACATGTCGACAATTTAGATTCGAAAATAAATAGTTGATCAAAAATGACTTTATACCGCGTGTGCAATCATGGTGGATGAATCAGTCATCATTTGGTTCTCCATCGAGTAATCTCTTTGTGAACTTAAGGAATTTACGTAAGTTTCTCAAAAGTTGGTTCGTGAGAGATCGTGCTCTATTTTGTGCTAAAATAAATGACTTGTATAATGAAATTAATGTTGTTGACGAGGATGAGGAGATTCGTGAACTCTCCGCTAAGGAGGTTAATTCTCGGATTCACATTGTTAGCAAGTTACTCGATATGTGTAAGGAGTAAGGAATTGATGCACACGAGCTACATGGTTAAGAGTCGCAAATAGAAACATCAAGTTTTCCATGAGATCTTTAACACGCAAACAAGAAATAATGTGATTAATTTGATCTCGAACGAGGGGGAAGTTCATGATAGTGAACCTGAAATATCTACGAGTATTGTCAAATTATATAAGAAATTATATAAGGGTTTATTTAAGAATCCATTTAAGATTACACCTACATTGAATTGAATGATAAATATTTTATTCAATTAGTACAACGTAAAAAGATATGTTGGAGGCTCGTTTTACTTTAGAGGAGTTTGAAGAGGCCATTAAGGGGTGTGGAAGTGATAAAGCGTTGTGATACAACGGGTTTACTTAATTTTTTTAAGAAGGCTTAGGGCATGCTTGGTACGTGGTTTTTGTACTCGGTTTTTGTACTCAGGAATGGGAAAGAGAATGAAATGAGATGTTTGGTTGGTGGTTTTGATTCTAGGATATTGATTTGATTCCAAAATGCAAATTGCTTTTCCCACCCCTCCCATATTCCCACCCCCGCTTAACTCCTTAATTAATTTTAAAATGACTTATTTATCCCTACCACCTTTATATATTTACACATTTCTTATTTTATTTATTTTATTTTATTTTATTATTGAGTGTTTTTATTAAATATAATTAATTAATTAATTTTTAATATTTTTTAACTTTATTTATTTAATTAAAAATACAAAATATTATTATTTTTATATTATAATTATTTAAAATATATTAAATATTGAAATATATAATAATTTAATAAAATATAAATAATTAATATTTTATTATATTAATTATATATATATTAAAATACTTACAAAAATTATTTATCAAATAATAATTAATAATTAGTCTAATTATAATATTTTAATTAATAATATTATATATTAATAATTAGTCAATCATAATATTTTTAATTTTAATTAATAATATTATATATTAATAATTATTTCTAATTTTAATTAATAATATTATATATTAATAATTAGTCAAACATAATATTAATAATTATTAATATTTTTATAAATAAAATTATCTATTAAATAATAATTAATAATTAATATAATCATAATATTTTATTTAATAATATTATATATTAATAATTATTCAAACATAATATTTTTAATAATAAGTCTTAATAATATTATATATTAATAATTAATCAAACATAATATTTTTAATAATAAGTTTTCAACGGCGCCCTAAAATAAATAAAATAAGAAATGTAAATATATAAAGGTGGCAGGGTTAAATAAGTCATTTTAGAGTTGATTGAGGAGTGAGGGAGGGGGTGGGAAAAGCAGCTCCCGAAAATACTCAGGAATCATTCAATCCTCTCTAAATTGGGAGGAATGAATCTCATTCTAGAGCAATACACTTTCTCTCCCATTATCTTCACTCTCCTATTTTCTCTCTCATAATTATAATTATAATATTATATATATTTTATAATTATATTATACGTTATTTTATAATTAACATAATAATAAATTTTTATTTATTTATGAATAAATAATTTCAATTATTTAAATAATATTAAGGAATTATTTTAAATAAAATTTTGATAATAATTACAATAACTAATAATAATATAATTAATTTTAAATATTATGTATTAATAATAAAATTAAAATATAAAACTAAAAATAAAATAACAATTTTATATAAAAAAAGTATTAAAAAATTAAATATAAAATATTTTAATAAAAATTATTATTAAAAAAATTATACCATGTTATAATATATTATTAAATAAAATATTATATTTAATTTAAAATATATAATATTTGAAAGACTTTGTCTTATATTATTTATATTTAATAAATAATTATTTATTTATAATTAGTAAAAAATTAAAACATTACATTCAATATTATTTTTTTTGTTATAAGTATTTTTATTTTTATTTTTATTTTGAAAAATATAATTGATATGAAAAAATATTAGATGTTTATATTTTATTAAATTATGTCACTTAAATATTTTATATATTTTAAACAATTATGTTATAAAAATAATAATATTTTATATTTTTAATTTAATATAATAAAATTAAAATTAATCATAATTTTAATAACAAAATTATATTTATAACTTTTTTCTTATAAATCCAAACGTTATCAATGGGAATGAGAATAATTAAAACTCTTAACCAAACACTACACTTCTATCAATCATACCCATTCTCATTCCATACATCTATCAATCCCAATCCTATTCTCATTCCTTTATTTGAACCAAGCACACCCTTAGTCTTTCCTTAAAATCGGTATTATAGAAACAATTGGTCATTTTTCTTCATTTGATAAAAGATGAAACTCTACTTTGATATGTGTCATTCGTAAAGTTCTAGAAACTATTGATGTGAAGTTGTTTAGGCATATCAGTCTTGTTTCGTCATTCTATAAGATTTTTGCAAAATTTTGGCCAATAGGTTTCGGAGAGTGTTAGAGACTCTCATATCTAGTAATCAGATTTCGTTCATCAAATTTTTTCAAATCTATGATATAGTCAATGAGTGCATGGACTCAACTAATTCAAGAGGTAAAAAATTTATTTTTGTCAAGTTAGACATCGAAAAACTTATGATCATGTCAATTGGGAGTTTTTATTTGATATAATGGACAAAATGAGAATGGGTGCAAAATGGATTGTTGGATTAGATTTTGTCTCTCAACGGTCAAGTTTTTTATCATTATTAATGGGAGTTCTTAGGTATTTTTTGAGAGCTCTAAAGGGATCAGACATGATGATCCACTCTCTATTTTTTTGTTCGTCGTTGTTATGGAAACTCTCTAAAAAATGATGCCTTTCGTAGAAAATTCGGGACTCGTTCATGAAGTGAGTTGTGGGTCAAGAATATATCATTTTGCCACATCACATATTTTTTTCGCTGATGACACGCTTTACATGGTTCAAATTATCAATAGAATTTTTAAACACATTCGAGATATTTTATGGTTATTCGGTGCATGTTCCAGTCTTCAAGTTAATCTTAATAAGTCATACATTTTTTTTCAAATTTTGTTACAAATAGAAGAATGGTGAGGTTGACAATGTGCTGGGGTTCTGGTCTTCCGTCAACATATCTTGGTATACCATTAGGTACTAAATTACGATCTAAAGTCTATTATGATCCGATTATTACTAAAATGAAATGTAAACTGTCTAGATAGAAAAGTAAAATAATCTCGAAAGGATCGATTAATCCTCATTAGGAGTGTCTTGTCATTTGTGCCCACATATATGATGTCGTTATTCATTCTCCCTAAAAGTGTGGCGTAGAAAAATAGAGAGAATAATGTATAAATATCTATGGGGATCTTCTAACTCGTCATTTTTTCATCTAATTAGTTGTGATAAAGTTAAATGTTTTAAAGATAAAGAAAGTCTAAATATTCAAGATCTTATTTATTTTAATAAAACTCTTCTATCAAAATGGTGTAATAGATTTGCAATAAAGCCGAATAGTCTTTTGACATCGATAATCAGCTATAAACATGATAATGATTGGTCTAGTTGGTTCACCAAAATGTCTAATTATCCAGCAGAGTGTAGCATTTGTAGGATCATTTATTTCATGTGAAAAATTTTTCGTGAGCAGTCGAGATTCACTGTGGGGGGTGATTCTTCGATTAAATTTTATTGATATATGTAGAAATGTCACAGTTAATGACATGTTTGATCATTGGTCTAGTGGTTTTGATACCCGATTTAGATATAAAAGGAGATTAAACATTATGAAGATTTCGTCTCATAATAGAGTTTTACTTTTGGTATGACACAAACAAGTGTCACCGTCTGAACAAGACGTTATGCATTGACAAAATATAAATAGTTTTTATGTGGCGTATTGCTACAAGTTGTTCGCTAAGATGATTACATATAATTTTTTGTTGGAAAATTTTTTGGAAGTCAAAGATTCCATTCAAGATCTCGATTTTGGATGGAGCGTTATTCATGGTGAAATCTAACGGATGATATATGCATGAAATTTTTTGTATTATGGCTAGTTTTTGTGATATGCGTCACAAAAGTTGAATCGGTAACTCATTTACTTTTGCATTATCAAGAAATGACTAGTATTTTGAGTCTTTTATAGAGTATTACTGAGATTTATTGGGTGATGTCCGAGTCTTGTTCATATAAATTCTTTCTTTTATTCTTATATGATTTGATATTATTTTAAAAATTTATCAAATTAATTTTTTTTTTTATTTTAATTAAAAATATATAATAATGCTTATATTTACAAACATAAAATGATATCATACATAATTCGTTTCTGTAATATTGATCAATAATAACAAATGAATTTACACAATACAAATCTAATGGGTAAATTGATTTTTCATTTAGTTCTTGTATTAAATTTAGTCAATATTCGAAATAAATAAATAAATTATATGCTGTGTTGTTATTTAATTTAGAAGAATTGATAACAAAATTGTTATTTAATTTAATATTTGCCGCTTAAAGTGAATGCTTTCTTCATGGGAACTACAAAGGTCACTCTTTCCATCTTCCCATTTCTCAAACATCTTTTTAGCCACAAAAAAAAAACCATAATATCTTTCATTATAAACCCTAAACCCTGATAGTAGAAAACTTAGGGCAAAGAAAGGATCTTATTTTGATGGGATCACTCAATTTTCAACTGCAATTCTTGGAGAATCTCGTTTGGTGACCATATATGATATATTTCATCTTCTCTAGTCAATCATTTACTTTAAAAACATTCTCATATATATCTTTCATACATTGTGTTTGCAGGTCTTTATTTGCTATTGGGTATCCTATGTAAGTCTCTATCTGGCATTTCATTAATTAGGTTACTTATTAAGAACTGTTGAGATTAAACAAATGTGATGAATTAATCTATGTATGCAGATTAGCCTCTGTTAGGTCAATGGAAAACAACTCAAACAATGATATGCGCAAACTGGTTGCTTATTGGATCTTATTCTTTTTGTTCTCACTATTTGAACATGTTCTTGCCAAGATCATCCAATGGTAACTATTGTTTTAGTTTTAGTTATGATTTCTTTCACTCATCTCTTTACAAATTACAACCCAATCATGTACTAGGATTCCATTCTGGTTTTGCATCAAGCTAGGAACTGTCTGCTGGTTGGTATTACCTCAGTTCGAGCAAGCTTACTTTGTTTACTCTCATCACATTCAGCCCATTCTGTTTGAGATACTTTCTTTTATTAACAATTACTTGAAAAAGTCCATCAAAATGGTTCTTCTCAATAAGGCCATATTTTTAGCTATGGCAGAGGAGTTTTTGGAAGTTAATGGTTCTGAAGGTTTGGAGGATCTTATTGTAAGAAAAGTGAGTAATTTATGTTTTTATTTTTGTTCCATTGATATGTCTCTGACTTTGACTAATCTTCTTTTTAAGTTTCTGCATGATGAAAGGAAACCTAATGTTGAAAATGAAGCTCTCAATGTTGAAGGATTTGGGACAATTGTGCAGGTACTTGAACATCTCAATTTCTTACATTATCTATGAGTTAAAAGTAGGGTTTGTTTGTTTTTTTATTTTATTTTATTTTATTTGATTGATGATAGAAAAACTAGTGTGATTCCACCATCATTATTTCTGTTTCATTTTAAGATGTTTTAAGTAAGAATTGAATCGTGATTTTTTTGTTTTATTGTTCTTGTTATTGTTCTAGGACATTGTTACTTTGATTGAGGAACAAGAAAGAGCATTGCTAGAGTATAATAACCATGATGAAAAAGATGTTGCACAAATATCAAAATCAGTTGAAAAACATGACATAGATGAAGGTCCTAAAGAAGTTTATAGTTGTGGCATATGCCAAGTGAAGACGAGTAGTGAAATAACCTTGAATAGTCATTTTCAAGGGAAGAAGCACAAGGCGGTCTTAGCGGAAATGTTTAGGTTGGAGAAAAAGGAGTTGTCGTGCTCTTTGTGCAAGGTTGGGTGTTCAAGTAAGGCTAGTATCGAGGGGAAAAAACATGACATCGATGAAGGAGGCCATAAAGAGGGGAAAAAACATGACATCGATGAAGGAGGCCATAAAGAGGTTTATAGTTGCGGTCTATGCCAGGTGAAGACGAGTAGTGAAATGACCTTGAAAAGTCATTTTCAAGGGATGAAGCACAAGGTGGCCTTAACCGAAGTGTTTAAGTTGGAGAAAAAAGAGTTGTCGTGTTCATTGTGCAATGTTTGGTGTTCGAGTAAGGCAAGTATCCAGGCTCACCTAAGGGGAAAAAGCATTTGGACTTAGCATCTAAAGTTTGTCTACTTTAATTTTTCGTGAATTTGAATCTGATGTTATAAAATATTTTGTATATTATTACATCTTCCTTCTATGCAAACTTTTAAATATATTTATTTTACTTTTTTTATTAAAATAGTTTTGAAATATTAAAGTATAGTTTAAGCATATTGAAACAAATATTAGATAAGAAAAATTAACACAAATACAAGAAAGAAAATAAAAATGTATACATGACTACAAATAATACATCATAGACATATTTAAAAAAAAAAAATGTATACTACAATATGAATTCCATAAAAAAAAATTGAAAGTGATTTGATTATTGGGAATTTAAAAAAAAAAAATCTATATATTTAGTCATTTATTTTTCAATCTCTTCATTTATCAATTAAAAATCTTAAAATACTTTTATTTTAATTTTATAAAACTTCAATTTTAAATGTAAAAGAACGTTATAATGATTAAAATTCAAATATATAACTTTTTTTCATCAAATAACCAATAAAATTATTTTTATATTATAATTAGTGAATGAAATGTCTTAATTTTTAAATCATACGTTATGAAGAATTATTTAAAATCCAAGATTAAACAAACTATTAAAACTCAAAAAGGTTACTATGTGACTATGTCCTTTCCAATCTCGTCATCTCTCAAAATCTCAAGTATCGAACAAAATTCATTGCTTTAATCCATGAGATTGATAGTTTTATAAACAAAACTTATTTTCTTCCTTCTAGGGTGCTGATCGACATAAAGTTCCATTACTAGAGGATCGTAACTATACAAAAAGAGTTGTTGCGTCGACATTAAATTATCGGTAAAACCCTGACATAGTTATATCTCCGAAAGATGTTGGCCGGTTAAAATGCCGAATATATATGCCAGGTTTGGGTGAGGTCTGATAAGGATATGACCAGACCATCTTCGAGGGAAGAAGCACCATTCCATAGTGGAATATTTGGAAGAATTGGGATTATTTTGCTCTTTATGCAATATAAGTTGTTCAAGTTTGAATAATATGGAAGATCACCTTATTGGAAAATTGCATTTGGAAGAGTTGGCATAGGCCATAGGTTATTATTCATCGAGTTCTCTTATTTGAGAGGAATTATTTACATTTGATTGAAAGTTAAGACATTAATATTTTATGTTTTATTTTGTCTAAGTTGATCATGATGCATGGATTACAAATACAACAAGCAACTCTTATATAAAATTGTGTTTTTAATAAAAAGAAATATATATGCATACATATATATATATATATATATATATATATATATATATATATATATATATATATATATATAACCATTTTCGATTAACTAATGTTCATCCTATTTTTAATTTTTCATTACATTTTTTTAAGTATGGGATCGTGTCTTATTTTTTTTCCACCACTCAGATTTAAGTTGGTGTTATGTTTTATTCGATACGACATTCTATTTAGTTGAATTTGTCGTCTCGTATTTTTTTAATTTAAATAATACTATCAATTTTTAATTTTAGTGAGTCATTTGTTTTTTATACATATCTAATCGTGTTGATAATTTTTTGAGTTTCTGTCCTTCTTTGCAGTAAAAAAAGATATTTTTATCGGATTAAGAGTTTTTTTTAATAATTAGTTATTGGAATTATCTTGCCATTATCATTTGACTGAACTTTTTTTGGCGTTACATACAAATCCTCGAGCAAAATCAAATTTATCGTTGCACAGATTTTTTGGTAGAGATTACTCCGACACCGCATACTAACATTTTGTAATCACGACCTTAAAGAAATTGCATATTTGTTGGCTGATTTTCATTAAAACCTCAATTACTTTTTATTATTTAAACATTAATGTTAGATTTATAATTTCTTATTTGATTTAATTAGAATTAATTCTTTATTAAAAAAATAAAAATAAAATATAATCTTTCATTTTTAAGAATATTTATGAATGCATGGCTCTTGTACCTCATCATCAACAAGTGTCAACAAATGTCAATTTTGCCCTCCAAAAACAGAAAAGAGCTGTCATAGCCTAATGCCTTTGCATCAAACCATCACCACATTCTTATTATCACTCATGTAGCCTTGTCAATTTAAAAAATATATATATATTCATTTTTTTTTCTAATTACACAATTATTAAATAATTATCATTCCATTACCATTATTTAACTATATCTTAAACTCACAAAAACCCATTTATAATTGAATATATATGAGATATATAAGTTAACTACTAAAATTATTCTCCAAAATTTATACAAAACACAAAACAATGAGCTAGTTTTTTAAAAAATGATATACAAACAAACATACACAAAAAATAGAGTTGTCAAAAGTAGAATAATAAACGTGTCTAATGACTCTAATATTCTAAGTTTACTACTTCTCAACTATAAATAAAGCATTACCCAAATAACCATTTCATATTATCTCCAATATCATAAATAACAACGATCAAGAATTCGATCAAAATGGCATTGCTTTCTCTAAGCATCTATCTTCTTCTTCTGCTCCAAATCTGCACTGCCGACATATTCAGCCCGCAGCAGCAACAATGGAAGAACTTCGCCGGCCCGCAGCGTCACCGTCTCCAGGCAAGAACTAGCTGCGACATCGACCGAATCAGCGCCCGCGAACCAAACCGTCGGATCCAGGCTGAGGCCGGTGAAACCCATGTCTGGGATCTTGAAAACGATGAGTTTCGATGTGCTGGTTTTGTCGCAATCAGACAGATTATTCAGTCACGTGGCCTACTATTGCCTTCTTACACTAATGTACCTCAAATCTTTTATGTCATACGAGGTATACATATATATATATGTTTTTCTTTTGAAAAGTCTTTCTTTTAAACTTGCAATAATTATAATGAGCATGTAGGAAGAGGTATCTAAGGGACTGTAATTCCAGGCTGCGTTGAGACATTCGAATCAGGTAGACATTTTGCTAGTTTTGGAGAGGAGAAGGAGAGGTTTTCGTCGGACAGGCATCAGAAGGTTCGAGAAATTCGACAAGGCGATGTCTTTGCAGTCTTACCTGGTATGACAACATGGGCATTTAACGACGGAGAGAACTCTCTCGAGATTGTTTCGCTTCTCGATCTTGGAAACAATGCCAACCAGCTCGATCTCCGAATTAGAGTAAGACATATATAAATCATCACGTACATCACATGAAGGTTTGTTTTTGTTCTTGCAAACTAACTATGTAATATTAATGATTAGAAATTCTTCTTGGCTGGAAAATCATTCTCCCACGACGAGGAAAAACGAAGAGGAGAGGAATGCCGTGGAGACCAATGCCAAGAAGCCGGAGATAGGGCATTTTCACGTGAAGAAGAATAGGCTCAGGCTAAGGGCGAGAGAGAGATGGAATTAACAGAGAAGTCGCTAGCTAGATGTCACCTTTTAGGTTGTCGATATTAGAAAGTGAACTGTCTGAGTTGTGGACAAATACGTTCTTTGCGACGAAGGGTCTGACGGTATGGGTGTTAACGAGGAAGGCACCGACGGAAAGGATCCCCGAGGAGAATCAGTAGGGGCCACATTTGAAGTGAAGGCCCCGCATTAGAAGGCCCCCGTGTTCAGGGGAATCGATAACCAATTTTTAGCTGATCTATTCAACGTGGATCTTGACACCGCGAGTAAGCTAGGCGGAGAGAACGACAACAGAGGTCATATCGTCCGAGTGGAGAAAAACTTCGAGGTGGTGTGCCCTAAGTACCAAGGAGAAGAACAAGAAAGAAGAAAAGACAATGGCATGGAAGAAACCATTTGCACCATGAAGATGAGGCAAAACATCAATAATCCCGCTCTTGCTGACGTGTACAACCCACGAGGCGGACACATCACCACTTTCAATTCTCATAGTTTCCCAATTCTCAACTCGGTTCGGCTCAGCGCTGAGAGAGTCGTTCTCTACCGGGTAAGATATGCTTTATTAACCAATATAGTTCAAGTGATAATAGTTTTGTTTAAAAGGATAATATTGACTATTGTGAAAAAATATATTTTCTAAGAGATTAGAATCTCCTTTCGATTTCACTAAAAAAAATCTAAGAAAATGTGTCATCTGAATTCTCATTAAAAACACCACGAAAGAAGTGTTAAGATCCGAAATGGCTAATGAGTACTGAGAACATGAGTTATTTATGTTATACCACTTAACTACGAGTCTTTCACATATCACTTTCATTATTTTTAAGTGAGAATCTAAAATTTTGCATGCATGCATGCAGAACGCGATCTTGGCTCCACACTGGACAATGAACGCTCACAGCATGATCTACATCCTCCGAGGAAGCGGTAGAATACAAATTGTGGGAAGCAAGGGAACCGTGTTCGATGAAAACGTTCAAGAAGGACAGATAGTTGTCGTGCCACAAAACTTTGCATCGATCAAGAAGGCTAGCGATGACGGTTTGGAATGGATCGCTTTCAAGACGAGCGCGAATGCAATAAGCAGCCCATTAACTGGGAGGTTGTCGGTCTTCCGAGGGATGCCAGTGGAAGTGCTGATGAACTCATATGGAATCTCGAGGGAGGAAGCGAGGAACTTGAAATTCAACCAAAGGGAGGTGAAGGTGTTTGGACCTGGATCTAAATCATCAAGATCAGACAGGGATTAGGGTTTAGTTTAATACTTATCCCATGTAATTTCCGTTGCCTTTTGGTTTAGAGTTGTGAAAAGAGTGAGACAAATTGAGAAGTTGTGGGTGGAATAAATGTTTTTTTCTCTCTATTTTTTATAAATATAATAAGCCACTGCTGGTGGTTTTTGCAAAAATGAGTCTCCATGATACTTATTTGATAGAAAATTGATTTTTATTAAATAACCAAAAATCTCTACTTAAATTTTCTTTTAATAAGTTAGACTATTTTTCTTAAAATCAAAATAAAGATAATAATTAACACCAAACTATAATGATATGACATAATTTGTTATAAACTAATGACACCACCCAAAAAGAAAATTGAAAATCAAGAAAAATGAAATCAAACACCATGAGCTTTGAATCTATTTAGATATCAACTCTTAATTACTTTAATATTGTCAACTTTGAATGATACTCAAAATTAATATTAGGACAAAATTATAAGTCTATCTTTCAAGTTTCGATTTTGCTTTCTTAATCATTTTTTTCAACGAGCTCCTAATGACAAAATAGATAACATTAATTTCGTATTCAATGTCATTTTCGGGTCGGCCCGAACCTTAGGATAAGCCCAATAAATCCATGGGCTATGATTGTGAGATAGCCCATTTAATAAAAATAAATAAATAATTTAATTAAATTAAATTTACTTAGTTTCTTAAATATAAAATAGATAAGCATAATAGTTCGAATTGAAATGAAATTTTTTATTTGATTATGGATTAGAATCTCACCATTAACAAAATTTTCACATTTTCTTAACTATGTACAAGTAGAGGGCCCAAAAAATTTTATATTTTCTTTTACTTGGGATTAAGGCAGCTCAAAACTCGATCGGCTGGCAGCAAATATTGGTTTCATTATATTTATTTTCATTGCAAGTTCCTTCAAGAAGTTCTTTAAAAAAATAGATAGGTGCCATCATCATGGAGTGCTTCAAGAAAGACTAATAACCCTAATAATGAACAAGGCCTAACTTTTAGATTATTATATATTATCATTTAGCAAACATAATCGATAAATATTTTATTTTTTTGCTACAAAATTTATTTCGTAGACAACATCGACATGTACATGTTATCGTTCCAAACCTAAAAAAAGATTTTTTCTTTTTAAACTCAATTTGCCTTTGAATTGTCATATTATTTTAAATGATATCAAATTAGGCTACAAAAAGTTGCAAATTTCAAGATTTAATGGATTCCACATAATGCAAACAAAGTTGCTTATTAATTAGATTACTTAATATAGAATATATGATTAATTTAATATGTGATGTTTATATAATACTAATCCTTTACTGCCGTGGATCACTTGCACCTTGTTTTTCCCGTCATTGAATAATTATAATTGCATGCTTTAATTACTTTGGATTTAGACAACTCAATTCATCCCACTTGCTATCATTAATTATTTAATTATTTGTTTTCTGCTGTTTTGTTAATTTACCCATATTTTTTTCTAATTAAAATACCAAAATCATTAAAAATTAAATAGAAAACAATTATGCCTCAAAACTATGGTAATTCCGGTGTTTCCCCAGCTTGTATAAACAAGTTGTACCAAAAATCCATGTCTTCCTCATCCCGATTAAAACTAAAATGATCATGTCCGTCGATAGTAGATAGCGGCGACGAGAAGTAAAGTTGCAAATCCTCGTCGAAAGGTCGAAAATCAGATTGCGCCACGGAATTGTCTGTGGGCGATAATTCGTCTGACCAGAAGCTCTCGTCGATTAATTCTGGGATTGTCAAGGTAATTTCATCCATTTTCTCGTCCTTTGTGTCCTTTGTTACCGAGGTGGAATTTGTTGCCGACGACGAAATTTCACTAGAAAAATCCTGATGTGAAATTGGGAGACCCCTAGCTGGACTTGTATTGAGTTCAGATTCAATCTTAGAAGAGGGTTCGGATTCGGGTTTGGGCATGGATCGGTAATTGTTGAGTTTTTTCTTCAAACTCGTGTGCCAAACATTTTTTATCTCGTTATCAGTACGACCCGGTAATTTAGCAGCAATGGCAGACCATCTGAGAAAAATAAAAACAAAATTTTTGTCACATATTGCACTAGCTAGTGACTTAATTAATTAATTGTGTACATATTATTATGATATGATCTTGATTAATCAAAACGCACTAACCAAAGAAGATATGAAACAATATATTATTCACACTTGCCGAGTAATTCCATTAATTTCCACAATTAATTAATTATGAAATTGTTTATCCCCCACTTGGTGTTATGTATAATAATGCGTGTATTTATTAAATTGCACAATTCCCCAAGAGAGATTAACAAAATGCTATAGGTGAATATTTTAATTTTATTTAATTATTATTTTCATTATATATTAAAAAAAATGCATGGCACTCAGCTTTGTTATCTCAATTTATCATATTACTTAATATATCATTTTTATTTTTGTTAAATAAAATCATGATAATTTGATTAAGAAGAGGGTTCTTAAATTCAAACTTGACCATAAATCAAAACTAAGATGTTACTAGGTATAGTACCTGTTGCCAAGCATGTCATGCAATTGAACAATTTTACTTTCTTCATCGAAAGTAAAATTGCCTCTTTTGATATCCGGTCGTAAATAATTAGTCCATCTCAGTCTGCAGCTCTTCCCACATCGCAATAATCCTATATATCACCAATAAAATGAAACTAAAATCAGTCTAAAGCTCTTAGAAAATAATCCATTGCCTTAAATCTATATAAACACAATCTAAAACTTACCAGCTTGTTTGGGTAAGGCGCGCCAATTGGCATGTCCGTGTTGTTGAATGTAGGAGACGAGGATCTTATCTTCGTCGGAAGTCCATGGCCCCCTTTTAAGACCCATGTTCTTCTCGCAACAAGGCGCTCTTCCCATCTCGTATCGATTGTAAAAATAATCACGAAGAACACTCTCGATTTGTCGATAGTTCTAGTTTGGTTATTGTATTAATAATTTTTTTGGGAGCTTGATCTTGAATCTGACCCAAGTAATGCTTAAATGAGTGGAATGGTGGTCTCTATTTATATCCTCAAAGATTACCCCACTTATCTATTGAATCATTGACTAGTCTAATTATTATTATTTTTTTTTTTATTTTTCATGTTTTATATCTCTCACGAATAATCATAATGTACGTACCTTTCAACCTTTTCTTTTTTATTTTATGCCTGCAGTTTCCCAGAAAGAGTATCTCCCTCTATTTTTATTTTTATTATTATTTTTATTATTAATAGTGGGTAGGACCAATTTGTATGTTACTTGACTAATATTTTGTAACGTTCATATCACATATGTGATCTACAAATTTTGGATACATAGTCAAAAAATTTAATTTTTTTATACTAGTTATGATATTATATTTTTATTTAATATAAGAGTATATTTGAATCCGGTCTTAATAATTAATATTGTAAAATATAATACAGACAAAAAAAATATATCAGGTGAAATATATTAGTCATTTAATTTAATATTATTTATTAAATAATTTATTTAATATTATATTTTAAATAGTTTATAAATATTTATTATTTTAATTTATAATATTATTGTATAACAAAAAAATAGTTTACATTATTTCAAAGAAATATATTTTAAATGAATAGAACTGAAATAAAATAAAAAAAAAGTTGAATTAAAATATATTAAGAAACTGAAAACAATTTATTTAAACAATATATATTTAACTTGTGTTTATTTTTAGAGGTAGTAAATAAGAGAGATTCAATCAAAGTTATGGGAAAATACCAATTACTTCAATAATAATGATATATCTCACTTTACTCATAATTTAGTAGTAAAATTCAAAAAATTTATGTAATATGTTCTTATTCACTAAAATAGACTTATTTTTTTAATTAAGTAACAATATAACAAATTTAAAGGTGATATCGATTGACAAATGGTACTAAAATCCAATTTATAAAAAACTAAAGGAACCCTTCTTATTCTTACCAATAAAAAGCCTGTGAATTTGTTGGAAACTATAGAACATTTTGAAGGAGCCTTTGCGACGAACAACATTTGATTCATCCAAGTCCTTCCATGTTTTCTAAAGCTTTGTTCTTCCTCTTCTTGTTGAAGTTGAAGAAACAACTGCAAAGTGCTTATTGATAATGGTGAAGATGTTCTTGTCAATCTTTAGTTAGCCGTTAAAAGGAGGTTTTTCGGGTAGAGTGAGTAAATGGGCAAATCGATCTGTTTTATCCGATTCATACTAAATACAAATTATATTTATTTAATTCGTAATTCAAATCATTATATTGATTAACCCATATTGAATTTGATTGAATCCACCAAAGTAGCTCAATGATAAACGTACGTTGACATAAAAGACCAAGAGATCACGGGTACAATTTCACTTGAAAGTGTTTTGAATGGAAACGAGTTGAATTTGGATTGAGTATAGTTTAGATAATCCAATTTTTTTTTGGCTAAGTACTGTTTATCACTTTTTTTTTAGTTTTTATAAATCACTTAATTCAACCTTATTAACTTTTTTAACAATACTTTTTTTTATTAATGAAAATTGTATTTTTATTTGGTTAATTTGGATAATTCTATTCCATTCCGAATTTAATTCAAACTGATTTCAATCTAATCGGATTTTAATCTTAACTGAAATAGTTAATTATCCAAATTAATATTTCGGAAATCAAATCGGTTTAAAAATGTTCCGCCATAACTTCGTGATAGGTTGTTTGAATAGTTGTTCTGACCCGTCAAGTGTCCAACGGAGCCATGGCCAAATCTTAATTTATTATTTTGCAAAAATAAGTAAATCTACAAGATAAATGAAGATATTTGTGGTTTAAGTCCATTAATAACAAAAGAATAATTATCCTATTGTTTTTTTTTTGTTAAACTATAATGTTGAACTTTCGATTTTCTTCAATTATCTAATAATTTAACTAGTATGATTCATAATATTATTATTACTATGTTTCTGATATTTATTCACGAAAGATGAAGTTAATAACCTCTCTCGAAAATCTAGAAAGTCAATAATATATATAATAATATATATGTCTATTATTATTTTAATGTTTTATAATTTATTTATTTCATTTTATTATTTTCTCTTATATTATGCTTGGACCTAAAAAAACTATTATACATTAATTTTTATTTAAAAAAAAAAACTATCAATTTTCAAAAGAAGACCAATTCCACATGTTTTCAAGAACAATCTCACATAACTGGTAATAATAATATTTTTGAAGAAACATAAGATTAATTAAATGAATATTAATTAAAAAAAAAATCAGCTATTTAAAAATGTCTTTACGTACATTTGCAGTTGTTAGTGGTGCAGTGATCATAATCTCATCAAATTCCTCTATCTGACGTAGTTTTATATTTTACCTAATCAAATATATATTTTTTTAATTCTTTTTTCTTTGTATAAGCCAATCAAAACATTTGATAGAAATTTAATTTGTCTAAAACAATATTGACTAATTCAGTTTGAAATATTTAATAACCAAAACACACACAAAAAAAAAAATATCATTTTACTTCTTATCTTATCCATTATATTATTAAATTTATTAATTAAAATATTTTTTATTTTATCATTATATTTAATACATTTTAAATATTTTTATAAAAAATAAATAAATAAATAATAATAATAAAATAAATTCATTGTTTTTTTTAAATAATATTATTTAAATAACCTAGATGATGCTAACTAGGCCTAAATGCTAGAGTTGGTAGAAAATCGGTATACCACCACTTGTGGTCTTCTATTTCTATATTACTTTTGTGCCCCCCTTTATAAATATATTTTATTGTATTTTATTAAAGATTTTGATTAAAACATTTAAAATTAAGTTAGAGATATATTTAAAAATTATAGTTATATCTAGATCCATGTAAACACAAATAAAAGACTCGTTCTAAATAGAGCAGTCAAAATCAAATACTTACATAGAGCAATGAATTCTTCCTCTATTTGGATTTTATTATTTTGAAAATAAATTTTAAAATCTTACTTAGCATTTTGGAAAAAGGTAAAAAGTATTATTAAACTTTTTTATAATTTTAAATTTAAGATAATAATATTTTACGATTTTATAAATTTATAAATAATTTTGATTTTGCGATTTTATATTAATATATATATATATATATATATATATATTTATGAATTAAAAAAAGTTATCATTGATTCAAATAAATAAATTAATATAATTAATTTTGTAAATATATATAACTTCTTTATAGTGTCATTTATTTATTTATTATTTAATTAATTGTATACTTAAATATATTTTTTGAAAATGATAAATATATAAAATAGTTAATTATATAAATATATATAAATAATAATATATAACTATTTTTTAAATAAAATTTGCCTAATTCGAAATAAAATCTCAATTTTACGAGTTTATAACTATTCATCGATTTTAACTATATTGTACCAAGAATTTGACATGTCCTATGATTAGGTCACAAAAGCGTTTCTTGTTGAACAACATGCATATCGGCTCCTATTAATAGATCGACCACATACATGCATGTATTGAGAGAATAATAACCATACATTAGTTCGAGTAGCTACGAATCTAAGAAAAGTTTGTCTAAGATTTTTAAATGGAAAGACACCTAATCAAGACATTAGTCATGAGTAGATATATTAGACAAAAAAATTTATAAAAATATCATCAATTTCTCAAAATCTATATGAGATATTGTGTTGTTGAGACTTACTTTTAACACCTAGATCTAAGGGGAAATCGAAAATGTTAAATTTTATCCATTATGAAATGTACGAATAGAGGTTGGAACAATCATTTCAAAAAGTTCATTGTGCTTATTGACTTCACTAGAGCAACTCGATTTCTCAACCGATGGCACATCTGGTTGGGAGCACACAAAACTCGAAGGGGGATGGGTAAATCCATTCCATGAGTCGGGTAGAGGCTAAAATTGTTGGGAATTGCGTGAGTAAGTTGGCTCTCTACCAATCTCATATTTTTTAAGTCATTAGTCCATTATAAGTTAACTGGTATTGGATAAATAAATATTGATTTGGAATAACCAAGCCATGTGAATGCGATCCCATGCAAAATATCTAGGTCTTAATCATGCATGACCACTCAATATTCAAAATACTTAAATGTAAGAAAACTCATATTATACTAGGGGCGCCTTATTCCTAGATTCCAAATACTCATTGACTAATTAAAGACAAATATTAAATTATTAGCAATATACTTGGCTGATGTAATTTCAAATAAATTAATCTCTACATTTTATTTTATTTTTAAATGTGAAAATTTTCATTAAACATTTAACAATGTGAATATCACCGACCAATCTCGATATTAATAAATGCAAATATATTTTCAAGATAAAGTAATAAAAATAAGCATCATTTTTAAGATCTCATGAATGAAATATTAAATGTATTACAATTAAGATAATCATATAGGGCTGTTAGATCCTATGTAATTATGATGTATGGAAACCCTATCACATTAATTAATTAGAGATTTATCATAATATGCCAAATCTCTTTATTGTTGTCCATACTTCGATGAATAAAATATCATTTAATTGGAAAATTCTAAATTTAAATTTCAACTTTTTAAATAGACCATTCTTATGAAATTTTAGCTGGATGCAACAATGCATGATTGGTCATTAATTGCTATTTGTTTATAGTGGTTTATGCCCCTATATATTTTGTGTGTCTATTACGATCTTGAATTTAGTCATCTCTTAGCCTTTGTTAGCAATCGATGTCCAGACTAATTTGATCCGTCCAATACAATTAATACTAATAAACAACCTAACATTTTCAATATAAATTTTACGATAATTACTCACATACCACAAACACAACGAAAGATAAAAAGGCTATATAAATATACATATTTGAGCTAAAATTGAGTGACAAGGAGATAACAACACAGTCTTTGGGAAAATTGTTATTTGAGAGGTTGAAAAAGAAGGAAAACTTTAGAAAATTGAATGCAGTAATCATATAAAAGACTACAAAGATTAGTATAAAATTGGAATTTACATGGAAGGTGAAAGTTTGAATATATATTTGGATTTTAGCTTATAGTCAAATAAAACTAGATATGTATTCTTAATAGCAATTATATCTAGTGTAATTGAAAATGACTTAATTTGTTTGATGTATGCCATTACTCTTTGTTCAATTAGTACATGCATAATTTAAATTTGAATGGATTTAAATTCAAATATTCCTCCCTCAGCTTGCTTGCAGCACTACTTAACATTATTTTCCTATTGATGGACAAAAGTTTAATAATATGTTCAAATAATCCAACTGTCCAATGAAAGCAACCCATCTTTAACATCTAAGTAAAAATGGGATCCAGACCTTATTCCATGCACACAAAGTCGGCCATGCCCCAGTCTTGATAGAAATAGTAGTGATTTTTTATTTTATTTTTCTAGATTTAATTTTAAAAAATTGACAATTTTAGTGAGATTTAAACTTATAATGACCAAACAAAAAATTTCGAATTTTATCTTAAACCACTGTAATACAATATTTTGCGTTTAAAAGTATAATAAATTTAATTAACTATCTAATATTTTTATTAAATGTGTTGTCTGGGGAGTGGGCTGCCCTACCCCGAGGGCTTGCTGGGCTCACGCCGAACTTATGCACCTGCATGGTTTCTAATCAAGAATAGTAGATAAGTTTTCTAGGATTGACATGTTATACTAGTAATAAAAGGATATATAGACTCTTTAAGAAACTGAAATGAGAGTGTTTTTTACCGATAATTTTAACAAGATCAGATAGGGAGGGCATGACTTGACATTACATAATTGGCTGGAAAAATGAAAAGGTGTAAAGAGAGACAGAAGAGAGAAATTTTATTATTTTATCAGTCAGATTTTGACACGTCATCTCTTTTTTCATTCGTCATATTCTCTTACCCTATCATTTCTATTTTAATATATATACTAATCAACGTTATTATTATAGTTGTATTTATTAGGTGTCATTTTATAAAGAAATGTTATAAACTGTATATAAATAAAATCATTCATTGATCCAATCGCCCTTGATATCTCTTCGTTACCTTTATATTTTCTCTTCATTAGAAAAAGTTAGGTTACATTTTTTTAATTTGTTAACAATAATATTTTGTCAATAAATGAATAGATTCAAAATTGTATTATATTTATTCAATTGGTTAATTGCTCCTAAAGTTATTAAATATTAATTAAATAATTAATTTAATTTTAAATTATTTAATTCAAATTATACATTTAAATCATATTTTAAGTTTGAATTTAGAAGTATTTAATTTGATTTTATTTATCTACCTTCTCATTTTTATTCATTAATAAAATTTATTAAACTAATTTAAAATTCCAACAGTATTATGAATCCATTTAATGAGAAAACTCCAAATGACAATGATGAAGCCGATACCATCTTCTAAAAATATGTGAAGGATGACACTAAATGATCTCAAAGTGATACCCGAGAAAATTTACTTAGAAAGTGCCTCAGTGCTTTCCTATAATATGAAGATAATATATTTTAAGATAATATATTTTAAGATATTATCATAATATGATAAATTATGATAATATCAATATTATATTAAGATGAGTTTCTTTTTAAGTACTGTTTCACCTCAGCATTCAATACCCATGGGATTCTACATCTTTGTTGATTTATCAATCAACACACTGTCAACCTATAACTAGATAGAGCTCACGAGTTTCTGAAGTTTGAAAAATACTTCATCAACATTTTAACATCTCGTCTTCAACCTCAAATTGTTCGAGTCTTTTCCATCTTGAGTTTGAGAAGGGATATTATAATATAAAGATAATATATTTGTAAGATATTATCATAATATAATAAATTGTAATAATATCAATATTATATTAGTTTTGTTATAAGTCTAATCTAATGTCTATATATTAGATATAACCTATGTAACTCTAAATAATCATTTAATACAATTCCTTATAAATAATCATTTAATACAATCCCTTATATTATTTTAATATGCTTGATGATCAATGTGCTCTTCTTACAACTGCGCCATTGTGGAAATATAGGGATGCAATTGGATTTTGCACATTTCCCTTGAAGAGGGGTAACTGAATTTTAGTATTGATTTGCATCTTGATAATGATATGGGCATGTAAGGTTCTAACGATATACGACTTATCATGGAGTCTTAACAACTCCCGATTGCTAATAGTCTACGTACCAAGAATGATAAGACCATGAGAATTGAGGAGACAGTAATTGAAAATTTATGTTGATGAGAATCTTAGTTTTACATTTGACAAAGCCAACGACGAGGCATCCAACATTATTGTCAAAAAGACTATGTTGGAGCCTAGATAAAAATGAAACAAAGTTCCTAAGATCTAAACATGATAAGTGTTGTCAAACTATAAGGTATACAAAAGGATCAAACATGATGTTGTTAAGGATGTTGAACTCCAAGTTGACCTCAACTCATTCGAGAACCACAAACTGGAGTACGCAATTATTTTGACATTGTATCTTGTGCTTCTTTAAGGTCCTTTTAACTTTCATATGATACTTTTGCGTAATTACTTTCTCCTATGTTGTGAGGTTAACAATGTATTTTTGCAACAACATACAAAAAAGAAGAAAAAAAATACTTCTATCTACTAAGAGTAACAACAAATATGTGTCTCCAAGTTGAGAACTAAAAAGAGTTTATAAACTCATAGTCAATCTTCATATCTTTTTCATTGTTCCTTGAAGTCTACTTTTGAATAATTGATTCAAGTTTAATCCATAATTCACATACATTAGGATGAGTCCATCCAAGTTTGCAACAACTTTGCGCGGTTAAGAAGTTCGCAATTTTCATTTCTTGTAGCATGCACTTATTGGTGATTGAGTCGTACAAATTCTTACAATAAATTTAGATTCTCTTTAATCATTGGTTTCTAATATGATTATTTGTAGTTAATGTGAACATCTATATCTTTATCATGACTCATATGAATAGTTAAGTGAGCTAAGCTCTCCTTAGATTCCTTCTTTTGTAACTGGAAATTAATTAATTAAATAGGATATTGTGCTAAAGAAAATAAATAAAGTTTAACATGAAAAACTTTTTCAAATACAAAAAGAAAAAACCACATAACCTTAGTTCAGTCTACTATCTTCACTATAAAATTATGATTATAAAATATATCTCTTTCTTAAGATGATCTCTTCATCTCTTATGAAGTGTTTTATGTGTTTAAAGAAGATTTAATTAATCAATTCATCATTTTGAAGAAGAATTAGTTTAATTAAGCTTATTCATTTTACCTATTTGTCAATCGGTACTTAGGTATATTTGATACCGTTTAATTAATTGTTATAGAAGAAAAAAAAAATACTAAAGTAATTTAATTCAGATAATTATTCGTTGAATCAATCAAGAAATCAGAATAGAGTGATACTTTTCAAGAGGCATCTTAATTAAAAGATTCCATAGGCATCATCTATCTTGAAATATTCCATCAGAATATTGTTTTATTAATTTTGCATCTATATATTAGATCTGATTCATCTTGAATTATTTGAAAAATTCAAATAAATCACTTCTCAACAATCAAATCACTTATTTCATTAACTAAAATATTAAATTAATTCTCCATTTTAAATTATTATTTTTTATTTTGTTTACATATATCAATACCCTTTAAATTTTTTTACCAAAAATAATCATTACCTTCTCAAAATTATCAACAATCATTAATTTTTTTCTTTTAAGTTTTTTTTTAAAAAAAACAATCAAAACAAGGTCTTAGTTATAAATAGGGTTTGCAACAAAATTTTAATACAAACTCATTACAAAAATGATCAAAATAAGCACTTTTCAACTTGAACTGTGAAATTGTTACAAAATTTTTGGTAGTAGTCTTCATCGAAAAGTTGAGTTTAATTTAAATAAATTTTGATTTATTTAAAAAATATTAATCAGTTGTGATTTAAAAAAAATGTATTTTTATAAAAATACATAAAGGGTATTAATTAATTTATAATGATAAAATAATATATATTTTTTTAAATAAAAAATATATTTTTATTAATGAATTAAATTATGCAATTATGAGAGAAATAATTAAATAATATTTGATTATGGTGAAATTTTAAAAAAGAATCCAACCAAACAAACTATCAGAGCTGATTTAATATGTTTTTTTTTTTTGTTGTTGTTGATAAAAGTGAGTGTTTTAAAAAAACTTAGCTTTGTATGATTTGAAAAAAAGAAATTGATTATTTAAATATATTAATAAAGCCAAACAAGTTGAGATATGCCAGACAGGTTTACCTAATTATCATTAGAGTAGTTTATTTAATAAAGGGTAATTTAGTATTTTATTTAATTACTTATTCATAAAAAGAATGGAAACATGATAGTTGAAATTTTAAGTAAAATCCTCGTATAAAATATGGAAGCAGCCCTAAGTGTAAATTGAAATAACTAAATAATTTAATTACAATATACAACATATTAAATAAAATAAATTCTTAAAAGAATTTATCAATTTTCATTTAGAACTATTTGCAAGGACTATTCAAGAATTTGGATCATAACTATCTATACAAGAAAGAAAAATAAATAAATTAGTACCCAAGTAGATTAGTTTATATTATATATAATTTTGAAATAATTTGTTTGTTTAAAAACAAAAAAAACAAATAAATGATAGAAAACAATTAATATAGTTGACATTAACCATTTCATTCTCTACCATAAAAAAAAATGGAGGCTATTAACAAAAATATAAATAAGGAGTTCCAAACAAATAAATGGATACTAGTCAGAGTCAAGATAATGGGCTGTTTGTAGTTTGTCTTTTTTTTAATTATTGCATGCATGCACTATTTTATAATATATATATATATATATTATATATATATTACTCTAATAAATATCAATATCAGTCTCAATAATATATATATATATATATATATTTATTTATTTATTTATTTATTTATGCATAAGAGCTGCTTGATTTGTTTGACTGGTGGGAATGAGATTCACAAAGTTTGGGGACAATGTCCACATCCATCAACACATGACATATTAGTCAAATAGAGTTCTACAAAGCATAAATACTTAAGTTAATATAAAAACATTTTAACTATAAAATAAACTATTTAAAACATATCAAAATATATTAAATTATTTTATAAATTATACTAAATAATTTTTTAAATAATTAAATTATACTAAATAATTTTTTAAATAATAATTTAATTATTATTTTTTAACATGATCTTATATTTTATGATAAAAATTTGGACCATAAAATTTTAAACTAATTATTTAATAAATATTTAAAATATTAATATATTTAACACATTATTTTGTCTTTTTTATTGATATTTTAACATTATTAATTATTCTTATATATATAAATAAATTTATAAAATATAATAAATACTTAATATATATATATATATTCAAATATCAAAATAAAAACAATTACTTTATTTAGAATTCTATTTTAATATGGCTTAAATATTTCATAAATATTTATTATTCTAATTTATAATATTTTTATAGGAAAAAAAAGATGTTTATATTATTTAATATATATATATATTATTAAATTAAATATTAATGAAAACTGAAATAAAAATAAATTATTGAAAATATATTAAAAGAATTTAATAAGGAAAATTGAGTGGAAGAAAATGTATTAAAAAGCTAATAAGATATTAGTTTCCTCAATATATGTATATAGATATTATTAAGACATTGTGGACCCAGCCAAACCTCAATCAACTATATATATATATATATATATATATATATATATATATATATATATATATATATATATATATATATATATATATATATATATATATATATATATGTGAGAACTCATAATAATTCATAATAATTAGGAGGACTATAATTGTGTTAAGCGTGATATTCACCAAATGATGATCAATACACGATTCATTTCAATAGTAATCAAAATGATTCATTTATTTTCAATCAATAAAATTTACATTATTTTTAATATAAATTAATCATTTTTTTATAAAAAAAAAAAAATATGTCAATTTTTCGAGAATTCTATGATAGTTAAAGACATCACATATTTAATATAAGCATATTTCATATAACATTTAAAACTCGTTTTTGGATAAATTGAGATTCAACCGTGGAGACTCCAAACAACATATATTTTGAAAATTATATTCCTAAAATATCAAAGATATTTTTCCTTCCCTTTATTCGGAAGAAAAGGAAGATTGGGACAAAATCGAGTCATTGAGACGGTGACGGATAAGCTTCGACGTCGAGGGGCATAGAAGGAAATCTCAATGGTAACTTGGTCGTTAAGGGCAGTACCATAATCACCATATTTTGTTTAATATCTCTAACTACGATCCCTCTTTTTAGGCGTATTAGGTTAGGAAGTTAATTTAACTTTAAACTATGTAAGAAAAGAACCAAAGTAGAGATCATTAGGTATATTTGGATAAGTAGAATTGAAATTAACAACGACATTCAAATTCTATTTTTAATTACATGAGAATTGATATGGTTCAATTCTTAGGTTAGGAAAAGTATACAATTCAAATTCAATTCAAATTCTTATATTTGAAAAAATAATATAATAAAAATAATTTTAATATATATTATATTTTATTGAAATATTGGTTTGACACGATCAATTAAGATATCTCAAGATGAGTAAAGTATTTTTTTTTAAGTTTTGTTTTTTATTAAAAATATTATCGGTTCAACTTATTAATTACTTCCTAAATTGAAAAACAAAATGTTTGTTGAACATGTTAACTTCTTAAATTAAATATATATCAGTTCAAAAAATGTTAACTTACTAAATTTAAAAAAAAAAGACATCAGTTCGATATTTTAAACTCCTAATTTAAAAACAAAATTATCGAATAAAAACTTTAATCGTGTTATAAATGATAAAAAAAAGTTATTTTGTTTAAAAAATATGTAATTATAATTCCGAACTAAAAAAATAAAATTGAGAATTATAAAATTATACTAAATTAAATTTATTAGAATTTTAATTTTAATATTAAAGAGTACCAAATTTAAGAATTTTAATGTTGATTATGAGTTAAGAAATACACTAAAAGAAATAATTTATTGAAAACTATTAAAATGATAGATCTGGTAACCTTTGTTGAAACATATTAAAGTACTTATAAACTTAAACTTATAAGAAGATACTTAATCAATAAAGTTATTTTTTTTATTTTAACATTAAAATATTATATATTCGCTATATTGTTTTTAAAAGTGATAAAAGAACAATTCAGGTTGAATGTTGTGATTTGATAGTTTTGACATTTGTTAATGTTTTTTTATCCTATGTATAATGATATTTTATTTTATTTTTTATATATATACAACTAATATAATATTTTTTTAGTTTCACTCAAATTAATGTGACTTAAAAATAAATAAAATGTGATAGACTATTATAGTAATAAATCTTGTAAATAATTTTTTATGTTAGTTTCATATTTTATTAAATTAATTTTCATATATCTATCTGAATTAAGATATTTTTATTTAATTTATTCGACTTTACTTTTTTTTAAACACTTTACTAATTTATTTAGTTAGTTTACTTAACTTATACTTAGACTCTTTTGTTTGAGTGTTTGGTCTCTTTTGTTTGAGTGTTTGGTTGTTGTGCTCAAATATTAAATAATTTTTAAAATAAAAAATTACAATAAAAGAAAAACTTGTTTCCAAACAATTTAATTAATTATATAATCAACCATCAAATATATAGCTTAAACATAAACCTAAACCTAAACCAATTAAATATTCAATAAAATTATCAAATGATTGGGATCTTAATATATAGACTAATACAAACATTTAAAAAGATGCTGATCTCGTCTTATTTTTAACTTATTGCACCAATTCTAAGACTTGGCCTTATTGATTTGGGGTTATTTAGAGATTATTTTCAAATAAAATACCCCTGATCACAAATCTCTTTTAAATTAAGAAACAAAATATTATAATATTTTTTATTTTTCTAAAATATTATTTATTATTATACATTTATACTCTTTAATTAGTTAGTATTTAATATATTTTTAGAATGTTATAAATGTTAAAATAAATATATTATAATTTATAATTTAATTAAAAGGAATAGTCCTCAAAAATTCAAAATATAATTTAAATCAAATAAATTATTAAATGGGCCTGGTTTCTGGTCAACATACGTGCACAAGACCTTATCAAAGTTGGACAGATACCGTATAGTGTGAGTTTTCTTTTCTTTAAATAAATTTATTTGATTAAAAAAATAAGTTATTTAATATTTGTTTAAAATAAATTATTAAAATATATTTTTATATTAAAAAATAAATTTAATAAACTTAAAGTAGTGATGTTAAGTGAATTAACAGGTTATTATAAATATTATTTGATAAAAAGAAAATTAAAAAAATTGAAATAACCCAAGATAATATATACTAGCTCCAAAGGAGGTCAAGTATATATAGATGTAAAAACATATTTTTAATTAGGAGTAAGAGCATTTGTAGCAGAATTCTTAAAATGTGTTCTATCTCTATTATAAAGATAAATAACATAAAAGTTGTAAAAAAAATGCTTTATCAAATTTTTTATCCTTATAATTTTTTAGGGATGTTGAACAGTGAATCCTTATATTTAGGGATTACTGTAGTATCCCTAAATAATAAAATAATATATTTTCTCTTTAATGGCTAACAATAAATATTTAAATATATATGAATAAGTAATTAAGTGGTTGAGGTGGTTGAAAAATTGGTTGTTTTAATGAATATTTAAATGATATATGGATAAAGATAATAAAGCTGACGTAGAATAATTTATATTTTGATTCTCTAAAATATGGATATTATTATTTTATATTATTTTTAGGGATACAAAATAAGGAAGCTGGTACAAAATGCTCTAAGGCCTTGATTGATATAGGGTTATTTAAATAACTAAACTAAATGATTATTTTTTGATAAATATTTTATTTTAAAATTACAAATTATTGTTATTAGTAGGTAATAAATTAACAAATATCTAAAGCTTTGTTTGGATCCGAGTTATTATAATAACTTGGAGGGGAAATTAAATAATGATATGTAATAATTTTGAGAAGACGAGAATATTTTTGATAAAATTACCTAAAAGTATTGATATATAATAATAAAATAAAAAATAATAATTTAAAATTGAAAGTATTTTAATATTTTGAATAATGAATTGAGTGATTTGGTTAATGAGAGGGAGAGTAAAATAATGTCTGAGTGGTTAGATTATTTAAATAACCCAACCCGAATAAGGCCTAACATAATCCAAGAAGATTATGAAGAAAAAAAATTTTGGTCAAAATTTTAATTTGTTTTTATTCCAAATAAATGAATATTTCTGAAATTGTAGTTGTTCTTAAATTGCTGAAAGGAATAAAAACATATATTAAACTTGAAAAAACAATATAATTATTTGAATAAATATTTTACATTTTAATGTTGGATTAACACTACAATACTATTATACATGTTAACTTGTTTTTTTTTTGTCTTGTACAATTGATATTCCTCTCAATCTTTTGTTTTTGAATAGATTGTTAGTTGTATGAATTGTGTTTGATATATTATTTGTTTTTGTTAAGTCACAGTAATTTGTAATGCTAGTTTCTCAAATTAAAAAATAATAATAATTTAAATTATTTGTGTTTAATAAAACAATTGCATTTTAAGATCATATTTTTCAAATGTCAATGATTAGTAATGCATTAAAGCCAACCTAAATTAAAATTAAGGGGAATTTATTAGGCCTAAATGCATTCAATTATTACAAGATAGGCATAAATTAGGAATGCATCAATTGCTATTTTGAACTCATTTGTAAACATTTTTATTGCAGTTTTAGATCTGAATTTTGATAAGTTAATGTTAATAATTTTTTTTTAAAATTTGAAGTTGAATTAGATGAGATAATATTTTGAAATAAAATTTAATTTGATATATATTTATAAATTTATTAACATTTTTTTAATAAATATTCATAATCAACAAATATTTGTAAAAATATTTTTTTAATAAAACAAAATTGATAATTTGTATAATATTATTCTGTGAAAATAAATTTATAATATTGAGAATTTACGAGTTTATGTACGAACATTAAAATAAATTATTTAAAAAATTATTAAATAAATAATATTTAAAATTCTTTAATTTTTTAAAATTTAATATAATTAATTCATGTAATTATGAGGGAAATAACTGTTTAAAAGACAATAAATAATCAAAATATTCAATAAACTTGTCAAAATTTATTAAAAGTAAAACATTATCATTATTATTATTTAAATTAAATCATTGTGTAAAAGACTAAATTAAATTTATGAGTTTATTTATTGAAATAAATAATAACTTGTTTGAAATTTATAAATATAAATATATTTTAAAATTTTAAAATTAAAATAAATTATATAATAAAAATAATAATTTAAAATATTAAAAGTTTATTTAAATTTCACCTGTAAGTTTCCTAAATTCTAAGATTTAAATAGTATTTTTTTTTTTCAAAATTCTAATTAATTGATTAAGATCAATTTCATTTTGCTATATTTTTCAAGGAGAAACTCTGTGATTTTAATTTTAATTTTGAAATATATTTATTTTTATATTTTTGTTTTTATTCACACTAATTAATACAAATTATTTATATGGTCTAAGTTTTTCAAATAATCTTATTTTATCGATATTATAAGTTATTTTAGATTAAAAAAAAGATAATATTGTATAAAGTATACAAAAATATTTAATGATTTAGTTAATAATTGAATATATGCTTTGATGTTGAATGATTTGAAATTAAAATCAAATATTAACTCAAAGTCCAAGATAAACAAAACTAATATAGATAAAATATTGTGTTGAGTGGATTTGTCTACCCAAATATTAATTTATCTTAAGTTCTCATTTATATTAGTTTTTTTTTTAATTTATATCACTTTTCAATTTTAATTGTTAAATATATAAAAATAAATTTGATAGTAATATCATTCTTTTTAATTTTTTATAACCTCTCACATAATTGTAATTAAAATAATCATAGAAAAAACATTTATCTTATAAATATATAATTAGGATGTGCTAGGTTTGATTACATCAATAACTTGCTTACAATATTTTTTTTAAATTGTTAAATTTTATCGTGTTCATACTTAGATTTTATTTTGTGGTTTATTTATAATGAAATACATTTTATTATTTTATTTAGTGTTCACAAAATATTTAGTCGATTTTTTACATAATAACTTGTTTACAATAATTTTATTAAATTGTTAAATTTTAGCATGTTTATACTTAGATTTTATTTTGTGGTTTAGTTATAATGAAATACATTTTATTATTTTATTTAGTGTTCAACTTTAATTGCCCATTTAAAAATTATATTGATAATCGATTTTGTTTTTATTGATGTTTTTTTTAAATTTTATTTGGCTAGTCATAAGCATTAGTTAACTATGATAATGAGTTGGTGGATCCTTAATTTTATTGATAAAAAAATCTAATATTTTTTGTTATTGTTGTTGATTATTATCAACTTTTATTTAATTAGTCATAAGCACATCATGACTTTGTGGATCCTACACGTCTCTTTCTCTTTTGTCCTATTTATAATTATTTTCTGTCATTGGAAAAAGAAAAAATAATAATTTCCTTTTCTATTTAAGGTAGGGTTATTTGCCACGTTTGTTTATTCTTTGTTTTATTTTAATTATTTTGTTTTTAAGAAAAAATAAATCCAATCTTATACAAGTCTCAATATAATAATCAAGTAAGAAGTAATAATTTTAAACTTTGAATTGATGAGAAAGATGTATTTTATTTTATTTTAAATCATTAACAATCACATGAGAAAAGATATTTATAATACATAACTATTTCAATTTTGATAAAAAAAAAAATCAATAATTTTCGAGTTTGTTTTTAAGAATAGATATAATGGTCTCCAAACATTTAACTATTTAAATGAGTTTGAAATATATGATATGGTTTGAAATTACTTATTATATATTTATTTTGTTTGAATTTATTTCTTAAAAATCTAAAATATTATAACACTGTAAATTTGCTTATTTACATTTTAAGACAACAAGGTTGTTCTCTTTCGTCTCCTCAATAAAAAAAATTTAATATTTAGAGATGATTTGAGAGACACACCACAAACAAATAACATGTAAATATGGAGGAGATAAATGAACAACAACTTCACCGTCTTAGTATACAAGACTACAACATCGTTCTTTAAAAACAGAATGAAGTAATTGGATTGTCGCATATGAAGATGTGAGATATTTATCCAAAGTAAAATTTAAAAAATATATAAAATGGATACGTCATTTATAAAGAATCTGTGTTTATTTTCAACACAAATTAACGATATTATAATATTTTAAAATTTAAAATTTAAATTTAAACAAAAATAAATATATAAAAGAATTCTACAAATCATTAAAGGAAAGAAATTGAAAATGAATATCGAGAGTATATATAATTATCTTAATTTATTTCATTATGCCCACACCTTTATACAGAGAGGAAAACATATATTTTTTTTATGCAAATGCTTGATTATAATTAGAAAATTATATGACATGTATATTTGTTAATTTTTTACTTTGTTTTTTTTTTCTATCATATTTTCTATTCACATTTTGTTTAATTATTTTCCTGACTTTTTTCTTACAATTATTTTATTTGAGATTGAACTTTCAAATTAACATATTTAATTTACTATTTAAACTCAATTGACTTTATTTAATTCTTTTACATTTTACCTTTTTTATTAATATTATGATTTATTATTAAATACATTTTATATTTAATTATTTATATGTTTATTTATACATTTAAATTATTAGTTTTATATAATATAATATAGTATATTAATATAATAAATATTATTATCACTTAATTATTTTTTTAATTATTTCTTCCATAATTTTAAAAAAAATTAATACAATATAATATATATTAGAGTAGTTTCAATGGAACTACACAAATAATTAATTTAAAATATTTTAACAATTACAATAGAATAATTTAAAATTATAGACTATTGGAAATAGATTTTGAACATTAAACTGGGTTAATTTAAGAAAAAATATTGATAAAAGAAAATTTGAACCTTAACATATGATAATTTGAAAAAGAATCATATTTTCATCATGTACTTCTAAATTTTATTTTTACCAAGTTGTGTTGTAGTTTTAAGTAAAATTTATTGTATATTTTGAATTTTTGTACCAATTTAATTTAATTACATTATATTTCCATTTAAAATAGATTAATTATTCACTTATTTATTTTGTTTCATTTTTTGATAAAAATCATTTCACTTATATACTCACATAAAATATAAAATTAAAAAATAAAACACCTAGGTTACATTCAGTTTAATTTTTGCAATATAACATGTATATAAAATAAAAGTTATAATAAATTTATTAATTGTCAAATATTTTGCATCAGTACGGCCAAGTTGATGTAAATATAAATTCATTTTGTTAGTGAATTTGGAAATTAATAATTGTTTTTATAAAAGAAATAATAATGATTTTGTAAATGATTTATCCAATTTTATGATATCTATAGTCATTAATTACAATAAAAAATAAAAATGCTAATGAGTTGAAAAGAAAGTTGAAAAAGAAGAATAAAATATAATTATCATACATAATAAATTAATTAATATTGTTTAATTATTTATTTATATTTAACCCTTTTTTTATAATCAGATGTAAAGTTAAATAATTAAATATATGAAAACTTATCAATGTGCTAGTTTAAATAATATTATTTAATTATTTATATAATAAAATATGGAGTTAAATAATTGGATATAATAAAAGTTATAAATGTACAAATGATATACAATATTATCTTTGATACTTTTTTAAATATGGTCCTTTTATATATATATATCTAAATGGAGTTTAACTGGTAAACATATTATTAAATTTGTTAATATATATATAATTAAAATATACTTCCGAATATTATTTAATTTAAATTATTAACTTAATAAGATATTTTTAAAAAATAATATAATTAAAATATATATATTTATTTATTTTTCAAATTTAGATCTATCTCCAAATCTTCTAAATGTAACTTTAAATTTCAAGCAACATTCAGATTTCCACTCAATGTAACTTTATAATTATTTAATTTATTTTTGCACATCAAACTGCAATCTCTGATGGAGTGCAAATCTTTGGTAACTTTTATGATGATTAAAGAAAGTGTGTTCACACCCAAGTAAGAGAGAAGTACGAAAATTATAATTTCCCCCCATTTTTTATTCTTATTTGTTCTATTTTATATAGGTTTGATTGTGACTAATATAATAAACCTAAACACTAATACTACTACTAATAATAATTAATTAAATCTGTTTTATGTAAGTCGCGTTTATGTAATAAATTGTTATAATAGAAATGGACCCTTATAATAGCATCATATATCTCTACAAAGTGTAAAGGTTTTCATATTATAAATCTTATTTGAATTGCTCGTTTTTTTATCAGAAACTTGTTATTTGGTTTTTGACGCATCAAATAAGGGAAAACAATTCTTAATTGTTGGTATCAAAAACCGAATAAATTATTGTAAATAAGTAAAATTAAATATACTTGAACGTTTAGCAAATAAAATAAATAATCTGAACAAAATATTAAACATAAGATGAAAACGTATCCAACATATTCAACGTTAACCATTCAAATAAGTTGATATTATCAAATGTATTTAAACGTTTAACAAATAAATTGCAATGAATAAGCTCAATCAAATTAACTCGGTCATGATTTCAATTTTATGATTTTAAATAATAAAATTCACGGTTTCGATTTACACTTGGAATGTTTTAAACATTTTAATGAAAGTAAAAATAAAGACTTGGAGGTGTCGTACTAGTTTCTTTACTTTAAATTATGATATCAGATTTTTTTTGTCTTTTGTTGGTTATAATTTGAATATGTTGAATACTTTTGAGTTTTTCGAACTTTATCTTTTTGAATTTAATGACCGGTTTTTATTACCTTTTGTGTTGTAATGTTTTTAATTATTTTTTTATTAATTATTTTTTTTATTAAATCATTTTTTTTAATAAAAACTATATTTGTTGAAAAATAAGTTATAATTAGCCGGTCAAAAAAGGTGTAGTTTAAGTTAATACGGCTCTATTTAAAATATTGCCCACAAGCAATAACTTTTTGGTATCCAAAATTTTAATAGATGGGTCTCAATATTCATTATAAAAAAATCAAGTTGTTATCCAACTTAAAATTTAATATACATTTTCTACCGAACATAAATAAATTTACATGTTTCACAAAAGATTTTGACCATTTTTTTTTAACTTTAAATAATTTTTAAATGAGCTAAATAAACTAGACTGCGTGTACAATGATTGTCTAGTCATGATTTAAGTCTTTTTTAATTTATTTTTGAAATGGTTATGAAGTCAAACATTTCATAACTTTGGGGATATTAATTTTGGGTTGTATCACTAAATTAAACAAGTTTTTGAATAATTTAGTACTCTATTAATAAACAATATATGTCCCTTTTGTAGGTATAAACAAAACTAAGTTGAAGTCTACCATTAAGATAATTTAGAACATTTATTTTGAAATTATGAATATTTGATTTGATTATAAGAGATAAAACTTAAAATATACTCCAATTTTGGTGGGAGCATTGTTACACCTTCCGCATCAATATGGAGTATCTATGTTTTCACTTCTTGGGAGTAAGTTTTGCATTTCAAGATGTCCCTTTTTGGGTGTATCTCTATCAATGATGATATTTTGATTGTAGATTAGGTTAAGAGGAAAGACATCAATATCATTATTAGGTGCCTATTTTGTTATCTCGTTAATAGACATCTCTCACTATATTTTTTTTTAATTAAATGATAACTAACATGATACTCATAGCAATTGTCCCCCGGTTAAATTCAAAATGCTTTCAGATATAATCGAATTCGTGAACTTTTGGTCTCTCAAGTCGACTCTTACAATATTTTTATTAGTTGGCCATCTCTATAAGATTAGGAAATGTTGTGGAGTCCTTTGAACAAGAGATGGATCTTGCCAAGATTAAGGATTTCTTGGAGATCTGGTAATTGAGTCTTTGCTAGGAGCTATTGATGGATAAAAAGTAGTTACTAATTTCTATTTTTTTTTTTTGAATAATTTTGTTTGAGAAATTAAAGGATTTAAAAAAATAAGGTTAGGTGTTCGAAATTATGAGTTTCGTCTTTACAACTTTGCCAGAAATGCAATTTTGCCTCCTATTTATTTTGTCTTTGATATTTTGGATCTTCTCAAATACATTATATTTTTCGATAAATTATTTCACTAATTGTTGTTTGTCACTCTAGTGCTCTTTATTTTTATCCCCCATTTTTTGCTTTATTTTTGTTGTTGTTATTGTTTACACTAATCTTTCAATGATGATAATTTTGTTGAGATGTATATACTCCAGTTTGATATAAATGTGAAATTTAGATAAAGCAAGATGATAACTGCCAAGATAATTTGAATCTCTGATTAAACCCTTGCTTAAAAGCACATATATATTAAATTAACTTTGAGAAGTAAATACATGTATATTTATGTTTTTAACATAAGTTAATTTTTCTAAATAAAAAAATGTTAGCTACTGAAAATGTGAAAATAAAATGAACAAACAATATGGTTAGCAAAAAACAAAAACAAAAAATATAAAAAAAAACACATGGATCATCCAAAGATGTAAACTATATATTGTATCCATTCACATGTCCATAATTTCGTGCCTAAAATAGAATACACCATAAGAATTGAAGTCAGTACGAGTCGAACTTGACAATTCTTGTTCTAAAATAAATTCAATGAATACGTCATTTAATTAAGATACAATAACGCACCTATTAAATTAAATATATATATATATATAAATAAAATGCAAATGCATTCAAATTAATGAAATTTAGGCACATGATTGTATCAATAATAAATTTATTTTATTGAGAAATCCATTTTGGATTCCTTTGAAGCTGTACCTTTCAATTAATTAGGAGTAGGCCCTCATGTTTAGAGAAAAAAAATCTGATAACTAAATATTAGTTGATAGTCAATGAAAATATATTTTAAAAATTAAAAATATATACTATTTTCAACCACTATCAATTATTAAATAAATGAACTATGATTGGCGGCTCATTACTCATTTTTTAGATTTTTTTAAAGATTATTTTTACAGAGAAAACTTACTTAATTCACTAGCTTTTAGCTTTATTATATTTTAAAATCAAATCAGAAAAAAATCATTGATTTTATTTGGAAGTTAGCCTTTTAGGTATTCTTGATGAATTTAAAAATACCCTTAAAAAGTTATATTGACAGATATTTTATTTTATTTAAATATTTTACTTCAGTCTATAATTAAGTCGCATTTGAATAAACAAAACCCTAATTTTTTAATCACTGATTAAGATATATGTTAACTCAATAATCCTATTGAATAAGTGTTATAATAACGGAATATTCTTTTAAAAAAAGACTATGGCATCATATTATGTCTTAACCATACTTAAATTAAAATGATTTTTTTAATAAATATTAAAAATTAATAAATTATCCTAATCATATCAATTTTCAAAACTTAATTGAAAATATATATATACATAAATTCGATAAGAACTTTGCAAACCTCTAAAGTGTTTGGGTGATAACTAAGTTAATTTTGTTATTTTATATATTTTGATGTGACAAGTTGTTTAAAAATATATATTTAAAAGAAAATGAATAATTCCGCACTTAATAATAATAAAAAGAAAAGTTAGTATTTGTTTGGGCTGAAAAATAGATAGTTCAGTGCAGAAAGAATAGTCCATTTTAAAATAAAGCCCAATAAAGAGCTAATGTCATTCAGCTGCGTGGACCTTTTTGGACAGCCCAGTCATTTTTCTTCTTTTTAATTCGGTGGATCTATAAAGCAAGTTTACGTTACGGGCCGAAGTGGGCTTTCAATTTAATTCGTTATTTATTTTTTTAATTTTTAACAAACAAAAAAAGTTAAAATTTATATTTATTTTCTCCATAATTTTTCATTTATTTTCTTCAGAGTTCGTTACAAATATTTTTCAAGTTCAATTAAGATTCATTCTTATTTCGGTTTCGATTTTGTTCCTAAACATTGATAAGACTAAGATGAGGTTAGATCTGTTGTCCCACTGCATGTCTTAATGTCTGTCTCTTTTTTAAAACACTTTAAAATCATATAGAAAATAACTTTTCATCAAAAGAGAGTCTGACTAAGATAATAATGATTGTTCATTCGTTGATCGGTGAACGATAAGAAATAAATGGTGATTGAGATAACAATTGAAAATGAATGAATGGTGTTTTAAATGGTGATGGTGCTTGAGAAGGAATGGAGGGTGATTTAGATAGTGTTTGAATGGATAAATGAATCTTAAAAACGTTGAATTGAAGTTTTGAGGTTTGGTTAATGTGATGATATTGTTATTTATTCAATTTCTCTTCTTAGTTTCATTTATGGTAGAATAGTCGGAGTTCAAAGGAATTTTGAATTTGGACAAAAAATATTTGTGTGTACACTTTTAAGAACTAAATGATAACCCATAAATTAACTACAAGAACTATATATCCCCATTCTCCATTCTCTTTGAGAGTTTTGGATTCGAACTCGTTAGACGGCAAGTTTTGCGTTTGGTTAAATGGTTAAGTGTGTTTACGGGCTATATGCTTAACCCCTTGTGTTCACACTTTGACCCCACCAAGGTAGTCCAATGGTAATAGTTGGTTTAAGAGACCAAAATGTTACGAGTTCGATTCCATCTAAAAACATTTTAAGTTTAAGCTGAGACCGACTATGGAGTGTCACGCTAGTTATCTCTTACTTCCAAACAAAACTCATAAATTATTTATACTCATTTACACCAATATTAAAAGTAAACATATGTTTTAATTAGTATAATTTATATAATTGATTGTTAAACAAAACAAACATAAAAAGAAAAACATTATAAATTTTGATTTAAATCACTCTGAAAACCAAAAGAATCAAAATATACAATTTTATCATGCCAGACTGAGCTTGCCCACTAAAAGCAAGAGAATATATGCATATTTATCACTACATCTTCTCAAACTCTCTTTCTCTTCTGTAAATTCTTCAATCCTGCCTTCCGGTCAGCTTCAGCCATGTCTTTCAGAGGGGTATTTCTTGATGCACTCTAAATTTTCTTTCTTTAAACTTCATTATTCTCTGCACTTCATGTTTTTAATCTGATTGCAGCCCGATCTGGTATCAACCCACTTCAGAATATCTTCTGATTTCGTTGTCACCTGAGTGTGTGGTCTTTGATTATTCATATCAACCCTTTTCTTCTGTGTTTATAGGCCTTGACTACTTAGGGTTTTGCTGTTAACTTGTTTTTGAACTTCTGTTCTAGGATACTGTTTTTTCTAGCATTCAGGAACTAGGTTTTTGTATTTTTAAAACTAATAACAGTTGCTGGAAAGCTTGGTTTCTTCTATCCATGTTGTTGTCTGCTTTTGATTAAAATATTATGTCTTATGGTGCTTCATTCTTTAGATATGCATGTAAGTGGAGGTAATTTTCTCTTAAAATTATTCAAAGAAAATGAGTCAAGTATATTTATACATATGGAGAAGTATATATTATAGGAACTTGTGGTCTTTAGGAATTAGGGCTAAGATTGTTCTCTTTTGTTGCTCATTGTTATAAAATATAAACTGCCTTAGTGAATTTCATTTATTTACTGTCAATTAACAATGGAGAATGAAGCGAGAGTCTTATTTAAGAAACCAAATTTCTCATGTTTGATTGTTCGATTCTCACTAAGAACGTTCTGTGTTAAAGGGAGGTCATGATTGTGGGATTAATGTTAGCCAACTTGGAAATAAACCCGTGTCAAACTTCTTATTGATTATCTTACAAGGATGGAGAACCTTTTTTTTTTTTTTAAATTTGCATTCAATTTATCTCAAACAACCATGTTACGGGTTGTAAAGATCGCCATCAATATAAACAAGCAAATATGTGCATTGACTCTAGAAGGATTGCATCAATCCATATGGTTCTCTTTCTCCATTTTATTTAACATCAGTTGAATATGATTATGTGATGATTTATTACATGAATTTCTATATATAAAGCAGTCACTACAAATATAGAATTGTTAGGCTCTTATCTCTAGTATTGGAGGTCGAAACTGGTATTTATGCATTAGATAAATATTTGGAGCAATTATTTGTTGATTTAACTAGTTTATATTTTCAGACAAATGCATCATCTGGCATGGGGGTTGCTGATCATAGCAAAAGCACATATGTGGAATTGCAGAGGAGGAAGGTGCACCGATATGTGATCTTTAAGATCGATGAGAAGAAGAAAGAAGTGGTGGTTGAGAAGACCGGAAGCCCAGCAGATAACTATGATGATTTCACTGCTTCTCTCCCTGAGAGTGATTGCCGCTATGCAATTTATGACTTTGATTTTGTAACTTCTGAGAACTGCCAGAAGAGCAAAATCTTTTTCATTGCATGGTAAGTTGTTGTTTTCACAAGAAAAAATGGACTTTGGGTTGAGATTATTGTGTTATTTCTATTGTATGTGTCAGTTTAGCATGTACTTTCCCTACAGAATTTTTCTTACAGAAATTCTTCACAAGTTTTTTCATACACTAAATGGATATTAAATTCTTTAATCATCTATTGCAAGTAAGCATTGGCAAAAATGATTAACTTTCTTGATTGTTACTTATAAGTGGTGACAGCTTAAAATTTGATTGGATTTGTTATTTTTCTATTCCATATAAGGGATTTGCACACTGCATAACAGCCTGATCTCAATTTTGTTGGAAAACTAGTCTCAATTTTGCCCAATTTTCACTTGGGCTTTGTATGATGTGGGTTATTTTGGATTATTTCTTAATTACCCACTGTCCAAGCACATCATTCAAGTCATTAACTAAAATAGTTCTATTGTTTATTATTATATATTTATAGTCCAATGTCTTTTTCCTTAAATAACCCTAATAACTTGGTTTTTCATAGCCTATATTAAACAGGGTTATTTGAAAATAACTGCAGATCAAACATGCTTGTTTTGTTTGCTAGATATTTCATTTATGATTGTGTGAAGATCATGAAAATCAACTTATTTCACACTCGGTTTCATCTATTTCTTTCATCTCAGGTCTCCTGCGGTGTCTCGCATCCGTTCGAAGATGCTGTATGCCACATCAAAGGACCGATTCAGGCGGGAGCTGCAGGGGATCCATTACGAGATTCAGGCTACAGACTCAACCGAGATGGAACTTGATGTGCTGAGAGAACGTGCAAACTGAAAGTGGTATTTCTGAAATGGTCAATGTTATTATGTTAATTTAGTATGTATGCCTATTATTTGGTACAAAGTGGTTATTGCTTAAGCCCGTAAATAATTTGGAACCTAGGAAGGCTGATGAGGATCCACTAAATCCCCCTGAGGGTTGGTTAGGGTTTCTTCTTTGTCATGATGCTTCCAAGGCTGTACACTTTTACTACTTTTGGTCATGGTTCTATGGATACAACTGAGTTGATGTTCTACTAATTACTAATATGATCTGTTTTATGTTGCTCTATATCTGTTGTTGTTCTGATTTCCTTAGGGTCTTAGGAGCTTTATGATTTATGAGTATGAGAATAGCAAAGGAAGATAATAATGCTGACAAAATGGTTGATAAGCTTAGGAAACAATTTTGAACATTTTACTTTGGTGTTCATTCTTGAGGTACAATTGAACCAAGTTTGATGTTTCTTTAGCTTTTGGTGTCAAAGGTATGTTATCATACATTATTGAGATTGGTCATTAATTAATTTAAAAAAAAAAAAAAACTTATAGGCATAGAGAAAGTCATGATTTTTTTCATGAGGAAAATTGGCTAATTATTATATTGTTATATCATTTCTATTGGAAATTAAGGCTTGTACTAATGCTTTACTATTGACCCTGATTGAGAATGAATAATTCATTGACTTGCCATTGCCGTTGAGCATATACTTCAACTATAGTTTTATATATTTAAGGTCATATATATATTTTTTTTTTGAGAAAGGACTTGGGAAGAAAATTTTAGAGGGAATGACATTGAATTTGAAAAAATAACAATTTTTTTTCTCTTTTCTCTCTTCACATTTTATTATTTTTGACCGATAATTTCTCCCAAATTTACTTTCCCTTTCCCTCGTCATATTTTTTTTTATGAAAAAACTATAATTCATTAATAAAATCAATAAAGTCTTCGCAGACTATACAGCTAAATTTTCCGATAAGATTACAAATTGAGTTGCGATTAAGCATTATAACTTTTACGAAATTCGTAATATTAGTATTAGAGAATTTCAGAACCCAAACTTTAATGCAGTTAATAGCTACACCCAAATCAATGGATCATAAAGGAGGATTTATGTATCGTTTCCGCGCTCACCCAAAAATAAATAAATGTATAAATGAGTTAATGAGATATAATTCCTAATTAAAAAAAATATATTAATTAATTCAATGTTTTTTAATTCACAAGAAATTGAGACAATTTATTTTATACTTTCGTTTTATTCATAATTTTCTTATTATTTTTTTAAACTCACTTGAATTTTTTTATTCAAACCCACCTAAAGCCCACCTAAATTCGAATTTTGAATAGAAAGTATTGGTGGTCACTATTGCACAACACAACGGTTTGCCAATTCCATTAATTAATTTGCTTTAAAGTTGAGCATCCATATTGACAATTACTTGACATACAATGATGAAAAAGATGTGGATGCCAGCCAACCATTACAATTACTTTTTTGTCCCAATTTTTAGAAACAAACATTTATAGTAGTGTGAATTGGCCTAACTCATTATAATATCATCCATTTAATTTGAAAAAAAATACATTTATTGTTATTATTTTATTATTATTACGTGATTAAAATCTATTTAGAATAAAAATTATTATAATTGTTCAATTATTAATTTGAATTGTTTACATCAAAATATACCGAGTTTTAAAATTTGTTATAAGCCTCAAACTATTACAATTTTTTAATTATTTACGGGGCCAGATCCGAAGGTTGGATATTCATAGGATTTATGCAATTTTTAATTTTTTTAATATTCTTTTACATTTTTTAAAGTGATATAAAGATATATAATAATTTAATATAAAATTAACTTAATTTATTTTGTTAGGTATTTTTTTTTAATAAGTTTAGAAATTATAGGTAAAAGGTTTAAATCTTGTGAAAAATATTTTTTTAGTGGCCTATAAGAGGGGGTGATCCTATGCATATGGGTATGTTGCATCACTATCACTGTTGGGTTGGTTCATTGTTACCAAAATTCATCTTCTCATTTTGATATGATATTTGTTTTATTTAATTTATCATATATATATATATATATATATATAAAAGTAAAAGAAATATTAAATTAAAAAATAAATTCTTATTTTATTTCACGATTTTCTATCATCTTCAACTTTGAACAAAAGAATTTCATTATGTTTAATCTCTCGTGACTTCAATTAGACTCAATCGTTTGGCAGTTCGGGGTGAGGGATGAAATAGCCAATCACGACAACTTATAAGAGTTAAAACCACGAATTTCCATGTCGAGGAGGGGAACAAGTCGCAGATTTTTTTTTTTTAAATTTAAATATTATTTTCATTTAGGAACGTGACAAATAAGTAATGAAAAATATAAAAAAAAAAAAAAAATTAAGAATATGAATATTTGATATAAACATATTATAATCTTTTAAATTGACTCTATTAATTAAAAAGTTTTAATTAATAAATCGAATAATTAATAGTTAAAAATTATTAAACAATTAGAATTTATTATTTTAATATATATATGGTCAACAATATCGATCTCTATCAATGACAGACAAAGAAGACAATTAATTTGATTGTCTTGTCCGTACGTACGTAGTGGATGTGGATGACTAAAATGAGATCATGTGTACATTAATATACCACCCCCTGGTTTCATTCAAGGGACAACTGCTTTACCATTATATTAGATAAGATATCACTGCTCTCAGCTTGCTTATCACTCACCCACACATATACGTACATATATTCACACTTATTTATAATATCTATATTATATATGAGGATCATTATATATATTGTATTTATACCTAGATCCAATTTAGCATGGAATGTGGAGGAAAACCAGATAATCCAATCACATTTATGGCACAAACTCACTAATCAAATTAACTTTTATAATCTTCAATTTTCCAATGAAATTTTGACTCATGAAATTCAACTATAAAATTATTAAAAGGGTTTGTTTAAAGTGAACTAGATATCTATTATTGTTAGATAAAATTAGACCGGTTAATAAATTTACTCAAATAAACTTCCTATGCAGGAACAGACAAAGAACCGGACCGGTCAAACCAATGAACCGGTTAAGAAGCTCAACCGGTCAAACACCTAAACTGACCAGAAACATGACCGCACAAAGAATGCAAGATCGGTCAAAACTAAAACCCTGATTAAACACCAGACAACCGGTCATTTAGAAGCCAGAGGAATAACCGGAAGCCATCCGGTTAAGACAAATAACCGACCAGACCGGAAGCCATCCGGTTAAGACAAATAACCGACCAGCATAAGAAGATACTTCGGGTATCTGTTGAGATTGATACCAAAGGAACAGACTGAACATTTCCATATTCATACAAGTCTGAGGACAGTCTGCAGGCTGCAGAAAACCGTCCTACAAGATCTTTCCACTTCAGGATAAATCAGAAAGACAATCTTCCAAGTACAGACAACTATCTAACCGACAGTTACCACATTGAGTAAAAGACAAACCTAGCCGGTTTGTCCTACATACTGGAAGAACAGACCACCAGGTCTGAAAAGTTGACCGCCAGGTCTGAAAGGTTGACCGCCAGATCTAAATCACTGAACCTCTGCTCAACCAATCAAATTCAAGAAAATGAAATATGACCGTTGACATATTTCACCTATAAAAGGAGCAGCTGAAAAGGAGTAAATGTGGGACACAATGGACAATTAATTTACAAGTGATAAGAGTGTGTTCTATCTCTAGAAAGCTTAAGTGCTAAGTTGAAGTGTAATTCTACAATTTCGGTTAAAATTGTACGAGTGTTATCGAGCAGGAAATAAGTCTCGATCGGATTGTATTTGTATTCTTTAGTGAATATCCTTCTCGCGGTTTCGAGAGGAAGGGGTGACGTAAGAGTTTTATCTCCGAACATCCATAAAAATCTGTCTTGTTATTTATTTTCCGCCTGATTTACTTTATAACCGAGCTGTACTAACCTACATACACCGCTTTGACCGACTCTACACTACTTAAACTGAATCACTAAATTACAAAACCGACCCAGCAACTTCCAAACCTGTCTTATCCAAAAACTGGTTCTGCCTATCTCGTGAGTGTGCTGCTTCAACCTGAAACAAATATCTTCCGCGCTTGAACCTGGTTCAAGGGTTTGTGACAGTTTATGTAGTATTGAAACCCCGGTGTTAATCTCTAACCGGATTAATCACCACCTTTGAGTGAGACGCGCTAACCGGTCCAACCCCGGTCCTCCAGCCGCGACCTAGATCCTAACACTATTTAATAAATTTTTTCGAGAATTAAAGAAGAACTAGCTTGACACCTCATAGTTATGTCCTCCCATTTAAACTTAAAGTGTTTTCAGATCGAATCAAACCCGTGACCTTTTGGTCTCTTAAGACGATTTTTACCACTGAACTACATTGGTGGGTGATATCTATTTAATATTATATACCCTTTTATTATTAAACAAGGTCTTTATTTCATAAAAGTATATAAATAGTTGACTTAAGAGATCAAATTAACGAGTTTGATTATATCTAAAAATGTTTTGAGTACATGGTCACGACGGGTGGGATGTTAGCTAGTTCAACCTTAATTTAAAAAAATATATAACAAACTCTAAAAAATAGAATGGTAAAGATTGTAACAAAACTCCTACAATGTCCAAAGTAAAAGAAATGGGCTAATTTATTGGAATATGATGAAAAATAATATATATGTAAAATATATAAATATCTTGGTAGTGCCTTAGAATATCCACTTCATTAGTTCTCTTAAATATTATATCTTCATTCTTCTAGAAATATGGGTTAATTAATTAGTTATATGTGGTCCCTTGGCATTAAATTATTTATTAGTTCTCTTAAATATTATATTTTGATTCTTTTTAGACAACATTATCCACATGATATTTGATATATGCTCTTATTCTTTCAATGTTGATGATGCTTTCTTAAATTCTATATGTTGTTAAAATTAGGTTCTCCATTATTGATGTCTTAACTATTTAATTGTAATTATTTGAAAGGCTTCACAAACTACCCCCACATAAAAGATCCCTCATTACATTATCGGTTTTTAATGCTTGATAATCTTGTTTTGATTTGAATAATTTAAAAAAAAAGCTTGTATAGAGTTATATAAAAGTGATTTATTTAAATAATAAAAAAAACTTAAAACTTATTAAGATCAACACTATTATTTTAAGGTAGAAAGATTTAGGTGGATTTGAAAATAAATTTGGATGGATTTAAAGAAAATAAAAAATATATATATTTAATTGATAATGAATTATATTGAAAAAAAAATCAAGGAATTAAAAAGTATGTGCATAAAAAAGAATTTGGGTCGGAAAAAGAATTTTCTTAACTAAATATCTAGTTTCAAACTTTCAATATAACATGTATTCATTTTTTAAACCAAATTTCACAAACAAATCTTAAGAGCCTGTTTGATGTTGGGTTATTTGAATTAAAAAAAATAAATCTTGTTTTTTAAAAATAAATAAATATTGTTTTAGATTTGTAGTTGATTGAATTATTATAATTGTTATTTTATATTTAAATTTTATAAAAAATAAAATAAAAATATTTTAATATTTTGGTAAAGTGAGTGGATGAATAGTTAATATATATATATATAATTGAGAGTTTTTTTTAATAAAAATCAAAATAAAAACTAACATCAAACTAGCTTAAGAGGTGCTTGATATGGGTTATCGAAGTTTTTTTAATTGAAATTTATATATTTCATTATATTTATTTTTAATGATCAAATTATTCAATTATCAAAAAAAATAAAATTAAAATACATTTATTTTAATTTTATAAAATTTAAATACAAAATAACATTACATCATAATTTAAAAAATTAAAATTTCAAATAATTTATATATTTATCAAACAATATTTAAAAAAAAAAACTAAGTAAAAATTACAAATAACCAACATCAAACAAGCCCTAATAATTCCTAATGGAAAATTGACTGTATTGTGTGGTACGGAAAAGTTGTCATCCACTTCATGTTGCCTCTCAATGTTACAGCTTTGCTCCTTGTTGCTAAATGACAACATGACGATCAAGTACACTATTTATTATAATTATAGCTTTTAATTAAAATAAATTAATATTTTTAAAGTATAAAATTTATGATAAAAATTAAAAATATAGTATTAGACCATGTTTGATTAGGCGTTTAAATGTCTCTTCTATTTGTTTCTTCTAACGTTTGCGTTATAAACTGCTATAATATTTTACATAATAAGTTTACGTAAAAATCAAAATATAAAAGTTGTGGTCCTTGTAAACATTACTATATAATAAACAGTTTTGTACTTGATTGAGAAATTACTTTTGTTGGGGACTCCTTTCTAAAGAAAGAAAGAAAAATGACTCTTCTCTTCATTTGTATTCTTTAGCAATCACAACTGCCATTTAACATTTATTTTAATATAAAAATGAATATTTAAATTTTTTTTGGAAAATAAAATAAAATAATGATGTCAAAATTATACCCCACTAACATTAATCACTTGCTAAATGCTTATCCACTAAGTTAGATGAATGTAGAAGATGTACAACTTTTTTTATTCTATTTTGGATGTCCTACATGACTAGTATCAACAAATCCAAATTAAAATCAATATAAAGATATTTAATATTAAATGAAAGTGTGGAGTTGAAGAATGAGAGATTCTTGAGTATCAATGTTCGACCCTATATTAAAAGAGTTATTTTATTAGGCTTAATCTTTTTTAATAGTATTTTCAATCTTATTAGTTAGTGAGTTTTTAAGTATATATGTTTTTAAATTAAAGTTTATTTTACAGATAAATATAACAAAATTAAAAAATATTGTGATCATATTAAAGATCTCAATATATATACAAATTACTTTTTTTTTAAATGGTTGTATTTTCTCTATTTAGGAAGAAGTTTGAGAGAAGTTGTCATGTTTAGAATCGGAGGGTGTCATATTTTTTCTCTTCACTCAAATTTGAATTTGTATTATATTTTGTTCAATGCGACATCTTATTTAGTCGGATCAAATTTTTTATCTCGGATTTTTGTGATCCGAATAATTCTCTGAATTTTCGGTGGATTGTTTATTGCTCATATACTCCGATTATGTCAGTGATGTTTTCTTGAGTTTGTGTTCGTCCCCCTTTTTAGTAACAAAAGAGACGAAGTTACCGGATCTAGAGCTTTTATTATTATTTTTCCAATAAAAGTCACCAAATAAGTTCTTTCAATAAGAGGCCCTCTTAAGTATTCTCTCATTATTTTTACAAATTTCTCACTTTTTATAATATATGTAGGTTGACAGTTATCACTTGGCATGACCTTTTTTGGTTATTTACCAATTCTCGGTCGATGACAAAATTCAATGACGCTCAAAATATTTTGTAGAGGCTCTTCCGACACTGTTTGATTGGTTTGTTCGGTAGTTTACTCTACTTCATCACTCGTCGTTACAGATTTTTGGAGTCACCCTCAAAAAATTACAAGATTGTTCTATCTTTATTATTAGAATTTTAATTGTTTCAAATATGTCATATTATTTAACACCTAGATTTTTATTTAGTTGTTTTGATTTTGTTGATATTATTCTACAATTTAATTTTCGATATGTAACTTCTTATTTGAATTAATGAAATTAATTTCTTTTAAAAAATAAAAAATTTCATTAATTCAAATAAGGAGTTACATATTAAATACTAATTTGTTATTAATACACCATAACATCTAAATAATCAAAATAATTAAATTAGAATCTAGATATTAAATAATATGAAAATTTTATAAAAATCAAAATTTTAATGAAGAGGATCCAACAATTTTGAAATTTTTTAGGGTCACTTCAAATACGAATTTATTTGAGTTCCATATCGATGAGTAAATAAATAAAGTAAGCCGAATAAACAAATAATGCGGTGTCGGAAAATTCCTACAAAAATTATAAGTAACAATGAAATTTATCCTTGTCCGTGGGTTGGTAAGTAACGTCGAGAATTTTTTTTCATGTGATAATTAACCATCTACATATATGATCAAAATAATGAGAAATCCGTACAATTCAAATAAAGAAATCATATAAGAGGGCCTCCAAATGAAATATCATTTTAAAAATCTCTTGATTGATTAAAAGAAACAACTCCAAATCTGACAACTATATTTCATTTGTTGTTAAGAAAGTTTATACACGGACTTGAGAATGCATCGCCAAGATATTTGACGGGTACAAGCTACTCATCAAAAGTTGAGATTATTTAGTATAATAATTCAGGACGAAAATTTTGATTTCATTAAATAAAATAAGCGTATTAAATAAAATACAATACCAACTCCAATCTAAATAGTTAAAATGAAAAAGATAATGATTCGGGAGGAAATTTGGAATAGGAAATTTGAGAGGGAATTACATGGCGCCGTTAAAAAAATAATATTTTTTCTCTCTTTTCTCTCTATCACATTTTATCTTTTTTTCAGCTAGTAATGTAGTGACACAATCATTCCCCTTCTCGAATTTTCTCTTTATCACTCATCAAAAGAAAATAAAAAACCCACTATGTTAAAAAAAAAAAAAATCCATCAAAAGAGTTAAGAATAAAATGTCTTTTACCATGTTTTAAAAGATTTTTATAGAGTAAAATAAGAATCTATTTTCACTTATATTAACTAATTAGGATGAATACAATTAAAAAAAATTAACTTAAAAATACAGCTCTAACTCAATTATAAATGTTAAAAAAGAAAACGAGACACCTATTATGCTAAAAAAAAAATCATCAAAAGAGTTAATAACAAAATGACTTAAAATTGTAATAATAATTTGAAAATACAATACCAACTCAAATAATTTTTTAAAAATTAACTTAAAAATACAAAACTAACTAAAATCTAAATGCTAAATGATAAAACAAAACATCCTACTGCTAAAAAAAAATCATCAAAAGAATTAAGAATAAAATAACTTAAAATACAACACCAACTCAAATAAATTAAAAAAAAAAACCTTAAAAATACAATACTAGCTCAAATTTAAAAAATAAAAAACAAAATGACTTCGACATTTTTTTAGAAGATTTTTAGACACTAAAATAAGAAATATTTCCCTTTATATTTACTAGTTATGATGAATAAATTTTCAGAAAAAATAACTTAAAAATTCTTACTGGATTAAGAAGGAAGTAAATAATTTTTTAAGGATATTATTCCTAAAAAATTGTACCTATTTAATATCCATATCGCCACATTTCTTCAATGAATGTCTTTCCAAGTTTTCAAAGGGTTAATATAATATATTGTGGGCCCAAATCGATTCTTAATAAATAAACATTTAATGGGATCCGCATCATCCACTATAATACGTACGTAGGCCCCACATTAATAACAAGAAGTAACCAACTAACCCTACAACAAACAAACAGTGGTACTCTTTGTAATTTTAATCAATACCCCAGGGCAAATACTTTTTGATACGAAATGTTCTCCCCCTTCTTGTACGGAATTTCAAAATGGCAATAATCGTAATTTCCTCTACTCTACGTGGCAGATTCTTTACCGTTTGATCATCAGAGAATCTTACGGAGGAATATCCTTCACCATTTTTTCTTATTAAGAACCTCAAGATTATTGAAAACTTCATTTCTAGTGAGAGAGAGAGAGAGAGAAATTAAGAGAGTGATGACCGACGCATTGAACAGAGATTACAGAGTTTGTAACGAGATCGGACGTGGTCGATTCGGCGTCGTTTCACGGTGCTATTCGGCGGTTTCCGGCGAGGTTTTCGCTGTCAAATCTATCGATAAGAGTCTAGTCTCCGGTGACTCGATTGATCGGCAATGCCTTTACAATGAGGTTAAGGTAATGCAAATTCTCTATCCAAATCCTAATATCGTTCGTATATTTGACGTTTACGAGGACGATTCATATCTACACATCGTTATCGAGCTCTGTAACTCCGGCGATCTTTTCCAACGAGTTGAGGAACGTGTTTTATCGGAAGATGAAGCGGCGATTGTGATGTTTCCACTTATGGATGCAATCGCACATTGTCATAGAAGAGGCATTGCGCATCGCGATATAAAGCCGGATAATATATTGTTTGATGAACGTGAGAGGCTGAAACTTGCGGATTTTGGATCGGCTGTTTGTTTTAGAGAAGGTGAGATTATGTCTGGAATTGTTGGAACTCCTTATTATGTTGCACCGGAGGTGTTATTGGGGAGAAATTACTGTGAGAAAGTTGATGTGTGGAGCGCTGGTGTGATTTTGTATATATTGCTTACTGGAGTTCCTCCTTTCTACGGCGATTCTCCGTCGGAGATATTTGAGGCTGTATTACGAGGTAATCTTAGGTTTCCGGCTAGACTTTTTCATTCCGTATCGCCGGCTGCGAAAGATCTACTCCGGAAAATGCTCTGTAAAGACGTCTCTAGAAGATTCTCTGCTGAACAAGTTCTCAGTAAGTATTCTCATTGACTTTGTTTTGTGTATTTTGTTAACCGTTTCAGAAATTCATGGCTGAAATTCAAAACTAAATTGATTTATTTATTTTTTTAGCTAGAAAATCTACTAATAAATAACTGATTATTGTATTATATATGGATGATAACAGAAAAAAATTAAAAAATTAAATAGATCCATAGTTAGTATCTTCAAATAGGGGTGACAGTTTGGTATTTACGGGTTCAGGTTGGGGTTCAGGTTGGGGTTCAGGTTGGGGTTCAGGTTTGGGGATGAACAATACTAATCTAATCCGAAACTAACCCGTTTAACCTGATTTACTTATCTCGACTCAAACAAAATCTGCCCGATGTAATTAAGTCATATCTCTATGTTTCAAAAATAAATAACATCAGCGTTAAACAAAAATGAAACCAAATCACAAATTCGCTTATAAAAAATTTTACAAAAGAAAATGACCGAGTTAATAGGAGAGAATAACACAAAACTCAACAAAAGAAATATCGGATTTCCTTTGAGTCATTTTAGGTTGACCCGATTTTGATATGTTTATTAATCAGGTTAAACATGTCGACAGGTTAAACATGATTTATGTCGACCTGATTTTGACCCGAACAAAAAAATATATAACTATAACATGATTTTTTCGTGTTCACGGTCGTGTTTTCGGGTCCAACATTTATAATCAATTCAACCATAAGAAATTCTTATAGTCAAGGCATTTAGTCCCCTGTTTTAGTTACTTAACATTTGTTTAAAGACTCAATCTTCTTAATTTGTACAAAAAGTTGAGATTATGATACAACCTCAATTTCATTTGAGTAGTATACAACTGAAGTCTGAATTACTGACATCTAAAGGGATAATTTAGTTTAGATGTGGAATTAAAAGAATAGTTCTTTGGTGAAAGGAGAGATTCTAATTACTAATATTAATGATGCAGGACATCCATGGCTGGCTGATAAGGAATAAACATGGGTTTTGTAACTTGAGAAGTAGTACATAAATAAGAATAAAGTTCATATAATGAACAAGTATATAGAGGCATATGGAAGGTTAAGATTTAAGACTAAGAAATGTAGATTCTACCTTTATATATATATATATATAGTTAGCCTTTTTAGAAGCTGTGACTACAAGTATTATGAACTTGTTTCATGAGATTTATAGTCTTTAAGGGTTTTGATATTAGTAGAACCTGTTTCCAGTTTCACTTGCTTTAAATTTTAGCTATTAATAATAATAATAAGCAAATATTTGATTTCATGTTTTCCTCTTGTCTTTTGCTTGTCTATAAATTATACTTTATTTTTCATCCCACTTTCAGTAAAACATAAACATTAGAATACAACCACAAGGAGAGCTACTAAACATTAGATCATCACAAAATAACAATACAACAACATTGAAACCTCTCAACCACTTTGCCTAAACTGGAACAGTCTTGTTTTCGTTACCAACATTAGTCTCGTTTTCGTCATCTTCGCCTTCGTTCTCTTGAGCCACCTCCTCCAAGGACTTTCCTTTTGTTTCCGGGACCAAGAAGGTAAACAAAAATCCAAGCAAGTTGACTCCTCCGAGAATAAGAAGGGCATTCTTCACTCCGATGCCCGGAGGGTACCCTTTATCCGTCTGGTTAGGGTCCTGGTTTTGAGCAGCGTACAAGAACCCAAAAGCGCCGATAATAGCCCCTGCCTTCCCTGAAGCCGCAGATATTCCATGGCAAGTTGACCTCAACCTGGCCGGGAATATCTCGGCTGGCACGACGAATGTGGTTGCGTTAGGCCCGAAATTGGCGAAGAAGAACGTTAAAGAATACATGACCACAAATCCTATGTGATTGTCCTTATGTGTCCAATGCTTGTAAGGAATGGCTAAAGCGAACATGAAAACTGTCATGAAGAAAAATCCCATCAGTTGAATCGCGAACCTCCCTATTCTATCTATTAACGCCACGGTGAACCAATAACCGGGAACCGTGCTGCAGAGAGCGATGAGGGTTTGAGCCTTGGCGATATGGAAAACCTCTTCGATTGCGTTCATTGTTCTCGCGTCGGGAATCCATCCGATCGCGCTGAAGATATCCTTCTGGAATAAGTTTTGGCTGTAGAACGCGATGTCAAGCAAGAACCATGTGGTGCTCGTCCCGAGCAAGTGAAGACCGTGGCGACGGAGAAACTCCCTAGAGAACAACCCAAAAGAATTCTTACTCTCGCGCGTTAATCTCAACATTTTCTCCGGGTCCTCAACAAGTTCGACGTTCAAAACCTTCGACATATCGGCCGCAGCTTGTTTCGCATTCTTGGCGACCAAAGCCGTGTAACGAGCAGTTTCAGGCATCTTCATACGCCAATAATAGGTAACCGCAGCCGGTATCGCACCAAACACGAGAATTATCCGCCAAACATAATCAGCCTGAGGAACAACAGAAGCTTCCGGATTATCCAAATAAGACGGGGCAGGAAACGCTCCCTTAAACGCAGCCGAAACAATGCAAGCAACCGCTCCACCAGCCAAAATCCCGAAACCTTGCATAGCGAAAACGGCTGCAATGAAAGCCCCACGCGTCTTTTTATTGGCGTACTCGGACATAATCGTGGCGGATAACGGGTAATCTCCTCCAATACCGAATCCGAGCCAGAACCGGAAGAAACAGAGCGTTGTCATGACTCCTTTCGCGCTATGACCGAAAGACAAACCGGAGGCAATCGAGCAAACGACCATAAGCATTAAAGTAAGACCGTAAACTCTTTTCCTTCCCATTTTATCACCTAGCCAACCGAAGAAGAGCTGTCCGGCTAGGGTACCACAGAACGCAACTCCATTGACAGCAGCGGAGACATTAGGAGGAAGAGTTCCGGGTTTCTGATCGTTCTCGTGATGGTAATAGAGACGGCCTAGCAACTTAGTGACTAGGGAAATGCAAAACAAATCGTAGGCATCTGTGAAAAAACCCATTCCCGCGATCACAATTGCCGTGAAGTGGTACAATTGTGTTTTCGCCAAATCTAGTGCATTGAGAACTTGCAACTGTTCTTTAGCCATGATGAATATTCTTCTCTCTGGGGTCTCCTCTGAACTCAAAGATTATGGGTCCAGAGAAATGAGAATATATGAAATACCCAAAGAAAATTAAGGCAAGAAAGGCAGTTGGAGATGTGTTAAAGCGGCAAATACAAGAGATTAGGTTGATAATTACATGCAGATTAGGACAAAAGGCAGGCCAAAATTTTCTTAATTCTCCTCCAAATATGGGTGATCATTCTTGATTTATTATTATTAATTTCTTTCTAGAAGAGGTTGATTACTTATTTTAATATATGAAAGACAATGACATTTACAAAATAAGAAAAAAAATACCCAACCTGCTAAGTTTAGTGAGTACTAAATTATTATTATAATTTTTATTTTTTTTCCTAAGTTATATACAAATATTTTATTTTTAATTATTTAGAACCAAACCAAACAGGGTTATCCGTGCTTCTCAATTTACGATTTTTTATCTCTTAGGTCAACTCTTTCACTTTCACTTGTCAATCGGGTTGGGTGAGATGATAAGATTTATGAGTTGATTTTTTTTTTAAAGAATTAAAAGAGAAAAGACTAGTTTCTTATGATAAAGAATGAATACCTTAGCTTTAGAATGGAAGAAGTGAGAATCAACCCCTGCTTCTTCAGCTGCTGGCTATGGAAAGAGAGAGAAATGAAAATGTTTTGAGACTTGAGATATGGAGTGAAGGTTTGAGATGTATTTAAGTGCAGATGTGTGTGTCTTTTTTGGTCTGTCGTTTTACAAGTTAGGATATACATTTATTAAATTATAACTGTTACTAAATTAATTAATTTTATTTGTATATAAATTGAATTATTTTTTGATTAAATAAGTAATAATTTAATCAAAGAAGGGTTGTTTATATTAGTTATATAAGTCATAGTCCATTATTGACAAAATATAGTTAATTCAAGTCTTTTAAAACTATTTTATTTATTTATTTTGAATTAAACTATAATTAACTATTCTTTTTAACAAGGCAACTCATATTTAGTATATATCAAGTATACTTAAGACATTTATACAAAAAAAAAAAAATTCACTTAAAAAGGTTTAAAATAAATAAATAAATTTACAATAGATAATATTCTTTGTTGACACTATGAACTTATTTGATGAAAAAGTTTTTTTTTGGATAAAACCCAATTTTTATCTCAAAACTTAAACATCTTATCAACCATTAAATTAAATAATTTTATCATTTAAATATTAAAACTACCCTATAATTTTATCCTTTCTCTAAACCATCATTCTCTCTCTTACACTATATCATAGTTGTCAATAGCGCCCGCTAGTTATAGCGAATAGCGTAGCGTAGCGCCCCCTTGTAGCTATAAGGCGCTATAGGCTACACACTTTCAAATAGCGCCGCCTTTCTAGCTATAGCGCCAATAGCTATAGCCCCTTATAGCGTGCTTTTTTAAAAAAAAAAATATATATATATTATTTATTTGATTTTTTCAAATTTCCCAAATTATCTTATTTTATTTCCTTATTTTATTATTTTTTCCTTATTTTTTTATGACTCTTTGTCTTCTCACGGTTATTTTATTTTATTTTATTCTCTCTTTTTTCTCTTATTATTTTATTTTATTCTCTCTTTTTTCTCTTAAGACTTTTTAAATTCTTCTCTTTCTCTTCTTTTCTTTTCCAATTCTTCTCTTTCTATTCTCTTTTTTCCTATTCTTTAGCCGTTTTATTCTTCTCTTTCTCTTCTTTTCTTTTCCAATTCTTCTCTTTCTATTCTCTTTTTTCCTATTCTCTAGCCGTTTTATCTTCTACAGCCATCTTTTACAGTCAAATATTTTCTATGCAATTTCAAATGAAAAAGATGATCTTGATGAAGAAAATGATGATAATGAATTTTAGATTATGTTTTGAACTTTTTGTAGTTTAAGAATTAATGGTTTTTATGTTTTAAAATTTTAATTTTGTGATGTTTTTTATTTTTGATATTTATATGTTTTAGCGTTTTATTTTCAAATAGCCCTCGCTACGCTATTCGCTTTACGCTATAGCCATGAGAAGCTTTGGCGCTATTTAGCGCTATACGCTATTAACAACTATGCACTATATTCTTTAAGTCAAAAGGGTAAATTAGTCTTCAAATTTTAAAAATTAATTTTGAAGATAAACCCATATAAAATAAAAAAAACCATTTCCTCAAATCATGCCAAATAATATTAGGAATGCATACTTTACTGATTTAAGAATTGAAATCATTTTAAAATTTGGTAGAAATAGATTCCTTAAGTTGTAATTTTATAATTTTTAATTATATTATATTTTATATATTTTTTAAACAAAATATTTTATTATTTTATTAGATTTGGTAGAAATAGATTCCAATATAGTTGTAATTTTATAATATTTAATTATATTATATTTTATATATTTTTCAAACAAAGTATTTTATTATTTTATTAACTACCTCACATTATTTTAAGATTAATTTAGTAAATTAACATTTTAAAATAATATATATTTTTAATTTAAGAAAATTAACATGTCAAAATAATATTTTATTTTTTGAATTTAGTAAATTAAAATATCGAATTAATTTATGAATTTAACATTTTGAGCCAATATTTTTTTTATATTCTTTTTTAAATATAAAAATATGACTGAAATTTGAATTACAATTATATAATTTTTTTAAATATAAAAATTAAATTGTAATTTAATACTAATACTTATACAAAAAAATGAAATTAGAATTTCACTAATTTCACTAATCTAACCTAAATCCTTGGGCATTCGATTTTGAATTATTCAAAAAAATAAAAAATATTTCACTCTAACTCTTTTTTATTAAATTAATATATTTATTAATTAAAATATTAAAATAATATATATTTTAAATTATTAATTTTATTTATAAATATATAAATATCTTTTAAGTTTTCATTTTTACCAAAAACACATTCTATTGTATTTTTTTCCTCTCTAAATTATTTAAATAACATCTACCGAACAACCTTGGCTAAACTTCGGGTCAAAACTAAAATTAGGACCTATGGCTCTTGTAAATTTAATTCAGTGAAACCCCATTTTGAACTTATAGAATCTAAATCATCTTAGCTTTGAAACTGTATGTATTGGATCAAATTAATATGGGATTCTAAAGTATATTATTAAAAAAATATATTTTGAGAAATGATTTAAATAACAAAAATATAACCTAAGATCACGAATTTAAAGTGGATACGATAATTTAAAGTGGATATGATAATTGTGAATAAAAAAAAATATTTTATGTTTACAAAAATAATAAATTAAAAATAAATGACCATGTTCAAGGCTTTTTTATGAATTTTTTTAACATAACAAGGCAATTTTCCGAACATGACCAATTTTTCAAACATGGCTATGATCGAGACTTTTTTATGGATTTTTTCGAACATGACAATTTTCTCGAACATGGCCATTCTTAATGAATTTTTTTCAATGTAACAAAGCCATTTTTCCGAACATGACCATTTTTTAATTTTTTAATATGCTTTTTTTTAGTATGATTTTTTTTTTATTTCTCTCCTGCAGAAGTATTTGTGGCTTTGTTTTTGTTTCAACTTCGTTGGCGATTTCCTTAAAATTACTTGAGCTTTATGATGATGACTTTTTATAAAATTTATAAGATAATTAATGTATATTTCACTATACATTTAATTGTTTTTGATAATTAATGGCTAAGTTTAACCAATTTTTTTTGTAGACAAAAAAATCAAACAAACTTGCATTGTGAGTGTTTTCGCAGTAATTATATGAGTTTATTTCTATTTAAAATATTTATAATTTCTCGGCCGTCACATTCGCTGACCCTTAAAAAAACATAACATTCGGGTCCTAATTAAATCTATCTCTACAAATTAAATATTGAATTAATCTACAAGTTAATTTCTAGGAAAGTCTAATATTATGATCTGTCCAAAACATACAAGATATCCTAATCTTAAGATTAAACTCTAAACGCGTTTTTTTGTTTATATTAAATTCATTTTGAAAACTGTCAATGGGAAAATAAATGGAATAAGAGTAAGAATATACCATGGAATAATAAACTAGGGTGAGAATATACCATGGAAGTTGGAGGGCGGAAAATGCTAATTATAGTAACAATTAATTAATTGAAGATTTGTAAACAAATAAATAGCTAACAATTATAGGCTCATAGCTTATAAGTAATTGTAACCAACACAACAATATATTTATTAATTAGCCGGCAATTTGGGGTTGTCTATACTCCATTTAAAAAAAAAATGTTGTATTCATGAATAACAACTCTTTTGAAGAAAAAACATAACACTAAAAACTAATAATCTTTATTTTTGAAGAAGCAATACAATATTTTTCATTTTGACTTCACCATTGTATTGGATCAACAAACTAGACTATACAACTAGACAATGCTTTATTGGGAGAATTGGGCTATCTCAGCATCATGTAGAAAAACGTAAAAAAAAAAATTTGTTCCTAACTTTTGTTAAAAACAATTGTTAAAAAATATGTTTTTGGTGAGAATAAATCTATAACAAAATAAATTTCTTATTTTTCATCGTAAATTAATATGCTACAAACTTTTATGTTAAAAAAATTAATTATCCTAACTTGTTGGACTTACACCAGGACTGAACTGCAACCACTAATATAATAGAGGTACGAAACTTTAGTGTAAATTAAGGTTTACATTGTGGTCCTGAATTACGAGAATTAGTTGAATGGAGGAGGAAACAACATACAACATATTTTCTAAATTCTAAGTCGGGCTGACGAAGTGATGATTGTACGTAGGGGTGAGTATATCTTAGGTTGACCCAAATTATAACCCTAACCCAATTCAAAATATTAATTTGGGTAAGTTAATTTGGGTTAGTTGAATATGGGTTAAGTGAGTATGTGTTAGGTTTAATTTGGGTTGAGTTAGGATTACCCAAATTAAATAAATTTAATTTAATTTTTTTTTATCAATCTTATATGAACTAACCATTTTCTAACTCTAATATATTTTCTTAATTTTTACTACGTGATCTTCATTACAGTTAAATGAAAAATAATTAATATTTTTAAAACTTATTAACAATAAATTTATTAATTATAGTTTAGTCTTACGAACTAATATATCCCTATTATTCTAAAATTCTTTAAGAATTAATTTGTTTTTGAAAATGAATAGAGTTTACGTTATTCAATACTTTATTTAGTAGGAATATTTAAATATTATTTAAATAATCTATATTAATCCCACGTATTATTTCTTTAACTAATTTAGTAATTAAAATATCAACATAATTTCAAACAAATCAAAATTATGTTAAACAGATAAAAAAAAAGCGTATAATAATGTCAAAGACATATTAGACGGAGCAAAAAACAAATTAAACGGATCGAAAATGTTAAATGTGTCACAAAGTGTTAAACGGATCAAAATGTGTTAAACGTACCAAAAACATGTTAAACGTGTGAAAAATATTAAAAAAGGGTTAAATGTGCAAAAACGTGTTAAGTGTGCAAAAACTTGTTATATGTGTCAAAAACGTGTGAAATGAATTAAAACGAGTTAGATACTTGTTAAAACAAAAAAGATATTAAGCGAGTCTAAACAAGTCAAACAAATCAATATTAGTTAAACGAGTTCAAAACGCGTTGAATAAAAACATATTAAATTAATAAAAATAAATTAAATAATTGTTAAACGGATCAAAATGTGTTAATTGAGACAAAAACGTGTTAAATATTAAACGAGTAACAAACGTAATAAATATTTACAAACGAAAATTTAGTTTGGGTTCCCCAACTCACATTACTAATTAATAAGAATTAAATATTAGATTGACCAAATTTAATTTGGGTTGAATATGAGTGGGGTAATATGAGTTGAGTTTACCTAATTGAAAAACCCTACTCATATGGATCTCATTAGGGACGAGTCACAATAATTTTATCCTAACGCAATAGTTTTATTTATTGAACAATATAATTAACTCCATCAAAAATCTTATTGTACTCTGTTAATCACAAAAGTTAAATATTCAAAAAAAAAATTAAAACCTAAGTAAAATGTAAAAATAAAAATATCACAAAAATCAAATAACTGTGTACATATATTATTAATATGTAAAAATAAAAATATCACAAAAATCAAATAACTGTGTACATATATTATTAATAATTAATACTTAACCATGGAGGACTACGGTTGGTTTGTTGGACCAACCTAAATGTCTTTTAATTAAACAATTATAAATTGAGACTGATTTAAATAATTTCCGATTGTTTGGAGCCGTTTATCACTATTTCTATGCCCTACAATGCCCAAATTCGAAATGATATTACAAACATAAAAGTTTTTGAGAGAGAAAAATCAAAACTCTTAATAAAATTGTTATATCTATTTATAAATATTTCTAATCACATCTATCCAAATGTAACGGATATAAACCCCTAATTATTAATGCAATACATAGTAATTTGGCTCTTTTTTTATTATTAATATCTTTTTCATTGTAACAATCTTGATCAAATTTTCTCAATTCCGGGTCAACAAGGCACCGTGTTCATAAGAATAATTAATAATATTGGATTTATCAATAAAATAAAATAATAAATTCTTATAAATTATTTTGTTAGGTCAGCATATCAAAATGGTACCTGAAGTATTGTGAGATATTCATATTGGATCTAATGTTTATTTGTATTTGAATCATACGGTTGCTTTGTTTTATTTTAAATATAAGAAATAATATGTATGTTGTTTTTACAATTTGTGTTTGATATTAGTATTTTATTTTATATTTTTGTTGTTGTTATTTTTTTTAATAATTTTATTTTAACTTAATATTCATACATAATTATTATTTTTAAATAATTGATGAGATTTTAGTTGAATATATAAAATTTGATTAATATATTCTTAATTAATTATATATAACATAACATAATATAATGTTATAGTAATAATTAATAATAGCAATATAATTATTTTTATACTAATAATTATATATCCATACTAATTAATATTATAATTTATAAAAAATAAAAAATATACAATTTGGCAATACCTAAATAAATGCATAACAGTGAAATATTGATAGAATTAAATAGAAGATAACATATTTAAATTAAGAAACGAAAGATAAGATACCCATACCCCGTTTACCAAAAAAAAATTAGTTAGATTTCTCCTTAAAATGTATTAGGTAAGTTTAAGTAGAGATGATGAAATAAAGTTAAATAGAATAGAAAGTCATCCATAACTTTTTATTATACTTTTTAATAATATAAATATCTTTATTTTGCTATAACCAAATAATAACATTTAAAATAAATAAATAAAATAAAACTTTATATTTATAATTAATTTTTTTATATTTTAAATAAATTGTATTAATTAGTAAATATAATAATTAAAATATAAATAATAATGATATCGTAAACCCGAAAAATTCTTATCTCGAAAAATCTCGAGAGAGAAATTTTAACATTAATTTGCGTGTCAAAAATATTTTTAAAATAAAATATTATTTTAAAAGATTTTAAACAAATCCTGTCATCTTTGAAAATAATTTAAAAATAAATAATTCGAATTCAAGTTTAAATAATCTTTAAATATGTCATAATCAAATTAAAAAATATTTCTTTTAGAAATATGTATTTAAATTAATTAAAAATATTATTTATTTGAAGCAGAGTCGCAAATTATTTTTTAGTTTTAAAATCAATAAAAATATACATGCATACAAACGTATTTTTCAATAAATTTTGTTTGGTCCGTAGTTTGATGATTCTCGAGAAAGAGTTTTTGCGCTTCATCCTCCGTACCCATTTTAAAAGCGGTATCTATTTTTATAAATTCCTGACTTTTGAAAATTGGTTGTATAACATTTTATTTGAGAATCACGAGATGAGAGGTCAATTAAAATTGGTGGTTGGTTTATCGAAAGATAAGAGATCGATAATAAAGGATTATAAGGTCACGAGATTAGAAATCAATTATGATTTGTAGTTTGTCGAGGGATTTGAAGAATGTGAAAGTATGAGATCACAAGAGAAGAGGTCAATGTAATTAGTGGCTAGTTTGCCAAAAGATAAAAGGCTGGTATGATTAAGATTGGTGGTTAGTTTGCTGAAGAATAAAAGACCGGTAATAAAGAATTATAAGATCACGAGATTAGATGTCGATTGTGATTGATAATTAAAAATATATGTGAATGAGATATTAATTGACCGAAGTGTGAGATCACAATATTATAGATCGATTGGAATTGGTGGTTGATTTGCCAAAGGATAAGAGGCGTCTGAAAGTGTGAGGTCACGAGATGGAGAGGTCAATTGAGATTTTGGTGGTTGGTTTGGCGAGGGATAAAGGACGTGTGAAAGTGTGTGAGGTCATAATATTAGTAATGAGATTTGTCCATTGAGAAAAAGAATATTGATGGTTAAATGTGTGACTGAGATGGTTGGTTGACCGAAGTGTGAAAGTGAGGTCACGAGATGAGAGGTCAATTGGATTGGTGTTTTGTTTGCTGAAGTGAAGATAAATAAGTCGCGATAATGATATGAGATGGTTGAGGTATAAAATACTCGAAGTGAGGTCACGAGATTAGTACCGAGTTGTTCATTATAGAACAAAAAACGTATTGATCGTTAAATATATGAATAAATTTGTTGGTTTACCGAAGAAATGTGGGTAAAAATGTTAGTAATATGATGAGATGGTTTGTTTGCCATAAATTATGGTAAAATATGTTGGTACTATTGAGATGATTGCTGAAATGAGGTCACGAAATTGGTAATATGAGAGATTTATTAGGTAAGAAATGATATTGTTGATTAACCGAGAAATGAAAGTAAAAAGTCGAAAAGGAAGAGGTCGATACTGATGAGAAAAAAGTTAAATGAATGTCTTTTATCAAATTTGTTATTTTTTTTTATGAATAATGAAAATAACGATGAATAAAAGGAGGAAGACGATCACTATGCTATCTCAACCATTGAAGCACCATAATGTTCAAACCATGGATGTTGACGACGAAAAGGATAATGAAGGCGATGAAAATGATGACGATGACAACCACAAAGAGGTATACATTATTTATTTCAACTTTGTAAATGTAATTTTTATTTATCTTTACAACAGTATTATACTAGTCAATGGTATTATATTAGTCAGACTAATAATATAACTTCTAATTTATCATGAATAAAATTCAAGTCAAAGATACCTATCTAGATAATAATACTTGACTAATTTTCATAAAACAAAAAGGTGAAAGATAAAATGATGATATTAATATTAGAGAAAGCATCAATAGTTCTTAAACCATATAAATAGCTAGAACAAATGTAAATACAAGATAATCCAATTTTCTCTTTATCGAAAACTTGACATCATACAATTGGAATTTTCTTAATCAAAATTAATAGGGTACTTAATTTGTTTGTTTGGAGTAAAGAGACCCCAAAAATTCTCAGAAACAGGGGTTTTTTGATTCTCATCAAACATGGCAAAGATATAAGTCTCTATGGACTTTCCAGGCTTCTTGGGTGTTCCTTGAGTACCCTTCACATGATCTATAAGGTTAAGGACATAACTCTTTTGATTCTCAAGGGTGGTTGCATTCCCTCCGCTTGTAGGCCACCCAGTCCCCGACACAACAATTTCCAATGATCCAGCACCAACCTTTTCTAACGCCCAATGAAAAGTGTCTATCATGGCATCGAACAAGTTTTGGTATCCTAGAGCACCGTCCTTGAGGACAACTCCAGGTGATTTGAAGAGAGCGTAATCGAGCGAAAAATTTCCTTTGGAATCGATGTAGGCTTTGTAAGGATACATATTGACAAGCAAGGGAGATCCATTGGCAACGAGGAACTTTCCTATTGGGGCGATGAATCCGAACGTGTCTGCCCTGAATGCGCCTTTGGAAGGTGGATTCGTCTCGCCAAGGATTGTTGTGTCGATGGCGGTTGTGACCTTAACTTTGTCTTTTAGCCCAAAGGTGGAAATCGCGTCAAGCAAGTTGTCCATGGCTTCGAGAAGGAATGGTGATCGGAATTCATTGCCTACCGCGATGTACTTAAAATTAACGTTGGGATAGTTTTTGATATTCTTTTGGACCCAAGTGTTGGCTTCGGATTGGTTTGAAGCTAGCTTCTGAAGATCTTCGTTGGGTACACCAACCGTAACCTCAATGTTGGACCCTCCAAGTGCTTGGAGTGCTTCTTGGTTTGCATCGTAAATTCTCATTCTCGTGATACCGTTCTTTTGGTATAGGGCAACGACATCTCGTTTTGTGGGTAAATCATTGCCTAACATTCCATAGCAAACTCCAACCTTTGCAACTGCGTTCAAATACATGAAAATATGAAACAAACATACATAAAACATTATTTAAAAAACATAAATTTAATTCGTCCACAATGAGCATGAACACCACATTTCTCATGAGTAAAACAAGCAGACTACAAATAAACTTGTGGCATTAGTTGTCACAAATTTAACCACAAAATTAAAATAAATCAAAAGTACTCAAAGGCAATTTTTTTTAAGAAAAAAATGACTATTGTTTCATAAATCTACGCCACTCCAAAAGTCAAATGTAATGTGAAAAAATATAAATAGATTATAACACAAGTATTGATGATCCACCAACATATACAACCCATAAAAGACAAATGTTCCAAAGAAAATATTAAAAATCTCAAATTAAAACATCAAAAGAACAATTGTATGAGCTCATAACTCAATAATCCAATGAACTTAAGATTTCTTTAGATCATAACTTGTTCATGATCTATTAAATTTGAAAACGAGTAAAAATTTGATAAATCTTTATATAATACTAAAAGTCGGGTTGGAATGGAAGAGTTGAATAACCTGTAGGTTCTAAATTTAGGAGGAAAAAGAATGTCATTGACAACACAATGACAACCATGTTAGATTGTTCAAGCTTCATGATCATGGCCATGTAGAAGAAGAAGGAAACTAGAAGATGAAGTGAGCTGATGACATTGCAATGACAATATATAAATAAATTAAAGGAAATTATAAGAAAAATTAAAACAAAGTTTAAGAGCAAAGTGAATATTGAGATATTGAAAATATAATAAAAATCTACAATAAAAACATTATTCAAATCTATATATATAATAAATGCTTAAATTTAAGGTCGTGATACACGCAATCACCACAATCATGACATTGATTCTTTCTTAAATATTTTATTATTTTCTATATTATCATATATAATTTTTTTTTATCTTTTTAATTAATTTATTTTGTATTTTATCTCATATATATATATATATATATATATATATATATATATATAATAAATATATTTTTTTCTTATTAATTATATAAAAATATATATTATCTCATAAATAAATTTTATATTTATATATATATTTTAAATAATCATATAAAATATATATTTTCACACAAATAATATATATATATATATATATCAACTACACATTCATTCTCTCTACTATTTCTTAATTATATTTTTCTTCATTTTCTCTCCCATCACCATTTAATTAATTTATTTTATATTTTATTTTTCATATATATATATATATTATTCTCATTAATCATAAAAAAAATATTATCTCATAAATAAATTTAATCTTTATATATATAAATATTTTTCTTCTTCTAAATAATTTTATATATATATATATATATATATATATATATATATATATATATATAATTTCCAACTACACTTATAATGAGTTTTGCATGCTTTTTTCTACTCAAACTGCCCATAAATAAAATAGCATTATGCGTTTTGATGGTCTCTCCTTTGACTAATCTTTAGCATTTAAGCTATTTTTTAAAACTAGTAGGATACCCTACGTTGTACGGGAACGGGAAATTAAAATATTCTTACATAATTATCAATTATAAAATAATTCATCCAAGTTACTTCTTTTTTTTTCAAAATAAAATTGCAGAGAGGTTGAAAAAACATTTTTTCTTTTGGCTCTTCAATGACTTTTTTTAGCACTGGAGTGTCATATTTTTTTAAATTACTTAGATTTGAGTTTATGTTATATTTTGTTTGATATGACATCTTATTTAGTCAGATCAAGTTTTCTATTTCGAAATTTTTTATCCGAACAATTCTTATAATCTTTGGTGGATCGTTTACTATTTATATATATATGGAAAAAAATTATGAAACAAACTTTTATGAATCAAATATTTTTATATATATATAAACATAAATTTGTAATATTTTTTTTATTTTTATAATTTTTTTTTAATATTAAATAATGATTTTTTTTAATGTAAATTTAGTGGTGTTTTTTTTGAATTAATAGTCATATATATATATATATATATATATATAAATAGTGGGAAAAACTTTTGTGAGGAAAATATATTTATATAAAATTAATTATGAAAGACAACTAATTTTACTATTTATTTAAACTATTGAAAACAAAATAAAAAAAATTAAGTTAAAATAGATTATTCAATATGAATTATTTTATAATTTTAAAAGATCATATATAAAAATTGAAAGACAATAGTTTAAGATATCATATATTATCGAAAAAATAAGACAAGTTGAATTATATATTAATAAAAAACAACTTCCACTAAACGAAATTAGAGAATGTAAAATAAAAAATAGAAACTAAATCTTCTGTCCTTTTCGTCCTAATAAATTGTCATTCGAGTATCTCCAAATTTGTTTGTATTTTTAACAATCTAATTAAGACAATAAAATATTAAACAATAATAAAAAAACAATTTATTTGATAAAAAATTGAAAAAATACATGTTCAACAACTTTTGAAGTTGATGTTCTTCCTTAATAAAATTTAATTTAATATATAAACACGTTTTAAAAATCTAAATAAGACATTAAAATAGATTAAAAAAAAACAATTTATTTGAACTAAAAAAATTGAAAAAATACAACCTAATTAATATATATATATATATATATATCCATTTAACAAAGTACCAAAATAAGAAACAGAAAAGAAGTTTCTTATATAAAATTTATTTAGGATAATACAAAATCCATAAACTACAATAATAATAAGTTGGAGGATTAAATTATTAAATATTACCAATATCCTCAAGCCTTTCTCGGAAGATTGACTTCAATCTTATGTTTATTAAAAGCAATCCCGTCGTCATCTCTAGCATCACAGAGGAGAGAAAACTTCAGCAGTGTCAATGGAAACCATCTCCACCTTCACCAACTGGCTCCATCCAAAATTCGTCTCATACAACTCAAAACGCGGCAACCCACCAATGCCATACAATTTTGGACCGACAAAGGCTGAATCTGCATCAAATAACCATGCATCAGATAACCAGTTCTCTACCCCCTTCACAACTCCTTAAGCCGATCTTACAATCGCCTCTAGAATCGCAGTCGATGCCATCGTCATCGCCAAACCTTCTCCCCTTTCAAAGATGCAACCTTTATCGTTGCTATCTGAAACTTTATGCAGTTTCCAATGTAATTTGGCCAGAATCGGAGGATCCAATCGTGCTCAACAATCCATAGGTACTCCGAGTTGAATATTCTCGATTGTAATATCTCCCACATCTGCTTTAACCATACAAGCAAAAATTTTAAGAAAAGAAGTAAGAGAGAAAATATTTGGTTGGAGAAAATGAAAAGGCTGATTTAATTGCAAAGGTTTTATAATGTTAAATTAATGAGAATTTATGTTGTTGGAGATTTTATAATTAATATTTTATTATAAAAATAATTTAATTAAGAAAAATAGAGTAGGAGAGAAAGTAACTATAAATTATACTGAATTTTTATTATTAATTTAATAAATCATATAAACAAATTATACTGAATTTTTATTGTTAATTTAATAAATTATATAAACGTTATTATATATAAAAATAAATAAATATTTATTAATATATGATGAGTTTGTATATAAACCTCCATATTAATACATTAAGCATTATTATATATATTGTTATTATTAAATATAAAAAAATATGTTATATAATATTATATATTTTAATATAAAAATTATTGATAAAAAAATATTTTATATTATTAGTGTGAAAAAAAATATAAATATATGTGGTAAGGAGAGAAAAAAATAATGAAATATATATATATATATATATATATATATATATATATATATATATATATTAGGAAAGAAATTTATATATATAAATATGTATATATATATTAGGAGAGAAAATAATTAAGATAAATAAATTAGGTAGGAGAAATTAATTGATCTGTGGATCATCGCCTAACCTTCTCCCGTTTTGAAGATGAAACTTTTTCGAAGATGCAACCTTTATCGTTGCTATCTGAAATTTTACGCAGTTTCCAATGTAATTGGCCCGAATCGGAGGATCCAATCGTGCTCAATAATCTATGGGGACTTCGAGTTGAATATTCTCGGTATGAAAAGTCTGATTTAATTGGTTTAATTGTAAATGTTTTATATTTAATATTTAATGTTAAATTAATGAGAAATCTGTTGTTGTTGGAGGTTTTATAATTATATTAATATTTTATTATAAGTTTTTGTTGAGGGTTTTATAATTAATATTTAATGAAAATTTTGAATTAATATTAATATAATTTAATTAAAAAAAATAGAGTAAGAGAGAATTATAGTGAATTTGTATGGTTAATTTAATAAATCATATAATTATTATTATATATAAAAATAAATAAATATTTATTAATATATGATGAGTTTGTATATAAACCTTCATATTAATACATTAAGCATTATTATATATATTATTATTATTAAACATAAAAATAAATATGTTATGTAATATTATACCTTTTAATATAAAAATTATTGATAAAAAAATATTTTATATTATTAGTTTGAAAAAAAATATAAATATATATAGTAAGGTGAGAAAAAAAATACTGAAATATATATAATAGGAAAGAAATTTATATATATAAATATGTATATATATATATATTATGAGAGAGAAAAAAATTAAAATAAATAAATTAGAGAAGAGAAATTACCTGATTTGTGGATCATTGCCAAACCTTCTCCCTCTCAAAGATGCAATCTTTATGGTTGTTATCTGAAACTGTACACGCATTTTCCAATATAATTCAATATAATTGACCTGAATAGAATCGGAGGATCCAATCGTGCTCAACAAATATCTCCCTCCCTATATCTGCTTTAATCATGCAAACAAAATTTTTAAGAAAAAAAAAATAAGATAGAGGAGGGAGAAAATGTAAGTGCTTGTAATCTAAGATTATTAAATATCTAAAAATTTTGAATTAATATTAATATAATTTAATTAAGAAAAATAGAGTAGAAGATAAGTAACGGTAAATTATAATGAATTTTTATTGTTAATTTTATAAATCATATAAATAAATATTTATTAATATATGATGAATTTGTATATAAACCTTCGTATTAATACATTAAGCATTATTATATATATTGTTATTATTAAATATAAAAATAAATATGTTATGTAATATTATATATTTTAATTAAAAAATATTGATAAAAAAATATTTTATATTATTAGTGTGAAAAAAAAATATAAATATATATAGTAAGAGAAAAAAATACTGAAATATATATATATTAAAAAAAAAATTTATATATATAAATATGTATATATATATTAGGAGAGAGAAAATAATTAAGATTAATAATTATTATATATATTGTTATCTGAAACTTTACACGCATTTTCCAATATAATTCAATATAATTGACCAGAATAGAATCAGAGGATCCAATCGTGCTCAAAAAATATCTTCCCTCCCTATATCTGCTTTAACCATGCAAACAAAATTTTTAAGAAAAAAAAGTAAGAGAGAGTTTGTAATCTAAGATTATTAAATATCTAATATTATTTATAAGTAAAAAGAATATTTGGGTGGAGAAAATAAAAAGTCTAATTTAATTTTTCAAAGGTTTTATAATTAATATTCTCATTAATGAGAATTCATGTTATTGGAGGTTTTATAATTAATATTTTATTATACGTTTTTTTTGTTAAAAGTTTTATAATTAATATTTAATGAAAAATTTGAATTAATATTAATATAATTTAATTAAGAAAAATAGAGTAGAAGATAAGTAACGGTAAATTATAATGAATTTTTATTGTTAATTTAATAAATTATTTAAATAAATATTTATTAATATACGATGAATTTGTATATAAACCTTCATATTAATACATTAAGCATTATTATATATATTGTTATTATTAAATATAAAAATAAATATGTTAGGTAATATTATATATTTTAATATAAAAATTATTGATATAAAAATATTTTATATTATTAGTGTGAAAAAAAATATAAATATATATAGTAAGAAGAGAAAAAAATAATGAAATATATATATATTAATTTTTTTTTATATATATAAATATGTATATATATATTAGGAGAGAGAAAATAATTAAGATTAATAAATTAGGGAAGAAAAATTACCTTAATTATGGATGATTATGGAAAGAGCGTGTATTACACCTACAACATTTTAAATTAAGCGTCATTAGATATATATATATATAAATATAATTTAATTAAGAAAAATAGAGTAGAAGATAAGTAACTGTAAATTATAATGAATTTTTATTGTTAATTTAATAAATCGTATTAATACATTAAGCATTATTATATATATTGTTATTATTAAATATAAAAATAAATATGTTATGTAATATTATATATTTTAATATAAAAAATATTGATAAAAAAATATTTTATATTATTATTGTGAAAAAAAAATATAAATATATACAGTAAGAAGAGAAAAAAATACTGAAATATATATATATTAGAAAAGAAATTTATATATATAAATATGTATATATATATTAGGAGAGAGAAAATAATTAAGATTAATAAATTAGGGAAGAAAAATTACCTGATTTGTGTATGATTATGGAAAAAACTTGTATTACACCTACAACATTTTAAATTAGGGAAGAGAAATTACCTGATTTGTGGATTATTGCCAAACCTTCTCCCTTTCAAAGATGCAATCTTTATGGTTGTTATCTGAAACTTTACACACATTTTCCAATATAATTCATTATAATTGGCCAGAATCGGATGTGTATGATTATGGAAAAAACTTGTATTACACCTACAATATTTTAAATTAGGGAAGAGAAATTACCTGATTTGTGGATTATTGCCAAACCTTCTCCCTTTCAAAGATGCAATCTGTATGGTTGTTATCTGAAACTTTACACGCATTTTCCAATATAATTCATTATAATTGGCCAGAATCGGAGGACTCCAATCGTGCTCAACAAATATCTCCCCTCCCTATATCTGCTTTAACCATGCAAACAAAATTTTTAAGAAAAAAAAGTAAGAGAGAGGAGGGAGAAAATGTTAGTACGTTTGTGAATATCTAATATTATTTATAAGTAAAAGGAATATTTGGGTGGAGAAAATGAAAAGTCTAATTTAATTAGTTTAATTGCAAAGGTTTTATAATTAATATTCTAATTAATGAGAATTCATGTTATTGGAGGTTTTATAATTAATATTTTATTATACGGTTTTTTTTTGTTAAAAGTTTTATAATTAATATTTAATGAAAAATTTGAATTAATATTAATATAATTTAATTAAGAAAAATAGAGTAGAAGATAAGTAACGGTAAATTATAATGAATTTTTATTGTTAATTTAATAAATTATTTAAATAAATATTTATTAATATATGATAAATTTGTATATAAACCTTTATATTAATACATTAAGCATTATTATATATATTGTTATTATTAAATATAAAAATAAATATGGTAGGTAATATTATATATTTTAATATAAAAATTATTGATAAAAAAATATTTTATATTATTAGTGTGAAAAAAAATATAAATATATATAGTAAGAAGAGAAAAAAATAATGAAATATATATATATTAAAAAAGAAATTTATATATATATATATATATATATATTAGGAGAGAGAAAATAATTAAGATTAATAAATTAGGAAAGAGAAATTACCTGGATGATTATGGAAAGAGCGTGTATTACACCTACAACATTTTAAATTAAGCGTCATTAGATATATATAGATGACCTTTAGACTAAATTATTTTTAATAATTTAATTTTTTTTTACATATAAATTAAAATTTCAATTTATATTTCGTTTTATTTTTAAAATAAAAAGTTATAATATATATTTTTTTAAATTTATAATTAATTCATTTAATTTATTAATAATATATATTTTTTTATTTAAATATATTATTGAATTATTTTATTTGTTGTTTATGAATTATTGATATATAATTAATTTTATTAAATGAATGAAAAAAATTAAGATTAAATATATAAAGTTGATAAATGTATAGATAATATTAATAAGGTTAAAAAATTAAGTGTAAAAAAAGAAATATATTTTTGAATTTAAAAATGAAATTTTGAATTAGAGATGAATTATTTATTAAATGTATATTCGTATACAATATCAGAGGTGAGGCTTTTGATTCTCTCGCCTAAATATAAATATAAATATAAATATAAATATAAATATAAATATATATATATATATATATATTTAAATATATATTTTATTTATTTTATCTCTTTTAATTAATTTTTTATCTCTTATATATATTATATATTCTCTTTCATCAATAAGTTATCTATATAATTTTTTTTCTCATTAATTATATACAAATATATATTATCTCATAAATAAATTTTATATTTATATATTTAAATATTTAAATTTAATATATTTTTACAAATATAAAATTTATAAATTATTAACTAAATTTGTAAGTTAAAAAAAATATTAAAACAACCACAATGTTCTTTTTAAGTTTTTTAATTAATTCATACAAAATTATTTTTCAAATAATCACTCCATAACAATCACATCATTCATTTCAATAATTAAAATGCTAAAATATTTTAAATTTTAAATTATTATTTTTTATTTTATTTATATATATCAATACATTTTAAGTTTTTTTTACCAAAAATAATTATTATCTCCTCAAAATCATCCACCATCATTATTTTTTTCTCCCTAAAATTTTTTCAAAACCTCCATTCGAACAAGACCTTAAAACAATTGATATTATCCTTTTATATCAATCGTTTTTAAAACGGTTAATATTATCCCTTCAATATTAATTATTTTTAAAGTGGTTAACAGATTTTTAAAACGGTATATAGAGTGAACAATATTAACCGTTTTAAAATAAATTAACATAGATGAGTTAATATCAACCGTTATAAAAGCAAAATAATTAATATTGATTCCAGATTTTTAAAAGGTTGGTATTACCCTTGCTATCAATATCTGAACAAATTGTTACTAGCTAATTTATTAATGGTTTTTTACTAGGCATTTAATTCCTTTATTAGATAATTTAAAAGATTTTTTTTGAATTTTTATTACATGGAGTTCAATTCGATTTGATTATACAATTTAATATGATCTGCAATCTAAACAAATCATCCATTGGATTATACAAAATTGAATAGGTTAAATTAATTAAGTCTTGATGAAACAATTTTAAATTAATAAATGAAAAATATTTTAAAATGACTACATTTAATTTATTTGGTTTGATTCGGTTTGATCAATTTGGTTAGTTTATTCTTTTTTCTAGTTCGGTTTCAATATTCCATTTATTTTAGTTTAATTGTTTCATTTTCCCATTACTAATATATATATTTAAAAATATTGTAAAAACTTGAATATTTTAATAAATGCAAAACTAAAATCAGGATAGAACGAGATATTACAATAGAAAAATAGCAAAAAGTTACAGATTGAGGGATTACAAAAATATATGTCAAAATGTTAAATTGGTCGTTATTTTTTTTTATCTAATGTATAAACTAAATATTTAACTATTCTCTTGTTTTTCTTAATATTATGTTTTGTTTGTTGATAATATCACTCGTTATACTTGAGTTTATCTTATGAAACATAGATACTAATACACTTCTAGTGATTTTTCTCAGTTACTTGCCTCTGATAATACCATTCACCAAATTTCATGTACTGACACTGCTCAATAAAATGGTGTGGATGAAAGAAAACATTGTCATTTTGTTGAAACAACTTATTCTTTCGTGTTATAAGCCAAGGTTCCTAGTGTATTTTAGGGGGAATCAGTTCTTACAGCTGCTTATGTGATCAATAGATACCCAATATCTCAAAATTCAGGTTTGTCTCCTTTTGAAAAATTATATGGTCATTCATCTAATTATTCCTTGTTGCATATTTTCAGTTGTATTTTTTTTGTCTTTCAACCACATATTAAGCATAATAAGTTGTCTCACCGGTCTGTCTTATGTGTCTTTCTGGGTTATGGTCTTGGTCAAAAGGTATATATCGTTATTTTGATCTAGTTAGTCAAAATTGTATGTCTCGCGTCATGTTGTATTTCTAGAGCACACTTTTAATTCTTCTCTATTCCGACTAGTTCAAATCATATGACCCAAACATATCTAGTTCGTATTGATCCATTTGACATTGAGCCCGATAAAGATCTAACAGATACTTTGGTTCACAATATATTGATTCACGATACATCCACCTCTCATGTCCCTACTCATACGACCACCCAATCGCCGAATGAGATTGCAGATCTTCCTCTCTGTTACTCCACTCGAATTCGTAAGTCTACTAAACTTCCCGATTTTAAGTACTCCTCTTATTCTAATTCATTTGATTCCTTTGTCACTTATGTTCATTATTTATGAGCTTTCATCCTATAGAGAGTCAGTTTGTGATCCCCTTTGGCAGGCTGCTATGACCAAGGAATTTATTATTTTACATCAAACTCGTTCATGGGACTTAGTTTCACTACCTTCTAGAAAACATGTCATTGACTCTCGTTGAGTCTACAAGATTAAAACAAAATCAGATGGTTCCATTGAACGATACAAGGATCGACTTGTTTTTAAAGGCCATTCTCTAAAATATGGCATGGATTATGAGGAAACATTTGCTCATGTTGTGAAAATGACGACTATTCACACTTTGATTGCTGTTACTTCAGTTTGCCAATGGAAAATCTCTCAAATAGATGTGAAGAATGCTTTCTTAAATGATGACCTTCATGAAGAGGTTTATATGATGTCTCCCCAGACTGTTCCTCATCAGCTTGATGAAGTTTGCAAACTTCACAAAGCTCTTTATGGTCTCAAACAAGCACCACATGCTTGATTTGAAAAATTCTCTATGGTGATCACTTCGCTTGGCTTTCTTCCTAGTCACCATTATTCGACTTTATTTGTCAAGCGTACAACGACATGACACATTCTTCTATCTTTGTATGTTGATAATATGATTATTACAGGTGATGATCATGATGTATTGAATCATTGAAGTTTGAGTTGACACATTCATTCACTATGAAAGATTTGGACATGCTACGTTATTTTTTGGGAATTGAGGTAGCTTATTCTCTAAAAGGTTATCTCTTATCTCAATCAAAGTATATTGCTGATTTGTTTGAGCGTGCTCGACTAACCGAAAACTAAATTGTTGATACAACCTTGAGACCAATGCTAGATACACTCCATTCAATGGCACTCCTTTGGAGGATTATAGTCTTTATCATAACATTGTTGGCAACTTGATTTATCTTACTATAACTCGCCCAGACATTGCGCATACAGTTCGTGTGGTTAGTTAGTTTGTCACTACCCCTACTATAGTTCATTAGGCTGTTGTTCTTCGTATTCTCAGGTATCTTCGGGGCACTCAATTTTATAATCCCATGTTTCTTTCCACGTCTTAATTAGAATTGTGCGCATACTCTGATGCAGATTGGGCTGGTGATCCTACGGACCGTAAGTCGACCACTAAATATTGTATTTTCCTCGGTGATTTGCTTATTTCGTTGAAGAGCAAGAAATAAGATATGATATCTCGGTCTTCTATAGAAGCTAAGTATTGTGCCATGACCTCGACTACATGTGAAATTGTTTGGTTACACCGATTACTTACTAATATTAGTATTTCTCTTTCTCACCCTACTCCACTATATTGAGATAATCAAAGTGCTATTCAGATTGCATGAAGTTTTGTCTTTCATGAGCGAACCAAACATATCAAGATTAATTGTCATGTCACTCGTCATCATCTACAGGCTCACACCATCACTTTCTCATTTGTTCATTCCTCCTTATAGATTGCTGATATATTTACAAAAGTGCACTCGACTTCGCGTTTTCGTTTTTTGACTGACAAACTCTCAATATTTATTGTTATTGCATTGTGAGTTTGAGAGGGGATGTTAAATATATTACTAATATTATATTTATTAGCACTTAACAGTGCCGACCCAATATGTTTGAAGGCCTTGTGCGAGATATCAAATTCGGCCCTAAGTACTCCAAAAAAAGAAAAACACCAAAACTACAAACATAATATCATAAATAAATATCTACGCATATCAACAATTAAGATCACAACAACAAAAAGATAAAAAAAATCAAGGCAAATTTTATGGTAAAGCTTATTGAATTTACTTCAATAACAAATGCTTTTGTTACATTGTCTTCAAAAGGAATGACCAAAAGTCTGAAATCTATTACAAAGACACGACATGCAATACAATTCTACTAGAATTTTACCAATTTGAATCAGCCAATGCAATATTATTTTCTGAAAATTGATCTTCTTGCACTCTTAGATGCGAAATCATCAATTAACCTATCATAGTCAAGCTTTTCCAAGAACTCATGTTCAATAGAAATCAAAGCCAAAACATTTAGTCTTTCTTGTGACATTGTCGAACGCAAGTAAAATTTCAATATTTTTAGCTTTGAAAAGTTTCTTTCAGCTGATGCTACTATCACTGGAACTGTTAACATAATTCTATATGCAAGACAACTAGTAGGATAACAATTAGCTCTTTTTAAGAAATTTAGTATTGCACTAGTTGAATCAAGCTCATTTGGTAAATGTTTTTGTAATAGTCTCAATTCATTTAATAAATCCTCACCGTTAATGTTAGAAGTGTGGCCATTCTCTAGCTTCTTCTCAAGGTTGTTGCAACTTCTTTTTAGGTTTACAGAATCCACGGACTTTAGCTTATCTTCCGTAAATAAGAACCCAAATGTCTCCTCATATTGCTCATATTGCTCAAACCTTTTCTCCAATGAACCGATTGCTTCATCAATTATGTATAAAAAAGTAATGAATTCTGAAGGATTCTTGACTTGATTATTCGATAGATGGTTCAGATGACTGATTTTCAGAGTCAATCTCATCAAAATGTTTTTTTTAAGAACTTTTCTTTTCTTTTTCTTCTCTAGAAACACTAGATCAATATACAATTCAACATCAATTTCTTTGGCACAATTCAACGCATTCTCAAACCCTACTTCTCTGTACTCTCTAAAGAATGCAATAAGTGCCTTCTCACTACCCATTGCTACATCAATCTGCATATTTTTAGACTGCAATTGTTACTGACAATATAAAAATAAAATGATTAAAAATGATGAAAGAAAAAGTAAATATCAAAGATTTGAGATTTTCTACTTTCGATTTAATATGGTGATATTTGTTTAGAATTTTTATGATGTTCATTTTTGTAGTTTAGTTATGAATACACTAATTTAGGTGAAAATAATAAGTATTAATTTCGTGGATCAAACCCGTGAATGCTTATCACTATATACTATAACGATGTGTATTTCTTTTGGTGAGAATAACAATCAAATTATTAACTAAAATGTTAATGCCGTTGTCGGGGATCAAACCCGGGTCACTTGAGTGACAGGCGGGAATACTTACCACTATACTACGACTTGTTAATATATTTTTATATATGTATATAATTTGTTTGGTGGCCCTACATTTTTTGGCTGCAAATGCACATCTTGCACAGCCAATGGGTCGGCCCTGACACTTAAAGGTATTTTAATTTATTAGTATTTAAGGGTATTTTAGTCTATTATAATCATTAACTATATAAACTTTTTAATTATATTTAGTTTATTTTATGTTTACTAATAAGAAACCCTAACTTCTATCTTTATCTTATCAATATTTTCTTTTTGGTTCATTTAGAAGTAGAATAGTTCACCGATCACGTCCCGAACTAAACAAATGAGGCGTGAAGTCGCCGCATGCCATTATACATACATATAACATGCTAGGCTAGTCAAATTATCTTTATAAACATTTTCATAAAAACATATTATTCGTAATCCAAATCCTTCAATATTTAGATACTACTGTTGTCACTTCATCTCTAATTCAAAATATATGATGACATATCATATTCTTCCAAAAATATTATTTTCCTGTTTACACTCTTTATACATTTATAAGAGTTAACATTTATTTTTCTTTACCAGGTAATATATATATATATATATATATATATATATATATATATATCATCTTATGTCCAATGGTCTTCTTGGCTAGTCATTCTTCTTATCTAAAAAGAATTTATTTAAATGGATGATCTAATTACCCTAGTAAGAAAATTACATCTTTATACGGCTGGATTAAAAATCACAAAAAACCAAATTTTAAACAAATATAGATATTCTTTATCACAAAACTATAAATACTTTATTATAGCTCTATGATCAAGATAATGAATGATCAAGATAATGACGATAACATCATAATAACTTAATAATAAATCATCTACCAAGACTAAGGTCTTGCATTGACGCAATTAGCCATAAATCAATACTATGGTCTTGCGTTGACACATTAACCAGTATAAACGACACTCGATGCACAAATAGTTCATTATTAGATAAACAAATACATAATCAATTCTATAGTATTAAAAATAGCACCATCGTCATATTGATTTAAAACCTCTTTTTCAAGTCTAAATATACCACATTTCATTTCAATATCGAAATAAGAAACTATATCAAACTATCTCAAAATCATATATCATAAACCATCATCTTATAAAATTATAATAAAATTATCATCAACATGTACATATATCCTTAATCCATATTTTTAACCCATTTTAAATAAATCTTATTTTACCTTGAAATAGCACTACATAGTATAAAACTCAACATTTTATTATTAAATTATGCGCAAAATAATGATATATATATGTTTTTGTAACTGATGCGAAAGAGAAAGTTGGTGGGATTGCGATATGGCTGGGTGAATAGTGAAGAATTTGGTTGTAAGGAAGGTTGAGAAGGATTAGGCTCCACAATGTTTGGAGGTTTGGAATGGCATCGACAAATTCTATTACCTTACATGTATTACATTATCAGTTTTGTGTTTTGTAACTGATGCGAATGAGAAAGGTTATTGGGATTCGATATGGCTGGGGTGGATAGTGGAAGAATTTGGTTGCAAGGATGGTTGGGAAGGATTAGGCTCCACAACACTTGGAGGTTTGGAATGGCATGTACTTGTTTATGACCAAAAACCTTGAAATCTTAAGTTAATTCCTTGTCCAAAACTATTTCAATTAAGGAAAAACAAAAGAACAAAAAAGTATGGGGTGAGAGAGGCTCGAACTCTCGACCTCAGGATTACTCTCAGCTATGAGACCTACGCGCTAGCCAACTGCGCCACCACCCCATGTTGTTTAAATTATTTTATTAAATATCTTGACCATGTATCATTTATCAATTGGATGAAAAAAAATGAATTTTTCATTTTCAAGCTTAATATTTTTTTTAGAGTTTTTCATCAATGGAGACAGCCACAATTAAAAAAATATTCCTCACTTAATTGCAAAGAATAATTTGAATCTCTTTTTTAATTATAGATTCACATGATTGAGAGATGACCTCACTTAATAGCTCAAGTACTAACATAAGATGATGGTAAAACTGTTTGTAAGAAGATGTGTTAAGACTTGAGCCTATGCCTTTTGATTTTGTACCATTATAAATGTTTGATTTATTTATATATACGATTTTCTTCATTGAATTGATGAAAATAATCTTGATGATTCTTTTCAAAAAATTATATTGAGACGTTTTGTTCTAAGCACTCTTTAGTAATTATTTTCCATTATAACCTGATACATATTGAATGAAAGTAATAAACTCTCAATTTGTTGCATTTCCAAAATATGTTATCAAAAATCTATAACATATGCATCAATGTGAATCTACAAATTCAAAGAGAATTATGAATAGCTAAAAGAGAAATCCAAATATGATTTTGATTCCATAAGATTTAGTCAAATTGCTTTGTCCAATCGAAAGGCTACACACTTTTGACAAAGTTTTTTGACAGATAAAAAAAATCTCAGAAAAAATTGTGCCTATTTTTTTTCTTCTATTTTAGTCTCATGTTTATAATTTATCAATTTTCAATTAACTAATCAAAACATAATATAAACATACATGAATTTTAGCGTGTAATATCCACTAAAAATAGTAAAAAAATTACGGACTCTTAAAACGCTTAAATCATCCACTATATCACTTATAACAAGTTACACAATATTCTTACAAATTAATATTTACAATCTAACATTCCAAAATCTTCAAAAACAACATCATCATTAAAATTATCATTAAAGTTGACGCATACGTAACCCGCTGCTTCATGTTTTTCTTTCATAGAAGGATCCTCTAGTTGTTTATTACAAAAGTTAGTGTCATTCTCCATCTTATCATTCGGTCTCAATATGCAGTCTAATTCCATTTATTCCATGTTCAAAAATCAAGAGCAATAAGACAATATGATCAAACTCATTAAGTACAAACTCAATAACTTCAAAATCAAGTGTCTTTATGACAATCTAATTTAATTGAATTACTCTTTAAGAACAATTTATGGTACCCATTACATATTTTGATATGGAGCTTCACCATAGTAGATGTTAAATGGTTTTTCAATAGAGACATTGAAAAACAATTTGGTGCAATGAGAATACTTTATGTCGAGAGACCAAATTAATATGGTTTGCAAATTAAAGAAACTCATCTATAGACTTAAAGAAGAGTCTCGTTAGTGATACCACAAATTTCACAAAATAACAATTCTCTCTTTTGGTTTTGAGGTGAATTTAATTGATTATTTGTGTATCACAAGTTCAGTGGGAGTAAACATCTATTTATGGTTTTATATATGGGTGACATTTTGTTTGTCACAAATTTTGTTTGACATTAAGTAGACAATAATTATGAGATTTTTAAAAAGAACTAAGAATTAAATGCTCACATATAGAAGGTCGGAAAGTCTTGAGATCATTGAGTATTCTGACTCCGATCTTACAGGATGCCAAAACAGTATGAAATTCACTTCGGGTTATATTTTTCGCTAGCTGGTTTTGTCGTTTCTTAAAGAAGTGTCAAACAAACACTTATGACATCATCCATTATTGCAGCGGAATTTATGACATGTTACTAGGCATCAAATTAAGTGATATTGACATCAAGTTTATTGTTATGAAAGAAATGATACAAAGTGAATAGATTTCTATAAAATATTATTGTACAAACTCTATGGTTATGAACCTCTTGGCAATAGGTTTATCACCTAATGCCTTTCATGAGAATATTGCTCGTATGAGTGTCGTAGAGATCATCTCTAACTTCAATGGGAGTTTGTAACTTTGACGTCTTTTAGTTTAATTATTTTATAGATATTTATAAAGTTTTTATTCTATAAGAAATTAAGTATTATTCAGTTCATTACACTTTGTATAATTATGTTTAAAGTATGATCTCATTAAAGTCAAGTAGGATCAGTTGAAAATTGACATGAAAAGATCACCTTGCATGAAATTTTCATTCCTCACATTCATGATATGATTTGTCAATTAATTATATTGATTTATTTGATCATTGTTGGGTCTAGTTGTGCTTAAATACAACGACGGGCTCTTTGGTCCTATACTGATATAATTAATTGATAAAATTGTTTATACAACATATGATTAAGATGACATAAAACTTTAGGCGCGTTATGGTTGATACATTTATTTTTATACATACGTGACCCAGTGGGGGATTGTTGGAATTTTTAGGTCACATGTATAATAAATATTTGTGCATATGTCATAATTAATATAAACCAAAATAATGTGATCTAATGTGAAATTAAGTTTATGGCTCATGGGTGTATTTGTCATGAAAATAAAGTGAGGATACCTAAGTGACATTTCTAATTTTATGAAGGGGCTCAATTAGAAATTGTCAAACTATAATAACTAACTTATTGTTGGTTATATGTAACGGTAATGGTCCCCATTTGAAGTACGGTCAATTCTCCTTTGCGTCCCCATCAACAGAGAGAGAAACCTATTGACGTACTCATCAAATGGAATAACCATTCCATATAAGGAAAGTTCAAAAAAAGAGATTAAAGAATCATTCTATTCATGCAAAGTAAGAAAGAAAGATTCATGATTCATCAAATTAAGGTACGCTTCCGCATTCAGATTTTAAGTTCTCACACATTAAATTAGGATTTAATTAAGATAAATTCTAACAAAAACATTCAAGGAAGAATCAAAACTATTAAAATCTCGAGTTAACTCTTAAAATCTTACGATTTTACGATTTTACATTAGGTTAACGAGTCTGATTTTAAGTAAACTCTTAAATAGGTAAACTCTTACGATTTTAAATTTACGATAATAAGAGTTTACGAGTTTATAAATAATTTCGATTTTACGATTTTATACGATTTTACTATTTAAAAAACAAATTTGTATTTAAAAATTAAAAATTAAAGTTATTATTTATTTAAATTAATTAATTAATAGAATTAATTTTGTAACTATAATTTTTTATAGTGTTATTTACTTATTATTATTTTTTAATTAATTTTATATTAAAATATAATTTTTTTTTAAATTGACTAAATATAAAACACTTAATTATATATATAAATAATAATATATAACTATTATTTTTTTCAAATTAAACTCTTACTATTTAATGTAAATTCTAGATTTTACGAGTTTACAACTAGCTAACGATTCTACGTAAACTCTCGATTTTGACAGTCTTGGGAAAAACCAACTCCTTACTAAACAGGAGTGATTGAGTTTTGAGAGGGAGGTAGGTCGAGTGGACCTAATCCCCAACCCTAACCCAAACCCAAAATATTAATTTGGGTAAGTTAATTTGAGTTAGGTTGAGTATAGGTTGGATTTAATTTGGATTGGGTTAGGGTTACCCAAATTATATAAATTTAATGTAATTATCTCTTATTAATTCAATATAAACTAACCATCTTCCAACTTTAATATATTCTATTGATTTTTACTACGTTGATCTCCATTACAATCGAACATGTTTAACATGTTCAAAACATTTTTCACACGTTTAACACGCTTTTCACATTTTTGGCACGTTTAACACATTTTTGATATGTTTAACACATTTAACACGTTTTCACACTTATAACACGTTTTGACAAGTTTAACAAAATTTTGGCACATTTAACACATTTTTAACATATTTAACACGTTTTTGTCACGTTTAATACATTTTTGACATTTTAACACGTTTAACACGTTTTTGCACATTTGACATGTTTAACACGTTTTTGACATTTTTAACACGTTTTGATAAGTTTTTGGCACGTTTAACATTTTTTGTATATCTAACACGTTTTGGCACGTTTGACACATTTTGGTACGTTTAACATGTTTTTACGTTTTTTTGCATGTTTAACACGTTTTTGACATGTTTAACACGTTTTTGATATATTTAACAAAGTTTTCACGTTTTAGACACGTTTAACACGTTTTTTTTACGTTTTAGCACGTTTAACACATTATTGATAAGTTTAACATGTTTTGACACATTTTTTTACGTTTTTGACACGTTTAACACGTTTTTAACATATTTTGACACATTTAACACGTTTTTTTTACGTTTTTAGAACATTAACATGTTTTGGCATGTTTAACACGTTTTTGGCATGTTTAAACGTACGTGTCAAAACATGTTAAAATTTGTTAAACGTTCCAAAAATGTGTTAAACATGCCAACATGTGTTGAACGTGTCAAAACGTGTCAAAACATGTTAAACATGTTAAACATGTTAAACATATCAAAAATGTGTTAAATGTATCAATAATGTGTTAAACGTGTCAAAAACATAAAAACGTGTCAAATGTGTCAAAAACATGAAAAACATGTTAATCATATTAAAAACGTGTTAAACATGCCAAAAACGTGAAAAACGTGTTAAACGTGTGAAAAATGTATTAAACATTTTAAAAATGTGTTAAACGTGTGAAAAACATATTAAATGTGTCAAAAATGTGAAAAACGTGTTAAATATGTCAAAACGTGAAAATGTTAAAACGTGAAAAACGTGAAAATATGTCAAAAACGTGTTAAATATGTCAAAACGTGTTAAACGAGTTAAATATGTTTAAAACGTGTTAATTATATCAAAAACGTGTCAAAACATGTTAAACGTGTCAAAAATATGAAAAACGTGTAAAAACAATGTTAAAATGTTAAAAACGTGATAAATATATCAAAATTGTGTTAAACGAAAAAAATGTGTTAAATGAGTCAAAATACATGTTAAATGAAAAAATAAAAAATTAATTTGGGTTACCCAATTCAAACTCAAATTGAACCTGAATTAGGTAATACAAGTTGGAGTTGGAACATTGATGCAACTTCTTCTTCATCATGTTCATTCTCCATTGACATTTCTTAAAGTGATTTCCCTTAATCCTCGGGCACCAAAAATGCAAATAAGAACCCTAACATATTAATCCCTCCCAATATAAGCAAAACATTTCGTACCCTAATCCCAGACGGGTATCCTTTATACGTCTTCATCAAGTCAGGGCTTTGAAGATGGAAACATGGATCATGACTTCAAGTGTTAGATGCAGGAAAGATTGATCGCCAAAATTCAAGAGAAGTTGAAGCTGATGAGATAACTGATAAAGAAGAAGAAGAAATTAAGGGCATGCAGGTTATTTATAAAAAAAATAAATAAAAAGAGATAATTATGCAAGGCTTTTTTATTATTATTTTTTTTATGCCAGGCATAATTATTAAAAATAAAAAATAAAGAGAGATAACTATTAAATTAGTTATTTGCTTTTAATATATATATATATATATATATATATATATATATATATATATATATATATATATATATATATTAAAAGAAGGGATGTAAAATATATATATCCAATTAAGAAGATGTTATAAAAACCATGTCATATATAATGCTTGAGGTATTTTAATTATATTGATTTATTAAATTAATTAGTATAATTACTATAATAATATAGATTTATATTTTAATATAAAAAAGCATTATATATATATATATATATATATATATATATATATATATATACTTTTTTTTTTAATTGAAAATTTAAATTATGCAATTGATAAGGGAGGTAAAATAACTTATAGATTATTTGAGATTAATATCACATAACCTTTAGTTTTAGTTTGGCATTAAATAAAAATATATAAATTTTATTTAATTATAATTATAATAATTATATAATTTATAATAAATTAAAATAAAAACATAATTGTATTATTGTTTTACAAAATTAAATTATACTAGATATAGTCTAGATTGAGCATCATAAATAAATATTTTAAAATTGTAATGGTTAATATTTAAAATATATATACAAAAATGTTATATTAATATGTATAACACCATATCTATATAATATTAATTATTAAATATTATTATAAATTAAAAATAGTTTTTTTAAATAAGCTGAGATTAAATGATTAATGAGGTGATCTCATTTGAAAATATTTTGATTAATTTATAATAAATTATGTCTTAACTATTCTAATTGCTTCTTCTTTTTTTTTTTTTTTTTTTTTTTTTAATTCTTACTATTAATGTAACTTTTGTTTTATCGTTAATAAAAATCTATATTATCGTGGCCATTAATCTGTATATATATAATGACTATATATATATATAATAATGTTTAATTTTTAAAGTGTCTGGATTGTCGGGTCGAGAACTGTGGTTAATTTAGATATATATATATGTGTGAGAGTAATGGATACTTGGGTCGGATTGTGGGTTGACCCGCCCATAAATTTAAAACGGATAAAAATATAAATAAAAATGTTATAGGTATGGTTTGAACTTGCAACCTAACAAAAACAAGTATAACCTTTTTAACCAACTAAGCAAACAACACCTTATATTTTAAATTCAACACCAAATTTGATGAACGCGGTAGTTCATCAATAATTTTTGACTCAACGCTATAGATTTCACTATTATTAGTGATCAATAATAGAAGAATTCTGTCATATTTATAGAGATATTAGACATAATTTATATGAATATAGTAAGTCTCGTCTGGACTATTTTAATGGTAGTATTTATATTTTTCTTTTCATTCGTAGTATGGGAGAAAAAGTGGATTTTAAAGGTCAAACTAATTGAGTTGAGGAATCAAATTGTATCAATTGTTTTAAAGATCGTTCAGCAATGTGAGAGTAAATGGATACTTGAGTCAGATTGTTGGTTGACCAGCCCATAAACTTAAAACGGTTAAAAATAAAATTAAAAATATTATCACATTTTTACCGTAATATTTTTTTCACGATTTTTTATATTATTATTCGTCCACGAAATAAATGATAATTATCATAATAGAGCCAGCCAAGTAGAATCAAATCATATAAAAGAAATCCCTGATCATCAAATAAAAAGTGTCTAACCTTCTTTTGATTAAGAATCTTCATCATATCCAAATTTTATTTTGAAAAAAGTGGAAAAAAAAATCATTCAACAACATAAACCCTAGAACATTTCAAAAGTTTTTGCCGCAATTCTTGTTAGTTTGCCCCAAATTTAAATCATGCTTCAATGCGGACACTTCCTCTTAGTGCTTCAACGTGTTTCAACGAGGTCACTTCGTTTTAGTACTTCAACGTCCTTCAAGGAAGTCACTTTCTTCTAGTGCTTCAACGCTGTCACTTTCTTCTAGTGTTTCGACGCAGTCACTTTCTTCTAGTGCTTCAACGGGGTCATTTCCTTTTAGTATTTCAAACGTACACACAAGATTCTCGTCCACACTCATCATAGCCCCAGCATTGGCAAACTTTCCACAGTAATTTCGTGCTGAAAAGATAGTCACAAGCTGCTTATTCGCAAAGAAATTGTATCCATTCTTCATCATCTGAAAGAAAAACAGAGAACAAGAAATTAGTCTCAACACAATCACACAAAAAATGTTCTAGAAACAGGAACAGAAAAGGTGAAACCTCGTGGGCACGACAAATTAAGTCAAGATTGTGCTTTCGAAGAAACCTTGTCACAATTTCGGAGCCAAAGGCAATAGAAACTCCCCTGTTACCTATACCCCATCCTTTAAAGTTTTGGCTAGGATCAGCCCAAAGGAGATCATGTACTAAACCAATCTCAGGGATGTCAGATATTGGACGCTCTAAGTTTCTAATTTGGTCAAGATTATCGAGGAAAGGAGAGAGGCCACCATGCATGCAGAGTATCTTGTTATCAATTAGAGCAGCAATAGGAAGGTAGTTAAAACATTGGTTAAAGACCCTCCAAACCATTTCGTTTAATCTATATTTGCATTCAACATGAAATCCATACGAATGGTTCATATAAGCAGATTCATGGTTTCCCCTCAAGATATAAAAGTTGTTTGGATATTTAATTTTGTACGCGAAAAGAAGACATATGACTTCTAGGCTTTGCGCCCCTCTATCGACATAATCTCCCAATAATAGGTAATTTGATTTTGGAGGTAGCCCACCATGATCAAATAACCTTAGAAGATCATTATATTGACCATGAATATCTCCTGCATGAAAACAAACACAAAGAATAATCATCATAAATCCGAATATGGGTGTGCTCTAAAACTTCCACCAAATGTAGAATTCAATTCAAAATCCGCTATCAAAGAATGACCCGAATGGAATTACGAGAAAAGATGAATGAGCAAGAAACCAAGAACCCTTCAATTTTTCAAGAATAGCAAGAACAGATGAAAGGAAATGATGCATCTTCGATATTAAACTTAACCCATATGAATTTAATCAAACACTTGGCAGGCAAACTTGAGAAAGTGAGATTATAGAAAGAAACATACCACAGATTCTGATGGGTGCATTTAGTTCTAACAGATTGGGCTGCTGCAAGAAGATTTCTCTTACTCTCATACAAAGCACCCTGATCTCGCCATATGAAATCTTAAATTTCTTGGTCACTGGTTTGTCCCTCAATTTGAGCAATCGGCTGATGATATCATCTACCGATATACAATCCATACCGACGGCGACCATTTTTCAGGATTGAAGAAAGGGAAATGAATAAAGTGAAGGGGGTCCGTGATGATTTAAACATATGTAGATAAGCCCGCGCAAAAACAGAGACTGTGTTTTACAAAAAAAGGTATTTAATAAAAACTGAAAATAACCATATAAATCATAGAAAAATTACATCAAAATAAAAAATGGCTACAAACCATACAAATAAAAATATAACATGCCCAGCCACAAAAGATTATCAAGCACTTAGATTTTTGGTAGGAGGTATAAACATTATGAATAACTGAATTTCATTTGGTTTATAAAACGAATAACTAAAAAGCGTCGTGATAATTCATAATTTAATTTTTACGAAAGAGGCATATGTCAAAGTTTCATGTGGGACATTGTCATTCCCATTTCGATAGAGTTGTTTCGACTTTGTGTTGTTGGGAGAAATTATGAGAGTTTAAAATTTTCAATAAGATGTATTTTTCGGATGAGGTGCAATCAATAGTAAATTATAATTGATGATAGATATATGTGCAAAAGATGTATCTTGGTTTTGGTTAGTGGATGTCGTTTGTGCTTAAGGAAGTGAAGACGGGTTTGTGCTTAAGGAAGTGAAGACGGCTCTCGTCTTCTTTTATATTGTAAGTGCGTCACTGATATTTAGAGTTTTCTGTGAAGTATTTGTTGGAATTAAGCTAATTCCATTAATGAATGGAAATAAGATTGTAAATAAATAAAATCAAATAAAATTCACACAAATTCAAACGTGAATTAACGGTGAATTTAATCCAAATTATAATTAAATATTAATTGTTTAATTAATATTTAATGCCTAATTAGAAAATTAAAGCATAATGTTAGGATAAACATTTAGCTTTAATTGGCCTATTGGCTAACATATGGACTCTTCAATTAGCTAGCATTAGCATTGAATGTCTAACATTGCATTTCTGCAAATCATCGTATAGGCTGATGTTAATTAGTTATGGATTAATTAACAAATGAATGAGCAATATTTATTGCTAATAAACGTTTGGATGGTTTTATTTACAGGTTTAATTCTCAGCAATATATACCCATTCATTATTCATTTTACATTTACTTCATCCTTCATCTTTCTCACTCTAGAATTCCAAAAGCCTTCTTCTTGTTTTGTGAGTGTTCTTCGAGTTCTTCACTCGATATTTTCCGTTGAAACCCGGTGATAGTTCAGGTACTTTATCAAGCTCGTTGTGTAGTGATTTCGGTGCTGAATCACTACTAGATTCGTTGTACCCTGGGAGACAGCCATCTGTGACAAACTCTAGCACATGGGGAGACGGTGGAACTGTTTTAAGGAAAATGTGTTTAACACATGCCTCGAATCAACCATCAAATACGGTGATATTGTTTTTCGTATATCTTATTTTATTTTTATTTATTTGTAACATCGTATTTATATATTTTTTTTCTGTTATTTTTCAAGACAAGATTTCTAACAATCTTAAAACAGGTTCTTTGTGCTAAGCTATTTAAGAGCTTGCACCATCGAATATATTTTTTTGTCTTTGATGTTTCAGAAATACGAGTCGCGGTGTTGCAGAAGAGATGATGTTCATTTTGAAAAAAAATGAAAAAGATTCATCTTAAGGATATCAACACGAATGTGGGGCAAATATTTTTATTGATTATAACACAAAAATAACTGTGTATATTATGATAAATGTAAAAATAATTTGTTGTTAGAGAAATATGTTCTCTATAAAAGATAAAGTTGCGCAACTTTATAAAAAGAAATAAAATAACAAGAAAATGTCTTGTTTATATTTGCTGAGTTGGTGTTCAAATCGATATTTTAGATTTGAGGATTTTGAAATCAAGAAACGTGTCATATTTTGACATTATTTTCATAAAATTTTGAAGAACTAATGTCTTCAAAAGAATTTTATGAAATAAATGAAAAAGAAAGTTTATAAAGTCTTGATATGACTTATAACAAATTTTATAATAATGATATGAAAATTTGATCATACTTTTATTAAAAAGTGGATGTGACAATTATATATATCATGAAGACAATGAAAATTATTTCATTACGTGTCTTTTATACGATATTTTTATCGTTGAAAATTACAATAAAAATAATTAAATCCATAAAGCATATGAATTGCACTAAACGAAATATCATGTTATTATCAAATGATATATTGATATTATTAAATGAAAGACTTTACGTCTTTAAGTGAATATGTTTACACTTAGAAGTGCAATCTACGTATGGAAATCTTCTAAGAAATTTATGATGGATAGATTAAACGGTATAATCTATATTTTTGACTTATGTTGAAAAATAAAATATTTTTATGTAAAATATATAATCGTTTACACGAAAGCAGAATAGTTCAAAGACATTTTGTCTACTAGTTAGCCAAGTAAACAATATTTTCATAAAAAAAATTAAATGATAAGCATGTACGAATGACTATGCTTCTTATTAGAAGATGTTCCAAGGTTAATTAAGAATGTACCAACATAAATTTCTAATTATTGTGATAGTAATTAGAAATTGGACAAGCTTAGAGTCAATGACAAGTCTAGACACACACGTCTTAGACGTAATGTCATTAGACTATACTCTCTAATGGAGTTATCAAATTTGACTATGTAAGTCAAAGATAACATTGTGGATCCACTAATCAGATTATTGAATAGAGAGATAGTTTGGAGTCTTTTGAGACATTAGCCTACTATAAGTTGGTATGAAGGAAAACCCAACCTATGCAGACTGGAGATCCCAAGAACTAGGTTCAATGGGACAACCTAATTGTACTGACTTGGAAAGTTATTGTTGAAGATTAATCCTATAATGAAACAATATATATTTTGACGAGGATAAGCATATCGCTTTTAATGATTCTTTGTGAACAAAGAGATCACCTATGTGAGGGAGAAGTGGGGCCGCTTTGAAGGAATTGCACGGCTCAATTCTAGACCCTCTCACAGAACCAGGCGCGTGTTCCATGGCCAAAACGGACACAACCATGAGAGCTTGACATGTATCAGGGAGAATTCTATGTGAAAGTGTGTAATCGTTTACACAAAAGGCAGAATAGTTCAAGGACATCGAGTCTACTAATCAGCTAGTAAAGTTATATGCTTTCACAAGGGAAGGTTCAAAGGGTTACACCTACCTATCCTATGTAGAATTCAACTGTTGAACCTTTCACTAGGTTAATCTTTCAATTTCCATTAATGTGGGGGATTGTTGGAATTAAGCTAATTCCATTAATGAATAGAAATAAGATTGTAAATAAATAAAATCAAATAAAATTCACACAAATTCAAACGTGAATTAACGGTGAATTAAATCCAAATTATAATTAAATATTAATTGTTTAATTAATATTTATGCCTAATTAGAAAATTAAAGCATAATGTTAGGATAAACATTTAGCTTTAATTGGCCTATTGGTTAACATATGGACTCTTCAATTAGCTAGCATTAGCATTGAATGTCTAACATTGCATTTCTGCAAATCATCGTATAGACTGATGTTAATTAGTTATGGATTAATTAACAAATGAATGAGCAATATTTATTGCTAATAAACGTTTGGATGGTTTTATTTACAGGTTTAATTCTCAGCAATATATACCCATTCATTATTCATTTTACATTTACTTCATCCTTCATCTTTCTCACTCTAGAATTCCAAAAGCCTTCTTCTTGTTTTGTGAGTGTTCTTCGAGTTCTTCACTCGATATTTTCCGTTGAAACCCGGTGATAGTTCAGGTACTTTATCAAGCTCGTTGTGTAGTGATTTCGGTGCTGAATCACTACTAGATTCGTTGTACCCTGGGAGACAGCCATCTGTGACAAACTCTAGCACATGGGGAGACGGTGGAACTGTTTTAAGGAAAATGTGTTTAACACATGCCTCGAATCAACCATCAAATACGGTGATATTGTTTTTCGTATATCTTATTTTATTTTTATTTATTTGTAACATCGTATTTATATATATTTTTTTCTGTTATTTTTCAAGACAAGATTTCTAACAGTATTATCGGCATCCATTGGGTTATTCCAGAACCATTAGTGTGTTGAGAAATATGGATGGATGCGGTTAGATTTGAGAGTATGAAACCATTGGGCAATATTCTTATTATTTTATGATGGAAAATTTGGTTAAAAAGGAATCGTAAACTTTTAACAAACTCAAATGCTCTCTCAAATGCTCTCAAATGCTCGTTGTGGATCCTTTACAATGTTATCATCTTGACATTATATGATGTTTGATTTGGAAAACTGACATATTTCGGCTAGAGATTTCATTGCCCTCTTGGAGGATCTTCGCACATACTAATTTTATTTGTTGGTTTTTTCTATACATTTGATATATTTTTGTATTGGTGTGTTTACACACTATTTATTTCATTATTGTATTGTATTGACAATTTTCAAAATAATAAATAAATTATGAATGACTATAGTCCCCCAAAAAAACTTAGTGTTATGTTACTAAAACATGAAAGACTACTTTTATTATACATGGACTATTTAAAAAAAAAAAAGATAAATTATGTTCAACCCAAAAACTATATTGGTTAGATGGTGGATCGAGCCTAAAAAAGTAAAAAGTAAAAATAAGATAGTTTTAACATTCCATAGTAATATATTATCATAATAGAGCCAATCAACAAGTCCAATCAAAACAGATTTAAAAAAAAAACCTATTCCTCAAAGTAAGCATGTCTCTGGAATTAAAATCACCCTTTTTGATTAAAAATCTTGATCATATCACAATGAGAAACAAAAGAAACAAGAGTACAAGCAATAAACCTAAACCTTTTTTTTGTGTGTCTAATCTACTATATTTCCATAGTCTTTCTTACTCGAGTATCCCGGATTCAATTCATGCACCACTTTTGTCACTTTAGTAGGTGTTCTCGGATTCGCAGGCATCATTTTGCCACTAAACATAGACCGTTTACCCTTTGGAGGTTTAAGTATTTCTAATGTGCACAAAAGATTCTCGTCAACATGCATCATAGCCCCAGAATTGTCCTTTCCACAATAATTTGTTGCCGAAAAGATGGTCACGAGCTGTTTGTTCGCAAAGAACTCGTATCCATTATCCACCAACTGAAAAGAAAAGAAAAGAAAAACTATAAATTACTTTCGACATTCACACATTAATGTTGCAAACTATACGCGAAACCTGATGGGCGCGACAAATCAGGTCAAGTTGGTGCTTTTTAAGAAACCGAGTGACTACATCTGAGCCAAAGGTAAAGGACAGTCCCCTGATCTTATTTTTATTCCATCCTTTAACCGTTTTGCTACGATCAGACCAGAGGAGATCACATAGTAAACCTCTACCATTGTAGCTAGATGGACGCTCTAAGTTTCTAATTTGGTCAAGATTATCGAGGTAAGGAGATAAACCACCATGCACGCAGAGTATTTTGTTGTCAATTAGAGCAGCAACAGGAAGATAGTCAAAACAAATATTAAAGGCATCCCAATATGAATCATTTAATCTATGTTTGCATTCATCATAAAATCCATATGTGTAGTTCACATTAGAACATTCATGGTTTCCCCTCAAAATGTAAAAGTTATTTGGGTATTTAATTTTGTACGCGAAAAGAAGACATATGACTTCTAGACTCTGTGTTCCTCGATCAACATAATCTCCCAAGAATAGGTAATTTGATTTTGGAGGAAACCTACCATGTTCAAATAACCTTAGAAGATCATAATATTGACCATGAATATCCCCTGCCATTGAAATCACAACCAAACAATCACGGTCCAAGAATCAAGAATTAAGCATAAACAAAAAACAGGGCATGACATACCACAGATCCTGATCGGTGCATCGAGCTCTAAAAGATTTGGCTGGTCCAAGAACATTTGTCTTCCTCGAAAACAAAGAAACTTCATCTCAGCATGTGACATATTGAATCTCCTCACTGGTTTGCCCCTCAATTTGAGCAATCGGCTGATGATAACATCTATCGAGATATCATCCTCCATACTGATACCGGGGATGCAGGATTAACTCGGAAGATCTTTCAAGTTTGATGAAGAAGAAAGGTAAAATATTATGTCTTCTAGAGAAAGTTGAAATCAAGATTTCATTTCAGAGTATAAACGGTTTTATTACATTTGTTATTATTAAAAACACACAAAAGTATATTAAAAAACTAAATTTAAAATATAATCATTTAGGTACCCACTCCCACTATCAACCTAAACAGTTAATATTTTAGGGTTCCTATACAAAAAGATATTCTGTGATTAAAATAATTATAGTAATTATAATTTATAGAAAATTAAAAATATGTATACACTCAAATATGTAATTGTAATAACTAAGATATAATTTTTTTTCCATATCATAAATATGAATATAATAAGTTGAATTGCATGTCAACAAAAAAAAAATATAAAACTTTTATCTATTGAGGTTCTTTATAATTCAACGTCACAAATGCACGAATAAGAATATATAAAAAATATTATTTGTTTATAAATATTTTTGATAAAATTAATATTATTCAAATTTAATTAATTTAAAATTAGTTTTAATTTATAAAAATTAAGTTTAATTTTAAACTTAATATTAACATATTCAGTACTCACTTATCCCCTCAATTTTGACCCTCATCTTGTGACTCATACTGATTTAAATACATTTTTTATCTACTCGGCAAACCACCCACCAATATTAGTCGACTTCAATTGATAACATCTCTTATATCTCGTCAAACTCAACCACTAACCCTAAACCCTAAACTCTATAGAATTTTTAATTTTATTTTTAACCGTTTTAAGTTTATGGGCAGGTCAACCCAGAATCCGACCCAAATATCCATTAACCGTTTTAAATATGTGAATAAACCAATTGTCGATAATGCATTGTTTGATATGAAGAAAGTGTTTTAACATAGTTCTAAGAGTTATGACTAAAACTTATTCAGAACATATATTACAAAGTTTAACATTTTATCTTGAAAAGGGGTAACATTTCATTTTATACCATTCAACTGGGAAGATCAATACGAAATGGGTAAAGTTTGGAAGTAAACTTTTCAAAAAGTAAAACTTTAGATCTAAAGTGGGTTGAAAACATATATAAAGTCCCTATAACCCGAGGAAAAATAGGTTATGTTGTAATTAATGAGAGGTCTATTGGGGAGGTCTTACTAGTAAAGGTGTATATAGTCTCTCTTCAATAGGTTGAGGGAACAACATGCTATAAATGCTTATATCTCAAAATAAATGTAAAGATTTGCCTAGCTTTAATAGTAATTCCCTTTAATAGATGAAGATAATGCAAAAAGCTAAACCATCATGAAATAGAAAGACCAAAACTCTCCCTATAAAAAGAGAGTTCATGAACATCCACCAAACATCCAACTATTTGAGAACTAATTCAAATCAAAGATGAGTGCTAAGAAAATTCTTCTTTTTCTTTTCCTTACCACCATCTTCCTATCGAGTTACTCATATGCAAGAGATCTCCTTAGTAATGAGGATTGGTTAGCTTCTTCTGAGAACAATGATGTTAGCTCAATGGATGAATCACAATATGATATTGACTATGATGATGACGAATCGTCAATTCTGATTGATGATAAAAATAGTATAGACAATCGTCATGGAAAGGCTCCATCACCAAAGCCTACTCGTGGGAAGGCTCCATCACCGAAGGCTACTTCAGATATTATAGGATCGATAAAGCATGCTATTGATGCTCCATCACCAAAGCCTACTCATGGGAGGGCTCACTCACCAAAGCACGCTCTATCACCAAACCCTACTCATGGGAGGGCTCACTCACCAAAGAACGCTCCATCACCAAAGTATACTCATGACATTGAAGGGTCGATAAAGCATGCTATTTATGCTCCATCACCAAAGCCTACTCATGGGAGGGCTCACTCACCAAAGAACGCTCCATCACCAAAGTATACTCATGATATTGAAGGGTCGATAAAGCATGTTATTTATGCTCCATCACCAAACCCTACTCATGGTAGGGCTCACTCACCAAAGAACGCTCCATCACCAAAGTATACTCATGACATTGAAGGGTCGATAAAGCATGCTATTTATGCTCCATCACCAAAGCCTACTAATGGGAGGGCTCACTCACCAAAGCACGCTCCATCTCCAAAGTATACTCATAACATTGAAGGGTCGATAAAGCATGCTATTTATGCTCCATCACCAAAGTCTACTCATGGGAGTGCTCACTCACCAAAGCACGCTCCATCACCAAACCCTACTCATGGGAGGGCTCACTCACCAAAGCACGCTCCATCTCCAAAGTATACTCATGAAATTGAAGGGTCGATAAAGCATGCTATTGATGCTCCATCACCAAAGCCTACACATGGGAGCGCTCACTCACCAAAGCACGCTCCATCACCAAAGTATACTCATGACATTGAAGAGTCACTAGAACTTGATGAAAATCTAGACGAGTTAAAATCAAAGTCAATCTTTGATGTTAACTATGTGAACGGAGATGAAGACAACTATGGTGATTCAAGTTTCACCCAACGTTACAAGAATCGTGCAAACGCGCCAACAAAGCAACCAAGTGCTCCATCTCCCAAGAAATCCTTCATAGAGGGAGAGAGTTTCCTTTGAGGTTTAAAGCAAAAGAAAGAGTCTAAAAATAAAATACATGAAGGACAAGACTAAATATCTAATTCCCAGTGCTTATAAATTTTTATCCTTCACTATATATATAATGAAACATACTTGAAATAATAATGAACTTTTATATATTGTGCTTCCATTATTATTCATACATGATGACATTGTTACCATAATTTTCAGATTATTTAATTATTAAATGTTTGAAAATCTAAAAGACTCATTTAACTAGGGTATAACAACTCTTAATCTTTTATATAATGACATCCTCATTGAAAACATATGTGAATCCTAAAAAAAATAAATTACAAAATTATATTCATTGTAGTTGTACAAGATACAAACAAAAATGAAATTTTATTTTTCAAATCTCTTATTTTTGATGCAGATACATTTAAAATAAATGGTTACTTAATTGTACTTTTTTAATACATATATAAATATTTTATATTATTTTCAAGTTAAAACTTTTATTTTTATCTCAAAAATATAATTTATGTATATATTATTCAATTGATCATCAAAATAGTTTATGAAAATACAATAAACTAGGAAGATCTCCGTGCGATAGACACGGATAAAAATATATTGTTACAACGTCTCGCGTTCAACAAATTTGATGTTGAATTTAAAATATAAAGTGTTATTAGCCTAATTGGTTAGGAGTTATACTTGTTTTTGTTAGGTTGCGAGTTCGAAACATACCTATAGAATATTTAATTTTATTTTTAACTGTTTTAAGTTTATGGGCGGGTCAACCTAGAATCCGACCCAAATATCCATTTACTCTTATATATATATCCAAATTAATCACAGCTCTCGACCTTGCAATTCATACACATACAAAATTAAGCATCATTATATATATATATATATATATATATATATTTGGTAAAGTAATTAAGTTTCGGTTTTTGATAAAAGAACTGTGTTTCTTCTTGTCTTTACCATGTTTCATGGGTACAACGGAACCTACAATTGTATGCATAGAAAAATCACTACAACAACGAACTAGACAAACTACATTGTTTTGGAGGGGATTAAAGGAGAATTAGAATGACACCCCACGGCCATGGCCTCCCGCTTAAACTCAAAGTGTTTTCAAATTGAATTGAACCCATGATCTTTTGGTCTCTTAAGCCAACTCTTACATTTGGGCTACCTTGGTGGGGTAAAAAAAAAATACTTGAATCACAATAACCTAGTTTTAAGAGAACTAATCGAGTCAAGAACTCGAAGAACGTTCACAAAGAACACATTCACAAAGGTAAGGAAAAACTTTTAGAATTCTAAAGTGAGAAATGATAAGATGATGTGTGGAAAGAAATTAGAGTGAAGGGATATATAGTTGGAAATTGAACCGTAAAACTATTAATCAATTCTTTAATCCAACGACCACTAATTCATTTCTCCAATGGTTATGCTTGCTTGACTTTTCATTAATTGTCATTTCATTTTCATTAAGATAATGTTTTTAGGAAAATAACAATCTTAAAAAAAATATGTGAATAAAACCAATTGTCGATAATGCATTATTTGATATGAAGAAAGTGTTTTAACATAATTCTAAGAGTTATGACTAAAACTTATTTAGAACATATATTACAAAGATTAGCATTTTATCTTGAAAAGGGGTAACTTTTCATTTTATACCATTCAATTGGGAAGATCAATACGTAATGGGTAAAGTTTGGAAGTAAGCTTTTTAAAAAGTAAAACTTTAGATCTAAAGTGGGTTGAAAACATATATAAAGTCCCTATAGCCCGAGGAAGAAGATAAAATAGGTTATGTTGTAATTAATGAGAGGTCTATTGGAGAGGTTTTACTAGTAAAGGTGTATATAGTCTCTCTTCAATAGGTTGAGGGAACAACAAGCTATAAATGCTTATATCTCAAAATAAATGTAAAGATTTGCCTAGCTTTAATAGTAATTCCCTTAAACAGATGAAGATAATGCAAAAGCTAAACCATCATGAAATAGAAAGACCAAAACTCTCCCTATAAAAAGAGAGTTCATGAACGAAGTTTTCCATCAAACATCCAACTATTTGAGAACTAATTCAAATAAAAGATGAGTGCTAAGAAAATTCTTCTTTTTCTTTGCCTTACCACCATCTTCCTATCAAGTTACTCATATGCAAGAGATCTCCTTAGTAATGAGGATTGGATAGCTTCTTTTGAGAACAATGATGTTAGCTCAATGGATGAATCACCATATGATATTGACTATGATGATGATGAATTGTCAATTCTAATTGATGATAAAAATAGTATAGACAATCATCATGGAAAGGCTCCATCACCAAAGCCTACTCGTGGGAAGGCTCCATCACCAAAGGCTACTCCAGATATTATAGGGTCGATAAAGCATGCTATTGATGCTCCATCACCAAAGCCTACTCATGGGAGGGCTCACTCACCAAAGCACGCTCCATCTCCTATGTATACTCATAACATTAAAGGGTCGATAAAGCATGCTATTTATGCTCCATCACCAAAGTCTACTCATGGGAGTACTCACTCACCAAAGCACGCTCCATCACCAAACCCTACTCATGGGAGGGCTCACTCACTAAAGCACGCTCAATCTCTAATGTACACTCATGAAGTTGAAGGGTCGATAAAGCATGCTATTGATGCTCCATCATCAAAGCCTACACATGGGAGCGCTCACTCACCAAAGCACGCTCCATCACCAAAGTATACTCATGACATTGAAGAGTCACTAGAACTTGATGAAATGCTAGACGAGTTAAAATCAAAGTCAATCTTTTATGTTAACTATGTGAACCGAGATGAAGACAACTACGGTGATTCAAGTTTCACCCAACGTTACAAGAATCGTGGAAACGCGCCAACAAAGCAACCAAGTGCTCCATCTCCCAAGAAATCCTTCATAGAGGGAGAGAGTTTCCTTTGAGGTTTAAAGCAAAAGAAAGAGTCTAAAAATAAAATACATGAAGGACAAGACTAAATATCTAATTCCTAGTGCTTAAAATTTTTTATCCTTCACTATATATATAATGAAACATACTTGAAATAATAATCAACTTTTATATATTGTGCTTTCATTATTATTCATACATGATGACATTGTTACCAAAATTTTCAGATTATTTAATTATTAGATATTTGAAAATCTAAAAGACTCATTTAACTAGGTATAACAACTCTTAATCTTTTATATAATGACATCCTCATTGAAAACATATGTGAATCTTCAAAAAAATAAATTACAAAATTATATTTAATGCAGTTGTACAAGATACAAACAAAAATGAAATTTAATTTTTAAAATTTCTTATTTTGATGCAGATACATTTAAAATAAATGGTTACTTAATTGTACTATTTTAATACATATAAAAATATTTTTATATTATTTTCAAGTTAATTATTTTATTTTTATCTCAAAAATATAATTTATGTATATATTATTCAATTGATCATCAAAATAGTTTATTAAACTATAATAAACTAGGAAGATCTTCGTGCAATGGACACGGATAAAAATATATTCTTACAACGTCTCGCGTTCAAAAAATTTGGTGTTGAATTTAAAATATAAAGTGTTATTAGCCCAATTGGTTAAAGAGTTATATTTGTTTTTCTTAGGTTGTGAGTTCTAAACATACCTATAGAATTTTTCGTTTTATTTTTAAACGTTTTAATTTATGGGCGGGTTAACCCAGAATCCGACTCAAATATCCATTTACTCTTATATATATCCAAATTAATCACAACTCTCGACCTTGCAATCTAGACACTTACAAAATTAAGCATCATTATATATATGTAGATTTGGTAAAGTAATTAAGATTTCGATTTTTGACAAAAGAATTGTTATTTCTTCTTGTCTTTACCATGTTTCATGGGTACAACAGAACCTGCAATTGTTTGCATAGAAAAATCACTACAACAACAAACTAGACAAAAATACACTTTTTTGAAGGGGATTAAAGGAGAACTAGAATAACACCCTCGGCCATGGCCTCCCGCTTAAACTCAAAGTGTTTTCAAATGGAATTGAACCCATGGTCTTTTGGTCTCTTAAGCCAACTCTTACCACTAGGCTACCTTGACGGAGTAAGAAAAAAAATATTTGAATCACAATAACCGGGTTTTAAGAGAACTAATCGAGTCAAGAACTCGAAGAACGCTCACAAAGAACACATTCACAAAGGTAAGGAAAAATTTTAGAATTCTAAATTGAGAAATGATAAGATGATGTGTGGAAAGAAATTAGAGTGAAGGGATATATAGTTGGAAATTAAACCGTAAAACCATTCATCAGTTCTTTAATCCAACGACCACTAATTCATTCATACAATGGTTATGCTTGTTTGACTTATCATTAATTGTCATTTCATTTTCATTAAGATAATATTTTTAGTAAAATAACCATTTTAAAAAAAATATGTGAATAAACCAATTGTCGATAATGCATTGTTTGATATGAAGAAAGTGTTTTAACATAATTCTAAGAGTTATGACTAAAACTTATTTAGAACATATATTACAAAGTTTAACATTTTATCTTGAAAAGGGGTAACATTTCATTTTATGCCATTCAATTGGGAAGATCAATACAAAATGGGTAAAGTTTGGAAGTAAACTTTTCAAAAAGTAAAACATTAGATCTAAAGTGGGTTGAAAACATATATAAAGTCTTTATAACCCGGGGAAAAAGATAAAATAGGTTATGTTGTAATTAATGAGAGGTCTATTGGGGAGGTCTTGCTAGTAAAGGTGTATATAGTCTCTCTTCAATATGTTGAGGGAACAACATGCTATAAATGCTTATATCTCAAAATAAATTTAAAGATTTGCCTAGATTTAATAGTAATTCCCTTAAATAGATGAAGATAATGCAAAAGCTAAACCATTATGAAATAGAAAGACCAAAACTCTCCCTATAAAAAGAAGGTTCATGAACGAAGTTTTCCATCAAACATCCAACTATTTGAGAACTAATTCAAATCAAAGATGAGTGCTAAGAAAATTCTTCTTTTTCTTTACCTTACCACCATCTTCCTATCGAGTTACTCATATGCAAGAGATCTCCTTAGTAACGAGGATTGGTTAGATTCTTATGAGAACAATGATGTTAGCTCAATGGATGAATCACCATATGATATTGACTATGATGATGACAAATCGTCAATTCTAATTGATGATAAAAACAGTATAGATAATCGTCATGGAAAGGCTCCATCACCAAAGCCTACTCGTGGGAAGGCTCCATCACCAAAAGCTACTCCAGATATTATAGGGTCGATAAAGCATGCTATTGATGCTCCATCACCAAAGCCTACTCATGGGAGGGCTCACTCACCAAAGCACGCTCCATCTCCTAAGTATACTCATAACATTGATGGGTCGATAAAGCATGCTATTTATGCTCCATCACCAAAGTCTACTCATGGGAATGCTCACTCACCAAAGCACGCTCCATCACCAAACCCTACTCATGGGTGGGCTCACTCACCAAAGCACGCTCCATCTACAAAGTATACTCATGAAATTGAAGGGTCGATAAAGCATGCTATTGATGCTCCATCACCAAAGCCTACACATAGGAGCGCTCACTCACCAAAGCACGCTCCATCACCAAAGTATACTCATGACATTGAAGAGTCACTAGAACTTGATGAAATGCCAGACGAGTTAAAATCAAAGTCAATCTTTGATGTTAACTATGTGAACAGAGATGAAGACAACTATGGTGATTCAAGTTTCACCCAACGTTACAAGAATCGTGGAAACGCGCCAACAAAGCAACCAAGTGCTCCATCTCCCAAGAAATCCTTCATAGAGGGAGAGAGTTTCCTTTGAGGTTTAAAGCAAAAGAAAGAGTCTAAAAATAAAATACATGAAGGACAAGACTAAATATCTAATTCCTAGTGCTTAAAATTTTTTATCCTTCACTATATATATAATGAAACATACTTGAAATAAGAATGAACTTTTATATATTGTGCTTTCATTATTATTCATACATGATGACATTGTTACCAAAATTTTCAGATTATTTAATTATTAGATGTTTGAAAATCAAAAAGACTCATTTAACTAAGTATAACAACTCTTCAAAAAAATAATGACATCCTCATTGAAAACATATGTGAATCTTCAAAAAAATAAATTACAAAATTATATTCAATGTAGTTGTACAAGATACAAACAAAAATGAAATTTTATTTTTCAAATCTCTTATTTTTGATGCAGATACATTTAAAATAAATGGTTACTTAATTGTCCTATTTTAAAACATATATAAATATTTTTATATTATTTTTAAGTTAACTCATTTATTTTTATCTTAAAAATATAATTTATGTATATATTATTCAATTGATCATCAAAATAGTTTATTAAAATACAATAAACTAAGATCTCCGTGAAATGAACACGGATAAAAATATATTGTTACAACGTCTTGTGTTCAATAAATTTGATGTTAGAATTTAAAATATAAAGTGTTATTAGCCTAATTGGTTAAAGAGTTATACTTATTTTGTTAGGTTGGGAGTTCTAAACATACCTATTGAATTTTTCGTTTTATTTTTAAACGTTTTAAGTTTATGGGCGGGTTAACCCAGAATCCGACCCAAATATCAATTTACTCTTATATATATCCAAATTAATCACAACTCTCGACCTTGCAATCTAGACACTTATAAAATTAAGCATCATTATATATTTAGATTTGTTACAGTAATTAAGATTTCGATTTTTGACAAAAGATATGTATATCTTCTTGTCTTTACCATGTTTCATGGGTACAACGGGACCTGCAATAGTTTAGCATAGAAAAATCACTACAACAACGAACTAGACAAAAATACATTTTTTTTGGAGTAGATTAAAGGAGAACTAGAATGACACCACATGGCCATGGCTCTCGCTTAAACTCAAAGTGTTTTCAAATGGAATCGAACCCATGATCTTTTGGTCTCTTAAGCCAACTTTTACCACTGGGCTACTTTGGTGGGGTAAGAAAAAAATACTTGAATCAAAATAATCGGGTTTTAAGAGAACTAATCGAGTCAAAAACTCGAAGAACACTCACAAAGAACACATTCACAAAGGTAAGGAAAACTTTTAGAATTCTAAAGTGGAAAATGATAAGATTATGTGTGGAAATAAATTAGAGTGAAGGGATATATAGTTGAAAATTATACCATAAAACCATTCATCAATTCTTTAATCCAACGACCACTAATTCATTCATCCAATGGTTATGCTTGCTTGAATTTTCATTAATTGTCATTTCATTTTCATTAAAATAATGTTTTTAAGAAAAAACAATCTTAAAAAAATATGTGAATAAACCAATTGTCGATAATGCATTGTTTGATATGAAGAAAGTGGTTTAACATAATTCTAAGAGTTATGACTAAAACTTATTTAGAACATATATTACAAAGTTTAACATTTTATCTTGAAAAGGGGTCACTTTTCATTTTATACCATTCAATTGGGAAGATCAATACGAAATGGGTAAAGTTTGTAAGTAAACTTTTCTAAAAGTAATTCTTTAGATCTAAAGTGGGTTGAAAACATATATAAAGTCCCTCTAACCCGAGGAAGAAGATAAAATAGGTTATGTTGTAATTAATGAGAGGTCTATTGGGGAGGTCTTGCTAATAAAGGTGTATATAGTCTCTCTTCAATAGGTTGAGGGGACAACATTCTATAAATGCTTATTTCTCAAAATAAATGTAAAGATTTGCCTAGCTTTAATAGTAATTCGCTTGCATAGATGAAGATAATGCAAAGGCTAAACCATCATGGAGTAAAAAGACCAAAACTCTCCCTATATAAAGAGGTTTCATGAACGAAGTTTTCCATCAAACATCCAACTATTTGAGAATTAATTCAAATCAAAGTTGAGTGCTAAGAAAATTCTTCTTTTTCTTTGCCTTACCACCATCTACCTTTCGAGTTACTCATATGCAAGAGATCTCCTTAGTAATGAGGATTGATTAGCTTCTTCTAATCAATGATGTTACCTCAATGGATGAATCACCATATGATATTGACTATGATGATGAATCGTCAATTCTAATTGATGATAAAAATATCAAGGATAATTGTCATGGAAAGGCTCCATCACCAAAGCTTACTCGTGGGAAGGCTCCATCACCAAAGGCTACTCCAGATATTAAAAGGTTGATAAAACATGCTATTGATGCTCCATCACCAAAGACTACTCATGGGAGGGCTCACTCACCAAAGCACGCTCCATCACCAAAGTATACTCATGACATTGATGGGTCGATAAATCATGCTATTTATGCTCCATCACCAAAGCCTACTCATGGGAGGATTAACTCACCAAAGCATGCTCCATCACCAAACACTACTCATGGGAGGGATGACTCACCAAAGCACGCTTAATAACCAAAGTATACTCATGACATTGAAGGGTCAATAAAGCATGTTATTCATGCTCCATCACCAAAGTCCATGGGAGGGCTCACTTACCAAAGCACGCTCCATCACCAAAGTATACTCATGACATTGAAGAGTCACTAGAACATGATGAAACGCTAGATGAGTTAAAAACAAAGTCAATCTTTGATGTTAACTTTGTGAACGGAGATGACGACAACTATGGTGATTCAAGTTTCACCAAAAGTTACAAGGATCGTGGAAACACGCCAACAAAGCAACCAAGTGCTCCATCTCCCAAGAAATCCTGCATAAAGGGAGAGAGTTTCCTTTTAGATTTAAAGCAAAGGAAAGAGTCTAACAATAAAATACATGAAGGACAAGACTAAATATCTAATTTCTAGTGCTTTATATTTTTTATCCTTCATATATAATGAAACATACTTGAAATAATAATGAACTTTTATATATGATTATTTCATTATTTTTTAGAAAACGGTTTAACACCATTTCATTAAAAAGCCCAAAAATGGGAAGGATCAATAATTAAAACTAAAAAACCTTAGTTTTGATTGTAAGATGACAAACAAAAGACCCAAAAGTTTCTTAATGGTGGCAGTCAAATTACATTACAAAATACAAATTAAAATAAACAAAGACTACAATCTAGATATCCCAACCTATGTTGTCTCGATCCATATCCGCTTTTTGACCATATTGCTTTCTTCCACGTCTCTATCTTCTCACATTCTTCATGAAGGGAGATTGAATTGAAGTAGATGATAATGTTTGTCTGCTCTTATTATTTAATCTTCCTCTATATGAACTCGTACTAATAAAATAAAATGTATTCTTTTTTAGGTTTTTGTCACTACTTTTCTCTGTATTAGTTTTCCGTGTTTGAGGATCAACAACCTTAGTTTCCTTCTCCTTTGTTGTATCATTGCTTTCATCTTTTGCATCTTCCTCTTCCTTGCATTTAAGTTTATCTTCTTCAGAATCCCATGTTTCATCAATTTCATTGATTTCTTCATTATCTGATTCTACCTTGCTTTCTTCCTTTACGTCATTACTTTCATCCTTCTCTGATTTTTCTTGATTTCTTCATCTGTACTTTTTCCTTGCTGGTTTTCTTTAACTTCCCCAATATGCTCTTTGATCCTTGATTCTTCCGTCTAATTTTTCTGTTTTTCTTCATTATTCATACATGATGACAATGATGACATTGTTACCAAAGTTTTCAGATTGTTTAATTATTAGATGTTTGAAAATCTAAAAGACTCATTTAACTAGGTATAACAACTCTTAATATTTTATATAATGACATCCTCATTGAAAACATATGTGGATCTTCAGAAAAAATAAATTACAAACAATTATATTCAATGTATTTGTACAAGATACAAATGAAATTTTATTTTTCAAATTTCTTAATTTGGATGCAGATAAATTTAAAATAAATGGTTACTTAATTGTACTATTTTAAACCATACATAAATATTTTTATATTATTTTTAAGTTTACTCTTTTATTTTTATCTTAAAAATATAATTTATGTTTGTATTATTCAATTGATCATCAAAATAGTTTATTAAAATACAATAACTTTGGTAAAGTAATTAAGGTTTTGGTTTTTGAAAAAAAAAAAATTGTGTTTCTTCTTGTCTTTACCATGTTTGGTATAAAGGAACTTGCAATAGTTTTAGTATAAAAAATTCACTACAATAACGAACTAGACAAAAATACTTTCTTTTTTTGAATTAAAGGAGAACTAGAATGACACCCCACAACTATGATCTTCCACTTAAACTAAAGTGCTTTCAAATGGAATCGAACCTATAATCTTTTGGTCTATTAAGCCAACTTTTACCACTGGATTACCTTGTTGGGGTAAGACAAAAATACTTGAATCTCAATAACCGGGTTCTAAGAGATCTAATTGAGTCAATAATTCGAATAACGCTCACAAAAATCATTCATAAATGTAAGGAAAAAAATTAGAATTCTAAAATGAGAAATGATAAGACGATAGGTAGAAAGAAATTATAATGAAGGGATATGTAGTTAGAAATTAAACCGTAAAACTATTCATCAATTATTTAATCCAACTACCACTATTCCAATCATCGAATCGAATGGTTATGCTTGTTTGACTTTACATTAATTTTTATTTTCATTAAAAATATTTTAATAGAAACTGTTAGAAAAACAAATTATACTCTTATATATTATGCAAAATTTTATATTCAAAGTATAAATAAGATTACTTTGTAATGTATTGGTCTACTATTAATATATTTAATATTTAAAATCTTATCTATTTTTTTTTTTGTTATTGTTAATCACTTGTGTGTTTGATTATAAAATTAGGGGTGTAATTTCAATTCTGAAGTTTGATTGACAATTTAAAATTAAAATTACAGTTACAATACTAATATAATACAAACTAACGTGTTTTTTATATTTTTAATTTTATACTGATATTTTTTATTTAACTTAAAATGTTAACATTTTGTACTGATATTATTTATTTATTTTTTATTTAGAAATTAACATGTCACTCTCCATTAATTTATTTTTATTTTTTGTTTTTAAGAGGGAAACGACTTTTAGACATAAACCACTTCACAAAAATCTATAATAATAGTTTGTGTCAACCAAATTTCTTAATAAATATAGATAATATATATTCAAATTATTTTTATTATATATTTTTTCAAACATATAAATTAAAATTAAATTACAATTTTATAATTTTATAATTTTTTTAATATAATTATAATTTAATTTCAAATTGAAATGTCAATTCCAATAATTCTAAAAGCCATCTGAAATATTTTGTTAAGTAATGCAAAAGATTGAGGACAATCCAACTCTTTTTGTGTAATATTTTTTAAATGTTACTAGCTAGTTAATCATAGTATGATTAATTAACATTAGATGTTTATATTTTTATTTTTTTATTAAATGATGACATACTCAAATTTTTTTAATAATTTTAAATTATGACAAAAATAATAATAAAATTTTATATTTTTAATTAAATAGAATATATAGTAAAAAAGAATGAGATAAGGTATTAATAATAGTTCGTTATAAAAAAATATCTAATGAATCCTAATTAAAAATCACACTTCTACTAATTATATCTATTATTATTCTCCGCATTTAAGAATCTCAATAATGTATTTGTTTAAACCAAACGCCCTATTATGTCTTCTATTTATTTGTGTTTAAAGAGTTTTATATATAACTAGCAAAATTTCCTTACGATACACACGAATAAAGATAAAAATAAAATAAATTATAATAATATTTATTCAATGTTTAAAATTATTAAAATAAAAATATAACGCTATCATTACACATTTTATTCACTTTGATAAAACAACTTATTTTCTCACATGTTTCATCACATATTTTTTCCGAATGAATATCATTTCGTGACTTTACACTTTCACTTTGTCAATCAAATATATGATTCATATTTTTTAATAATTAGCATCGTAACCTCACACTTTGGTCAATTAAATCTTTGATTCATATTTTTTAACCACTTTCAAATGATACCGGTCTATTATCCCTTGACAAACCACATGTCAATCACATTTGGTTAAACGTTGTACTTATTTTGTTAGGTTGCAAGTTCGAAACCTACAAATAACATTTTTAAATTTATTTTTAACCGTTTTAAGTTTATGGGCGGGTCAACCCACAATCTGACCAAAGTATCAATTTACTCTCACATAAATATCCATATTAACCACAACTCTCGACCAGGCAATCCGGACACTTTAAAAATTAAGCATCATTATATATATATATATTAGTTAGTTAAAAATTTGAACTTTTATTATTAAAATGTCTCGCGTTCATCAAATTTGGTGTTGAATCTTAAATATAAAGAGTTGTTAGCTTAGTTGGTTAAAGGGTTGTATTTGTTTTGTTAGGTTGCAAGTTCGAAACCTATAAATAACATTTTTAAATTTATTTTTAACCGTTTTAAGTTTATGGGCGGGTCAACCCACAATCCGATTCAAGTATCCATTTACTCTAACATAAATATCCAAATTAACTAACCACAGCTCTCGACCCGGCAATCCGGACACTTTAAAAATTAAGCATCATTATATATATAGATTTGTTTTAGTACAACCATTTTTAATTAGGGTGGATTGTTAAGGTATATACCTTAATTTTTTTATTCATATCTTATACATTATCGAAAGTTTCGGTATAAAAAATTCATATATTTATCTTACCTTGATTTCGATATACTTTAACTTCGATACGGTATCATTATTATGCCTTTCCTACTTAAAAAAAATAATAACTTAAACAAAAACAATTAATTTAATATAGTTATTACTAAACGTTACACAAAATAAAAATATTTAACATAAAATAAAATATATTTTAAAAATCTAACATTTTTGAAAAACTAATCAATATTAAAAATTAAATTTTGTACCAGAATTGAAATGATTCAGAATAAATATAAGTATAGTTTTTAAGTTATACTAAAGCTAATACGAGAAAGGGAGATTCATAACGATCTTTCAAATCACATTTATATATACAATTTATTTTTAAAATTGATAATACAATTTATATTAGATAATAATAATAATAATAAATATTAGTTAATTTATACTTAATTAATAAAAATATCCAATTCCTTTTAATTTTTGTTCATTTTTATTAAACTCCGAGTTCATCAAATGTATGATTTTTTTCTAAATTAAATTAATCTCCTTTTTAGCCAAATTATTTGTGCACACTAATGTCTCTATCATTTTAAGACTTAAATTGTCCCTACAAAGATCAACTATTTTTTATTCAAACTAAAATTAGACTCAATATCAATCGTTTGAAAATGAGATTGCAAAAATAGCATTGACAATAATTGAAAGGATTATGTACTTATTTTCACTTATTTCCACAGCTTTAAAAGATTGAAAGTTGGGTTGGATCATTTTTCAATCTTATCGTTTAAAGATGACATATATTGAATAATATTATAATATAATTATATTTTATTTTTAAAAATTATGTTTTTATAATTAAATTAATATTTATAAATAAATATTATATATATATATTAATTTATAAATACTATTTCGGTATATCTCAATTTACTAAAATTTTGAAAATCTCATACTTTTACCGTATAAATAATTTCGGTATCGCTATTATACTTTACTCTTTGTTTGGTATAACTTAAAATTTTATATTTTCGATATATTACGGTTTAGTCTTATAATATAGGTAATTTTCCCTCTATTTTTAATGAATCATAAAATAAACAATTTTGTTATTAAATTATTTTAATAATTCATTAATTCTATAGAAAGTCATAAATAAATTAAAATTCAAAATTATTATTTATTTGTATAAATAATATTATCAAATAAAAAATATTTTATATACCAACAAGATTATATTTTATTAGAAACATTTTTTATTTCATTAAAAAAAAATCCAATAATCTAAAACAAGCTGGGATGCAATTTTTAAATCCCAATGAACCGTTTTTTATTTTCAAATAAAAATGAATAAAGATTTAATATGAATAGAATGATTTATTTCATTAATATGAAAAACATTTCAAATATTTAGGGGCTCAATTGATATTTTCTATAAGTTGAGGGTTCTATTTCAAGTTATTTCCATTTCTATTTATACTAGCATTTAGCCCGTGCAAATGCACGAGTAATAATATAAAAAGCCGTGAAAAAAATTACAGATAACCTTTTTTATTTTATTTTTAACCGTTTTAAATTTATGGGTGGGTCAACCCACAATCCGAACCAAGTATCCATTTACTCAACATCATTATATATTAGTTAGTTAAAAAGTTGAACTTATATTAATATTAAAACGTCCCGCGTTTATCAAATTTGGTGTTGAATTTAAAATATAAAGTCTTTGTAGCCTAGTTGGTTAAAGAGTTGTACTTGTTTTGTTAGGTTGCAAGTTCGAAACATACCTCTAGCATTTTTAATTTTATTTTTAACCGTTTTAAATTTAAAAACGGGTCAACCCACAATCCGACCCAAGTATCCAAATTAACCACAGCTCTCGACCCGGCAATCCGGACACTTTAAAAATTAAGCATCATTATATATATATAGATTAGTTAGTTAAAAAGTTGAACTTATATTAATATTAAAACGTCCCGCGTTTATCAAATTTAGTGTTGAATTTAAAATATAAAGTGTTTGTAGCCTAGTTGGTTAAAGAGTTGTATTTGTTTTGTTAGGTTGCAAGTTCGAAACATACCTCTAGCATTTTTAATTTTATTTTTAATCGTTTTAAATTTAAAAACGGGTCAACCCACAATCCGATCCAAGTATCCAAATTAACCACAGCTCTCAACCCGGTAATCCGAACACTTTAAAAATTAAGTATCATTATATATATAGATTTCTCGTCTCTTGTCTTTCCATCGATCTTAGGAAATGACGTTACTTCTAGGTCCCCCTGAAATCGGCAACCTCCCGCCGCCGCCGTCACCGCCGTCAATCATCCAAATCAGCGTCGATAAACTCCAGCTTGATGACGAGATCTCTACTGGATTTGACGGTGATCATCATCAAGACGTTGATCCTGAATCAATTGATCTAACCCAGATGGGTCTGACTGAAAACCTAGCTCCGACGTTCCTGTCGACTGGAAACCCATGTCTGGACTTCTTCTTCCATGTTGTTCCGGACACACCATCCGATGATCTGATCAAACGGCTGGAAGAGGCTTGGTCTTACAATCAACTGACTACTCTCAAGCTTATCTTTAATCTAAGAGGCGTTCGCGGCACTGGAAAGTCTGATAAGAAAGGATTCTATACGGCGGCGATTTGGTTACATCAGAAACATCCAAAGACCCTTGCATGTAATGTTAAAGCTATAGCTGATTTTGGTTATTTTAAGGATCTTCTTGAGATTCTGTATCGGATATTGAATGGATCTGATGTAAGGGAAATCGAGAAGGGAAAGAGATCGAAACAGATGATAGATTCTGAGTTGAACTGGAATTCGGAGGAGTCGGATGATGAGGATGTAAAGAAGAAGAGGAAGAAGAAGACGAAGATTCTGAAAACCCAAGAACAGATTAGGGAAGAGAAAGAAAAAGCCAGAGTTTTGAGAAAGGAAAGAAAGATCAACAAAGCGAGAAAAGCCCTTGAAATGTACAATCAGAATGGAGATTATCGATTCCTTCACAACCAAATCTCAGATCTATTTGCAGAGCTTTTGAAGAACGATATGAAGAATCTGGAATCAGGAAACCTTGACAAGATTAGCCTTGCTCCAAAATGGTGCCCAACGATTGATTCATCGTATGATAACTCAACCCTGATCTGCGAAAGCATTGCACGTAAACTGTTTCCTCGAAATTCAGACCCATCTTACGAAAAACTGGAAGAAGCTCACTATGCTTACAGAATCAGAGAGAGATTAAGGAAGGAAGTTCTTTCTCCTCTTCACAAAGCAGCCGAATTACCAGAAGTATTCATGAGTGCTAATCAATGGAACTCTTTACCGTATAACAGAGTCCCCTCTGTTGCAATGAAGAATTACAAGCGCCATTTCATTAGGCACGATAAAGAGAGATTCGATGATTATCTGGAGAAAGTGAAGAGTGGAAAAGCAAAGATTGCAGCAGGTGCATTGCTCCCACATGAGATAATGAAAGAAGTGGAGAATGGAGATGGGGATGAAGTTGCAGAGCTTCAATGGAAGAGAATGGTGGATGACATGGCGAAGAAAGGTAAACTAAGCAATTGCATCGCAATCTGTGATGTATCTGGAAGCATGAGTGGAATCCCAATGGAAGTCTGCGTGGCTCTTGGCGTTCTTGTATCGGAACTGAGCGTAGAGCCATGGAAAGGTAAAGTGATAACCTTTAGCGAAAATCCTCAAATCCATACAATTGAGGGAGATTCACTGGCGGAGAAGATTCAGTTTGTAAGAACAATGGACTGGGGAATGAACACAAACTTTCAGGCTGTGTTCGATAGGCTGCTGGAGGTAGCCGTGGCTGGGAAAGTATCGGAGGAAGAGATGGTGAAGAGGGTGTTTGTTTTTAGCGACATGGAATTCGATAGTGCTGAGGAGAGTTCTTCAGAGATTCTGGATGACCAGATGATATCTGCTGGAAAGAAGTGGGAGACTAGTTATGAAGCTATAGAGAGGAAGTTTAAGGAGAAAGGGTATGTGAAGGTGCCGGAGATGGTGTTTTGGAATCTGAGAAGTTCGAGGTCTACTCCGGTGATTGGGAAGCAGATTGGGGTGGCGTTGGTGAGTGGATTTTCGAAGAATTTGGTTAGTTTGTTTCTTGAAGGAGATGGGGATTTGAATCCGGAGGATGTTATGGGTTTGGCTATTGCTGGTAAGGATTATCAAGAACTTGCTGTTTTTGATTAGCTGCTGCTTCTTCTTTTTATAAACTTTGTATCAGATTTTGTGATCAATGTTTATTTGAAAACAATAGGAAATCATTTATGTTTGTCTCAACTTTTATTACAAATATTGTCCAACTCATAATGCAAGAAAGAAAAAAAAAAGTCACGAGTTTATTTAATCTGGAAGCGTTTTTGAATAAAAGCGAGAAACAAATTATATGGTTATGGCATGTCATGATAATTCTCCTTAAAAAAATACACTAACTACCGAAAAATAACTATTTTAATCATATTTTCAAAGATGAATATGGGTAATAGATAAATGTCAAATTATTTTGAGAATGTATATATTTATCTTAATTTATTTTGAGAAATAGATACATTATAATTGATGTAAAATGTCTTTTTGGTTTATATGTTTAAGATAATAATTTTAGTATCAAAATGTTACAAGTTATTTAGCTAATATAATCTAATTAAAATATTAATATAATCAATTAAATATTTATCGAAATTCTTCATTAATCTATTCTAAAAATGTACAAAGTTTCTTTGCGTTGAACATAAACAAAATACTAATTTTGTACATCACATGATGGTGGACCATAATAGCTAAGCATTATGATTGACCATTTATTCATTTAATTTTCCCCATAATAATAGTCTTCAATTTTTCTTAACCCAAAAATATATTTACTTGTATGGAAATTTACATAACCACATTTATCACCTAATTACACATATCATTGCCATGTCAAAAACCATTACAATGAAAAAAAAAACACTTGCATGTAATAAAAAAAAGGTGTAGAAAGTAAATAATGACTTGAATATCTATTGTTAGATTCACCCACCACTTACCAAGGGTTTGGAATTTCACTTGAGCTTAAGAGCTCTTCCAAATATGCTGATCCTAAATCCTCAAACACCACTATATTCACCTCCGCCTTTACTTCTTTTTCTTTCCTCTTTTTCCCGGAGTTCCTCCTCATCGAGTGTCTCTTCTTCAATGCTGCTACCGGAGAACCTTCCTCCTCCACGATACACCTCATCTCCATCAACGACTCTCTAACCGTCTCCACCGAGAAATTGAGGGTGGCGTTCAAACCCCTCATCGCGAAGGCTGCCTGGTCGTACGCTAGTGCGGCGGCCTCCGCGGTGTCGAACGTTCCTAGCCAAACTCTTATCCCGTTCCTCGTAGAATCACGAATCTCCGCTGCAAATTTACCCCAAGGTCGTCTCCTTACACCCCGGTAGATCTTCTCCGACTTGGAGTTGTTAACAACTTCCTCGGACTTTGAACTGACTTCATGATCCGAGGAAGTTGGGTCGACAGACAACTTCTCTGAAAGAACCCCGTAGAGAAGCATTTCTTCAGAGTCGTTTTCATTGAAGGGTAGGGAGGAAGAATCAAGGGAAGGATGGTAGGAATGGAAAAGAGGGTAGTCCATTGGAATGGAAATCACCTTTCTTTTGTTTTTTTTGTTTCAAAGTTAGGGATAGTGAACTTAAATACTAAAAAGAGGGAGGGTAGGATATTTCTTCCTAAGACCAAAGCAAAAGTTTTGAATGTGAAAAGGATAAGGAAAAAGTAGGGTTTGGAGTGTAAACCTTCAAGGACAGAATGGGTATTTTATGGATAGAAGTTAGGCCACTTAGAGAAGTTTTGGATGTATTGGCATTATTTATATAGGTGACATACATATATATACATATACAAATCAACTATAATTAATCCACATCTTGTTATTTATGGGGCCACAATTAAATTTGCAATTGCACACATGGGTCAAATAAAGGAAGGGAGCCATTTTCAATCTAACATTGGGTGCTGTCAACTTAACTGCTTTTTCAAATATATCTAGAATTCATTTTATCCATTCTTTCTTTTTTTTTTCTTCTAAATTTTAATATATTATGTATAATTTGAAAATTAAAAAAATGGCTAATTTTATAAGTTGTTAAAATAATTTTAACGAATAAGCGCACCGATCACATTAGTTATTAACCATTTAAATAACATATACATAACAACGTTTAATTTAGTGCTTAAATAAAATCTCACCAAAAACAATTCTCTACTGTCTTTGTTTCTGTTGGTTTGTGCAACTTCCTGCTCCTTTCGTTATAAAACTGTTGGCTATGAAATTTGACAAATCCTCATTTAATAAAAAAAAATATATATAAATGTAGTGGGGGATAGTTGAATCATGCATTTACTTCTTGATGTTTCCATAATATATAACCTCTTGGAATATTTATATATGGGCACATATTTTCCTAAACTTTAAATATTTGATAATAAAAAACTAATCTTTTTTTATTCATAATTTAAAAAAAAGATCAATGTATATTTAAAATTATGAAAAACATTTAAGCACAATAATAAAATATAACTTAAAAAAAAAAACATCACTCAATAGGTTATTGAACTCGTAAATATTCGAAAAAACGATTAACTTTCCAACGGATTATACCGGTTTTCCAAACGAATACCAGAAAATATCATAATAATAACATTATGAAATGATACACATTAGACGACTTCGATCGCTGAAAATTCTACGATTTCTCTCCAACTAGATAGTCTACTAAAAATAATTTGAATGATAATATGTAGGTCTGTCATATTAACCGTATCAATCCAAATTTCTTAACAACTATTCAAAGACTCGTGCATCACACAATGAATCTCATTGACACTCTACAAAAGACTCCAGATACTAGCCACTACTCGACAATGCAAAAGTAAACGATTTGTCAATTCAACTTTCTCGTGACATATACGACAACAACTAACCATAATACAACATTTTTCATGAACATATTATTCGTAAAATTCCACCGTAAATAACACTCCATCCATCTAAAAAACGAGATCTTAGATGAAATAATATTTGACAAGAAATTCAATCCTTTATTTACAAAAAAAAATAAAAAATTAATTGGTAATGATTTTGAAAAAATGTTTGAGGTTATATTTGATTTATTTTGTTTGAATTCCTAACCTACAAGAACTTAGACATTGAAACCACTCTTTTAAAAGATTACAAATGGCCAATATTTCCTTACCCATATAAATTCACATGAAAATCAATTTTTTTTTTATTACCTTATATGTTGATTAATATTTCATTAATTAATTTCTTTTTAACTCATGAATGCCTTTGATCAATTTTTCATGTTTTTGTTATGTATTTCTTAAAGTTCACATTTGCTTCACTTATGGACCACTTTTATTTTAAATATGTGTTACAAAGGACAACTACCTTCACGATTAGAAACGGATCTAAGAATTAAAGTTGTGATAGTCTTAAAAAATATTTAAGGGTGCTTAAGAAAATAAAAGAGAAATTATTGATGAAATGATTGGATGAATGTGAATTTTTTCATTCTAAAAAAATCAAATAAGAAAATAGTGAATTAATTTGAAAAAATAAAATATTAAGGGTCATGTCACGTCTCGGGAAATCAACATGAGGCCCTAACATAGATCCCCTGTCCATAATTAAAATTAGAGTTGTAAACGAGTCGAGCCAAGTCGAACAGTTTCAGGTTCGAGTTCGGCTAATTTGTAAACGAGTTGAGCCAAACCGAAGTTTCAAGCTTGAGTTCGGCTCGTATGTATTTAGTTGTGCTCACAAGCTGACGAACAAAATATCTACAAGTTCTAACTAGAATCGTTTAAATTTTTACATTTTTAAACGAGTTTAAAACTATCGATCGAGCTCAAACGAACTTGTAACTAAATCGAGATTGTTCATTTACATCCCTAATCAAAATGAACTAAATAAAGTATATTTAATTAATATTTTGAAATAATAATTTTCTTATAAGTTTGTGGTTATTTAAGCTTAGAATCATTTGTTTTGTGTTATTTAGAGGTAAATACTCAATTTAATATAATTTGGAGAAAATTGAATTTTTATGTATATATTATCTAAATACCATTCTTTTTAATAAAATAATAAAATATTTAAATAAGAATAGTTTATTTTATTTAATAAATAAATGATAAAAATCATGTGATTCAAGCCCTTTGTGAAAATCAATAAAAAAACATTTATTTTTCAATATCAATAAGTTATTATGATTTTGTACAATGATGAGCTAAGCGGTTAGGCAAGCAATGATGAAAAATGCATAGAGATTCATAGTACATCTCCATTTTCTCTCATTTCCAGTTTTCCACGTTCTCGATTACGACCTCTCTCCCATTCTCTCTCGATCTCTCCAGACCACTTGACCACATTTTTATTCAAATATTCTCTTCTAAATCTATATCATTAATTAAATCTCTTTTTTAAGCTTTTTTTCATCTACGAGACCAAAGTGGTAGACTAAATTAGAATAAATTACATACTCATATCATATTAAAATAATTATGTAAACTTTTTTTCTCTTAAAAGTAAGTTCCTGCATAATAGAAAATAGAAGTTTCACCAATTCATTTCTTATCATAGTCCAAGATATAGTTATTGTCTTATTGACATATTAAAAAAATGAGGCAGGTAAAATAACCTTCCTAATATATTAAAAATTATTCTTTAATCACTATAAATTTTGTGCTTTTATTTTGTATGTAATTAAAACATTTTTTTTAATTAAATGAGAACTAACATGACATTCTACAGGCATGACCCATTTAAACTCAAAACGATTGTAGATAGAATTAAACCCGTAACTTTTTTATTTTAACCTGATTCTTACTATTAAGCTACCTTCGTACATGGAGTTATGCAATTAAAATGTTATTTCTAGAAAAATATAAGAAGATTTAATATTTCTCACGATCTCAACAAAATAAAACAAATATATTTATTTATCAGCTTAGTAAGTTAGTTATAACATTGATAAATAATCACAAGCCGTAAATTTATGGGAATTTTAATTAAATGAACCTAATAATGGGTCAAACTAGAAAAATGACCCACGCAAGATAATGTTTGTCAAAATGACCTTTTAGGCCTATGAAATGTCCATAATGCTCTTAATGGGCTTATACCCCCAATCTCGAGAATAATCCTCATTCCTTCGAGTCATCTCCCCATCTTCTCCCTCTTGGTCCCTATAAAACTCTAAACTCTCCAACTCAACATCAACAGCCATAGTTCAACAAGTCAAAAGCGACGATTGGAACAGCCTTCTGAGGACTAATCCTATCATCTGAATAACCATGAAGATTGTTGTATTTGGAGTGTTGAGAATAATGTCAGGTTCGACTCAGGGTCTGCTTTGGATTGTGTTCGTGATCATGGGGATGTTGTCCCATGGTCCTACTTAGTGTGATATACCAAAGTGATCCCCAGACACCAATTCATTTTATAGTTTGTCTTCCGCGAGAGACTCAATACCCATGATCAGATCAAGAAGTACATGAGCATCCCATATCCTAATTACCTCATTTGCTTGGGAAATGAGGAGTCCATTGAACACCTCCATGGGAACTGCCCTTTCGCCTCCTTGCTTTAGCGCAAATTCTTCGCATCTATGAGCCTCCTCATCTTCCCTAACGAATGGACCGACATTAAAAACCTCGCCATCATAAAGACCAATGTAAACTACTTTAGCTCCAATACCTTTAAGTGTTTCTTTGCCAACATTGTTTATCACATTTGGATGGAGAGGAACGCTAGAGCCTTCTTAGGAGTCTGTAACAATGCGGATACAGTCTGGAACAATATTATCATCGACAACTCCCTCATTCGAACGTGGAGGCGTATTCCCACAAGCGAGAATAATTGGTTAATTTGTCAAAACTAGAACATCTCTTATAAGAAAGTCACCATCACTACTAATTTCATTGCACTTTAATTCTCATTTCTCACTTGTCATCTTTTATCTCTCCTTTTTGTCCTTCATTCAGTTTGTTTTTACGATTTTCTTTGAACTCATATAACTCCTTTCCTTTTTGTGGCTTTTTATTTAATTGACGCTACGTCGTCTTTCACAAAAAAAAAACATCAGCAGCCACGACTCTCCCTCTCCCTAAACCCTAATTCCTCTTCTTATCCCCACAACTCTCCGTTCAGAATCAACAACCATCAGTGGTTGAAGAAGACCCACGACTCTCCGACTGTTGAAGAAGAACCACAACTCTCTATTCAACATCAACAACTAATATCGTTTTCTCTCTCATTCCCACAACTCTCTGTTCAACATAACGACGGTTGAAAAAGACAACCATCGCATTCTCAAATGGGTATGTTAATGTGCATTTTATGTTATAGTTAGTTGATTTAATTATTTCTTAGTGACCTAGAAGCGACGAGATGATTATGAGGACTTTGTGTAAGGGAAAAAATGTATTACTCTTCACGAGTAATATGTACTACTCCTCACGAGTATTGTAAAGTTCCTCACGAGTATTGTATAGTTCGTGAGTATTATGCAAGGTTTTGAAAACCGTTTCGGTCTTCAACCCTGTTTTTTTAGCGAACTTCGGTTCAACCGGTTCGATCGGTTAAACCACTGGTTGGACCGGATTTTAATTATTCTTAAAATATAAATATATATAAGTAAATTATATATATATAATCAATTAAACATATATATTTATAAAATAATAAAATATATCCTAATTAAAATATGAAACTAAATATTTTGTCTATGTTAATATCAAACCAAATATTGAAATATATTTTGTAATCAAAAGTCAAAATCATATAGGACGTAAAAGACTGTAAATAAGTCAGAAAGAAACAAAATGGGACCCCTGAAATGACAGTTATTAATAGCTACAAATACTTGTAAAAACTTCTCCATTGACAGGGAGATGAAGATAAACACTTCTTTCGTTTCCACATTTTTGCACCAGAGACTTTCTCTCTCTATTCTCACAGATTATAGATCTGGGTTGATTTTCTCTTTGCACGTAGACCCTCATTTTGCTGGTTTTCTCTTCTTCTTTCTCTTTCTCTGCTCGCGAGGTTCAGAAGATTTGGAACAAACCGAAAAAGAAGAAGAAAAAAGAAAGAATATCACTATGTACCTTTCGAACCGGAAATTTCCGGTTTGGTTTTCCGGTAGGATCGTCCGATCGGACCGGATTTTGACCGGTTCGAAAGGTTCCCGTATCAAAGTTAAAAACCGGATCGTCCTTTGAAACGTTTTGCGGTCGGACCGGTTGAACCGCCGGTCGGACCGCGTATTTTAAAACCTTGGTATTATGTATAGTTCTGAGACTACTCTTTCTCATTTTCCTACTTTGTTATACCTATGATTTGATTATTACTAATATTCCTCAAAATACGACCAAGTATATATCTCCATTTCCCTCGATTTTTGACCTAATTTTATGGTTTTAAGTTGCATTGATAGTTTGCTCATGCTCTGGTTTTTGCTTTTTCATTCTGTTTAAACTGAAAATTTTCAATCTCACAAGGTTCATTACAACTACACCCCCCCCCCCAAAAAAAAAATACATAAAACCAAACATAACAAAATGATAAACCAGGATTTTATATCCAGCTAAGTGATGGAAGAAATCCATGAATATTGTTGAAGGAACACTTTCTTTATTTGTGAATCTCTTTGCTTTTGAATTAGTTGTAGAAATGTCTACTAGATTCTTTCATTTATCAATATAAGCCGCTATAATCCCCATTATCTTGTATAGTAGATAAAAAATTATGCTTTGAAAATTGTTGAAGTAACACTTGCTTTAATTTTTAATCTCTAATCCAAACTACAATTTAGCCTCTGCTTTTGAATTAGTTGTAGCTTCTTGCATTTATCAACTGAAGCAGCCGAAATCTCCATTATCTTGTGTAGTACATAAATGATTATGTTTTGAATATTGTTGAAACACTTGCTTTATTTGCAAATCTCTAATCCAAACTACATTTTGGCCTTTTCTTTTTGAATTAGTTGTAAAAATATTTGTTGAGTTATGGAGCCTACACTTATAATAAATTATACATTGTTAATTATAGTTTATTGGGTTTTCTTTTTTTTTAGTTTTGGGCTTGGGCCTGACCAAAGTTATTTAGGTTTATTACCTTAATGTTTACCCTATAAATATGTGATTATTAAGGGTTTACATTGGTAGACAGAATTCTAGAGAGATAAAGTGTGAGGCAAAAACTCTATATTCCTTCTTCTTCTTCATAGTAAATCTGGTGGTGGCTGAAGTGGATATATCTTAATTTGAGTGAACCACTATAAATTTGTGTGTTCTTGTGTTCTTCTTTCTTGTGTTTTTACAGATTGTTTTCAAGCAGGTCGGATTTGGGAGATACAAATCCTAACAACTAGTATCAGAGCAGCTAGGCTAGATCTGAGCATTGGAAACAATGACAAGTGAGAACAATATAGGACATGGGATTGGAAGATTTGATGGGACATATTATTCCTTCTGGAGAATGCAGATTGAAGATTATCTCTATGGAAAGAAGCTTCATGTTCCTTTGAGTGAAAAACCAAAGAAGATGGATGAAGCTGAATGGAAACTCCTTGATAGACAAGTTTTGGGAGTTGTCCGATTGACGCTAGCCAAGACGGTTGCTCACAATATAGAAAATGAGAAGACCACCATGGGTTTGATGAAAGCTCTTTCTGATATGTATGAGAAACCATCTGCTAACAACAAGGTACACTTAATGAAAAGACTCTTTTACTTAAGAATGGTTGATGGTACTTCTGTCACTACTTATTTGAATGAATTAAATACAATTGTGAATCAATTGCTATCTGTTGAGATTGATTTTGGGGATGAAGTTAGTGCCCTGATTTTGTTAGCATCTCTACCAAATAGTTGGGAACCTATGAGGGAAGCAATTAGTAATTCAGTTGGAAATGCTAAACTGAAATTTGTTGAAGTTAGAGATCGTATTTTGCTGAAGAGGTTCGTAAAATTGATTCTGGTGAAATATTCAAAGGTTCTACTCTGAATGTGGAAAACAGGAGAATATGTAATGATAGAAATTTCAACCGAGGTAAGAGCAGATCTATGTCAAGGAGCAGGAGAAGTCAGTCTAAGTCTGGGAGGACATTTGAGTGCTGGAATTGTGATAAACAGGGTCATCTGAAGAGAAACTACAAAGCACCGAAGAAAAACGGTGATGATAAAAATGATGCAGCCAACGTTGTTACAGAATCTGTCACTGATGCGTTACTTCTGTCTATTGATAGCCCTATAGATTCATGGGTTTTGGACTCAGGAGCGTCTTTCCACACCATTGCTCACAAAGAATTAATGGAGAATTATGTGGCTGGAAACTGTGGAAAAGTTTATCTCGTAAATGGTGAGCCACTGGATATTGTTGGTATTGGTGACATCAAATTGAAGATGGCAAATGGTTCTGTTTGGAAGATTAATAAGGTGAGACACATTCCAGGTTTAATGCACAATCTGATTTCTGTTACACAACTTGATGAAGAAGGTCACAATTTTAGTTGTGGAAATGGTGCGTGGAAGGTGACTAAAGGAGCAATTGTTGTTGCTCGAGGTCATAAAACTAGAACGTTATACACGACTTCAACTTGTAGAGAAACAGTTGTTGCTGTAGTTGATGACTCAAAGAATAGTGAGTTGTGGCATTGCAGGTTGGGCCATATGAGTGAAAAAGGGATAAAAATTCTTTTGAAGAATGGACAGATTCCAGAACTGAAGTCTGTTGAACATCAGTTATGTGAAAACTGCATTCTTGGAAAATAGAAACGGGTGAGTTTCTTAAAGATTGGGAAGGAGCTCAATAAAGAAAGACTAGAGTTGGTACACACTGATGTGTGGGGACCTGCACCTGTTTCTTCTATTGGCGGATCATACTACTATGTGACTTTTATAGATGATTCAACAAGAAAAGTATGAGTTTACTTTATGAAGCACAAGTCTGAAGTATTTGCTATTTTCAAGAAGTGGAAGGCTTTGGTTGAAAATGAAACAAATCAGAAAGTTAAGTGCTTGAGATCCGACAATGGAGGTGAATATATCAATCTAGATTTCAAAGAATATTGTGCTGTGAATGGGATCAGTATGGTGAAGACTGTTCCCCGAACGCCTCAAGAGAATGGAGTAGCTGAACGAATGAATCGAACATTGAACGAGCGTGCTAGAAGCATGAGATTGCATGCAGGGCTGCCTAAAACCTTCTAGACAGAAGCTATTAATATCGCTGCCTATTTGATAAATAGGGGACCCTCTGTTCCTCTTGAATTCAGAATTCCTGAAGAAGCTTAGAGAAATAAAAAGGTAAATCTTTCTTATTTGAAAGTGTTTGGTTGTTTATCATATGTTCATATTAATGAATGTGATAGGAGCAAGCTTGATCCAAAGTCTAATAAATGTTTTTTTATTGGTTATGGTGATATCGAGTTTGATTATCATTTCTGAGATAATCAAAATCGGAAGATCATTCGTAGAAGAAATGTTATCTTCAATGAACAGGTTCTCTACAAAGATTGTGTTGGGAAGACATCAGATGGTGATTCCAAGTTGGAAGAGACTGGTACAGTCGATTTGAGACAATTTTCAGCTGAATATATACCGGTTGTCGAAGAAGAACAATGTGTTGTTGAAGATTAAATCGTTGAGAATGTGGCCCCAGAGATAAATCAGCAAACACCGGTTATACAGTTGAGAAGATCATCAAGGAATCGAAAACTAGTTGAGGGGTGGTCTCCATCTCTGAACTATATCTTGTTGACAGATAGAGGTGAACCTGAATGTTATGAGGAAGCAATACAATCTGATGAATCGATTAAGTGGGAGTCTGCTATGAAAGATGAGATGGACTCTTTGATGTTGAATCAGACTTGGGAGCTCACTGAGCTACCAAAGGGAAAGAAAGCACTTCACAACAAATGGATCTTCAGGATTAAAGAAGAACATGATAAAACCATGAGGTACAAGGCAAGGTTGGTTGTGAAAAGATTTAAACAAAAAGAAGGTATTGACTACAATGAGATCTTCTCTCCAGTAGTTAAATTGATGACAATCAGAACTATATTGAGTTTGGTTGTGAAAGAAGACCTTCATTTTCAACAAATGGATGTCAAAACTGCTTTTCTTCATGGTGATTTTGATGAAGAGATTTATATGCGACAACCAGAAGGATTTGAAATCAAAGAAAAAGATGAGCTTGTGTGTAAGCTTCAGAAGAGTCTGTATGGTTTGAAACAGGCTCCAAGGCAATGGTACAAGAAGTTCGATAGCTTCATGAAAAGTAACAATTTTTTGAGGTGTGAAGCTGATCATTGTTGCTATATCAAGAGGTTTGATAAATCGTACATTATTCTTCTTCTCTACGTTGATGACATGTTGATTGCTGGAGCAAGCTTGTATGAGATTAACAAGCTCAATAAAGAGTTGTCTGAAAAGTTTGCAATGAAGGATTTGGGTGCTTCTAAACAAATCTTTTGGATGAGAATTTTCAGGGATGAAGAAGTTCTCAAGCTTTCACAAGAAGAATATGTGAAGAAAGTTCTTAGCAGGTTCAACTTGTATGATGCAAAACCAGTTATTACCCCCTTAGCTAGTCACTTCAAACTATCTAAAGATCAGTCGCCTTCAACAGAGGAGGAGAAAAATTACATGGCCACTGTTCCGTATGCCTCTACCATTGGTTGTATTATGTATGCGATGGTTTGCACAAGACCAAACATAGCACATGCAGTGGGAGTTATTAGCAGATTAATGAGCAACCCGGGTAGAAAACATTGGGAAGCAGTAAAGTGGATACTACGATATTTAAGAGGAAGTACGGGTCTCGCTTTGTGTTTTCGAAAGTCTAATATGGGTTTAGAAGGATATGTTGATGCTGACAATGGTGGTGATGTTGATAGTAGGAAGAGCACAACAAGGTACATTTATACTCTGGGAGGTACTGTAATCAGTTGGGTATCAAAATTGTAGAAGATTGTTGCTCTTTCTAGTTGTGAGGCAGAGTATGTTTCTGTGACAGAAGCTGCTAAGGAGATGATGTGGTTACAACCCTTTTTGCGAGAATTGGGTCAAGACTACGAGGGAAGTGTGTTGCGATACGACAGTCAGAGTGCCATTCATTTGGCAAAGAATCCTGTTTATCATGGCAGGACGAAGCATATACAGGTTCGTTATCATTTCATCCGGCCAGCTTTAGAAGATGGAGTATTAGCTCTATAGAAGATTCTCGGGAGTGAGAATTCAGCTGATATGTTGACGAAAGTTGTGACAAATGAGAAACTGAAGTTGTGTGCAACTTCAGTTGGTCTTCTTCGTTAAGACACCGAATGGAAAGCCACTACCGATCGAGAGATTATGAAGTTAGTCTCCAAGTGGGAGATTGTTGAGTTATGGAGCCTACACTTATAATAAATTCTACATTGTTAATTAGAGTTTATTGAGTTTCTTTTTTTTTGGTTTTGGGCTTGGGCTTGACCAAAGTTATTTAGGTTTATTACCTGAATGTTTACCCTATAAATATGTGATTATTAAGGGTTTACATTGGTAGACAGAATTCTAGAGAGATAAAGTATGAAGCAAAAACTCTGTATTCCTTTTTCTTCTTCATAGTAAATCTGGTGGTGGCTGAAGTAGATGTATCTCAATTTGAGTGAACCACTATAAATCTGTGTGTTCTTGTGTTCTTCTTTCTTGTGTTTTTACAGATTGTTTTCAAGCAGGTCGGATTTGGGAGATACAAATCCTAACAATATTTACTGGCTTCTTACATTTGCTAACAATATTTACTGGCTTCTTACATTTGATGAAATCCCCATTATCTTGTGTAGTAAATAAACAATTGTGCTTTGAATTTGCATGTTGACTTTCTTATTGGTATATATATCCTTCCAGAGGCTTGGTGTGGTTGTGAAGCCAATAATATAGAAATCAAGATTGGTGTTGAAATTCATTTGGATGGACAATAACATAGGCTTATCCCTTGATCGGGTGATTCCAGGCCATGGCACCATCCCTTATTACTTATGGCCTAAAAAGAATGCTCGGGAAGAGCTCAAAGTTTTATTGGAGAGTAATCCATGCATATCTCAGAAGCAAATGATTATTCTTTGTTACTGATATTATAAATCTCTAGCAACAGAGTGATGACAAATTGACATAAGCTCGGATTTTCTTGGTTCTTACTTCTAATAGTGAAAACAATTATTAGAAAATTATATTTTGTTGGAGCTTAATTATTTGTAATTTTAACAACGCTCATTTTCTTAATCCACCATCGTTTATTGTCATGTCCAAATTTCACTTTTTAAAACTGTATTTAGACATTAAAAAGTTTTTTCAATTGGTTAATAATTTTGATAAATTCATTTTTAAATATAAGAATTGCATTCTTAAAATATCAAACTATCAATATTATTAGATAGCTTATTTAAAAGATGGAATAATAATCAATTTATAGCCAAAAGAACATTAACAATATCATCAATTATTACAATAGGATGAAAACAATTCAAAAGTTAAAATAACAATATAATTTTACATTTTCCAGCCACCAAACTCTATTATATTGTAAGTACGAAAAAATGTCAACAGTGGAAGAAAATACATAATGAAATTTAAACACCTGCAAGTTTCAAGATTTCAAATGTGAAAATTTAACCGATAAAAACATGGACAAATTACATCTGTCAATCAGGACAATTGAAACCAATATAAAAGCATTTATATTAATTATTCACACTGTTATCAGACAATTTATGATGATTACAAATTAAAGTAATGAAGTAAATGAAATCAGAAGCATTTCCATATGACAATTCCTATAAAATTGATATTTGGGCTTCATTCTTCTTAATTAAAAAAAATTTCTTGAGGAATATTACAGTAAAAATCGTGACGCAAAATACATATTTCGCGTGACGAGTTATACATATTTCACGCACGCATAGGACAATATGGACATTTCACAGACTCAAAATGTCATTTTTACAAATATTATCAACTTTAAGTTATTTTTCGAATTTGACCAATTATTTGGGATATTTCGTCAAATTTCCTTAAATCTATCCTAGTTGGAGTAATCTTATTTTTCAAATTCAAATAAATATAATAAAAGACCATTAAAAGTAATTATTTAGAATATTATTATTATTATGACGTTTTTTAGATTTGTTTAAAATGATATATGGATTCAGTTTAATCTGGAAGATTTACTTGTTCGATAATAAATTGATCGACATATTTTTGTTTTTATATTTTGTGATTTGTTTTAATATTTAATTTCTTTCAAGTCATATATCATGTGTTTGTATTTAAACGAATTTCATCCTTTTTCATTATGCATCTACCATTTAAAAAAAAAAGTTAAATTATTCGAAAAAACACACATCTATATTTAGAATTTATATAGTTTGATTTATTATTTTATATATTAATTTGATCAAATATATATGGCAACTAAACATAAAATTAAAAAATATATTTAGAATTGATTGTTGGACAACTTGGATTGGGCCAGTGCTTCAAATTGGTATTGGGCTTTCTCTTGGTTTTCAGTTTTCACTATCTAATAATTATATTATGACCTAGGCCAAGGATTCACTCGATCCTTGTGGTTGTCGGGACTCGGGACCAGTATTTGTCCTAGTTTCTTAATCTTATGTAATTTTCATTTTATTTTAAAAAATAGAATATATAATATTTAAAAATTAATAATAATTTAGTATGGTTTAAAATGGGACACTTATATTGAATAAGTCACCTATTCAACACTTATATATATAATTTTTAAACTTTAATCCCTTCCAATTTCATTAATTTTATGACGTATTCTCGTGATAACTTAACTTTTTATAAAAAGAAAAACAAATATTGTGAACTCCTTATAATATAATTTGTAACTATTTATATTTTTTGCACTACTAAAAGTAGGAGTCAACACCATAATGACTATAATTAATTATAAACTGTTGGTTTTAAAGATGTTGTTTGGTGACTATATATATATATATATTTCTGTGATATTTTATTTGGTATCAAACTTTTTTTTATTAATTCATGATAACTCTAATCATGACCTAGAAATAAATTTTGGTTTGATCAATGAATAAAAATGTGATTTAACATATATGTTGAGTCATCAATCACCTACAAGATAAGGAAATTCTACCTATTCAATGTGACTATGTGGGCAAAGCCAAATTAAAAGAAATGTTTCAAAGGTTTTTATTGAATATTTTCATTAAGTGGAGACAAAATTCCGTTCGAGTGCTAAAATGATTATGATTGAGAGCCTCTAACGAAAGATTAACTCCACATTAAAATACATTAGTAACAAAATGTACTAAGAACAAAGTAACTAGAGAAAACTTAATGTTGATGAAGAAGAATGCACTTTCTAATTTTTTTATTTATTAATCATCTAAAAATAATTTACTTAAGAAGACACTACCCTAGATAGTTGCTCTTCAGATTATTATCCCAACCGCTGTAATTAATTAATAGATATATATATCCCTGCCCCACTTTATATATTATTTGTTATTCTCGATTACATATATATATGGTGGGCTCATGATAATATATGCCTCCACTTAATAAATAACAGAGAATAGCATATAAATAATCACTAATAGTAGTTTGATAGAGATAGATGAGTTTTCTGGCTGTCAATGAAAGTTTGAAAAGTTTTCTCAAATAAAAATGGACCAAAAATATTAGACTTTTTTTATGGGTGCGTGACATAATCAACTAGGGGCTACCTATAAATATCCCCTCCCAATTTCCACAAAATATCTACACTAAACGTCAAACAAACTAAGTAGATAAAGAGGGATATTATGGAAGGATCAAAAAGCAAGCAAGAAAAGGAAGAGGCGGTCAAATATAGGGGAGTTCGACGTCGCCCATGGGGAAAGTATGCTGCGGAGATTCGTGACCCATCTAGGCAAGGCACACGGTCATGGCTCGGGACATTTGACACTGCAGAAGAGGCGGCTAGGGCTTATGATAGAGCCGCTTTTAACATGAGGGGTCACCTTGCCACTTTGAATTTTCCTAACGAGTATTATTCTCAGCTGGCTAACTCTCCGATATTCTATCCGCCTTATAATAACTCATACTCTTCTTCTTCATCGGTGTCATCTTGGTGCAACTTTTCTAGGGAGAGAGGTGGGGGTTCTACCTCGGGTAGGCATGTGCTTGAGCTCGAGTGTTTGGATGATAGAGTGTTGGAGGAGCTTCTTGAATCCGAGGAAGAGAAGAGGAGAAGATCGGGGAAATGAGGGCTCAACAAACGCGCTTTTCTTGATTTTTGCTATATATATATTGTGTTCTCTTCACTTCTTTTTTTTTTTCTTCGTTGCTTGTTTTTATTTTATTAAGGAGACGCCTTTATGTTCGTAATGTGATCAAACATGAATGAATCGTCAAATCAAATATATAATTCCCTCTTCTTGTTCATAATAATTTTTTTTTGTCATTTATGCATAATATCGCACAAAAATACGCATGCAAAACAATTATGTTTTATTATTAAATTTGGTTACTTGAGTTAAAGAAGTAGCTAGGCATTTATGGATAAATTTTAATGGGATCAAAATCATTATATGATTCAGGAAGTAATTTTTCCAATAAAAATAGAAAATGTCTATGTATTTTTGTAATTTGCATGGTCTTGAATGTACAAGGACATGATTCTTTGGAGTCAATTGTCCTTGACAATATGATGACCTTTCTTATTTCTAAATTGTCTTTTCAATTTTCTTTTTCAATATTTTGTTAGAAGATTCTAAAACTTCTCACCACCACTATTGACATTTTTAGTGATTTCATCACAACATTAAGTTTTAAATAAATTCATAATAACTTTAGTTATAAATAATTGCAACATTTGTGGTCATCATCTTGAGTTTGTACTAGGTGTTGCGGTGCTTTAACTTTACCCTAAGCAATTTGAAGTAAAAGTTCACTTTTCTATCACTTCATATTTATCAAAGAAATATTCTCAATATTCAAAGCTATAATAAACGAAGCCTTAGTTACCACTAAAGTGTTGTAATAAAAAAAAAAGTTTGGCAACAAATATCACTAATGGAAAAAGGTTATTACCGACGGCAGAAACCGTCACTAATAGCCGTAACGCCGTCGTTGATAAATATTAGCAACGACGAATAAAGTCGTCGCTAAAAACGTCGTCCCTGAAAGTTTATGAGTATCAGCGACGGCGCAGTAACACTATTTCCATTCTCCGTTGCTGATATTCTTAACTATTAGCGACGCCAATTTCCATTCGTTGTCGCTAACATTCTTAACTATCAGCGACGACAATCTCCATTCGCTGTCGCTGATATTCTTAACTATCAGCGAAGGCAGTCTCCATCGTTGATAGTTTATAGTATCAGCGACATCAGATCCCCATTCGCCGTCGCTGATATTGTTAACTATCAGCGACAATGGATCTCCATTCGCCGTCGGTGATAGTTAACAATATCAGCGATGATGAATTCTCATTCGCGTCGCTAAAAATCCTCGGATTTTTGGCACACATTTTTGGCCGAGAGAAACCTGTTTCATATCTTGTTCAATCACGATTAACAAAAATATCATTCGTAAATAAAAATAAATTCGTATTAATACAAAAATCTCAAATCGTATTAATACATAAATGCCAATCAATGTTTATACTATTATTGATCTAGAGGGGAGGCATCCTAGACATAATCATAGTGATCTGCGCCTGTAGAGCATCTTGTTCTATGCGCATCTCTGTGCGAGCATCTTGTTTTGCACACATCTGCTCCACCTCGTTCCACAACAACATGTTCTCCTCGCGCAACGCTTGCGTCTATTAATGGTGTGATACCCGTGGATAGCTACTAACGCTCGAGAAAGAACTTCCTAGTTGATCCGCTCGGAATGTCGTTGGACGTACTCCGGATCCCATCCCGATCACCTTCCCGTGGTCCTATGCTCCAAAAGCAGCTCGGAATGTCGTTGGACGTACTCCGGATCCCATCCCGATGACCTTCCCGTGGTCCTATGCTCCAAAAGCAGCCTCAAACACATCCAACAACGTCATCTCAGGGTTTTCTAGAAGTTGCTCGCGCATCAGAGTTTATAACCAATTACAACACTATTAGTAATTTTGAATTTAGATATGCAAACTAAAACGATATAAATAATTAAAAATTATCACTTTCTCTTGAACTTCCGGAGAAACCCCAGGAATCGGATCCTCGACGGTCCATCTTCTACTATGAGTCTTTAGAAAGAAATCTACATAACTATAGGGGTTGTTCAGTAGCCCTCTCATGTACAAATAACATAGTAGTTAGATATTATAAAAATCTAATACTCTTAATTAAAGTGCTAAAACATATATACCATTTGTCGCTCCACTTGTGTAAATGGTTTAATGCTGGCGTAGACTACGCGTAGTGGATATATCTGACATTGACTCTGTTGCCGGAATTTGTCACACTCTTCTACAATTATAAGATGATTGTTAGTTAATAGTCGATTAAACATATAATGAATTAAAAATGACTACTAAAATTCATTTGTGAAGTAGTGATGGTCCATCAGATAATTCCAATATGAGTGGTTGAATTCACTAGGAGGGTTTGCTCGGATTAGCTGGTTGTTTCCCCGATGCGGTTTGATATAGTCCTTGTGGTTCTCACATCTCCACCTATCTCATGTTTTTTTCACATGTGACATCGCTCTAACTCGGTAAGTGTCAATGGGATGGGGCACAGCCTCGAATGGATCCTGAAAAATAACAACAAAATTTTAGGATTATGAAAGTTTGAAATTATAAGATAACACGTTAAAAATTATCAAAATCATGGTGATGGACTGACATATATGGTCTAAATGGGAATGTGACAAATCAGACCAATGTACTAGACGATGCGATACCACAATGAGATCCCGAATAATGGTGCAAATATGCTTAGACCAATATGTGGCGTTATCAAAGTTTGGTTTTGTATCCATCTCTCTAACTCTAATCGTATATTTTGCCCAGTTGGCAGTTTTCCAATAACCGTGTTTTTAATCTTCCCCCGTCCTTTCCTCATTGAAGAAGACCCTACAAAATAATAGTAAAATGACATTGCCGTACAACAAGTCAAATGACGTGTTAGTCCATTGACCAACATTTTTTATGTGAAGTAATTGAAGTAAGTATGAGGCTTTTGAAATTCGGGATCCTTCGTACAAATAATGTTTTGAATCATCTAACAACCGGTAGAATGCCTTAGCATCATCAATATGGAATTCATATTTGAGGCTTTAACAGTTGGATACAAATCGTTGATAATATCTTCCATAAATTGATCAACTTGGTCAATTTCTTCGTTCATTTCATTATTAACGTCATTCTCTCTTACACCCTTATTTTCATTTATAAGCTCTTCTAATTCATCATCCTCATCATCCGTACATACATTAATACCGCCCCTTTCATTCGAATATATTATTTCCCCATGAAAGTACCAAAATTTATAATTTTGACGGATCCCAAATACAATTACATGATCTTTTATCACTATTCTATTCTCGTAAGTTTTATTTGCACACTTTACACACGAACAATCAATCAAATCTCTGTTAGTAGACCTAATTGCGGAGTCTATGAAAATTTCAACCCTTGAATATTATTTGAATAATTTCAGCATAGAGTCATCCAATTTTATCAGGGGTTTCCATTTTAACTAGGAATTCACAACAAATAATGAAATTAAGATCTACCTATTTAATTATTATCAATATATAACCAATTAATCAACATACTAACCAATTAATAAAATTAATACCTATGATACATATCAACTAACATCAAAACATAATGAAAAAACATAGCTTTTCAAAGTAAGTTATTTCTCTAAAATATGCAACCCTAATAATCCAAGTAAGTCATTTATCTCAAACATGCAATCATAATAATAAAAGCATAGGAAGATTTTGGAACTTACCAAATGGAGAATGTCAACAAAGAATAAATATCTGCAAGCTTTCTCGTAAGGTACTTAGGAATTCCGTTAACCGTGAAGCATATCGAGATATCACACTGCAAGCCGCTGATTGAAAAGCTAAAAAACACGATATCTAACTGGGCAGCGAAAAAACTTTCTTATGCAGGGAAGATCGAACTTATGATCAAAACCGTGGTCATGGGCATAGTTGGCTACTGGGCGCAGAAGATGGGTCATTCCAAAGAAGGTAATGAAGGTTCTCGAAACGTTTATGATGAACTTTATATGGGGCAGTAACGGAAGAGGAGGAAAGAAAGTCAAATGGACCGTTCTCTGCAAACCGAAGGACGAGGGAGGCATCAACTTGAAGAACTGTATCGAGTGGAACAAGGCTCTAACCTTCAAGCATCTATGAGCTTTGGAGCGCATCAGGAGTCACTATGGATCAAATGGGTGCATACGAGGTTTATGAAACACGAAACCAGCATATGGACCTGCAAAATTCACGAAGGTATGAGCTAGTCTATGAAAAAGATTCTTAAACTAAGAAGTGATATTGTAGATCTTTACGACATCCGGCTAAGGGATGGAAATGCACTCTATTCTGGCACGACCCTTGGTTCGAAAACCAACCTATCATCCACAAGGAGGAGTTTCAAAATATCCGTATCAGAACGGACTGCGCAAAAGCAAAAATCATAGACACCAAAGATGGGAATTGGAACTCGCTCCTGAGAAGAATTCCAGAAGGAAAGAGGATACTTGATCATATAAGGAACATACAACTACACGACGGATCGAATATTCATGAATGGAAAGCTGAGGACAATGGGAAGCTGGTATCGAAGAAAATACTAGAGATAACTCGGGAAAAAGCGCAGAAAGTAGAATAGTCTCCTCTTGTATGGTCAACGAAGATTATCCATCGACACCAGTTCATTATATGGCTCGCCTTCTGGGAAAGATTCAGCACTCGTAATCGTATCAGCAAGTATATGAGCATCTCGGACGTGAGATGTCTTCTATGCATAGGAAATAAAGAAACCATATATCACCTATTCGAGAGCTACTGTATTGCTTCGGAGCTTTGGGACAGATTCTATAAAAGTCTAGAGCTGGTCAGTTTCCCGAGCGAATGAAATGAAATCAAAAAAGCAGCACTACTCAAAGCCAAGGGAAATAGATTTGCAACAAGCGTGTTCAAGTGCGGTTTTGGAGCAGTGGTGTATAACATTTGGCAAGAACGGAATGTATGGCTATATGGAAGAACCCGGAGGAGCGTTGAAGAGTTATGAAAAGATATTATATCGGATTGCAGCGCCCTCACAGGAACATGGAGAAGAATTCCAAGTACGGAGCAGAACTAGAATATCTGCAGGAACTGGAATTTACCATTTTTTGAACACTAGAATTGAAAACATTGTAATCAGACAATTCATTTAGGTTTTTAGCTTTTTAGCTTTTATTTAGAATGTTACAACTTCAAAATCATTCTAGGCCTGTCTAGAATGATCTCTTAAACTAGTGGTTTTTTTCCCATTTTTGAGAATTTTTAATGAAATGACAATAAGTCGTTTTTTCCCCAAAAAATAAATAAAGAATAAATCTCGAATACTTAATTCCGACCAGTAAAACTAAAAATAAAGAACAACAGATTGAAGTAAACAACAAAAATAATCGGAGCAAAATTAGATTTCATTACTTGTGGAAGGAGCGAGCGATAGTGGAGCAGAGATCGACGGAGCAGCAGAGTGTAGGGAAGAAAGAGAGAAGAAAAAGGAATACGATAGGTTTTTTTAATGAGTATTAGCGATGGCATTGTCGTGTGTCGTCGCTGATATTATAAGTTATCAGCGACGACGATAATATAATGCCGTTGCTGATAATCGTTCTAAAAATGAAGTGGGAGACCTGAAAATCAGCGACGACAAACGACAATGCTGTCGCTCATATTATAACTTATTACCGATGGCATTATGCTATCGCCGTCGCTGATAATTTATCTTTTTTCGGCGACGACGTTTATAAAGACAATCGTCGCTGATAAAGATAACAGCGACGACGGAGTAATGTTGTCCCTGATAAAAAAATATCAGCGACGGCTCTTTGGTCGCCGTCGTTGATAAAAAAATATCAGCGACTGTTCTTTGGTCGTCGTCGCTGATAAAATTTATCAGCGAGAAGTTGTTTTTCTGTTGTTGATATTGGTCGCTAATGACCCTTTTCAACCAGTGTACTTTTTAAACATGATTAGTTGAATTAATTTTGTTGGCAGTCATTAATGAATTTGAAATCTATCTGAGCTACTAATAAAAGAACTTACTTGATGACAATGAATCGGATAAGGTGAAAATTTTGGATAAATGTAAGGACATACCAGGTTGATTATACTTAATCAAGACTTTGATATATAACAGATTGAATATGTAATATATTCTTGGTTTGATAATTGTTTAGATATATGACCTTATATATTAAATAACTAATATTCAATGTGTTTTAAATTAGTTTTAGTACATCTAATTAAATAGAAAAACACAAATACGATAATAATTCCAATAAATATATATTTTATTAAACAAATACATAAAACTCAAGTTGATATATTTGTAAGATTTATTTGTTAATCTATAAATTAATTAATATATTTTGAGTGCAATTTAGATTGATTTAATTATTTAAAATAGACCATAATAATTTTTTTTTTAATTAAAACCATGTGGCTAAACATTTATCGGTGACTCAAATATTTTCAAATTTGAACTGTATCGATAAATTTGTTAGTGAAGAAGCCAAACTAGACACTCAAGATCAATAACAAAAAATATGGAAGAGCTTACCTCATCAACATCTTTAAGATAATCCTTTTTTTTTTTTTATTATTATTATAAATGCAACTTATAAATAAATAAAAATGCTTTAAAGCTACATATATATATGTAGGAATCAAAGTCCAAAAAGAAAATAATCTTTTCCTGTTCTTTTCTATATGGGAATATATATATATATATATATATATATATATATATATATATATATATATATATATATATATATATATATATATATATATATATATATATATATATATATATATATATATATATATATAAAATTCACAAAGACAAAATTCACTGGGAAGATATTCAGAATCATATATTTACAAGTAAAAGTCTCTCTGATCAGGTAAATTAGGATATGAGAATGATATATGCTAGATTTGACTCCCTAATAATTATTTTGATATTAGGAAATATATGATCTTGTCAGCACCTTAAGACAAGTTGGTCATAGGTTTTTAGTGCTGGGTTTATCAGCATCTTCAAGCATGAAAAGGATTAAGATTCCTGGCCCTATATTACTAATCAAGATTGGTTTATTGATGTTTTTTCTTGTTGAAACCCTTTTATTTGGATATTTAGGTTGCTTGTTATCTATACTTTGAAATTAGCATTATGATTTTTTGGGCATGAGTCTGGTTTTGTATCTGTCAATGATGAAGATTGAAGTTTGATGTTCTAGAAAAATAAAGTTCTTTTTATGTTGCTTTTTAAAGGTGTGGTTTTAATTTGTTGTTTAGATTTTTAGATCTTTTGGGATTGTTTTTGTTGTATTTGTATTTTTTTTTAAATGTGGTCTTTGTGTACTTCACTTGGTATAATATTATTTTAATACAAAAACAATTTTAGAAAGAAAAGAATAAAGGAAAAGAAAATTGGGAATCATTATGGTTCTACCATATATAGTCAAGATGCCCCCCCCATTGGATGCTTGGATAGCAAGAATTCTCATTTGACTATTATATATTTCTTCATTGTTTAAGAATCTTCTACATGTACCTCTCCAAATACAAATTCCAAAGCTAAATTCATATTTTTTCAAATTTATTTGTTTATTTTAAATGATGTATATGTAAAGCTTTCAAACACATGACTTTATTGACTTAATTGAGTCCTTATGTTCTACTCTGACTTCTATATGAGTTCCATTTTCCTTTTCAAATTTCTCATCCATTTATTTATGTATTAAACACAAATTCAAACAAATTTGAACGTTACGATACTTCTACACGAGCCGAAAATATCATGGTTGACATTTGGAGGAGTGGACATCATTTTCATGTTAACATATGAATCCACACAATGTCGACATTTGTTACAAATTGAGATTTCTTGGTCTTGTTTGGCTGATTGAAATACTTTTTGTTTGAGAAAGGAAAGGTGGATTGCTTGCTTCAAATATAGCATAAAATCTAATTTTATTTGTTTAATTTGCATATTTCTATCTTGCTATACATGTATGTATGTAATGTTTGAGATTGACTAGAATAAAGGTCAACATCCAGAAAAGGAAAGGGGATCGACACTTTAAAGTGATTTAGGGGTCTATGTTAGTATAAGATCTCAATCCAAATCTTCCTTTTCAGATTGTCTCAGGTAAATTTGTCTTCAAAATAACATATGGAATCTTATGTCAAATTAACTGCACCCACTTGGAAATCAAGAGCAGTACTAGTGCTGTTAATTAGCTAGGTTTGTTCTGATGCTAAATTTTTATAACCATATGATTCGATTTTTTAGATGACTCCTAGATTTTGAATATTATCCTAACAAACAAGTTAAATCGATATATGTTCCATGTCTCATCGACTTGTCTTAATCATGATTTAGTTGTTTTGTCGCACAATATGAATTTATGAAAAGATTGTTTTAAGATAGAAATATTCGATAACTATATGTTATATTCCGTGAAAAAAATCTAATCTTAAGATTGATATGTTTTTTCTTTAATTTGTATAAATTAATAATAGATATTCATGTTCTCCTTTTTATTTATTTAATTATATATATATATTAACACGTTTGTATAAATAAAGAGATTATGAATGTCACAATAATTTGATAATAAATTCCAAATAAAAACAATTATAATAAATATTGAGACTATTCATGAATAATTCTCACTTTCCAAAAAAGAATAAATTCTCAAGTGGAGAAAGGTTAAAGACCAAAAGATCCACAATGCATGCTTATACTCGTGATGTTGCCGGATAAATCTTGATTTAAAAATTTGATTATATATATATAATCAAACTTTGAAAATCAAATATTGCTCATGAGATATCTGTATTAATTTGATGCATACAAATTTTCATTTAAAAAAAATATTATCCACATACAACCTAAAAACATAGAATGAATTAGGAAGCAGGGATTAAAATAAGTACCTATAAATTTGATATTTGTCTGTAATGATCTAGGGTGTATTAAATCAGACGATATAGATTTGGGTGTAGGTAGCGGGTGAAAAAATTCGTAAAATCGTAATCAATCCATACTAAATTCAAATTATATTTGTCCAATCCGTAATGTTTATAATAATTAATATATTGGATTTGGATTTATATTAGATTAGATTGATTTAAACATTTTTTTAACTTATTGCTTAATATATATATATATATATATATTTCTATTTAATGTATCTAACTTTTTTTTTATAATTTTTATAAATCACTTGATTCAACAAAATAAAATAAAATTGTTAACTTTTTTTTAATACTTTCTGTTATAATTTTTTATTATTATTTATAATAGTGATGAGATAACTTAGTCAATAAATTTATTTGTTCAATAATAATTATATTTTTTTTTTACTAAAAGTAATACATTAATAAAATAATTTTAATTAAACATTTAAAAAATAAATAAATACTGATGTGTAAAAAAGTATATTTTTATTAAAATAATTTGAATAATTCTAATCTAATTCGAATTTATTAATTTCAGATTTAAGCCGGTTTGAATTACATGTTAATCGTAAAATATTTAGATCAGATTTGAGGTACGGGATTAAGATTAATGGGTGAAACCAATATATGTGGGTTGTGTAGTAGGCTTGTGGGTAATTTGGGACCAGTCTGACACATATTAATTTAAGAAAAATGATTAGGAGAGTGAATTTGGAATATGAAATTTTAAAGGGAATGACGTGACATTGAAAAATTAACAAAACTAGCATGTATCACATGCATTTGCACGAATAATAATATAAAAAATCGTGAAAAAAATATTACGGTAAAAATGTGGCAATATTTTTAATTTTATTTTTAACCGTTTTAAGTTTATGGGTGGGTTAACCCACAACCCGACTCAAGTATCCATTTACTCTCACATTGTATAACGATCTAAAAAACAGTTGATAGAATTTGATTCTTCAACTCAATTAGTTTGACATTTAAAGTCCACTTCTTCCCCATACTACGAGTGAAAGGGAAAATGTAAAGACTACAATTAAAGTAGCTCATGCGAGACTTATTTTATTCATATGAATTATGTACCCTATCTCTATAAATATGACAAAATTCTTCCATTATTGCACACTAATAATAGTGAAATCTATAGCGCAGAGTCAAAAGAGAATTATGGCTAGTTAAAAACTATTGATGAACCACCGCGTTCAACATATTTGGTGTTGAATTCAAAATATAAATTGTTATTAGCCTAGTTAGTTAAAGGGTGGTACTTATTTTGTTAGGTTGCAAGTTCAAACCATATCTATAGCATTTATTTTGGAAAAACGACTTATCACCATTTCATAAAAAATTCCCAAAAATGGGAAAAAAACCCACGAGTTTAAGAGATCATTCTAGACAGGCCTAAAATAATTTTGAAGTCGTAACATTCTGAATAAAAGTAAAAAAGCTAAAAACGTAAATAAATTATTTAATTACAATGCTTTCAATTCTAGTGAGTTTAAAAAACGGTAAATTCCTGTTCCTATAGATATTCCAGTTCTGCTCCGTGCTTGAAATTCTTGTCCACGTTCCCGCGAGGGCACTGCAATCTGATACAATATCTTTCCATAACTTTTCAACGCTTCTACGGGTTCTGCTATATACCCTTGCATTTTGTTCTTACCAAATGTTATACACCACTGCTCCAAAGATGCACTTGAACACGCTTGTTGCAAAATCTATTTCCCTTGGCTTTGAGTAGTGTTGCATCTTTTATTTCATTCCATTCGCTCGGGAAACTGTTCAGCTCCAGGCTTTTATAGAATCTGTCCCAAAGCTTTGAAACAATACAGAAGCTCCCGAATAGGTGATCTATGGTTTCTTCATTTCCTCTACATAGAAGAGAGCTCGCGTCCGGGATGCTCATATACTTGCTGATACGATCACGAGTGCTGAGTCTTTCCCAAAAGGTGAGCCATAGGATGAACTAGTGTCTAGGGATAATCTTCGTTGACCATACAAGAGGAGCCCATTCTACTTTCTGCACTTTTTCCTGGGTTACCTCCCATATTCTCTTCGATACCAGCTTCTCATTGTCCTCAGCTTTCCATTCATGAATATCCGGTATGTCGTGTAGTTGTATGTTACTTATATGATCAAGTATCCTCTGTCCTTCTGAATTTCTTCTTAGGAGTGAGTCCCAATTCCCGTCTTAAATGTCTCTGATTTTCGCTTTTATACAGTCCATTCTGATGCGGGTATTTTGAAACTCCTCATTGTGGATGATAGGTTGATTTTCGAACTAGGAGTCGTGCCAAAATAGAGTGTCTTTCCCATCCCCTAGTCGGATGTCATAAAGATCTGTAATATCGCTTCTTAGTTTAATAATCTTTTTTAGAGACCAACTCATACCTTCATGAATTTTACAGGTCCAGATGCTGGTTTCGTATTTTTAATTTTATTTTTAACCATTTTAAGTTTATGGGCGGGTCAACCCACAATTCGACCCAAATATTCAATTACTCTCACATATATATCCAAATTAACCACAGTTCTCGACCCGACAATCCGGACATTTTAAAAATTAAGCATCATTATATATATATATAGATTTCTCTCTTCTCTCTCTCCTCACACTTTACCCATTTTCAACCGATGTAGTGACATGTTATTCACTTCTCATTCTCTCTCCCAAATTCTCTCCCCCTATCACTCTTAGTTTAAGTTAATCAAATAAACGAGCTACCCTATTTTGTTACTTCTCTCTAGTTTTGTCCCTTGATTTGAGAGGTGAATTTAAGTTTGAAAAACAATTTATAAATTTATTTGAAAGTATTTACTTGACAAATTATTTTATTCAAAATAATATTTATATAAAGAATATAATATTAAGAAATATACTTTAATAATATATCTTTTTTTAAGATATAAATATATAAAAAACATAGTGTTCCAAGAACGAAACCAGAGTCAATGTTTCCACCAATTTTTGAGTGGGAGAGTGTTATTGTATTTTTGTGGTGAGCCAAGTCACAATAAGGTTCATAAGTTCGATACTAACTTTGAATGTTTTCAATGAAAATCAAAGTCATGACTATGATGAAATACTAAATTGTCACGCCTCGAACCTAAACAATTGAGGCATCAACATTTAAAATATCTATTGTCACTTCATCTTTAGTTTAAAATAGATGATGACAAATTACATTCTTGCAAAAATTATATTTTTCTATTTACACACCCTCTATATATCTATACTAACATAAAATAGAAAGTTAACCTTCCTTCCTGGCTAGTCTATATATGTCGTCTTCTTCCCAATAGTTCTATTAAAACCTAGGGCTTGTTTGAGGAAAGAGTTTTTTGGGTTTTACTTGGGTTTTATCCTAAAAATCAATGGCGGACCCAGAAATGTTTTCTCGGAGGACCAAATACATAATAACGTATCAATTTTTGGCAATCAAATAAATGCATTTTTTAATTAAAATTTTACTCGGTAATTACATAAAAATACTAACAAGCACAATTACAAAATACTAACAAGCACAATTACAAAATTATTCTTGTCCATTAGTCGGTACAAAAGAAGACAAAATCTCTTCATTACGTTGACTATACCAATCAATGAATTCAATAAAATTACTTTTATTTGATGAACTACTTGACTCATCATGTCCTCGAAAAGGTAATCATTGCCTCAATAGAAAACGTGTTACATCAAACATTGTCGTTAAACGGGTGCGATAATTTATTTTTATATCACGACCATGTGTACGTAAAACGTTTCTCACGATATGTTGATCTTTAAATGATTCAAATTGATTTCTAGCTTCATTTTGATAACTATTTGAAGTTCCCATATGATGATTGAATATTTCTAATGCCCTTTACCAATTTTTGTACCCATCTCCTATAAAGGTATCATCTACGTTCTCTATATTTAAAGGCTTGAAAAGATAACACCAAAAACAAAATGATGCATCTTTTGATATGCTATATTCTAACCATGTATATTTGATCAGTAACATTAGACTCATTAGTAGGCTCATTAATTGATTGAGAAGGCTCAGGCTGGTCATTTGATGTAGAAGTACAAATGCGTTTATAGAACATCTTCATTATTCTATATCTTATATAATATAAATAACTAAAAATAAATATGTGTCACAACCCTAGGCCCCTAAATAAAATCTAACAAATACATTTATTTGTTGAAATAGTTTAAAACTAATATAAAATTAAGAAATATAAAATAATATTTTACCGTTATATTTATATAAATTGTTATTTTACCCTTATATTTATATAAATTTTTATTTTAATCTTTATTTTATAAGTAATTTGTATTATTAATTATATTGAAATTAATAATATATATATAATTATAATATAAATGTAGTTTTAAAATAAATAATAATATTATATGATTTTTATTATTTTATATATAATTCTTTATATTTTAACTTATATACATAAATTTTATTTATATATTAACTAAAATTTATGTATTATTATAAATATTGTATCTTAGAAAATATTGTTTGTATAAAATAAAATATTAATAATAATTAATTACTTTAATAAAATTATATTTGAAATTAGAATACTATAATTATGAATTAGTTTTTTTTATTAATTTTTATAAAAGAAAGTTTTAGTTTATTATAAATATTTATATATTAAAAATAATGTTTGTATAAAATAAAAAATTATTATTTTGTAAAAAGAAGTGTGAGGTTATTATAAAGGAAATGTGAGAAGCAATTTTTGATCACCTGACCTCATTTATACATTTCAACTCCAAAAATAGCAGGACAAAATCTTATTTGGTAAATATATATATATATATAATATCTTAAAACATTTACCATGGTTGGGGGAGCTAAAAACCCTTGTTTGGTAAAAACTAGAAAAAAACTGGATTTTAAAATTTGAAGACTAATTTACCCTTTGACTTTAGAGGATATGGTGTAGGTGAGAGAATGATGGTTTAGAGAGAGAGGATGGTAGTTTTGGTATTTAAATGATAAAATTATTTAATTTTATGGTTGATAAGATGTTTGAGTTTTGGGATAAAAATTGGGTTTTATCCCTAAAACCCTTTCATCAAACAAGCTCTAATTCCTGTTCTTATCTGAAAAGAATCAATTTAAATGAATGTGCTAAACAAGCCTAGTAAAAAAATAATTCTTTCTACAGCTAGATCAAAAATCATATATATATATACTTGATAGAAAACCAACTTTTAAACAGATATAAACATTTTTTTTTTATCACAAAATAAAATATATACTTTATAATAATTTTGCGATCAAGATAATGACAATAATATCATAATAACTTAATAATAAGTCATCTATTAAGACATAAAGGTCTTGCATAGATGCATTAGTCATTTACCAAGACATAAAGGTCTTTCATAGACGCATTAACCATCAACCAAGATATGAGGGTCTTGCATTGATGCATTAACCGGTATAAGCGACACTCGAGGCACAAATAGTCCATTATTAGATAAACAAGTACATAATCAAGTCCAGAGTAATAAAAATTATATTAGTATTGTTAAAATGTCTCCATTCTTAACAACACAATATTTTGAATGAAATTCCAAAAATACATTATTATTAATGTATAAGAAGTATTTGTTTTGCGTTGTAGTCTAGCATAGGGGTGTAAACGAGTCGAGTCGAGTTGAGCCGAGTACCATACTACTCGAACTCGACTCGAATTGCATTGTAAATACTCGAACTCAAACTCGATCGAGTATCAAAATTTATACTCAAACTTGGCTCGATTACAAATCGAACACTTGAGCTCGAACTCGAAAACTCGAAAATTAAATTTTATTAATTTAAATTATATTTTACAACTAAAAAAATTCAAACATAATATAATATATATTTCACAAACCATGCATATATAATCACAACATTATTTAAGTATAAAAATATAAATATCATCACATAATTTAAAGATAATCATTCAATCACAAACATCTTATTTAGAAATTACAAACGAAATTAAATATTTAAAAGATGTCTCGATTAAAAGTGAAGATAATGAACAAGATTCAAAATATGAAATAGTGAAGGCATTGAACCATATGCTCCGTTAATAGTAGAATCGTAACCATAGATGTTTCAAAGGTCTTTTGGAGAAAGAATATGAAATATAGAAGGAGGAGAGAGATGTTTGGCTGTTTGGAAATGAAAGGTGAAAAGAGAGATGAATTTGTCTGTTTGGAAATGGAAGGAGAAAAAAAGGGGAATGGAAGGAGAAGTGAGAGATGAATTTGGATGTTTGAGAATGGAACGAGAAGAGAGATAGAGAGTTTGAGAATGGAAGTCTTGGTGGCGTGCAAAAAAAAAAAGAGTTTATATATATAACGAGCTACTCGCGAGCTACTAAACAATAAATATAAAGCCCGAGCTAGATTTTATAATCATGCTACTCGAACTCGACTTGAGCTCGGTCAAACCGAGTTGGAACCGAACATTGATCGAGCTACTTAAGAGCTATTCACGAGCAGCTTGACTTGTTTACACGGTTAGTCTAGCCTAAAACTAAGTTCTACGTGCATTGATGACAATTGGATTCACATAATATTTAGAAATACATTATTTTTGATATGTTTTATTTAAATTAAAACTAAATCTGGTTTTGTGTAGAAGGAGATTAATGAGGATTTAATTATTAAATTCAGAGATTACATAAACTAAATAATAAAGGAAAAACCTAAAAAAACATTTTCTTGTAAGTAAAAGATCGCATACATATAAAAATAGTGCACATATAGATACCTTAATTCAAATGTAATAAAATTATCTGGAGAAATAAATCAAACCCCATCTTGGGACACGAACACGCCACAAACATAGACTCACTCTATCTATACCCATCCTCAAAACAAAAATATCATTATTGGAGACCTATTCAGTATAAAAAAATCACACATGTTAACTAGTTTTTCATTATATTTCCCTTATTTTTATTTCATAAAACACCATGATTCACAATCTCATATCATTTTCCTTCATGTACTTGAACCAAAAATAATAATGGGACTTCTCACTACTGTGTTTGTGTCACTTATCCATGACAAAGAAGCCGAAACCGGTTTCACTGGATTCATTATTCCCTCAACAATCAATCTAAATGACAGAATTTGTCCGACCCTAGTGAAAGAAAGTCTGCTCGGAACCACTCGTATTGTGAATGTAGGTGGAGTAAGAATCTTAGCAGTATAAGTAGCTCTTAACCACCCCACATTGGTAACTATCCTACTCAAAGAAACATTAAAATGAGTATTTGACCGAGAAATTGGGATGGAAAATGAAGGCATGTTAATATTTAAAGAAGTTTTACTCCCATAATGAGTGCAATCGGTTTGGTCACCCGTAATACGTCTTAACATTCGGTTGGTGTAGTTTTGTCCACACAAGAACTGCACATAGTCAACAAGATTTGCATCATACACAAGGCCAGGATTAATGGCACCTACAGGGTTTATTAGGCCTGCTCCATAACCGAATTCTGCTTCCGGAGTTGTTCTTGCACTCATCTCAAAGGCTGTAAAAGAATTGTTTAGGTTTAAATGAGAAACAATTTGATAACGATTCTAAAAAGATAAAACATAGTTTATTGTAAATAATTGAGTTAGAAAATTTCATTATACCTGTGGTTATAAGTGCAGATTTTATAGCAGCCGGAGACCATAATGGACGGAAGGATTTTACATAAGCGGCTGCAGCAGAGACATGTGGGGTTGCCATTGACGTACCCGATAGAATGTTAAATGACACCCTTCTTGTATCTAACCTTGATTCTGAAGGAGATGCATAATGTGTCCATGATGCCAAGATTCTAACACCAGGCGCAGATAAATCAGGCTACAAAGTCATTGATAACTTTGGTTTAATTTCTTAATGAGGTTTAAAAAAATCATAACTTAATTGAGGTTTAAAAAAACCAATTTTCAAAACTAGGGTTCATCTTTAACAACATGACAATACAAGATGAATGTCTATATATACAACCTTAAGAATTTCAGGTGTTGCAGGATTCGGTCCCCTTGATGAGAAGTTTGCAATATATGGTGCAAATGGATCAAAACTTTCATGGCTTTTAAATATGCTTGCAGTTGGATTCCTGTTTTAAAATAAATAAATTAATATAAACTCATTCAATGAAGAAAATTATAATATGTTTTTAGAACAAGTAATGAAGTACTACTATAAATACCTACGTTGATGTCTGTAAATAATTCAGGAGTATGCTTGAATCTTCCTCGTAAACAAAAGTTGTCGGGAGGGCAAATGTTTCAATATCTTCAAACGTAGCATTGTGTAGGCGAACTATCACCATACCAATTGCACCAGCGGAAAGAGCTGCTTCCCCTCGATTGTTTGAAAAACAAATGACAATCTTACCTCTTACAAGTCTAGCATCTAGTAAGTTTGGGCGTTGGCAAAGTCTGCATATTGTGAGTTCTAATCATGAAATAACTATGGAAAAGAAAAAAGTTTGAAATTAAAAATATATAACACAATCTAACAAAAAAATATTGTGAGTTCTGCATATTGTGAGTTCTTAACTATTGAAATAATTTGTTTCTTAATAAATACTTTATATAAAATAATTATGGAAAAGAAAGACAAATCATTTCTTTCACAATATTCATCTAAACATAAAAGATCAATCATAGATTTAAAAAAAATAAATTAAAAAAATCATATGGAACTTGATTGAAATTATTTAAAAACTAGTATTTTAGCAACATCATAATCACATTCAATTTTAAAATTGTTAAATAATTTTTCTTCATTTGGTATAAAATAGTTAATTAAATTAAATAAAAAAATATAATTTTTTGATAAATGTTATTTAGAGTTTTTTGATAAACGTTTTCTATCAAAAATGATTGATTTTTCTTTTTGACAATAAAGGATAAGCTAGGTAAATCTCTCAATCAACTATTCATGGTTAATATTGTGCATGTATATTGTATTTGAAAATTAATAAGGTAAAAGAGTATTTACTTCAAAAAAACATATATTCTTTCAATGATAATGCCTAGGGAGGTAAATGAACCGAGCTGCTCGCGAGCTATTCGAATCTCGGCTCGACAAAAAGCTCGTTCGAGCTCGTTCGTTAGTCTTAACGAGCCGAGCTCAAGCTCGTTTAAAAGCTCGAAAATTTAAACGAGTCGAGCTTGTACTTCTCGATATTTGGCTCGTAAGCTCACGAACATGTTCATTTATTGGTTCGCTTATAAGCTCGCGAACAAGTTCGTTTATAGGCTCACGAACACGTTCGATTATAATATTGTTTAAATATAATTTGTAAATTATTAAAAAAAAATAGTAATATATAAATATATATTATAATAATTAACATTATTACATGATTATATTTATATTAATATAATAATAACCTATAAAGCTATAATTAAACTTAGTGTTAATAAATAGAACTTTCTAAATGAGCTTCAAACGAGCTCTTAACGAGCTTTAAACGAGCTTTCTAAACGAGCTTTAAACGAGCCGAGCACGAGCGGCTTGTGAGCTCAAATAAATTCATACGAGCCGAGCTCGAGCTCGATTGTAAAAACTCAAAACGAGCTCGAGCCGAGCTCGAGCCCGAATATATACTAGATGAGCCGAGCTCGAGCATGATATCGTTCGGTTCGGCTCGGCTCATTTACATCAAAAAGTCCAGTAAAAGGTCACCAATTAAAACTAAATATAATATTGAAAAATCAAAAATAAAATTCACGAAAAACAAGAAATTAAACTGAACAAAAGTCCAGTAAAAGTTGATAATAACTAAGTATACAATTTTAGATAAAAAATTAAAATAGGCATACATGATAATAAGTAAATACCTCGATGTAGCACTAGAAACCCCCAATCTTGGCGCTTCACTAGCATGCACCAAATTCGAGAAATTAGTCTGATCAAACGGATTCAATGAAGATCCCTGCGTTCGAGAGATGAATGAACTAATATTAATGAAATCAATAAAGTAAAATACAAATAAAAAATCTGGTATTCATGTTGTGCCCAAATAAACAATTTACCAACAAAGTCTGCCCATTACCCAACTTCAAATAGTTCATGATCTTTCGATCAGTCGAGCTTGCTGCGACGGTAAGAACCCATGGAGAAATATTCATGACAGTTTCATGTTTAGGACCATAGTTTCCGGCACAAGATATCGTCATAATTCCTTTTCTCATTGCTTGAAAACTCCCAATAGCTATCGAATTCTTCATATAGTCTTTAATAGGTTTTCCCATGGAAATTGAAATTATATCTACCCCATCATTGATGGCATCCTCAAATGCATGAATGACGTCGTTGTCACTAGCACCATCGTCCCAAAGTACTTTATACACCGCAATCCTCGAAGAAGGGACTCCTCCTCGTGCTGTACCTTCTCCTAAACCATAAAAGTTTGCCGAACTAACAAGATTTCCGACAATGATTGAAGCTATATGAGTTCCATGACCAAGAGTATCTCTTGGAGACTTGATATCATCTTGGGAGAAAATACCATTTCTTTTGTAGTACCTTCCTCCAATTATTTTACTGCATTGAGATAATAATAAGATCATGTACTATGAAAATTGAACTATTGATCCAAATCTCTTTAATTAGTATTTAATATGTTAATATGTTATAAATGATAATATAAGAATGTTTTAAATTTGTTTGAGTAGTTTGTTTGATAATTTAGATGATTAAAAAAATAAAATAATGGTAAATAAGATGTTATTATATTTGAACATAATAGAAATAATTCAAATAAAAAACTCTTACTTGTTACATTTGAAATTTAGTAGCCCATCACACGAGCCTTTCCATTTAGGTGGTGGAGATTCCATTCCAATATCACTAAATGTATCTAATTCTGGCCAAATTCCAGAATCTATTACTCCAACAACGATTTTGCTTTCAACTTCTTTCGCTCTTCTAATCGTTTCAGGAAATTTCAAGAAGTCCCAAGATCTTGTAGTGTACATATCAATTTTTCCATTTGGAAATATTGACACAACCTCTTCCATTGCTGATAATTCAATTATATTCATTTAAATGGACGTAACATGATTTAATTAATTATGGATTTTTGGTAATTATTTCAAATCTAATTGATGTTCTTACAGGAAAGCAGGTGAACCTCATCAGTCGTTAATAGGGCGACAAAACCATTGAATATACTTTTGTAACTGTGAATAACTGATGCAGAAGAGTTTCTATAGAAGGAAAATAAACAAACATATAAATAAGTAAAATCTATAAAGGTGATCTAACAAAAAGAAGAATATATATATATAAAAAAAAAACAATTAAAAGTAATATTACATGTGAAGAGCTTTTTCTAAAAAGCTTGAATGCAAAATAGGTGTAGGGATGTCTGAGTTCGGATTCAAGTCTCCCATGTATACTATATATTCCTGTATAAACATAATAACTAGTTTATTTTGTACATATAAAAATTGTTTTGTTAATAAGATCTGAATGATTATTGAAATATACTTTATTTGAGAATCATTAATGAGGTCTAGATAGGTGTAATATTTACATGCCTAGATTGCATCTAGCACAACTACTTAAAAGTAAAAACTATAATATTGTTCTAAGTTGTATGTTAACATTTCCACAAATACACCTTTAACCTTAATATTTTTCTTTTACTATTTTTGTATATTAGAATATCAATTGTAATACATAATATATGTTTCTCGCTATAAAGATTGTTGAAGTTCGAAATTCTAGAGATGCAGTAAAAAAATCTCAAAAGGAGGAAAAACCCGAAGACAATACTCTTAGACCAGAATATTAACCATTTTTTTATATCTATAAGAAGCTTTGTGAGTAAACATGTGAATTTTGAGCGTTTTTAATGAAAATTAAACAGGTACGTGATCTTAGAATGATGTCTACGTATATTTTTATATGAACTATTTATTTATTTTATTATAAAAGATGTGACTTTTGAGCGATCTCAATAAAAATTGAACATACATGTGATCTTAGAATGACGTCTAAGTATATTTTTATATAAACTATTTAAATTTTGTATTACAAAATTAACTATAAATAATAATGCCTAATCAAAATATAGATTAAGAATATTAAAAGTTGAATAATGAGTAGAGATGCGTGCCTGTCTATCTTGCCCATTTACATGGGTGAAAGTAAGAAACATCACATAAAATATACATAATCGAACAAAACTTAAAACATCTAAACATGTTCTTGTTTGCATCATCTTATGTGATTTCCTTGTCTTACTTAATATTGAAGAGTGGTTCTTATTGAGAGACCTTTATAGATCCTAAAAACTATGGCAACACTAATAACTATTTGACATTTTCAATTAATCTCATTTTGTAATTATTTTATGTATTTCATTTTTGGTTTTTAACTTATATTTACACGTTAATAAAATGAAAAACTTTTTTCAAAATTGAAATATTCATGAAGTTTTTAATTAGTGCTGGATGTAATTAATATAATTCAAATGTAATTCAAATGAGATTACTATCACTTTTTTAATATTGGTAATATCTTCTATAATAACAAAGTTCTTTAAATTAAACAAAAAAAATATTTTTTAATGTATTTTTTGTTAGGATTATTATTTATTAATTAATTTTTTTTAGATATTACTCCTAATTGAACTTAGTATAAAAAATTTATTCATATTCAATAATTTAATTATGATAATTTTTATTTTAATTAAAATATAAACTATTATAAAAGTATCTCTTACTTTATTTAAGAAAATATTATTTTGGAACGAATATTTTATCTTCTATAATTATATATTTATTTTCTTATAAAAGTTTTTTTTATTATATATATATATACTAATTAATCATATAATTATTTAAATAATATGGCAATAAGTTGGCTAATCACATCTTGATACTTAATATAGTTTTTTACTTTCTTATGAAATTGTTATGAATTTTATAAAACTTTGAACCAATAAAATTTAAACGAATAAAATTTAAATTATTATTTGTTATGAATTTTATAATTTAAAAGTTTTAATTATAAATTATTAATTTCAAAAATACTTTTATATAATAAAAATACTTAATTTCAATATGTCAAGGATGTCGGGTCGAGAGTTATGGTTAATTTGGATATGTATGTGAGAGTAATAAATATTTGGGTCGGGTCGTGTATGTTAAACTATCCGTCCATAAAATTGAAAAATTATATAAAAAATGTGATATACAAAAGTTTCAAACTTGTAACCTCACAATATAAGTTCAATATTTTAACCAACTAAACTAATAATATTTTAAATTTGTTTATATAATTTCAATGTGATTTGTCTAAGGAAGAAGATCAAAAAATTCATAAAGGTTAGAAAGTACAGATGCAGGAAAATGAAATAGAGGTTCCTATAATCAAAGAGAAAAATGTGGTTAAAGAACATGAAACCAAAGATAAAGAAAATTATGTACAGGAAGAAAGCAATACGAAAAAGGAGTAGAAACCTCAACCTTATCATGTTGAAGAGATAGTTGAAGAATTACAATCAAATCAAGTTGAAGTGGTTGCTGATGAAAATAGAGTGAAAGATACTAGACTAATTATGAGGAAGAATATAATTCCAAGGTTGATATAGAGAAATCTAAAGTTCTTGAGGATTTCAAAGCTGAAACAGAAGGAAATGAAGACAATGATATAGAAATTCAAGTTGAGAACAACAAAGTGAAGAACCCAAAAATCCTGAAAAATAATTATTTTATATCAAATTAGAATGAGTTTATATAAAGAAATAAATTAAAATGAGAATATGCAGTATTCATTAACTTCTCATGTTTATCCCCCTTTCATTGCAAGAGGAAGGGGAAGATGAAGGACAAGGGAATGAGGAAGACAACCTTCTGATACAACATGTTGATATGGAAATAAAAATCCTAATTGAGATAATTAAGATTTGATACAGTTTATAATCTTTGTTTATATATTTGATTGTTACTAATCAAGTTTTTTTTATGGTCGTTTAATTGTCATCCTTTAATCATAGCTAGAGTTTGTCTAGTTTTGATCCTTGACTCTCCCACTTTTGGTATTTTAATGAAATGATTTTAACTATTTTCAATAAAAATAATATTTTAACCAACTAGGCTAATAATACTTTATATTTTAAATTCAAATTCAAAATTGATGAACGTATACATTTCTAACCATATGTAACTTCAACATTTTAAACAACTAAACTAATAATATTTTAAATTTGTTTATATAATTTAATTATATATATATATATATTTTCTCATAATTATATATATATATTTTTTCTCATAATTATATATATATATAACATTCAATATATATAATTGTTAGTCATATCAATTATATATTTATATAAAATTATTTAAAAAATCAACAATCTTAAGTGGTGTAATGGTTAAGTGTTCATTATTATGCATAATAAAAATTGAGGGTTTGAATCTCACGTAGTGGAAATTTGTAATAATTATAAAGAGAAAATAATGAATATATTGGTTGACGAAAATAAGTTGGTAAGTGGGTTAAAATAATATTGTTGTTTGAAGGAAGTGAGTTGATAAAGGTTATTAAAGAGGAGATGGTTGAGTAATAATGAATATGTTGGTTGACCAAAGTGAGTTGATAAAGGTCGGTAAAGAGGAGTTGGTTGACCGAATTGAGTTGATAAAGGTCGGTAAAGAGGAGATGGTTAGGTAATAAAGAATATGTTGTTGACGAAAGTGAGTTAGTAGAAGGAGTATTATATAGTTGATTGTATATGATTATGATAATTTAGTTTTTAACCGTACAAATGTAATGAAATCTCGCTAGTTACCCTAATATTACCAAAAAATCAAATAAATCCGTACATACTCCAATATTTTTCTTAATTTACATCAAAATTTAAGAACAATTTATATATAAAGATAAGTAAAAGCAAAAGTTGAGTCAACATAATTAAAATAAATCTATTTAATGACAAAAAAAGAAAAAGAAAAAGAAAAAGAAAAAAAATAAGAAAAATTCAAAATATCTTGTAATTGTAAACAAGACAAACATTGAATATAACTTGTAATTGTAAATTACATTCAAAGTAATTGAAAAGAACACAAGCTCACATGAGTTTTTGAACTATAAGTGTTACATAAGTATTGAATATAGGCCTGTCTAGAATGATCTCTTAAACTCGTGCTTTTTTTTTCTTCCATTTTTAGGAATTTTTAATGAAATGACACTAAGTCGTTTTTCCAAAAAAAAAAATATAGAAAACTAACGAATCATTAAAATAGTGTCCAAAAAATCTCTACTAAATATTCTGGACGACAATTAAAATTATCCTTAGCCAAGAGTTGGTAAGCAACGTAGACAAAGACAACGATTTTGTCAAATGATAATGGACTATCTATAAATATGACCAAAACTATAAGAAACTCATACAAATCATGAAAATATACCAGAAAAATTTCTTCATATGAAATAAAAATTCTAGTAACTCTTTATTGATAAAATAACAACATATACGATTTTTTTATCCCCTTTACTGTTAAGAAGAGGACGAACACGGACTCGAGAAATTATCACCAACAAAATCATAGGGTATGAGCAACAAACAAAGAACCCATCAATGATTAAGAGTATTATTCGGATTATAAAAATCTGTAACGAAAAATTTGATCTAGCTAAACAAGATGCCGAGCTAAATGTTGAAAATTTTAAATTAATTCTATAAATTCCATTAATGAATGGAAACTAGAATGTGGGTAATAAAATCAAATCAAATTAACATAAATTCAAATGTGAATTAAGGGGTGAAATTTGATCCAATTATATAATTTGAATTAATTGATTTAAATTAATTGGTTTAAAATGCCTTTATAACCAATTAACAAAATATAATTAATTTGTACTATAACTTACAGCTGTTTGTTATTATTATCAATTGTTATGATAATTTAATAATATTATTAACAAATTGTAAAACAATATAACGTTAATATTAGATTGTAAATGCGTTAATTATTTTTGAAAAACAATTACTCCTTAATGAAGATGAAACGTTAAGGTAAATGAAGAGACAAACAATATACACCGTTGGATCGATTGATGATTTTATTTAATGGTTTAACTTTTTTATAATATAAAATCTCTCCTCTCTAATCTAAAACTCATTTCATCCACTTACCATTTCTCACTCTAGAATTCCAAAAGCTCTCCTCTTCTAATTTTGTGAATGTTCTTCGAGTTCTTCGCTCGATATTTTCCGTTGAAACCCAGTGATAATTCGGATACATTAATCAAGTTCGATGCATAGTAATTCTAGTGTAGAGTCACTACTAGATTCATTGTACCATGGGAGACAGTCATCTACGATAAACTCTAGTATAAACGGGACACGATGAAACTGTTTTAAGATAAATGTGCTAAACACATGCCTCGAATCACCACTTATTCGATGATATCGTTCTTCATAGATTTTATTTATTTCATTTATTTGTAACATCATTTTATATATTTTTCTGTAATTTATTAAAGACAAGATGTCTAAAAATCATAAAATAGTCTCATTGTGTTAAACTATTAAGTAGTTTGCTCTATCAAAAAATTTTTGTTTTTGATGTTTCAAAAATACAAGCTGGATATTACAAAAGAGATGATGAATGTTGCTTGAAGGATGAAGTTGATTTTAAATAATTTAAAAAGTGTTGTTAATGGTTATTGTTGAATAACAATAAAATTAAAAAGGGCAGTATCATCTCTTTTGTTTTAACAGGTACGTGACTTTGAGACGTTGACAATAAGCTGAGACCTTGGGAAAATCCACCTGATGGTGGTGGAAAACTCTTGCTCGAGGTGGAAACCGCATGAAAATGACGGTTATCTTAAAAACTCCCATGTAGTAGTGTCCAGGCTTGCTCGGCTATAGAGTCCGTTCCAAGATCTTGTGAGATTGTTTCATAGATCCACTAAAGGACAGTGGCATCGAGAGTTAGCCACATATATTTATCTTCATCCGTTGTTGGCGGAACAAGGACCGACGGGATGATGTGATGAATGACCCGATGAAAATAGGCATGGATCTTGAACAACTCCACTTGTATCGTGTATTGAACGTTTTCCAACTCAAGAACAATAGAGACGTGATTCTCAATGTTGGAAACCACAAGGGCCGAATGAAATCCTTGTTTGTTACTCGTCACCGGAAATAAAAAGTGATTGAAGAGATGATGAACATAAGATGAACTATTAGGATACGACGTAAAAAAGTGATTGAAAAGAAGATAGTAGAAAATGGACCGTTAAGCTAGGGTGCGGCGGAAGAGAGAAGAGAAAAAAAAACTAGGCTCGTGTAAAGAAAGAAGATTGTATTGAATGATATTATATTTAGAGTTACATGAGTTATGTCTAATATATAAACATTAGATTAAACTTGTAAGGAAACTAATTAATATAATATAATATTAATATTATCACAAATTTATCATATTGTGATTATATTTTACAAATATATTATCTTTATATTACAAAGACTAAAAAAACATGATTCGATAATTCTTCAATATAATAAATCACATATGTTCTATTTTATTTCATAAAACACATGCTTACCATGATTCAAAATCTCATATCATTGTCCTTCATATGTATTCAGTATCAAAAATAATAATGGGACTTCTCATTGTGTTTGTGCCACCTATCCATGACAAAGAAGCTGAAATAACTTTCAATGGATTCATTATTCCCTCAACAATCAATGTAAATGACTGAGTTTGTCCGACGCTAGTGAAAGAAAGTCTGCTCGGAAACACTCTATTGTGAATGTAAGTAGATCTTAACGATCCCACATTGGTAACTCTTCTACTCAAGGAGACGTTAAATGAGTATTTGGCTGATCAATTGGAATGGAAAACGTGGGTATGTTAAGATTTAAAGAAGTTTTTTTTTTCAACAATATTTGGGACACTAACACACCACAAACATAGACTGATCACTCAAAATACAAATTCTCAAAAAAAAAAAAAAAACATTATTCAAGAACTCTTCAATGTAAAAAAATCACATATGTTATATAATTTATTGTTTTCTTTATATTTCCTTTATTTTTATTTCATAAAACATATGTTTACCATGATTCACAATCTCATATCATTGTAAATAAGAACCAAAAATAATAATGGGACTTCTCACTTTGTTTGTGCTACTTATCCATGACAAAGAAGCCGAAACCGCTGTCACACGATCCATTATTCCCTCAACAATCAATGTAAATGACTTAATTTGTCCAACGTTAGTGAAAGAAAGTGTGCTCGGTACAACTCGTATTGTGAATGTAGGCGGAGTAAGAATCTTGGCGATGTATGTAGATCTTAATGATCCTACATTGGTAACTCTCCTATTAACGGAGACATTAAAAGGAGTATTTGACGGAACGATGGGAAAGGAAAATGAAGGCATGTTAAGATTTAAAGAAGTTTTACTCCCATAATGAGTGCAAGCTATTTTGTCACCCGTAATAAGGCTCAACTGTTTGTTGGTGTAGTTTTGCCCACACAAGAACTGCACATAGTCAGCTAGATTTGCATCATACACAAGGCCAGGATTTATGGCACCTACAGGGTTTATTAGGCCTGCTCCATAACCAAATTCTGCTTCCGGATTTGTCTTTACACTCATCTCGGAGGCTGTAAATGAATTGATTAGGTTCAAATGAGAAACAATTTAATAAAGCTTCTAAAAAGATTAAACATGTTTATTGTAATTAAATGAGTTAGGAAATGTCATTATACCGGTGGTTATAAGTGCAGATTTTATAGCAGCCGGAGACCAAGATGGATGGAAGGATTTCACATAAGCGGCTGCAGCAGCAGCATGCGGGCATGCCATTGACGTGCCCGATATAATGTTATATGACAACCTTCTTGTATCTAAAATCGATGTTGAAGGAGATACAGTAGGTAACCATGCTGCCAAGATTCTAACACCAGGCGCAGATAAGTCTGGCTACAAAATCATTGAAAACTTTGGTTTAATTTATTTGAATTACATCAACTATAATTATATAGTTCTTGATGATATTTTTATATAAATAAATCATAACTTAATTGAGTTTTAGAAAAACTATTTTCAAGATTAATATGACCATCCTTAACAATATGAAAATACAAGAGGAGAATATCTATAGAACCTTAAGAATTTGAGGTGTTACAGGATTTGGTCCCCTTGATGAGAAGGATGCAATATATGGTGCAGATAGATCAATTATTTCATGACTTTTCAATATTCTTGCAATTGAATTCCTGTTTTAAAAAAAAAGAAGGAAATTATAATATATTTTTAGAACAACTTATGAAGTAATACCATAAATACCTGCCTTGAGTTTTGGAAATATCTCATGAATATGCTCGATTCTTTCTCGTTAAAAACGGTTGTCGGGAGGGCAAATGTCTTTTTATCTTCGAAAAAATCGTAGCGTGGGTCTATTATCACCATACCAATTGCACCAGCGAAAAGAGCTGCGTCCCCTCTATTTTGTTCAGCACAAATGACAATCTTACCACTTACAAATCTAGCATCTAGTGAGTTAGTCTCTTGGCAAAATCTGCACATTATGAGTTCTAATCAGTAAATTAATTACTCAAATAATTTGTTTCTTAATAAGACAATTATATAAAATAACCATTGAAAATAAAGATAAACCATTTCTTTCACAATGTTCACCTAAACACAAAAGATCAATCACAGATTTAAAATTAATATAAATAAAACCCTATAGAACTCGATTGAGATTTTTTAGAAACTAGTATTTATCAACATCATAATAATTTTTTTAAATTATTAAATAATTTTGTTTCATTCGGTATGAAATAGTTAATTGAATTATAAAATCAAACCTTTTTACAGAAAAAGTGATTTTTTTTTTTATAAATTGTTATATCAAGTTAAAAAATGTTTTTTCATCAATTATTTATGGTTAAAGAAATGACTGAGAGATAATAATGTAGTATACTCTTTCGCTGAAAAAATAACAAATTTTTTCTCTCTTCACCTTTTATTCATTTTTCAGACAATGATGTGGTGATACTTGATTCCCAACAATTAATAATGTAAATTTACTTAAAAAACATATATTTTTTCAAAGACAGTACATATTGTTATGTTTTTCATTTGGAGAATCAATTAATGATATCGAAACTACATATATTATTGTAAAAATTGTAAACTAAAATTCATGGAAAACAAGAAATTATCTTGTGCAAATGTCCAGTAGAAGGTGATAATAACCAATTAAGTAAACATTTTTAGAAGATGAATTAAAATAAGCATACATGATAACTAAGCAAATACTACCTTGATGTATTAGGAGAAAACCCCTCTCTAATATTTGGCACATCACCAGCATACACCAAAGTGGAGAAATTAGTCTGATCAAACGCATTCATTGAAGATCCCTGCATTCGAGAGATGAATGAATGAATATAAAAATAAATAAAAAATCTTGTATCCATGTTATGCCTATGTAAACAATAAGAAATGATAATGAAATACTATACCAACAAACTCTCCATATTACCCAACTTCAAATAGTTCACGATCTTTCGATCAGTTGAGCTTGCTGCCACAGTAAGATCCCATGGAGAAACATTCCTGACAGTTCTATGTCGAGGACCATTGTTTCCGGAAGAACATATTGTCATAATTCCTTTTCTCATTGCTTGAAAAGTCCCAATAGATATTGAATTCTGCATATAGTTTTCAATAATAATTGATCCTAAAGAAATTGATATTATGTCAACCCCATCACTGATAGCATCCTCAAATGCGTGAATGGTGTCGATGTCATCAGCACCTTCGACCCAAAGTACTTTATACACCGCAATCCTCGAAGAAGGGACTCCTCCTCGTGCTGTACCTTCTCCTAAACCATAAAAGTTTGCCGAACTAACAAGATTTCCGACAATGATTGAAGCTATATGAGTTCCATGACCAAGAGTATCTCTTGGAGACTTAATATCATCTTGGGAGAAAATACCATCTCTTTTGTAGTACCTTCCTCCAATTATTTTACTGCATTGAGATATAAATAAGATCATGTACTATGAAAATTGAACTATTGATCCAAATATCTTTAATATGTTAAAATGTTATAATATTTGAATATATTAGAAATAATTCAAATAAAACAAGTCCTTACTTGTTACATTTGAAATTCCGTAGCCCATGACACGATCCCTTCCATTTGCTCGGTGGCGATCTCATTCCAACATCACTAAAGCTATCTAGTTCTGGCCAAATTCCAGAATCTATTACTCCAACAATGATGTTGCTCTCAACTTCTTTCTGTCTTTTAATCGTTCGAGGAAATTTCAAGAAATCCCATGATTTTGTAGTGTGCATATGATTTTTTCTATTTGGAAACACTGACACAACTTCTTCCATTGCTGATAATTCAGTTATATTCATGTAAATGAACGTAACATGATTTAATTAGTTATAGATTTTGGTAATAATTTCAAATCTAATTAATGTTCTTACAGGAAAGCAGGTGAACCTCATCGGTCGTTAATAGAGCGACAAAACCATTGAATATACTTTTGTAACTGTGAATAACTGATGCAGAAGAGTTGCTACAGAAGGAAAATAAACAAACATCTAAATAAGTAAAATCTAAACATCTCAGTCATAAAAGTGATCTAACAAAACAAGAATATATAAAAAAAAAAAAAAAAATTAAAAATAATATTACATGTGAAGAGCTTTTTCTAGAAAGCTTGAATGCAAGATAGGTGTAGGGATGTCTGAGGTCGGATTCAAGTCTCCCATGTACACTATATATTCCTGTATTTTTATATAAACTATTTCAGTTTTGTATTAAAAAAATCACTACAAACAATGCCTAATCAAAATATAGATTAAGATTTAATATTAAAAGTTGAATAACGAGTGTGTACCTGTCTATCTTGCCCGTTTACATGGGTGAAAGTAAGAAACATAACATAAAATGTACATAGTTGAAGAAAACTTAAAACATCTAAATATGTTCTTGTTTGCATCATATCTTATGTGATTTCCTTGCCTTACTAAGTTGTAAGATATTTCCTTGCCTTACTAAGTTGTAAGATTCGTTCTTATTGGGAGACCCTTTATATATCCTAAAAACTATGGAAATACTAATAACTATTTATTTTCATATATATATTCAAATTAACCACATCTCTCGACCTGACAATCCGGACACTTTAAAAATTAAGTATCATTTGAACTTATATTGTTTAAATGTCTCGCGTTCAATTAATTGGTATTGAATTTAAAATATGAAGTCTTATTATATTAGCCTAGTTGGTTAAAAAGTGTTACTTGTTTTTGTTAGGTTGTAAGTTTGAAATATGATTATTTTATTTTTAATGTATAGATTAAGTTTACGAGCGGGTCAACCCACAATCCGACCTAAGTATTCATTTACTTTCACAGATATATCCAAATTAACCACAACTCTCGATCTGGCAATCCAATCACTTTAAAAATTAAGCATCATTACATATATAGATTAGAAATTTTCAATTAATGGCTCTTTTCTAATTATTTTATGTATTTTATTTTTGGTTTTTAACTTAGATATACACGTTAATAAAATGGAAACTTTTCAAAATTGAACTATTGAAGTTTTTAATTAGTGCTTGATGCAATTAATACAATTCAAATGTAATTCAAATGAGATTACTATCACTTTTCTAATATTGGTAATATCTTCTACAATTACAAAGTTATTTTAAAAAAATTATTAATGTAATCTTTAATGTATTTTTGGTTAGGATTTTATTTATGTAATCTTCCATGTGTATAGGTAATATCTTTGTTTATTTATATAATCTTTAATTATTTTGGTTCGATATTAAGTTTAATTGATATTTATATTCTGTGATTTTGTTGTGATCATTTCTCGAGTCAATGTTCGTCCCCTTCTTAACGCATAAGAAGAAATAATCGAATCCGTTGTTATTTTTATTTTTTCAATAAAGATTATTATAATTGTTTTTTCACATAGAGACTTTTTTACATGTATTCTCAAATGATTTGTATGGTTTCTTACCATTTTGGCGAACAAGATTTTTATTCTGCATTACTTACTAACACTAACACTTGATTAAAGATAATTTTAACTGTCGGTTTCGTATATTTAGTAGAGATCTTTTGGACACTATTTTAATGGCTGGTTCAACTTGCTCTACTTTAATATTCATTGTTTAAGAATTTAAATGAGTTTTTCTTTGGAGTGACACCCAACAAATTGCCTAAACGTTGAAATTTTTTATTTTGTAAATTCTTAGTATAATTTAATAACTATATCGATCATCATGCATTGTTATTTTTTATTTTATAGATGTTATTTTATATTATTATTTATTAATTAATATATTTTTTTAGATGCTACTCCTAATTGAACTTATTGAGAATAATTTTTTATAAAAATATATTCATATTCAATAATTTAATTTTTATTTTAATTAAAAAACTAAACTATTAAAAAAATATCTCTTACTTTATTTAAAAAATATTATTTTGGAATTAATATTTTCTCTTCTATAACTATATATTTATTTTCTTATAATAACTTAATACTTTTTATTATATATATATATATATATATATATATATATATATATATATATATATATATATATATATATATATAAACTAATATCAATTAAAATATATTTATACAAAATTATAAATATAAAAAAAATGATATTAAGTGATCTAATAATGAAAAAATTTCTAGTAAATGGAAAATTTCAGAAACTATAAAATTTATGTGATAGAATAATATTTTTTATGTGTGATAGGGTAATGTTAAGCGAGTTTATTACAAAATATTATAAGAGGTTCGAATCTTGGCAATTACAAATTTTGAGAAATTATAAGATGCATATTGGATAAATACAGAAATTTATATGTGGGGAATAATAGCATATATGTGACATTTAGAATGTCTTTTTCGGTTTATGCACAATATTTGAAATGAGGGTAGCTAGGAAGTTGAAAATGAATATAAATTAGGGATAATATATATTTTGCTTTTTAAATATAAAATATATTTTGTTTGAAATATCTCTCCTACACTAATTTGTTTGATAAAACTCTTTGTACATTCTATTTTGTTTAAAAAGAGTTAGTGTATAGAAATATTTCAAACAAAATATAATAAAAGAGATTTAAATTGAATACCGACAAATTATATATGTTTTTTAAAAGTGTTTATGCCAATGTTCATATTTTATTTAGGCAATGTTAATAAAATGATAAGTCATGTTTGCTTATATTTAATTATGTTAATTTGTTATCCTATTTAAAGATATTATTTTTTTATTTTTTATTTGAATTCAATTTTAGGTTATAATGTATAATACTTATTAATTTAAAGTATCAATTTTTTTTGACATAGTTTAAATTATTAACTTTAAATAATTTCGTATGATTTTATTTTAATTTTTAAAATATTTTCAATAGTCAAGAAATTATCAAGTTAGCTAATATACTAGAAAGAGTATATACTAATAAATAGAAAAACAAATATGAAAATCAAAATCTTGTGTGTAATTAATTATTTTAATATTATTTGATGATTTATACATCAAGAAAGTATATGAAATGTTGAATATATAAAGAATCAATTTTTAATTCGTGCTGAGTTTCCATGTATCTAATCCTTAAGTCTCTTGTGAAGGGTGTAATTTTGACTCATTAATAATTGAGCTTAACTATTTATAATATCTTTTTGTAGTTACTATAATTTCATTATATATTTCAATATTTAAATTTTAAATAATTTAATTAGAATAATTCAGAACATAATTATATATTATTAAAAGTAAAATATGATGTCTAAATTTTATTCATTTATTATTTTATTTTAATATTAAATTAATCATATAATTATTTAAATCCAATGGGTCATTCCCTATGCTGATTAAAACCTGACGCTATTCAATATATTTTTACTACTAGGCCTAGGGTTAGGGTAGGATTTAGAAAAATAAAAAAGAATATATCACATAAAAAAAGAAATTTGTGACGTATTTTTAATAAAAAAAATTATAACATTTTAAATGATATTAGTTATTTTTATATAAATTCAAACAAATAAATATATAAAGAAAAATTTTAAACAAAATTAAATATATAAAGTCCAATTTCAAATAAAAATAAATGCAGAATGAACAATGTAAAACAAGATGATCATGATGAAGACATATTATCCATTTAATAAATTAGCATAGTCACCTTGTGAAAAATTAATCAAGTAAATTACCAAACATTGATACATTATATAATAATTTTTAAAAAAATATTTTGAAATTAATAATCAAGATCACATATTTAAAAATATATTTAATAACTATTCTATTAAATTAACAAATATTATATGGTAAAAAATGATAATAAAATAGATAAACAAATCACATATATAATTGAATAATTATAGTACATAAATAAATATTATATCCCATTTTGAATAAATTTATAATATTAATTTATAATATTCTAATTAACCATTTAAAATTAACATACAAAAATAAATAAAAAAATAAAAAAGAGAAAACATAATAGCAAAATGGACATTAAAAAATCTTACATCAAAATTTATATTTGTTCTATAGGACAGTTAATGTCAAAATTTAAAATTGATAAATATTTATTTTACCTCATTTTGAATGTATTTATCATTTTCTCGTCTCGAATCTCTTAATTGATCTTTTCAAATTATACATATTTCTCAATTTTTAATACAAATTAACGAGTTAATAACATTTTAAATGGTATTAGTTATTTTTGATGTAAATTCAAACAAATAAATAAAAACTTAGAAATTTCAAACAAAAATAAATATATATAAAGTCCAATTTCAAATAAAAATAAATGTATAATGAACTATGTAAAACGAGCATGTAGAAGACATATTATCCATTTATTAAATTAGTAGTCACCTTTGCGATTGCAAGAATTAATCAAATAAATTACCAAACATTGATACGTTATATAATAATTTTAAAAATATCTTTTCGATTTAAAATTAGTAATCAAGATCACAAGTTTAAAAAAAAATATTTAATAACTATCCAATTAAATTAAAAATATTACATGGTAAAAACTGATAATAAAATAGAAAAACAAATTACAAAATCGAATAATTATAGTACATAAATAAATATTTGAATGAATTTATAATATTCTAATTAACCATTCAAAATTAACCTGCAAAGTGATAAAAAAAAAAAACATTATAGCAAAATGGACATTAAAAGTAGTCACATTAAATTTATATTTGTTCTATAGGAGAAGTTAAAATATCAAAATTAAAAATTGGTGAAAATTTATTTTCACTCATTTTGAATGTGTTTATCATTTTTTTTTTCAAATCTCTTAATTGATCTTTTCAAATTATACACACCTCTCAAATTAATAGTAAAATATTTATAAAATGACATATTAAAATATATATACTTAAAATTTTAGATTTTTTTTTAAAGGCAACGTAGCGTAATATAATATAAGCCATAAAAAGGCAAAGGAGTTACATGAGTTCAAAGGAAATCAGAGTAAAAAAACAAACTGAATGAGGAACAAAAAAAAATATAGATAAAAGATGAGAATTGAGAATTTAAGTATAATGAAATCAGTGGTTATGGTGACTTTCTCGTAAGCGGTGTTCTAGTTTTTACAGATTAACCAATTCTTCTTGCCTGTAGGATTACGTCTCCACGTTCAAATGAGGGAGTTGTCATCGGTGACAATATTGTTCCAGACTGTATCCACACAGTTGCGGACACCTGAGAAGGATCTAGCGTTCCTCTCCATCCAAATGTGATAAACAATGTTGGCGAAAAAATACTTGAAGGTATTAGAGCTGAATTCGTTGCCCTTGGTCTTTATGATGGCGAGGTCCTTGATGTTAGTCCATTTGTTTGGGAAGATGAAGAGGCTCATTGATGCGGAGAATCTACGCCAAAGCAAGGAGGCAAAAGGGCAGTTTCCAAGGAGGTGTTAAATGGACTCCTTATTTCCCAAGCAAAGAAAGCAATTATGATCCGGGATGCTCATGTACTTCTTTATCCGATCACGGGTATTGAGTCTCTCACGAAAGGCGATCCATAAAATGAATTGGTGTCTAGGGATCACTTTGGTAGACCACACTAAGTGGGACCATGGGACAACGTTCCCATGATCACAACACAAACCCATGCAGACCCTGAGTTGAACCTACCATTGTTCTCGACACTTCAAACATGAGAATCCTCATTATTATTCAGATGATAGGATGAAAGTGCTTCAAGGATTCTCGCACCTTCTGGAATAGTCCTCAGAAGGCTGTTCTAATCGCCGATTTTGACTTGTTGAACTGTGGCCAATTGAAATTCTCACCTGATTTGAGTGATGGAGAATACACTGTTATGAAGGATGGGTCTGTTTTCGAACCAGGGGTCATTCAAGAACAGAGTGTCATTACCATTTCCAATTTGAATGTTGATCATCTTGCTCGCGCTGTCTTTAAGTTTCAAAAAAAAATTAAAGGGACCACGCTATATCCATTCCGAAAATTTAAGAACTTTATCCTACATATCTTATTCTTCAAAGATTTCATTATTAACGACATTCAAATCACTATTATTTTATTCTCAAATTCCGCATTTCCCTAAATACACCATGTTTCATTATATCTTATCCTTCAAAGACTCTATTATCGCGTTCAAACCACTATATTCTTTCATTTTCAAATTTGCTCCACCATTCCATCACTCTGAAATTCACATATTTTATCAATATATTTTCTTTCAAGAAATTCATCTATTAACGCGTTCGAACCATCATTCTTTCATTCTCAAATTTGCACCACCATTCCATCACTCTGAAATTCACATATTTTATCAATATATTTTCTTTCAAGAAATTCATTTATTAACGCGTTCGAACCATCATTCTTTCATTCTCAAATCCTACCCACCATGGCATCATTCCCTCAATCCCTTTAATTCAAATCTGCGAGCGAAAAAAATCAGACGGCATTAATGCTTTTCTTACTGGTGGCCCATATTAGGATTTAATAAATAAAAAATGAATATATCTAATATAAAAGGAATTTGTGCATATTTTCAATACAAACTTACAAACTAACGAGTTTAACATTTTAAATGGTATTAATTATTATTTTTATGTAAATTCAAATAAATTAATATGTATGAAGAGAAATTTCAAACAAAAATAAATATATAAAGTTCAATTTCAAAGAAAAATAAATGTATAATGAACAATGTAAAACAAGATGATGTATGAAGACATATTATTCATTTATTAAATTAGCCTAGTCACCTTGTGAGGGCAAAAATTAATTAAATAAATTATCAAATATTAATACGTTATATAATAATTTAAAAAATATATTTTCGATTTAAAATTAATAATCAAGATCACATGTTTCGAATTTTTTTTAATAACTATTCAATTAAATTATATTATATGATAAAAATTGATAATAAAATAGAAAAACAAATCACATAATTGAATAATTATAGCATTATTCATAGTATATAAATAAATATTTTATTTCATTATGGATAAATTTATAATATTAATTTTCTAATATTCTAATTAACCTACAAAAAATAATAACAAAAGAAAGAGAAAACATAATAGCAAAATAGACATTAAAAATAGTCACATTAAATTTATATTTCTTGGATCAGACAAGTGTCAAAATTTAAAATTGGACTTTTATTTTAGCTTATTTGCAAATACATTTGCACTACCATTCTTTAAATATCAAATTTGCACCTGTTGAAATTCGAACCATGAGTTTGAAATGTTAATTATTTAACATTAAATTATTTGTAATTATTGAATTTATTTTATAATTTTATGTATATATATATTTAATCATTTTATTAAATAAAAAATAAAAATATAATGAATAAAAAATTAATTATATGAATAATAGATATATAGAAAGAATATATAAAAATTAGAAATTTGTAATAAATTATTTAGATAATTAGTTTAAAATAGTTTTAAAATTTTATATATAATTATATATTATAAAATAATGATTACAAATAGTATTATATATATATATATAATTTATTTAAAAAGTTAAATTAAGAATAATAGTTAAAATAATGGTATATCTAATAAATATAGAGATAAGTAAAAAGTATTTTAATCTAAATTAAAAAATATTAAAGATTAAATTAATAAATATGGAGAGAGAAAAATATGTTAATACAAATTAAAGACAAATAATTAAATCAGATTATTTAAAAACAAAAATTAAAAAAATAGTTAAAATAATGGCATTTCAAATAAATATGTAGATACTTAAAAAATATTTTAATTTAAATTAAAAATTATTAAAAATTAATTTAATAAATATGGAAAAATAAAAATATGTTAATACAAATGAGAGACTAATAATTAAATCAGGTTAATTTATTTTTATTTAATTATATTACGAATTATTTTTTAATTAGATGGTTATATATATAATTATTTATTGATTGAAAAAATAAAAATATATAATTATACAAAATTATACAAAACTTTTGTTATTCTATTATTAATTAAGTTTCATAATTAATTATTCATTTATTATATATATACCCATTAATTTAGGATCGGATTTAAATTTAAAACGGTTAAAATTAAAATTAAAAATGCTATATGTATGTTTCAAACTTGTAACCTAATAAAACAAGTACAACCCTTTAACCAAGTATGATTGAGATGTGATTTGTCGAGGGATAATAGCCGGTAAAAATTGAAAACGGTTAAAAAATATGAATTAAATATTTGATTGACCAAAGTGTGAGTTCGCAATGCTAAATATCAAAAAATATTATTCAAATATTTAATTGACCAAAGAGAAAGTATAAGGTCACGAAATTAGAGGTTCATTAGGAAAAAATATGTTATGAGATATTTGAGAACATGTATTGTTTTAGCGAAGTGAATGGAATGAGAGTTTCTATTTATTATTTCAATATATTATTTGTGATTTATTAAGAATTTTAAACATTGATTACATATTATTTTAATTTTTTTATTAAATTTATTTTGTTTATATTTTTATCCGTGTGAATCGCACATGGATCTTTCTAGTGTTGTTAGTAAATAAACTTGTTAGTTTTGCAATCTTTTAATTCTAACAAGTGGTATTAAAATCCAAAGAATCTCAAACACGAATGAATCAAGTTATGAGCTTGAAGTGAGGAATTGAGCCTTAAGCTTGATTGACCGGATCTGTGAGATAAAAGAAAATAAGAAAATAATAGTGGATGAAAGAGTTGAGGTCACTACAATGAGAATCTCTAGTTTTAACGGTCTCTGTAACGATCACTGGAGCGAGTTAATTGAAAACTTACTTCGCTCCAAGGATCGGTGAGATTTAGTAGAAACAGGATTTGATGCGCTCAGTGATCCAGCAACTAGTGGATCTAGAATTAAATTTAACGAGATGAATATGAAAAACTATAAGGTGAAAAACTATTTGTATCAAGCATTCAATTGAGTAACGTTCGAATAAATATTGAATAAAACTATCTCCAAAATCATATGAGACTCTTTAAAGAGCAACTATGGAGATAATTAGAAGGTAAAAGGTCACTTATGAATACTCTACGTAGAGAATTCTAAATACTTTAGATGAAAAATAAAGAGACGATAAATGACTATTTTTGCTAGAATTGTAGTAGTAACCAATAAGATAAGAAGTAATGGTGAAATGTGGGAGACTCTACTTTAGTTGAAATGATCCTAAGATGGTACATACATATCAAATGTATCTTCACCAATGGTGGAGATACCTAACCTAGGTATATGGGGAGTGAATAGAAAGTGGTTGAAGAAAAATGCTAACACCTTGCCTTCGTCTTGATTTGTCTCCCTCTCTTTGTCTTGTTCTTGTCTCTGGAATTTACAATCTCACAGATTACATAGATTCTCGAGAACATCATCAACATGAAAAATGGTACATACATATGGAATGTATCTTCATAAATTGTGAAAATACATAATCATATGTATCTAGAGAGTGAAGAGAAAGTAGTTGAAGAAACATAGCTTTTCTTCGTAACACCTGCCTTTGTCTTAATTTGCCTCTATCTCTCTATCTTCTTCATTTTCTAAATTAAATATCTATCAAAAAAGTGGACACTCATAACGAACTTCATTTCTTACTTCCATAAAATAAGATACTAATCAAAATCCGAGAAGACCCAAGACGAACTTCCTTGTCCACTTCTTCAAAATCATATATCTATCGAAAATGAGGACACTCAAGATAAACATCCATCGTCTACTTTCTCAAAATAAGATATTGATCGAAGTCGAGAAAACCCAAGATGAACTTCCATCATCTACTTTTTCAAAATCATATATTTGTCAAAAAAAAATGAGGACACTCCAAACGAACATTCATCGTCTACTTCCTCAAAGTTAGATATTGATCGAAAGCCAAGAAGACTCAAGACGGACTACCATCGTCTACTTTTTCAAAATCAGGTATCTTTCAAAAATCGAAGACACCCCAAACGAACATTCTTCGTCTACTTCCTCAAAGTTAGATACTAATCGAAAGAAAGAAGACCCAAGTCAAACTTTCACCATCTACTTCATAAAAAATAATTAGGTATCTAGCGACATCTCTTTACTTAAGCTCAAGATCTAGCAAAACATTTGTCACCCATATTGACTTAAACTTTGCACACTTAACTAGTTTGAACCACATATTTCTCCTTGAACAAATTAACTTGCAATCTACTAGTTTTTGAATAATGTCAAAACAACTAAATATTCAAGAATATTCTTTCAAGATTCACTAATTGTCTTCAATTGTTTTTACCATGTTTCATAGTTTATTCGAAAAAATTCGTGAGTGTCCTTTCATTTGAATTGATTGAGCGTCTCATCTAGCCCTTTTTTCATAACTAGAAATCATATTGAAGGTTTCATTCATCTTCTCGCATTACATAATAATTCAATGATCTCATTCACATTTGATTTGACTAAGCATCTCATCTAGCTCCCTTTCATTACTATAAATCTCATTCAATGTCTCAATCATTTTCTTAATTAGATGATAAATCAATCATCTCAGTAATCTTAACTATGATCCACAATACATGGACAATTAAGATAGAATAAAAGAAGTACCAAAATCATCTCATTCGAATTGACCGAGCCTCCCATTTAGTATTTTTCATAACTTAGAATCTCACTCAAGGTCTTATTCATCTTCTCATATTAAAAGATAATGCAATAATTTTTTCTTAGTTCGTTTGAGAGTTGCTTCATGATGTCTCCAACTAAACTTATAAGTGTCTTTCATTAGTCTTCTTCTTAGTCTTTTATTCATATTGCGTGTTAACTAGCAATATGCCAAACCTTAATCACATGCCAACTCAATGCAATCTTGTAATTTTACCTGAAGGATTGCCTTGTCCACATGTTGACAATGTCGTCATCGGTAAACATCTTTTCTATAAGATTTGTTGTGTACCATTTTTTCTCCATCCATGGCCAAGGATACCTCTTCACCAAGATCATCCTCTTCCCCAATATTAGAAGAAATCTCAATGGTCCCGTGACAATTCTCCCTTGGTAGTGTGCATTTTTTATGACATGTATTCACCTTGAGTTGTGATATCTCTTGAATCACTACTTGTATCTTCATTGTGTGTGCTCCAGCTTTGTCAAACTTCACATTTTGACTTAACATAACATTATCTCCACCTTCTTCTAATCAAACTCTATACCTTTTGACATTCTCTGAAAATCCAATAAAGAAAATTTTCTTTTTCTTTGGATTTAGCTTCTCTTGCATTACCATGAGTTAAAGTTCTTGTATTAAGAACTCCTTTCTTACTCAATTCTTGCAAGCCTTTGAGACCAAGCCTCAGATGCCAGAAGATTGATGTTTATTGAGTGACCTTGGAGATAATAACTAAACATAAGTGAATTACCTTATAGAGAATACACATCATTATTATTTACTACTTCCATTACAACTAAAGTACATTGCTCGCCAGCAATGTTCCATCTCTTGCCTTCCAAACATAACATTTTCTATTATGATTATTTAGTTTTAGGAAGTCTTTTCTGAAGTGTCCTTCCTCTTAACACTGGAAGCACTTCACATTTTCTTTAGTCTTCAATATATACTTAAAACTCTTACTTCTCTGTATTCTTTCTCATGATGTTGTTTACGTCTTCTCCATTATCTTCTTGTCTACAATTTGTCATCTTGGTTGGTTCCTTGGAAATCAAGTAGCTCGTACTTCTTCCACCTCAAACTTGGTAGTCATTCATACCAACAAGAATTACAACTTGGACATCTTTTGAAAACCTCTCTAGAACTTGTCAATAACTCTCGAAGGATCATCCAATCTTTTCAGCTTTCTCTCCTCTCGAACAGCCTCGCTCTGATACCACTTGTTGGGATACCATGAGATGAAGTATTCCTTAATGCAAAAACAATAACAACATTGAACAATTGAGGAAACGAAAAAATCAAATTAAAGAACGCGAACACAAGATTTATAGTGGTTTGACCAAAACATGCCTATATCCACTTTTGAAGCACAAAAGAGACTCCCAACTTTATTATCAAGATTGTTATAGAAGTATTACAATGATTCTCTCATAATGAAAGCTTACACAAAACTCACAAGAAATCAATACTCTTATGGAAAAAGACTTGGCTTTTTAAAGTGTCCGACTACACCTTTAAATAAGCATCAATTAGTTCAATATCAATATTTTGTTCAAATCTCTCAAAGAGCTTCCAAAATATTCTTACAATATTTTCTAATTGTATTTCCATAACAAAAGATCTAATTTCCTTTTATGATAATTTTATTTCCTAATATAATTATACTAGGAAAGTTATAATTTCCTTTTATTGAATATACATACATTTTCTTGTACTAAGATTATGTAACATGAATATACCATATTGGTAATATTGTAAATTTATTCTCAACACCACACTATAGTCTCCAATGTTGAGTTAGTGTTTGTTTGTGCGTGTAGATAGATGGAAGATATATCTAATAAGTTTCTTATTTTTTGCTAGTGAATGAGGGTGATGAAAAGTAAAAAAAAAAATATTTTAAATATTAAAAATTAATCTTTAAAAAATAAAATGGATAAGATGGCAACGTGATATAAAATACTCGTTACTATTTCATAAATAGCTAATACAATACTATTATTATTTTTCAATAGCGACATTAATAGGATATCATAGCTAAATTATGTCTCTATTGCCTCCTATTTTATTATTGTTAACATATTTTAACTCATTTAATATATATTTGTAGTAAGTGTAAAAGTAATTCCTAATATCAAATATCCCTAGTTCAATTGTCCCTTATAACTTTTTTTTAATTAAAGTTGAGGTCATATATAGATGTGAGTTATGTTGTATTCCTAACTTATATATATATATATATATATATATATATATATATATATATATATATATATATATATATATATAAATATGTATATATATATATATATATAATTTAACACATTTTATATGTTTAGACCCAATGTATTCAATATGCCAGCACAGTTTTTGGAATATGAATATTCAACCCAAAGTGAAATAAATTATTCAAATTAATTATAGGTGTTAGGTTTGAATTTTAAGTTAATTCGTATTATGTTCACAAATAAGTGTGATTTGGGTAACATATTCTAAATTAATAATGTAATTAAATAAAATTATTTAATCCTTATAATAATAAAATATCACTGTATAAAATTGATATTGATTACCTAATTTTTAAAATTATATAATGTATTCATAGATTAATTATAATTAAATTAAATTAAATATTTTTGTAATAAATATTTTAGTGGTTATAAATATCAAATTAGTTGTATTCATTATTAAATATTAGATAGTAGTTAAACTATAAATGTTATATATTAATATTTTGAGTGCTTTACCAAATTGAAAATAGTTAAAAATAAATAAATAAATGATATACTGCTAGATAAAATATTTTTTTCTTAAAATTAAATGATATTAATACTGTTAAAGTGTCTCAATTCATACCAGCACAATATTTTGGATGAAATTCCAAAAATACATCATTATTGTGAAGAAGTATTTGTTTGGGGTTGTAGTCCTAGAATGGAACCCTAGCTATATTTCGGTAGGTTTTAAGTTCTACATTGATGACAATTGGATATTACACATACTATTTAGAAATACATTATTTTTTATATGTTTTCAATAAATTTCAATTTATAACTTAGTTTTTTATATAAAAAAAAGATAATTGAGGATGAAACTATTATATTCAGAGATTACATACAGTAAATAATAAAGGGAAAATCTAAATAAAAAAATCTTGTTAGTAAATGCTCGCATACATAGAAAAAGAATGTACGTAAATATTCACACCTTAATTCAAATTGTAATAAAATTATTAGGAGAAATAAATCAAAACCCCAATATTGGTACACTAACACACCACAAACATAGAGTGATCACTCAATACACATTATAAAAAAAAAACATAGCATTATTTGAGAACTCTTCAATGTAATAAACTCACATATGTTCTACTTTATTTATTTCTTCATATTTCCCTTATTTTTATTTCATAAAACATATGTTTACCATGATACACAATCTCATATCATTGTATATAAGAACCAAAAATAATAATGGGACTTCTCACTTTGTTTGTGCTTCCTATCCATGACAAAGAAGCCGAAACCGCTGCCACATGATTCATTATTCCCTCAACAATCAATGTAAATGACTTAATTTCTCCAACGTTAGTGAAAGAAAGTGTGCTCGGTACAACTCGTATTGTGAATGTAGGCGGAGTAAGAATCTTGGCGATGTATGTAGATCTTAATGATCCAACATTGGTAACTCTCCTATTAACGGAGACATTAAAAGGAGTATTTGACGGAACGATGGGGAAGGAAAATGAAGGCAAGTTAAGATTTAAAGAAGTTTTACTCCCATAATGAGTGCAAGCTATTTTGTCACCCGTAATAAGGCTCAACTGTTTGTTGGTGTAGTTTTGCCCACACAAGAACTGCACATAGTCAGCTAGATTTGCATCATACACAAGGCCAGGATTAATGGCACCTACAGGGTTTATTAGGCCTGCTCCATAACCAAATTCTAGTGAATGAGTTGTCCTTGCACTCATCTCGGAGGCTGTAAAAGAATTGTTTAGGTTCAAATGTAAAACAATTTGACAATGCTTCTATAAAGATTAAAACATGTTCTAATAAATAAATGAGTTAGGAAATGTCATTATACCAGTGGTTATAAGTGCAGATTTTATAGCAGCCGGAGACCATGATGGATGGAAGGATTTGACATAGGCGGCTGCAGCAGCAGCATGTGGGCATGACATTGACGTACCTGATAGAATGTTATATGATACCCTTCTCGAATCAAGCACTGAAAATGAAGGAGAATTTTTATGTGTCCATGCTGCCAAGATTCTAACACCAGGTGCAGACAAATCCGGCTACAAAATCATTGAAAACTTTGGTATAATTTCTTTGAATTACTTCAACTATAATTATAGTGTTTTTATGATATTTTATATAAATAAATAATAACTTAATTGAGCAAGATTAGGGTTCATCTTTAATAATATGACAATACAAGTGGAATAACTATACAACCTTAAGAATTTGAGGTGTTATACGATTCGGTCCCCTCGATGAGAAGGATACAGTATATGGTGCAAACTGATCAAATGTTTCATGACTTTTAAATATGCTTGCAGTTGGAATACTCCTGTTTTAAAAAATAAATCAATGAAGGAAATTATAATATGTTTTAATGAACATCTAGTGAAGTATTATCATAAATACCTTGGTCTGACCAAATATCTCACGAGTTCGAATGACTCCCTGTTGCCAACAAAAAGTGCCGGGAGAGCAAATGTCCTATAATCGACAGCGATATCATTGCCTCGTATCACCATACCAGTTGCACCAGCAGTTAAGGCTGCGTCCCCTACATTGTATTCATCACAAATGACAATCTTACCTTTTACAAGTCTAGCATCCAGTGACTTTGTGTCTAGGCAAAGTCTGCATTTGATGAGATTTAATTTGTTAATTAATTACTGAAATAATTAGTTTCTTAATAAAGTAACTATTGAAATTAAGAAAGTTATATTATTTCTTTCACAATCTTAGATTTCAAAAACAATAAAAAAAAATGAAACATCATGAAACTTCATTGAGGATATTTGGAAACTAGTATTTTATCAATATTATGCATTTGAAATTGTGATTACAAAACTCAATTTACTATTATTTAGTTCAGTAATTATAAGATTCATTTTTAAAACTAATTAATTAAAATTCAGTAATTACTTATATATCATACAAGTTTTATTATTAAAAAATATTATGAGATTATACAAGTTTATAATTAACTTTGTAAAAATGAATCTGTATGAGCAAAATAACAGCAAGCAAGCAAACCAAGTAATTTTTTCTATTTATATGCATTTGAAATTGTAATTACAAATTAAAGTGTGGAGATGTCAAATATTGAATGTTTGTCAATTAAATAGAGAAAAATAATTCACTGTAAATATTTAATTATTTTGATTGCCTCTTAATCAAAGATATAAATTTATTTGAGGTTTTATAAAGAGAATTTTTTTTATTAGATGACGCCCTATCAATTTCAGATATAATACATGAATAGAGATTCTGAACCATTATAAATTAAATTTTTTATGATTTCAACTAGAGCCATATTAAAATAATCATTTCACCTTTTTAAGAAATAATATTACAATAACAATTTTTCTTAGTTCTTCTAAACAAAATTAAGATTAAAAGAGAAAATATTAGTTGTAAAGCATCAATTTAAGAATTATATTAAATTTAAAAAAATGTTTTTAAAAAATAAAGTTATCTTCTCAGTTTTCCAATATGTTATTTCAGAGAGTTTTATAAGGCAAAGCCCAATATAACCGCTCAAATATCAATAGTGAAAATCATAATTTTCATAAAAAAAATGTAATAATATTAAACAAAAAAAAAAAGAATTATAACCCGTTGAATAGTATACCAATAATAATAATACCTAAAATGTTTTATCACTATTGAGTAATTAGATTTAAACCATACTAAATTAAAAAATATTAAGTAAAAAAACTATGCAGTTTGTTTTAAATTAGTTTTAAACTATTTTAAAGTTTATAAAAATAATATTAAAAATAATTAAAACAGTTTTTTTATTATATTATTTAACCAAAATTTAATTCGATTATAAAATAAATATTCGACCATATAATAAACTAATTGGATATAGCAAACCATTCAATTGGAAATTAGTTTTTGTATTTTTTTCTTCCAAAACTGTTTACAGTTTACATTATGACATTAATATGTTATAATCGTTTTTTCGAGTGTCTACTCATTTGATAATCAGTTTTTTCAGATGATTTTGTGTTTTTGTTTTTATTTTCACGTTTTGTGTCTTTTTTTCCTACCATCTCACCAAATTAGACTAAAATCTATTAAATTAGACTTTTATATTTTCTTTATTTATATAGTTAGCTTTCATTCATTTAAAACCTAATTAATTTAACTTCTCATGTTTCCTTAATATAATTCTCTTAAACTATATAATTTTAAGTATATATAAATTTTCTATTTAAATCGTGTATATTCTTATCACTTTTTAGAATTCGTATATTTATTTTATTTTAATAAGGATATCCGTGAATCATTTCGATTAATATTGTTACCCGTAATAATATATAATATATATAATCTTTATAACCCACACAAAAATAAAATCCTGGATTCGCCTTTCGTGATAATATCTAGGTAAACATTTTTAGAGAATAAATTAACAGTCATGCATGATAACTAAGTAAATACCTCGATGTATTAGGAGAAACCATCTCTCTTATATTTGGAACATCACCGGCATACACCAAAGTGGAGAAATTAGTCTCATCAAACGCATTCAATGTAGTTCCCTGCATTCGAGAGATAAATTAATGAAATCAATAATACAAAATAAAAAAAATAAAAAAAATCTTGTATCCATGTTGTGCATGCAATTGTGTGCCTAAGTAAAAAAAATAAGAAATGATAATGAAATATATACTATACCACAAATGTCTGGGCATTACCCAACTTCAAATAGGTGACTATCTTTCGATCAGTGGAACTTGCTGCGACGGTAAGAACCCATGGAGAAATATTCTCGACAGTTCCATGTTCAGGACCACCGTTTCCCGCAGAACATATCGTCATAATTCCTTTTCTCATTGCTTGAAAACTCCCAACAGTTATCGAATCCTTCAAATAGTTTGCATTAATACCTGTTCCCATTGAAATTGATATTATGTCAACCCTATCTTTGATGGCATCCTCAAATGCGTCAATGATGTCGATGTCATCAGAACCACCAGACCAGATTACTTTATATACCGCAATCCTCGAAGAAGGGACTCCTCCTCGTGCTGTACCTTGTCCAAGACCATAAAAGTTCGCCGAACTAACAAGATTTCCGGCAATGATTGAAGCTACATGAGTTCCATGACCAATGGTATCTCTTGGAGAAATAATATCCTCTTGGGAGAATTTGCCATTTCTTCTGTAGTACCTTGCTCCAATTATTTTGCTGCATTGAGATATTTAATAATATCATCTTGTACTATAAAATTTGAATTATTTAATATTTTAAAATGTTATAAATGATAATATAAGATTGATTTAAATTTGTTTGAGTAGTTTGTTTGATAATTCAAATAAAACAAGTCCTTACTTGTTACATTTGAAATTCCGTAGCCCATGACACGATCCCTTCCATTTGCTCGGTGGCGATCTCATTCCAACATCACTAAAGCTATCTAATTCTGGCCAAATTCCAGAATCGATTACTCCAACAATGATGTTGCTCTCAACCTTTTTCACTCTGCTAACCGTTTGAGGAAATTTCAAAAAGTCCCATGATTTTGTAGTGTGCATATGATTTTTTCTATTTGGAAACACTGATACAACTTCTTCCATTGCTGATCATTCAATTAATTGATTAATAAAATGGACTTAACATGATTTAATTTGTTATAAAGTTAATTAATTATTTTTTAACTAATTAATTATCTTACCAGAAATCCGGTGAACCTCATCATTGGTCAATAGGGCAACAAAACCATTGAAAATACTTTTGTAACTGTGAATAAGTGATGTCGAAGAGTTTCTACAGAAGAAAACAAAAATGAAATAAACAGCTTGGTCATAAAAGTGATGTGATTTGTATTAATAACAAAAGAAGAATATTTAAAAAACAGTTATTAGTAATATTACATGTGAAGAGCTTTTTCTAGAAATCTTGAATGCAAGATAGGTGTAGGGATGTCTGAGGTCGGATTCAAGTCTCCCATGTACACTATATATTCCTGTATAAACATAATAACTAGTTTATTTTGTACATATAAAAATTGTTTTGTTGATAAGATGTGAATGATTATTTAAACATACTTTATTTTTGAATCATGAATGGTGTCTAATGTATATTTTTTATGAACTATTTAATTTTTTTTTATTATAAAACATGTGACTTTTGAGGTTCTCAATAAAAATTGAACATAGATGTGATCTTAGAATGGTGTCTAAGTTTATTTTTATATAAACTATTTCAGTTTTGTATTAAAAAAATCACTACAACAATGCCTAATCAAAATATAGATTAAGATTTAATATTAAAAGTTGAATAACGAGTGTGTACCTGTCCATCTTGCCCGTTTACATGGGTGAAAGTAAGAAACATAACATAAAATGTACATAGTTGAAGAAAACTTAAAACATCTAAATATGTTCTTGTTTGCATCATATCTTATGTGATTTCCTTGCCTTACTAAGTTGTAAGATTCGTTCTTATTGGGAGACCCTTTATATATCCTAAAAACTATGGAAATACTAATAACTATTTATTTTCATATATATATATTAAAATTAACCACATCTCTCGACCTGACAATCCGGACACTTTAAAAATTAAGTATCATTTGAACTTATATTGTTTAAATGTCTCGCGTTCAATTAATTGGTATTGAATTTAAAATATGAAGTCTTATTATATTAGCCTAGTTGGTTAAAAAGTGTTACTTGTTTTTGTTAGGTTGTAAGTTTGAAATATGATTATTTTATTTTTAATGTATAGACTAAGTTTACGAGCGGGTCAACCCACAATCCGACCTAAGTATTCATTTACTTTCACAGATATATCCAAATTAACCACAACTCTCGATCTGGTAATCCAATCACTTTAAAAATTAAGCATCATTATATATATAGATTAGAAATTTTCAATTAATGGCTCTTTTCTAATTATTTTATGTATTTTATTTTTGGTTTTTAACTTAGATATACAGTTAATAAAATGGAAACTTTTCAAAATTGAACTATTGAAGTTTTTAATTAGTGCTTGATGCAATTAATATAATTCAAATGAGATTACTATCACTTTTCTAATATTGGTAATATCTTCTACAATTACAAAGTTATTTTAAAAAAATTATTAATGTAATCTTTAATGTATTTTTGGTTAGGATTTTATTTATGTAATCTTCCATGTGTATAGGTAATATCTTTGTTTATTTATGTAATCTTTAATTATTTTGGTTCGATATTAAGTTTAATTGATATTTATATTCTCTGATTTTGTTGTGATCATTTCTCGAGTCAATGTTCGTCCCTTTCTTAACGCATAAGAAGAAATAATCGAATCCGTTGTTATTTTTATTTTTTCAATAAAGATTATTATAATTGTTTTTTCACATAGAGACTTTTTTACATGTATTCTCAAATGATTTGTATGGTTTCTTACCATTTTGGCGAACAAGATTTTTATTCTGCATTACTTACTAACACTAACACTTGATTAAAGATAATTTTAACTGTCGGTTTCGTATATTTAGTAGAGATCTTTTGGACACTATTTTAATGGCTGGTTCAACTTGCTCTACTTTAATATTCATTGTTTAAGAATTTAAATGAGTTTTTCTTTGGAGTGACACTCAACCAATTGCCTAAACGTTGAAATTTTTTATTTTGTAAATTCTTAGTATAGTTTAATAGCTATATCGATCATCATGCATTGTTATTTTTTATTTTATAGATGTTATTTTATATTATTATTTATTAATTAATATATTTTTTTAGATGCTACTCCTAATTGAACTTATTGAGAATAATTTTTTATAAAAATATATTCATATTCAATAATTTAATTTTTATTTTAATTAAAAAACTAAACTATTAAAAAAATATCTCTTACTTTATTTAAAAAATATTATTTTGGAATTAATATTTTCTCTTCTATAACTATATATTTATTTTCTTATAATAACTTAATACTTTTTATTATATATATATATATATATATATAAACTAATATCAATTAAAATATATTTATACAAAATTATAAATATAAAAAAAATGATATTAAGTGATCTAATAATGAAAAAATTTCTAGTAAATGGAAAATTTCAGAAACTATAAAATTTATGTGATAGAATAATATTTTTTATGTGTGATAGGGTAATGTTAAGCGAGTTTATTACAAAATATTATAAGAGGTTCGAATCTTGGCAATTACAAATTTTGAGAAATTATAAGATGCATATTGGATAAATACAGAAATTTATATGTGGGGAATAATAGCATATATGTGACATTTAGAATGTCTTTTTCGGTTTATGCACAATATTTGAAATGAGGGTAGCTAGGAAGTTGAAAATGAATATAAATTAGGGATAATATATATTTTGCTTTTTAAATATAAAATATATTTTGTTTGAAATATCTCTCCTACACTAATTTGTTTGATAAAACTCTTTGTACATTCTATTTTGTTTAAAAATAGTTAAGTGTATAGAAATATTTCAAACAAAATATAATAAAAGAGATTTAAATTGAATACCGACAAATTATATATGTTTTTTAAAAGTGTTTATGCCAATGTTCATATTTTATTTAGGCAATGTTAATAAAATGATAAGTCATGTTTGCTTATATTTAATTATGTTAATTTGTTATCCTATTTAAAGATATTATTTTTTTATTTTTTATTTGAATTCAATTTTAGGTTATAATGTATAATACTTATTAATTTAAAGTATCAATTTTTTTTGACATAGTTTAAATTATTAATTTTAAATAATTTCGTATGATTTTATTTTAATTTTTAAAATATTTTCAATAGTCAAGAAATTATCAAGTTAGCTAATATACTAGAAAGAGTATATACTAATAAATAGAAAAACAAATATGAAAATCAAAATCTTGTGTGTAATTAATTTTTTTAATATTATTTGATGATTTATACATCAAGAAAGTATATGAAATGTTGAATATATAAAGAATCAATTTTTAATTCGTGCTGAGTTTCCATGTATCTAATCCTTAAGTCTCTTGTGAAGGGTGTAATTTTGACTCATTAATAATTGAGCTTAACTATTTATAATATCTTTTTGTAGTTACTATAATTTCATTATATATTTCAATATTTAAATTTTAAATAATTTAATTAGAATAATTCAGAACATAATTATATATTATTAAAAGTAAAATATGATGTCTAAATTTTTAAACATTTATTATTTTATTTTAATATTAAATTAATCATATAATTATTTAAATCCAATGGGTCATTCCCTATGCTGATTGAAAACCTGACCGTATTCAAGCTATTTTTACTAGTGACCTAGAGTAGGATTTAGAAAAAAAATAAATAAATATATCACATAAAAAAGAAATTTGTGGCGTACTTTTAATACATACTTTTAATACAAAAATTTATAACATTTCAAATGATATTAATTATTTTTTATATAAATTCAAACAAATAAATATATAAATAGAAATTTCAAACAAAATTAAATATATAAAGTCCAATTTCGAATAAAAATAAATGCAGAATGAACCATGTAAAACAAGATGATCATGTATGAAGACATATTATCCATTTAATAAATTAGCATAGTCACCTTGTGTGGTAAAAAATAATCAAGTAAATTACCTAACATTGATACATTATATAATAATTTTAAAAAAATTATTTTAAAATTAATAATCAAGATCACATGTTTAAAAATATATTTAATAACTATTCAATTAAATTAACAAATATTATATGGTAAAAAATATAATAAAATAGATAAACAAATCACATATATAATTGAATAGTTATAGTACATAAATAAATATTTTATCTCATTTTAAATAAATTTATAATATTAATTTTTCTAATATTCTAATTAACCATTTAAAATTAACATACAAAAATGAAAAAAAAAATGAAAAAGAAAATATAATAGAAAAATGGACATTAAAAATTGTTACATCAAAATTTATATTTGTTCTATCGGACAAGTTAATGTCAAAATTTAAAATTGATAAATATTTATTTTACCTCATTTTGAATGTATTTATCATTTTCTCGTCTCGAATCTCTTAATTGATCTTTTCAAATTATACATATTTCTCAATTTTTAATACAAATTAACGAGTTAATAACATTTTAAATGGTATTAGTTATTTTTGATGTAAATTCAAACAAATAAATAAAAACTTAGAAATTTCAAACAAAAATAAATATATATAAAGTCCAATTTCAAATAAAAATAAATGTATAATGAACTATGTAAAACGAGCATGTAGAAGACATATTATCCATTTATTAAATTAGTAGTCACCTTTGCGATTGCAAGAATTAATCAAATAAATTACCAAACATTGATACGTTATATAATAATTTTAAAAATATCTTTTCGATTTAAAATTAGTAATCAAGATCACAGGTTTAAAAAAAAATATTTAATAACTATCCAATTAAATTAAAAATATTACATGGTAAAAACTGATAATAAAATAGAAAAACAAATTACAAAATCGAATAATTATAGTACATAAATAAATATTTTATCATATTTTGAATGAATTTATAATATTCTAATTAACCATTCAAATTTAACCTACAAAATGATATAAAAAAAAAAAACATTATAGCAAAATGGACATTAAAAGTAGTCACATTAAATTTATATTTGTTCTATAGAAAAAGTTAAAATATCAAAATTAAAAATTGATGAACATTTATTTTCCCTCATTTTGAATGTGTTTATCATTTTTTTTTCAAATCTCTTAATTGATCTTTTCAAATTATACACATCTCTCAAATTAATAGTAAAATAGTTATAAAATGACATATTAAAATATATATATACTTAAAATTTTAGATTTTTTTTTTTTAAAGGCAACGTAGCGTAATATAATATAAGCCATAAAAAGGCAAAGGAGTTACATGAGTTCAAAGGAAATCAGAGTAAAAAAACAAACTGAATGAGGAACAAAAAAAATATAGATAAAAGATGAGAATTGAGAATTAAAGTATAATGAAATCAGTGGTTATGGTGACTTTCTCGTAAGCGGTGTTCTAGTTTTTACAGATTAACCAATTATTCTCGCCTGTAGGATTACGTCTCCACGTTCAAATGAGGGAGTTGTCATCGGTGACAATATTGTTCCAGACTGTATCCACACAGTTGCGGACACCTGAGAAGGATCTAGCGTTCCTCTCCATCCAAATGTGATAAACAATGTTGGCGAAAAAATACTTGAAGGTATTAGAGCTGAATTCGTTGCCCTTAGTCTTTATGATGGCGAGGTCCTTGATGTTAGTCCATTTGTTTGGGAAGATGAGGAGGCTCATTGATGCGGAGAATCTACGCCAAAGCAAGGAGGCAAAAGGGCAGTTCCCAAGGAGGTGTTAAATGGACTCCTTATCTCCCAAGCAAAGAAAGCAATTAGGATCCGGGATGCTCATGTACTTCTTTATCCGATCACGGGTATTGAGTCTCTCACGAAAGGCGATCCATAAAATGAATTGGTGTCTAGGGATCACTTTGGTAGACCACACTAAGTGGGACCATGGGACAACGTTCCCATGATCACAACACAAACCCATGCAGACCCTGAGTTGAACCTACCATTGTTCTCGACACTTCAAACATGAGAATCCTCATTATTATTCAGATGATAGGATGAAAGTGCTTCAAGGATTCTCGCACCTTCTGGAATAGTCCTCAGAAGGCTGTTCCAATCGCCGATTTTGACTTGTTGAACTGTGGCCAATTGAAATTCTCACCTGATTTGAGTGATGGAGAATACACTGTTATGAAGGATGGGTCTGTTTTCGAACCAGGGGTCATTCAAGAACAGAGTGTCATTACCATTTCCAATTTGAATGTTGATCATCTTGCTCGCGCTGTCTCTAAGTTTCAAAAAAAATTTAAGGGACCACGCCATATCCATTCCGAAAATTTAATAACTTTATCCTACATATCTTATTCTTCAAAGATTTCATTATTAACGACATTCAAATCACTATTATTTTATTCTCAAATTCCGCATTTCCCTAAATACACCATGTTTCATTATATCTTATCCTTCAAAGACTCTATTATCGCGTTCAAACCACTATATTCTTTCATTTTCAAATTTTCTCCACCATTCCATCACTCCGAAATTCACATATTTTATCAATATATTTTCTTTCAAGAAATTCATCTATTAACGCGTTCGAACCATCATTCTTTCATTCTCAAATTTGCACCACCATTCCATCACTCTGAAATTCACATATTTTATCAATATATTTTCTTTCAAGAAATTCATTTATTAACGCGTTCGAACCATCATTCTTTCATTCTCAAATCCTATCCACCATGGCATCATTCCCTCAATCCCTTTAATTCAAATCTGCGAGCCAAAAAAATCAGACGGCATTAATGCTTTTCTTACTGGTGGCCCATATTAGGATTTAATAAATAAAAAATGAATATATCTAATATAAAAGGAATTTGTGCATATTTTCAATACAAACTTACAAACTAACGAGTTTAAAATTTTAAATGGTATTAATTATTATTTTTATGTAAATTCAAATAAATAAATATGTATAAAGAGAAATTTTAAACAAAAATAAATATATAAAGTTCAATTTCAAAGAAAAATAAATGTATAATGAACAATGTAAAACAAGATGATGTATGAAGACATATTATTCATTTATTAAATTAGCCTAGTCACCTTGTGAGGGCAAAAATTAATTAAATAAATTATCAAATATTAATACGTTATATAATAATTTAAAAAATATATTTTCGATTTAAAATTAATAATCAAGATCACATGTTTCGAATTTTTTTTAATAACTATTCAATTAAATTATATTATATGATAAAAATTGATAATAAAATAGAAAAACAAATCACATAATTGAATAATTATAGCATTATTCATAGTATATAAATAAATATTTTATTTCATTATGGATGAATTTATAATATTAATTTTCTAATATTCTAATTAACCTACAAAAATAATAACAAAAAAGGAAAGAGAAAACATAATAGCAAAATAGACATTAAAAATAGTCACATTAAATTTATATTTCTTGGATCAGACAAGTGTCAAAATTTAAAATTGGACTTTTATTTTACCTTATTTGCAAATACATTTGCACTACCATTCTTTAAATATCAAATTTGCACCAGTTGAAATTCGAACCATGAGTTTGAAATGTTAATTATTTAACATTAAATCATTTATAATTATTGAATTTATTTTATAATTTTATGTATATATATATTTAATCATTTTATTAAATAAAAAATAAAAATATAATGAATAAAAAATTAATTATATGAATAATAGATATATAGAAAGAATATATAAAAATTAGAAATTTGTAATAAATTATTTAGATAATTAGTTTAAAATAGTTTTAAAATTTTATATATAATTATATATTATAAAATAATGATTACAAATAGTATTATATATATATATATATATAATTTATTTAAAAAGTTAAATTAAGAATAATAGTTAAAATAATGGTATATCTAATAAATATAGAGATAAGTAAAAAGTATTTTAATCTAAATTAAAAAATATTAAAGATTAAATTAATAAATATGGAGAGAGAAAAATATGTTAACACAAATTAAAGACAAATAATTAAATCAGATTATTTAAAAACAAAAATTAAAAAAATAGTTAAAATAATGGCATTTCAAATAAATATGTAGATACTTAAAAAATATTTTAATTTAAATTAAAAAATATTAAAAATTAATTTAATAAATATGGAGAGATAAAAATATGTTAATACAAATGAGAGACTAATAATTAAATCAAGTTAATTTATTTTTATTTAATTATATTACGAATTATTTTTTAATTAGATGGTTATATATATATAATTATTTATTGATTGAAAAAAATATATAATTATACAAAATTATATAAAACTTTTGTTATTCTATTATTAATTAAGTTTCATAATTAATTATTCATTTATCACTTCTAATCGTGCAAATCTAGGATTATATATATATATATATATATATATATATATATATATATATATATATATATATATATATATATATTTGACATTTTCAAGTAATGACTTCTTTGGTAATTATTTTATCTATTTCTTTTTTTGGTTTTCAACTTAGACTGCACGTTAATAAAATGGGAATGTTTTCAAAGTTGAACTATTCAACTTTGTAATTAGTGCTTAATCTAATTCAAATGAGATTATTATTACTTTTGTAATATTGTGCATATCTTCTACAATTACAAAGTTATTTCAGAAAAATATTATTTAATTTATGTAATCTAAGGTTACCTACAAAATAATAACTAAGTAAACATTTGTAGAGGAAAAAAATAAAATAGGCATTCATGATAATAAGTAAATACCTCGATGCATCACTAGAAACCTCCTCTCCTATACTTTGCACATCACCAGCATTCACCAAAGTGGAGAAATTATTCTGATCAAATGTATTCAATGAAGATCCCTGCGTTTGAGAGATGAATAAATATTAGTGAAATCAATAATAATAAATAAATAAAAATCTTGTATCCATGTTGTTCCTAAGTAAACAATAAGAAATGATAATGAAATACTCTATCACAAAAGTCTGTGTATTACATAAATACAATTTTAATAGTACATGATCTTATTATTATCTCAATGCAGGAAAATAATTGGAGGAAGGTACTACAAAACAAATGGCATTTTCTCCGAAAATTATATCAAGTCTCCGTAATACCCAACTTCAAATAGTTCATGATCTTTCATTCAGTCGAGCTTGCTGCGAACGGTAAGAGCCGATGGAGAATTATTCACAACAATTTCATGTCTAGGACCATCATTTCGGGCACCATATATTGTAATAATTCCTTTTCTCCTTGCTTGAAAACTACCAACAGTTATTGAATCCTTCATATAGTTTTCATTATTACATTTTCCCAAATAAATTGATATTAGATCAACCCTATCATTGATGGCATCCTCGAATGCGTGAATGATGTCGGTGTCATAAGCACCATCGAACCAAATTCCTTTATATACAGCAATCCTCGAAGAAGAGCTCCTCCTCGTGTTGTACCTTCTCCATGACCATAAAAGTTTGTCGAACTCACAAGATTTCCGACAATGATTGAAGTTACACGAGCTCCATGTCCAAGGGTATCTCTTGGAGACTTGATATCAGTTTAGGAGAGAATGCCATTTGTTTTGTAGTACCATCCTCCAATTATTTCCCTTAATTGATATAATAATAAGATCATGTACTATGAAAATTGAATTATTGATCCAAATATCTTTAGGATTTAATATGTTAAAATGTTATTATGATATAATATAAGGGTTTTTAAATTTGTTTGAGTAGCTTGTTTGATCATTAATATGTTATTATTTTTTTTGAATATAATAGAAATAATTCAAATCAAAAAATTCCTAATTGTTTGATTTAATAATAAAGAGGAATAAATTTTATATTAATTTCTCAGTTACAATTTAGTTTTGAATTTCTTAATTAATGCAATATAAAATTTATAATTAGACATAAATTTGATTTTACAAATAAGAAAGTTAATAATCCCTTAATTTTCTGTATTTTGGGTAGCTTATTTAATATATATATATATATGAGAGTAAATGGATACTTGGGTCGGATTGCGGGTTGACCCGCATATAAACTTAAAATTGTCAAAAAAATAAAATAAAAAATGATTTAAGTATGTTTCGAACGTGCAACTTAACAAAAACAAGTACAACTCTTTAACCAACTAGGCTAATAAGACTTTATATTTTAGATTCAACACAAAATTTGATAAACGCTGGACATTTTTAATAATATAAGTTCAATTTTTTAACTAACTAATATATATATATATATTAGTTTCCGGGTCGAGAGTTGTTCTTAATATTTATATATATGTGAGAGTAATTGAATATTTGAGTCGGATTGTGGGTTGACGTGTCCATAAACTTAAAACGGTTAAAATTAAAATTAAAATGATATATGTATGTTTCGAACTTGTAACCTAACAAAACAAGTACAACCCTTTAACCAAGTGTGATTGAGATGTGGTTTACCGAGGGATAATAGCCGGTAACAATTGAAAGCGGTTAAAAAATATAAATCAAATATTTGATTGATCAAAGTTTGAGGTCACAATGCAAAATATAAAAAAAAATGATTCAAATATTTGATTGTCAAAGAGAAAGTGTAAGGTCACGAAATTAGAGGTTAATTATGAAAAAATATGTTATGAGATATGTGAGAACATGTATTGTTTTAGCGAAGTAAATGGAATGAGAGTTTCTATTTATTATTTCACTATATTATTTGTGATTTATTAAGAAATTTAAACATTGATTACATATTATTATAATTTTTTTATTAAATTTATTTTGTTTATATTTTTATCCGTGTGAATCGCACATGAATCTTCCTAGTATTGTTAGTAAATAAATTTGTTGGTTTTGCAATCTTTTAATTCTAACAAGTGGTATTAAAATCCAAAGAATCTCAAACACGAATGAATCAAGTTATGAACTTGAAGTGAGGAATTGAGCCTTAAGCTTGATTGACCGATCTGTGAGATAAAAGAAAATAAGAAAAGAATAGTGGATGAAAGAGTTGAGGTCACTACAATGAGCATCACTAGTTTTAACGGTCTCTGCAACGATCACTAGAGCGAGTTAATTGAAAACTTACTTTGCTTCAAGGATCGATGGGATTTAGTAGAAGCAGGATTTGAGGCGCTCAGTGATCCAGCAACTAGTGGATCCAGAATTAAATTTAACGAGGTGAATATGAAAAATTGTAAGGTGAAAAATTATTTGTATCAAGCATTCAATTAAGTAACATTCGAATAAATATTGAATAAAAATATCTCCAAAATCATATGAGACTCTTTAAAGAGCAAGTATGGAGGTAATGAGAAAGTAAAAGGTCACTTATGAATACTCTATGTAGAGAATTCTAAATACTTGAGATGAAAAATAGATAGACGATAAATGACTATTTTGCTAGAGTTGTAGTAGTAACCAATAAGATAAGAAGTAAAGGTGAAATGTGGGAGACTCTTGAAATGATCCTGAGATGGTACATACATATAAAATGTATCTTCACCAATGGTGGAGATACCTAACCTGGGTATCTTGGGAGTGAATAGAAAGTGGTTGAAGAAAATGAATTTTTTCTTCCTAATACCTGCCTTCGTCTTGATTTGTCTCCCTCTCTTTGTCTTGTTCTTGTCTCTGGAATTTACAATCTCACAGATTACATAGATTCTCGAGAACATCATCAACATGAAAAATGGTACATAAATATGGAATGTATCTTCATAAATTGTGAAAATACCTAATCATATGTATCTAGAGAGTGAAGAGAAAGTAGTTGAAGAAACATAGTTTTTCTTCCTAACACCTGCCTTCGTCTTAATTCGCCTCCGTCTCTTTATCTTCTTCATTTTAAAAATTAAATATCTATAAAAAAAGTGGACACTCATAACGAACTTCATTGCCTACTTCCTCAAAATAAGATACTAATCGAAATCCGAGAAGATCCAAGGCGAACTTCCATCGTCCACTTCTTCAAAATCAGATATCTATCGAAACTGAGGACACTCAAGACGAACATCCATCGTCTACTTTCTCAAAATAAGATATTGATCGAAGCTGAGAAAATCCAAGATGAACTTCCATCATCTACTTTTTCAAAATCAGATATTTGTCAAAAAAAAATGAGGATACTCCAAACGAACATCCATCGTCTACTTCCTTAAAGTTAGATATTGATCGAAAGCCGAGAAGACTCAAGACGGACTACCATCGTCTACTTTTTCAAAATCATATATCTTTCAAAAATCGAAGACACCCCAAACGAACATCCTTCGTCTACTTCCTCAAAGTTAGATACTAATCGAAAGAAAGAAGACCCAAGTCAAACTTTCACTTTCTACTTCATAAAAAATAATTAGGTATCTAGCGACATCTCTTTACTCAAGCTCAAGATCTAGCAAAACATTTGTCACCCATCCTGACTTGAACTTTGCACACTTAACTAGTTTGAACCACATACTTCTTCTTGAACAAATTAACTTGCAATTTACTAGTTTTTGAATAATGTCAAAACAACTAGAAATTCAAGAATATATTCTTTCAAGATTCACTAATTGTCTTCAATTCTTTTTACCATGTTTCATAGTTTATTCGAAAAAAATTGTGAATGGCCTTTCATTTGAATTGATTGAGCGTCTCATCTAGCCTTTTTTCATAACTAGAAATCATATTGAAGGTCTCATTCATCTTATTGCATTACATGACAATTCAATGATCTCATTCACCTTTGATTTGACTAAGCCTCTCATCTAGCCTCTTTTCATTATTAGAAATCTCATTCAATGTCTCAATCATTTTTTAATAAGATGATAAATCAATCATCTTATTAATCTTAACTATGATCCACAATGCATGGACAATTAAAATAGAATAAAATAAGTACCAAAATCATCTACTTTGAATTGACCGAGCCTCCCATTTAGTATTTTTCATAACATAGAATCTCACTCAAGGTCTTATTCATTTTCTCATATTAAAAGATAATGCAGTAATTTTTTCTTAGTTCGTTTGAGAGTTGCTTTATGATGTCTCCAACTAAACTTATAAGTGTCTTTCATTAGTCTTTTTCTTTGTCTTTTATTCATATTGCGTGTTAACTAGCAATATGCCAAACCTTAATCACCCGCCAAATCAATGCAATCTTGTAATTTGGCCCGAAGGATTGCCTTGTCCACATGTTGACAATGTTGTCATCGGTAAACATCTTTTCTATAAGATTTGTTGTGTACCATTTTTCCTCCATCCATGGTCAATGATTCCTCTTCACCAAGGTCATCCTCTTGCCCAATATTAGAAGAAATCTCAATGGTCCCATAACAATTCTCCCTTGGTAGTGTGCATTTTTGATGACATGTATCCACCTTGAGTTATGATATCTCTTGAATCACTACTTGTATCTTCATTGTGTGTGCTCCAGCTTTGTCAAACTTAACATTTTGACTTAACATAACATTATCTCCACCTTCTTCTAATCAAACTCTATATACCTTTTGACATTCTCTGAAAATTCAATAAAGAAAATTTTCTTTTTCTTTGGATTTAGCTTCTCTTGCATTACCATGAGTTAAAGTTCTTATATTAGGAACTCCTTTCTTACTCAATTCTTGCAAGCCTTTGAGACCAAGCCTCAGATGCCAGAAAATTGATGTATATTGAGTGACCTCGGAGATAATAACTAAACATAAGTGAATTACCTTATAGAGAATACACATCATTATTATTTACTAATTCTATTACAACTAAAGTACATTGCTCACCAACAATGTTCCATCTCTTGCCTTCCAAACATAACATTTTCTATTATGATTCTTTAGTTTTAGGAAGTCTTTTCTGAAGTGTCATTCCTCTTAACACCGGAAGCACTTCACATTTTCTTTAGTCTTCAATATATACTTAAAACTCTTACTACTATGCATTCTTTCTCATTATGTTGTTTACGTCTTCTCCATTGTCTTCTTGTCTACAATTTGTCATCTTGGTTTGTTCCTTGGAAATCAAGTAGCTCGTACTTCTTCCACCTCAAACTTGGTAGTCATTCATACCAACAAGAATTACAACTTGGACATCTTTTGAAAACCTCTCTAGAACTTGTCAATAACTCTTGAAGGATCATCCAATCTCTTCAACTTTCTCTCCTCTCGAACAGCCTCGCTCTGATACCACTTGTTGGGATACCATGAGATGAAGTATTCTTTAATGCAAAAACAATAACAACATTGAACAATTGATGAAATGAAAAAATCAAATTAAAGAACACAAACACAAGATTTATAGTGGTTTGACCAAAACATGCCTACATCCACTTTTGAAGCACAAAAGAGACTCCTAACTTTATTATCAAGATTGTTATAGAAGTATTACAATGATTCTCTCATAATGAAAGCTTACACACAACTCACAAGAAATCAATGCTCTTAAGGAAAAAGACTTGGCTTTTTAAAGTGTCCGACTACACCTTTAAATAAACATCAATTAGTTCAATATCAATATTTTGTTCAAATCTCTCAAAAAGCTTCCAAAATATTTTCTAATTGTATTTCCATAACAAAATATCTAATTTCCTTTTATGATAATTTTATTTCCTAATATAATTATACACCAAAAGATATAATTTCCTTTTATTGAATATACGTACATACATTTCCTTGTACTAAGATTATGTAGCATGAATATACCATATTTGTAATATTGTAAATCTATTCTCAACAACACACTCTAATCTCCAATGTTGAGTTAGTGTTTGTTTGTGCGTGTTTGTAGATGGAAGATATACCTAACAAGTTTCTTATTTTTTTTCTACTTGTGATCGTTTCATGAATACGTTGCTCAGTTGCTAGTGAATGAGGGTGATGAAAATTAGTAAAAAAAAAATATTTTAAATATTAATAATTGATCTTTAAACAATAAAATGGATAAGATGGCAACGTGGTATAAAATACTCGTTACTATTTCATAAATAGCTAATACAATACTATTATTATTTTTCAATAGCGACATTAATATGATATCATAACTAAATTATGTTGCTATTGCCTCCTATTTTATTATTGTTTACATATTTTAACTCATTTAATATATTTGTAGTAAGTGTAAAAGTAATTCCTAATATCAAATATCCCTAGTTCAATTGTCCCTTATGACTTTTTTTTTTAATTAAAGTTGAGGTCATATATAGATGTGAGTTATGTTGTATTCCTAACTTTTATATATATATATATATATATATATATATATATATATATAATTTAATTTTTATATGTTTAGACCCAATGTATTCTTCAATATGCCAGCACATTTTTTGGAATATGAATATTCAACCCAAAGTGAAATAAATTATTCAAATTAATTATAGGTGTTAGGTTTGAATTTTAAGTTAATTCGTATTATGTTCACAAATAAGTGTGATTTGGGTGACATATTCTAAATTAATAATATAATTAAATAAAATTATTTAATCCTTATAATAATAAAATATCACTGTATAAAATTGATATTGATTACCTAATTTTTAAAATTATATAATGTATTCATAGATTAATTATAATTAAATTAAATATTTTTTGTAATAAATATTTTAGTGGTTATAAATATCAAATTAGTTGTATTCATTATTAAATATTAGATAGTAGTTAAACTATAAACGTTATATATTAAAATTTTGAGTGCTTTACCAAATTGAAAATAGTTAAAAATAAATAAATAAATGATATTCTGCTAGATAAAATATTTTTTTTCTTAAAATTAAATGATATTAATACTGTTAAAGTGTCTCAATTCATACCAGCGCAATATTTTGAATGAAATTCCAAAAGTACATCATTATTGTGAAGAAGTATTTGTTTGGGGTTGTAGTCCTAGAATGGAACCCTAGCTATATTTTGGGGTTTTAAGTTCTACATTGATGACAATTGGATATTACACATACTATTTAGAAATACATTACTTTTTATATGTTTTCTATAAATTTCAATTTATATCTTAGTTTTTTTATAACATAAAAAAGATAATTGAGGATGTAACTATTATATTCAGAGATTATATAAAGTAAATAATAAAGGGAAAATCTAAATAAAAAAATCTTGTTAGTAAAAGCTCGTGTACATAGAAAAAGAATGCAAATATTCATACCTTAATTCAAACGAAATAAAATTATTGAGAGAAATAAATCAAAACCCCAATATTGGGACACTAACACACCACAAACATAGAGTGATCACTCAATACACATTCTAAAAAAAACATAGCATTATTTGAGAACTCTTCAATGTAATAAAATCACATATGTTATATATACTTTATTTATTTCTTCATATTTCCCTTATTTTTATTTCATAAAACATATGTTTACCATGATACACAATCTCATATCATTGTATATAAGAACCAAAAATAATAATGGGACTTCTCACTTTATTTGTGCTACCAATCCATGACAAAGAAGCCGAAACCGCTGCCACATGATTCATTATTCCCTCAACAATCAATGTAAATGACTTAATTTCTCCGACGTTAGTGAAAGAAAGTGTGCTCGGTACAACTCGTATTGTGAATGTAGGCGGAGTAAGAATCTTGGCGATGTATGTAGATCTTAATGATCCAACATTGGTAACTCTCCTATTAACGGAGACATTAAAAGGAGTATTTGACGGAACGATGGGGAAGGAAAATGAAGGCAGGTTAAGATTTAAAGAAGTTTTACTCCCATAATGAGTGCAAGCGATTTTGTCACCCGTAATAAGGCTCAACTGTTTGTTGGTGTAGTTTTGGCCACACAAGAACTGCACATAGTCAGCTAGATTTGCATCATACACAAGGCCAGGATTAATGGCACCCACAGGGTTTATTAGGCCTGCTCCATAACCAAATTCTAGTGACTGAGTTGTCCTTGCACTCATCTCGGAGGCTGTAAGAGAATTGTTTAGGTTCAAATGTGAAACACTTTGATAATGCGTTAGGAAATGTCATTATACCAGTGGTTATAAGTGCAGATTTTATAGCAGCCGGAGACCATGATGGATGGAAGGATTTGACATAAGCGGCTGCAGCAGAAGCATGTGGGCATGACATTGACGTACCTGATAGAATGTTATATGATACCCTTCTCGAATCAAGCATTGAAAATGAAGGAGAATTGTTATGTGTCCATGCTGCCAAGATTCTAACACCAGGCGCAGACAAATCCGGCTACAATCATTGAAAACAATTGTATAATTTCTTTGAAATATTACTTCAACTATAATTATATTGTTTTAATAATATTTTTATATAAATAAATAATTATAACTTAATTGAGCAAGATTAGGGTTCATCTTTAACAATATGACAGTACAAGAGGAATAACTATACAACCTTAAGAATTTGAGGTGTTATACGATTCGGTCCCCTCGATGAGAAGGATACAGTATATGGTGCAAACTGATCAAATGTTTCATGACTTTTAAATATGCTTGCAGTTGGAATACTCCTGTTTTAAAAAATAAATCAATGAAGGAAATTATAATATGTTTTAATGAACATCTAGTGAAGTATTATCATAAATACCTTGGTCTGACCAAATATCTCCCGAGTTCGAATGACTCCCTGTTGCCAACAAAAAGTGCCGGGAGAGCAAATGTCCTATAATCGACAGCGATATCATTGCCTCGTATCACCATTCCAGTTGCACCAGCAGTTAAGGCTGCGTCCCCTACATTGTATTCATCACAAATGACAATCTTACCTTTTACAAGTCTGGCATCTAGTGACTTTGTGTCTAGGCAAAGTCTGCATTTGATGAGATTTAATTTGTTAATTAATTACTGAAATAATTAGTTTCTTAATAAAGTAACTATTGAAATTAAGAAAGTTAAATTATTTCTTTCACAATCTTAGATTTCAAAAACAATAAAAAAAATGAAACTTCATTGAGGATATTTGGAAACTAGTATTTTATCAATATTATGCATTTGAAATTGTGATTACAAACCTCATTTTACTATTATTTAGTTCAGTAATTATAAGATTCATTTTTAAAACTAATTAATTAAAATTCAGTAATTACTTATCATACAAGTTTTATTGTTAGAAAATATTATGAGATTATACAAGTTTATAATTAACTTTGTAAAAATGAATCTGTATGAGCAAAATAACAGCAAGCAAGCAAACCAAGTAATTTTTTCTATTTATTTGCATTTGAAATTGTAATTACAAATTAAAGTGTGGAGATGTCAAATATTGAATGTTTGTCAATTAAATAGAGAAAACTAATTCACTGTAAATATTTAATTATTTTGATTGCCTCTTAATCAAAGATATAAATTTATTTGAGGTTTTATAAAGAGAATTTTTTTTATTAGATGACGCCCTATCAATTTCAGATATAATACATGAATAGAGATTGTGAACCATTATAAATTAAGTTTTTTATGATTTCAACTAGAGCCATATTAAAATAATCATTTCACCTTTTTAAGAAATAATATTACAATAACAATTTTGCTTAGTTCTTCTAAACAAAATTAAGATTAAAAGAGGAAACATTAGTTGTAAAACATCAATTTAAGAATTATATTAACTTAAAAAAATGTTTTTGTAAAATAAAGTTACCCTCTCAGTTTTCAATATGTTATTTCAGAGTTTTATAAGGCAGAGTCCAATATAACCACTCAAATATCAATGGTGAAAATCATAATTTTCATAAAAAAAAAATGTAATATTAATATTAAACAAAAAAACAAAGAATTATAACTTGTTAATAGTATACCAATAATAATAATACCTAAAATGTTTTATCACTATCGAGTAGAGTAATTAGATTTAAACCATACTAAATTGAGAAATATTAAGTAAAAAAACTATGTAGTTTGTTTTAAATTAGTTTTAAACTATTTTAAAGTTTATAAAAATAATATTAAAAATAATTAAAACAGTTATATTGATTTGATTATATTATTTAACCAAAATTTAAATCGATTATAAAATAAATATTCGATCATATAATAAACTGATTGATTGGATATAGCAAACCATTCAATTGGAAATTGGTTTTTGTATTTATTCTTCCAAAATGGTTTACAGTTTACAGGCATTAATATGCTATAATAGTTTTTTCGAGGGTTACTCATTTGATAATCAGTTTTTTCAGATGATTTTGTGTCTTTGTTTTTATTTTCACGTTTTGTGTCTTTTTTTTCCTACAATCTCACCAAATTAAACTGAAATCTATTAAATTAGACTTTTATATTTTCTTTATTTATATAGTTAACTTTCATTTATTTAAAACATAATTAATTTAATTTCTCATGTTTCCTTAATATAATTCTCTTAAACTATATAATTTTAAGTATATATAAATTTTCTATTTAAATCGTGTATTCTTATCACTTTTTAGAATTCGTATATTTATTTTATTTTAATAAGGATATCTGTGAATCATTTTGATTAATATTGTTACCCATAATAATATATAATACATATAATCTTTATAACCCACACAAAAATAAAATTCTGGATTCGTCTTTAGTGATAATAACTAGGTAAATATTTTTAGAGAATAAATTAACAGTCATGCATGATAACTAAGTAAATACCTCGATGTATTACGAGAAACCATTTCTCTTATATTTGGAACATCACCAGCATACACCAAAGAGGAGAAATTAGTCTCATCAAACGCATTCAATGTAATTCCCTGCGTTCGAGAGACAAATGAATGAATATTAATGAAATCAATAATACAAAATAAATAAAAATCTTGTATCCATGTTGTGCAATTGTGTGCCTAAGTAAAAAAAATAAGAAATGATAATGAAATACTATACCACAAATGTCTGGGCATTACCCAACTTCAAATAGGTGACTATCTTTCGATCAGTGGAACTTGCTGCGACGGTAAGAACCCATGGAGAAATATTCTCGACAGTTCCATGTTCAGGACCATCGTTTCCCGCAGAACATATCGTCATAATTCCTTTTCTCATTGCTTGAAAACTCCCAACAGTTATCGAATCCTTCAAATAGTTTGCATTAATACCTGTTCCCATTGAAATTGATATTATGTCAACCCTATCTTTGATGGCATCTTCAAATGCGTCAATGATGTCGATGTCATCAGAACCATCAGTCCAAACTACTTTATATACCGCAATCCTCGAAGAAGGGACTCCTCCTCGTGCTGTACCTTGTCCAAGACCATAAAAGTTCGCCGAACTAACAAGATTTCCGGCAATGATTGAAGCTACATGAGTTCCATGACCAATGGTATCTCTTGGAGAAATAATATCCTCTTGGGAGAATTTGCCATTTCTTCTGTAGTACCTTGCTCCAATTATTTTGCTGCATTGAGATATATAATAATATCATCTTCTACTATAAAATTTGAATTATTTAATATTTTAAAATGTTATAAATGATAATATAAGATTGTTTTAAATTTGTTTGATAATTCAAATAAAACAAGTCCTTACTTGTTACATTTGAAATTCCGTAGCCCATGACACGATCCCTTCCATTTGCTCGGTGGCGATCTCATTCCAACACCACTAAAGCTATCTAATTCTGGCCAAATTCCAGAATCGATTACTCCAACAATGATGTTGCTCTCAACATTTTTCACTCTGCTAACCGTTTGAGGAAATTTCAAAAAGTCCCATGATTTTGTAGTGTGCATATGATTTTTTCTATTTGGAAACACTGATACAACTTCTTCCATTGCTGATCATTCAATTACTTGATTAATAAAATGGACTTGACATGCTTTAATTTGTTATAAAGTTTATTAATTCTTTTAAAATTAATTAATGATCTTACCAGAAATCCGGTGAACCTCATCATTGGTCAATAGGGCAACAAAACCATTGAAAATACTTTTGTAACTGTGAATAAGTGATGTCGAAGAGTTTCTACAGAAGAAAACAAAAATGAAATAAACAGCTTAGTCATAAAAGTGATGTGATTTGTATTAATAACAAAAGAAGAATATTTAAAAACAATTATTAGTAATATTACATGTGAAGAGCTTTTTCTAGAAATCTTGAATGCAAGATAGGTGTAGGGATGCCTGCGGATGGATTCAAGTCTCCCATGTACACTATATACTCCTGTATTAACATAATAACTAGTTTATTTTATACATGTACAAATTGTTGATAAAAGATGTGAATGATTATTTAAATCTACTTTATTTGTGAATCATGAATGTGGTCTAGATATGTGCAGTATTTCCATACATAGATTGCATCTAGCCCATCTACTTAACAGTAAAAACTATAACATTGTTCTAAATTTTATGTTAAAATTGCCACAAATATATATTTAACCTTAATATTTTACTATTTTGTACATTCCCCCTTCAAGATTGCTAAAGTTTGAAATAATGGAGATGTATTAAAAATTCTCTAAAGGAGAACAAAACCTAGGCCAACTTTGAGCGTTTTTAATGACAATTGAACATGCATGTGATCTTAGAATGATGTCTTAGTTTATTTCTATATGAACTATTTAAATTTTTTATTACAAACTTCACTACAAACAATGCCTAATAAAAATATAGATCAAGAATATATTAAAAGTTGAATAAAAAAATAGAAATGTGTGCCTGTGGATCTTGCCCATTTACACAGGCAAAAGTAAGAAACATAGCATAAAATGTACATAATTGAAGAAAACTTAAAACATCTAAATGTGTTTTAGTTTGCATCATCTTAGGTGATTTTAATTTCTTGATGTACTTAAGATTTGAAGAGAGGTTCTTATTGAGAGCCCTTTTATAGATTTTAAAAACAATGACTACACTAATAACTATTTGACATTTTCAAATTAATATTGACTTCTTTGATAATTGTTTTATGTATTTTTTTTTGGTTTTTAACTTTATTAGACTTGCACGTTAATAAAATTGGAAACTTTTTAAAAAACTGAACCATTTAAGTTTATAATTAGTGCTCGATTTGAAGGTAATTCAAATAAGATTACTATCACTTTTGTAATATTGCGAGTATATTCTATTTACAAAGTTTTTTCAGATAAAATAAATACTCCATTTATGTAATCTAAAAGTACGTGCCTACATGTTTTCTAAATTCCTCTTCTTCTTCTTTTTCTTTTTTTTTCATTACACCTTTTATTTTAACTATGTTAATTTAACCTATCTTCATATTGTAAGATAGGTAGTTAGTATGACTCTCAAACTCATAATCTCTCCTTAAATTTAAAGCATATTCGAGGTGAGAATCAAATTCATAAATTATGATTTCTTAGCACTAACTCTTACCTATTACTTTTTGTTACTTGTATTATCTTTGTTTGATTCTATCTATACAAGGGGTGAGTTGATTCTATCTAAATTAAGGGTGAATCTATGCGGTATGCCATAATATTTTATTTATATCTTATACTGTATTAAAAAATTTGGTATACTACAAATATTTTGGTATACCGAAATCTGTGTAGGATACAAGTAACATATTTGTCGTATCGAATATTAATAGTATACCATGATTTCGATATGGTATCGATACTATATCGTTATACCAAAAAAATACATTTATTTAAAAAAAATCAGTATACACTTGTGTTTCAGATTCATAAAATAAAATATCTAAGGATGACATATATATATATTGAATAATATTATAGTATAATTATATTTTAATTTGGTTTTTAAAAATTATGTTTGTATAATTGAATTAACTTAAAATTTATTTGGAGAATAAAATAAATTTGTCAAGGTTAAAGTGATAGAATAAATAACTTGAAAGTTGAGTCTCAAATATGTTCAAAGAAAAAATTAAATTTACTGAGATTGGTTGTTTAAATAAAAGTAAAATTTCAATTATTTATAATTACATTAGTAATTTATTACTTGTAAATATTATTTTGGTATACACTAATATACCAAAATTTTGAAAAGTATCGATACTATACTTATTAGATACCATACTTATCAGGTATACTAATTTCAAATCCCTATTCTAAACCATTATTAATTTCTTATTAGCTCAATTAAGAAAAACAATAAGTAGATCATGCACCAAGATTTTATAAAAAAACAAATATTTTTATAAATACTTAATAACTCCTAAAATTTGTAATAAATGATAATTTAAATTATAAAAATTATAAATTAAATTAAAAAAATTATTGTAATTATTATATATCAAAGATCGATGTGATTAATGAACTTTTATATATATATATATATATATATATATATATATATATATATATATATATATATATATATATATATATATATATATAGGGTTATTTTCCTACGTTGTTGTGTCAACACATAATTAATAAAATTTTAAAGGATAAATATATGTAGTAAATTTCAATTTAAGATAAAATTTAAGTGTAGGTTAGTTACATTATAATTTTTTTTGAAAAAAGACTTAACGTTATTTCATTAAAAATTTCTAAAAAGGAAAAAAATCACGGGTTTTACGAGATCATTCTAGACAGGCCTAGAACGATTTTGAGTTTGTAACAATTTCTGAATAAATTCTAAAAAGCTAAAAAAGTAAACATATTATCTCATTATAATGCATTCAATACTAGTGATTTCTGTAAAAGGTAGATTCCAATTTCTGCATATATTTCAATTCTGTTTCGTGCTTGAAATTCTCCTCCATGTTCTCGCGAGGGCGCCACAAATCAGAGACGATTTCTCTCCATAGCTCTTCAACGCTTTTGCGGGTTCTGCCATAAACTCTCGCATTTTGTTCCTATCATATGTTGTAGACCACTGCTCCAAAGCCACATTTGAATATGTTTGTTGCTAATTTGTTTCCTTTGGATTTGAGTGCTATCTCCTTGAGTTCTTTCCATTCTTTCAGGAAATTGATCAGCTCCAGACTCTTTGCAAAACGATCCCAAAGCTCCATAGCGATACTATAACTTCTAAACAGGTGATCAGTGGTTTCCTCATTTCCGTTCCATAGTAGACAATTCACGTTTGGGATGCTAATTATATACTTACTGATGCGATCTCGAGTGTTGAATCTTTCCTAGAAGGCGAGCCATAGGATGAACTGGTGTCATGGAATGATCTTAGTTGACCATATAAGAGGAGATCCTCAAATAAGTCTTCTTAAAAATTCTAAAACCAAAATACTCAAAAACAAAATATGAAAACTGTGAGTAATACTAAATAAATATAAAGTTTGTAAATATTTGCATGGTTCTTCACCCAACTAAGGTAACGATGATCGAAAGCGTGAGTTTGAGATTATAGAAGAAAAAATAATTGTAATATTGTGAAATGTAATCAAACACATAAAACTAACAAAAATCTATTAATAATTTGAAATCTTCATACCTGATACATAATAGCAATGATAACCAAATGGAAAAGGAAAACGAATAATCATAAATTTTACCGGTTTAGTAATATAGTCAAGATTCACGGATGTGAATCGAATGAGTTCGTTGCAAAAAAAACTCTTAATCATTGTCATATATTCTCACTCCCTTATAAATTATGATTTAGTACAAACCTTAGATGGGAAGAAAACAACCTCTTTGTATTATATAATTTTAAATCTGCGGACCAATAATAATCTATTTTAGTTCGAGCTATTTTATAAACAAACTAGAGAGGAAGACCAAACAATTAAAAATGAATAGAATTGATAGAAAATTCCTTCAATAATCAATTTCTCAATTTTGTAACAAAAATTTATCCTAAATAAAAATTTATATAACTTAGACACTAAATCATATTTAACCAAATAGTTATAAAAAGTATTATAATAAAGAACAATATGATGCTTAGATTTTAAATCAATGTTAATCAAATGTTTTTAAAAGCATCATAAATCAAAAGCAATACCATGCTTAGACCTATAAAAGGGTGAAGCTAGGATTTAAAATTTAACAGGGCTAAACTTTTTTCATAAAATATACTTGAGATAGATTAATAATAATATCAAGCAAAAAAACAAAATATGTTTATTAGAAATTTCTCTATGAAAAATACACCAATTCCATTTAGCGACGGAAAAATTATCAACGAGGATATTTTTTCGTCATTATTGTTATTTACATACCATATATTTTAGAGCCCGGTAGGCTTGTACATAGATCCGTCTTTGGACTCATTAAATCATTTTTAATCAAATATATATTTTTAAAGTATCTTAAGTCAATGATCATATCATAAAAAATATTAGAGTTATGATTTTTAAAATTAAAATATTAGACGATATCTTATTTTAGAAAAATAGAAGAAAAAAAACAAAGTAATAAAATGTAACTACTGAATTTTATTTAAGAAAATACAAACTATAGTAGTTTCAACAAAAATTTCTTAAAATATCAATCTAAATTACTTTTAGACAAAAAAAAATTGTAAAAAAAAAGTAATTACATGAACATCCAACTAAATTAATTTCTTAATTAACTTTAAAATTGAGTACATTGAAAAATATCATAAAAGTATTAGAATTTAAAAATATCCAAATGTGGCCTTAGTCAAATATTTGTTTAAAAAATATCACAAAAGTATTAAAAATTCATTTTCTAACCTTTCAGGATTATGTGAAAATGGATTGGAAAATAATTTTGAAAATTGAAAATTGGAACCAAACACGCCTTAGGACCTAAGTCCTAGGGCTTGGGTCCGTTTTACCGATCTGGGACCGAATGGGCTCGGTCTAGACTGAGGGTGGTCTGGATTGGAGCTCAGGATACTTGGTCAGAGGACTTGAGGGTTCAGCCCTAGGATTCGGAATGTTCGGTCCTGAACTAAGATTGTTCGGTCCTAGGTTTGAGAGTCTCGGTCCCATATCTAGATTTCTCGGTCGTGGGACCTAGAAGTCTCGGTCCCAGGCCAGAACTCTCAGTCCTAGGTGAGAATCCTTGATCGGATTTCTCGTTCTTTTCTCAAGAACACCGGTCCTAGGGCTTAGTCCTAACTCAAGAACACCCGTCCTCGGTCATATAGGACTCGGTCCAAGACGACCGAGTGTTCTTCATTTGGTATGAAGATTACAGGTTTGTATCTTTTAATACAGATCATGAAAACATGATCCGTAAGTATCTAACAAGTCATATCGATGTAGGGATCATAGTCCCTAATCTTAAACTCGATCAATTGAGTTCTAAAATAATCGATTTCTCAACCCGATATCTAGGGCAAGATTTCGGAACTTTTTATTTAGGACATCTTATGGCCTAATTCTTGTTCCAACAACTTTCAAAGGAGGTTCATAGTCGAACATAACCAAAACAAGAACACTAATCAAACTCTGTAAAAACTTTTAAAAATGAAATTCAAACTTTTATTTCAAAAATTTCAGTTCGATCAAACATGATCAGGATGTATGTAATATGATTTGAAAATTATTCTAACATGTTCACAAACATGTTAGGAAACTATTTGAATCAAAATTCAATCATAAAAGCTCAAGATCATGAAATTCAAATTAAATTTAGTTTTTTTATTGAAGTTGAATTGATGAAATCTCATTTGACAGAAAGCTTAGAAATCATCTTGAGATTGATTTCAACTAAAGAAAGCACAAAATTGAGCCCTAAATAAAATCAACCCGATCGAACTTGGAAAAATCCAATTTTGAATCCTAACTTGAATTATAGGAGGTCTGAAAGCTTACTACTGATTAGAGAACACTCCAATGATCTTAAGGAAGCTTTCCCAAGCCCTAGATTGAAGTCGAGATCGCCGGAAAATTTTATTCAAAAAGACAGTCGCCGGAGTTCTCAAGAATTCTTTAAGTAGGCAATGATTTGTGGTTTCTAGTCCATGGATTGGAAGAAGAACACCTAGGAATTATTTATTCCTGAGCTTGGTCGGTTTTATAGTCGAATTCATCTTCGATTTTGCTTATGAAATCCTTCTTCTTCTTTTTTATTTATCCTCGGCAGCCTAGTTCTAGAGTAGGTTTTGACTTCTGATCCTATGAGAATGGAAGAAAAGGGAGAGACGTGCATGTTGGTGAAAGAATGAAGGAATAAGGTTGAGTAAAAGTGGAGATAGGGCTTCTGGAAGATTGTCGGCGTCGGGCGCGTTCATCTTGCCTTGCAAAGAAGATGAATAAAACGACGTTATTTTGTTTAAATAAAATGCGTTGTTGCGTTCCGTTGGCATTCCATTGGTCATTGGAGTGTCTAGGTTAACGGGGTTAGCGTCTCGTTAGCTAATCTCATGTTGACCCGGGCGCGTGCTTCCTTGGTTACAACCAAATGCGTGACTTCTTCCTCATCCAGCGTTGATTCAATGATGGATACGAATCCCGCTGCAGCCAACTTCCTTATTTTCGGCCACACTGGATAATTAGTTTTTTATTTTTAACGTAAAGGTTATTTGAAATCAAATTGTTAACCATGTATTGTGCTTTTCTTCACGATATTAATACACAAAATTATTTTTAACAACATTATAAAAATAATGTTTATTAATTTTTTTTTTAGTATTTTGAGGTATTTATTTAATTGTTTTAAACCATAAATTATACTTAATATTATTTAAAATAATAATTAAATTATTTTAACCTATTTTTAGGTTTAGTTGGGCTAAAATAAATATAATATTTTAATCTCAAATTATTTATGATTTTTATTTAATTTTTCTAATTAGGATTTAACTATCACACTAACTAATCCTAATTTAATTTTAACTTCTCCTTTATATTATTTTGAATTAAAAAAATTCAAAATATTATTTAAATTATTTAATATTATTATAAATTGGGGTATGTCAAATTTTCATGTTTACCGTTATATATTAATATTTTTAGTACTTTACCAAATTAAAAATAGTTTAAAATAAATAAATGATGTATTTCTAGATAAAAGGATTTTTTTTCTTAACATTAAATGATATTAGTACTGTTAAAGCGTCTCAATTCATATCAACACAATATTTTGAATGAAATTCCAAAAATACATCATTATTGTAAAGAATTATTTGTTTGGGGTTGTAGTTCTAGAATGGAACCCTAGCTATATTTAGGTATGTTTTAAGTTCTACATTGATGACAATAGGATACACATACTATTTAGAAATACATTATTTGTTTATATGTTTTTGTAACCCCGGAAAATTTCTTCTGTAGCTTAGCGTGGCAATACAAGGGATCTAGGGTGTCTTGAGATTCGATACGTTTTAACATGGGTTTGCGTGTCAGACATATTTTTAAAATATTTTGTTTTTAAAGATTTTGATAGTACTTGGCTGCTTTTAAATTAAATATATTTAAAATAATTAATTTTATTCAAATTTTAATAATTTAGTGATTTGTTATAATCAAATGACAATTTGATTGAAATCCAGTTTAAGTTAATCAAACATAATTAATTTAATAAAAGATTATTTATTTGAAAACTGAGTCGCCAAATGATTTTAGAATAATAAGTAAAATGTACGTGTATAAACGTACTTTATAATGGAGTTTCCATAAGGGTTCGTTATTTGGTTACGCTCTGGAAATAACTTTCGCGCTATGTCCTCTACGCCAGTTGAAAAGAGTTTTATTTTTTTAAAGTGGCTATTGAAATATTTATTTATAACATTTATTTACTTTAATTAGTATTTTCGGGGTTCTGCGATTGCGTTATATAAGATTGAGTACAAGACCTCTTGGGATTATTTGAAAATGGATTGAGGTTCCAAATTACAAAAATAATTTTGAATTTTGAAAAGTTAAACCAAATAGGCCTTAGAATCGGAGTTCTAGGTTTTGGGTCCATTTTTACCGGTCTGTGATCGGATGTGGTCTAGATCAGAACTCGGGATACTTGGTTAGAGGACTGGAGGGTTTGACCATGGGATTAGGGAGGCTCGGTTCTGAAATCAAATTGTTCAGTCCTATGTCTGGGAGTCTTGGTCCCAAATTTAGATTTCTCGGTCGTGGGACCTGGGAGTCTCAGTTCCACGTCAGATCTCTCGGTCTCTTGGTCGGATTTTTTATCCTTTATCAAAAACATCAGTCCTAGGAATCGGTCCTAACTCAAGAACACCGTCATTGGTCTCGGTCCTAGGTCAATTTTCTTGGTCATTGGTCTCAATAAGGACCGAGCATACTCGTTCATACATCTTATTCCTCGGTCCTATTGGACTCGGTCCAAGAGGACCGAGTGTTCTTCATTTGGTTTGAAAATTGAATATTTGTATCCTTTGATATAGATCATAAAAACATGATCCGTAAGTTTCTAACAACTCATATGGATGTAGGGATCGTAATCCATAATCCTAAACCCGATCAATCGAGCTCTATGATGATAGATTTCTCAACCTAACTTTTAAGGAAAGATTTGAGAACTTTTGATTTAGTCCATCTCATGGCCTAACACTTGTTCCAACAACTTTCAAATGAGGTTTATAATGTATATATTAGACATAATTTATATAACTCTAAATATAATATCATTTATAAAATTTTGTTTCATTATTCTAGTTTATTACAATGAATTAATTTATTTAATCTAATAGATTCAAAACTAGAGGTTTCAGGATGACCCAGGCCACTATGCCACAAGGATGACGACAAAGAAAGAAAAACAAAAGACGACACCTTACTCCTAGTTGTGACCGGATATAGATCCCCTAACTGTCACATCTCATTAGGCGTGTCCCCATCTGAAAATTCTTAACTGAAAACCCAAAGGATCAAACTCAACAGACACATAATTATCCGTAATGAATTTATGAACATAAACTAGATTTTTAACAATAGTAGGAGCTTGGAGAATAATATTCAAGGTAAGTTTAGGATTCAAAAAAGAAATAGTGGTATACCCATTACCTGAAACTGGAATCATATTACCATCACCTACAAGAATATTATATTTAATGCTTGAATTGAAATAAGACGAGTGAGAAATGTCATGTGAGAAGTCGCACTAATATCCATGTACCATGTCGGATCAGGAGACGTAATACCAAGGGTATACATGGTCACTTCAATGTCCGTTGTAGTTAGTGGAGACTGAGCCATGAATGCTTGCAGACGCAGGCCAAGGAGACTTGACTGTTGTTGTGGCGTCGATGGACGAGCCCTTTGGTTCAGTGATTCCTCATTTTCTCATTATGTCTATTGTTTGAAGAAATCATTGTATGGTTTGTGACGTCGGTGCCGAACCAGAGGCCACCCGCTTTACCAAGCCATATTCCTCTAAAATCAACATGTATCGTGCTTGGTAGAATTGAGGTAAAGGATCACTATGTCGGAGTAATATCGTCGCCCCGTTGTACGCCTCCTCTAGGACCGTGACCAACTACAATACAAGGCGGTCTTTCGAGACCGGGCTACCGACGTCGTGCAACTGATCGACCAAGACTTTGAGACGTTGACAATAAGTTGAGACCTTGGGAAAATCCACCATGATGGTGGTGGAAAACTATTACTCGAGGGAAACCGCACGAGAATGGCGGTTATCTTGAAAAATCTCACGTAGCCGTGTCTAGGCTTGCTCACCTGTAGAGTCCGGTTCCAAGATCTTATGAAGGAGATCTTGTGAGGTTGTGGTATAGATCCACTAAAGGACAGTGGCATCAAGAGTTAGCCACATATATTTTTCTTCATCCGTCGTTAGCGGCGGTAGAACAAGGACTGGCGGGATGATGTGATGAATGACCCGATGAGAACGGGCGTGGATCTTGAACAACCCCACCCATGTCGTGTATTGAACGTTTTCCAACTTAAGAAAATAGAGACGTGATTCTCAATTTTGGAAACGACAAGGGCTAGGTGAAATCCTTGTTTGTTACTCTTCATCGGAAATGAAAAATGATTGAAGAGATGATGAACATAAGATGAAATATTAGGATACGATGTAAAAAATTGATTGAAGAGAAGATAGTAGAAAATGGACCGTTAACCTAGGGCGCGACGGAAAAGTGAAGAGAAAAAAAACTAGGCTCATATTAGAATAAAGAAAGAAAATTATATTGAATGATATTATATTTAGAGTTACATGAGTTATGTCTAATATATAAACATTACATTAGACTTATAAAGAAATTAATATAATATAATATTAATATTATCATAATTTATCCTATTGTGATAACATCTCATAAATATATTATAAGACTAAAAAAAAAAATATTATTTGAGAACTCATCAATATAATAAAATCATCTATTTTATTTCATAAAACATATGTTTACCATGATTCAAAATCCCATATCATTGTCCTTCATATGTATTCAGTATCAAAAATAATAATGGGACTTCTCACTGTGTTTGTGCCACCTATCATGACAAAAAAGCTGAAACCACTTTCAATGGATTCATTATTCCCTCAACAATCAATGTAAATGACTGAGTTTGTCCGACAATAGTGAAAGAAAGTCTGCTCGGAAACACTCTATTGTGAATGTAAGTAGATCTTAACGATCCCACATTGGTAACTCTTCTACTCAAGGAGACATTAAATGAGTATTTGGCTGATCAATTGGGATGGAAAACGTAGGTATGTTAAGATTTAAAGAAGTTTTTTTTTCCAACAATATTTGGGACACTAACACACCACAAACATAGACTGATCACTCAAAATACAAATTCTCAAAAAAAAAAAAAAAAAAAACATTATTCAAGAACTCTTCAATGTAAAAAAATCACATATGTTATATAATTTATTTTTTTTCTTCATATTTCCTTTATTTTTATTTCATAAAACATATGTTTACCATGATTCACAATCTCATATCATTGTAAATAAGAACCAAAAATAATAATGGGACTTCTCACTTCGTTTGTGCTACTCATCCATGACAAAGAAGCCGAAACCGCTGTCACACGATCCATTATTCCCTCAACAATCAATGTAAATGACTTAATTTCTCCAACGTTAGTGAAAGAAAGTGTGCTCGGTACAACTCGTATTGTGAATGTAGGCGGAGTAAGAATCTTGGCGATGTATGTAGATCTTAATGATCCTACATTGGTAACTCTCCTATTAACGGAGACATTAAAAGGAGTATTTGACGGAACGATGGGAAAGGAAAATGAAGGCATGTTAAGATTTAAAGAAGTTTTACTCCCATAATGAGTGCAAGCTATTTTGTCACCCGTAATAAGGCTCAACTGTTTGTTGGTGTAGTTTTGCCCACACAAGAACTGCACATAGTCAGCTAGATTTGCATCATACACAAGGCCAGGATTTATGGCACCTACAGGGTTTATTAGGCCTGCTCCATAACCAAATTCTGCTTCCGGATTTGTCTTTACACTCATCTCGGAGGCTGTAAATGAATTGATTAGGTTCAAATGAGAAACAATTTAATAAAGCTTCTAAAAAGATTAAACATGTTTATTGTAATTAAATGAGTTAGGAAATGTCATTATACCGGTGGTTATAAGTGCAGATTTTATAGCAGCCGGAGACCAAGATGGATGGAAGGATTTCACATAAGCGGCTGCAGCAGCAGCATGCGGGCATGCCATTGACGTGCCCGATATAATGTTATATGACAACCTTCTTGTATCTAAAATCGATGTTGAAGGAGATACAGTAGGTAACCATGCTGCCAAGATTCTAACACCAGGCGCAGATAAGTCTGGCTACAAAATCATTGAAAACTTTGGTTTAATTTCTTTGAATTACATCAACTATAATTATATAGTTCTTGATGATATTTTTATATAAATAAATCATAACTTAATTGAGTTTTAGAAAAACTATTTTCAAGATTAATATGACCATCCTTAACAATATGAAAATACAAGAGGAGAATATCTATAGAACCTTAAGAATTTGAGGTGTTACAGGATTTGGTCCCCTTGATGAGAAGGATGCAATATATGGTGCAGATAGATCAATTATTTCATGACTTTTCAATATTCTTGCAATTGAATTCCTGTTTTAAAAAAAAGAAGGAAATTATAATATATTTTTAGAACAACTTATGAAGTAATACCATAAATACCTGCCTTGAGTTTTGGAAATATCTCATGAATATGCTCGATTCTTTCTCGTTAAAAACGGTTGTCGGGAGGGCAAATGTCTTTTTATCTTCGAAAAAATCGTAGCGTGGGTCTATTATCACCATACCAATTGCACCAGCGAAAAGAGCTGCGTCCCCTCTATTTTGTTCAGCACAAATGACAATCTTACCACTTACAAATCTAGCATCTAGTGAGTTAGTCTCTTGGCAAAATCTGCACATTATGAGTTCTAATCAGTAAATTAATTACTCAAATAATTTGTTTCTTAATAAGACAATTATATAAAATAACCATTGAAAATAAAGATAAACCATTTCTTTCACAATGTTCACCTAAACACAAAAGATCAATCACAGATTTAAAATTAATATAAATAAAACCCTATAGAACTCGATTGAGATTTTTTAGAAACTAGTATTTATCAACATCATAATAATTTTTTTAAATTATTAAATAATTTTGTTTCATTCGGTATGAAATAGTTAATTGAATTATAAAATCAAACCTTTTTACAGAAAAAGTGATTTTTTTTTTATAAATTGTTATATCAAGTTAAAAAATGTTTTTTCATCAATTATTTATGGTTAAAGAAATGACTGAGAGATAATAATGTAGTATACTCTTTCCCTGAAAAAATAACAAATTTTCTCTCTCTTCACCTTTTATTCATTTTTCAGACAATGATGTGGTGATACCTGATTCCCAACAATTAATAATGTAAATTTACTTAAAAAACATATATTTTTTCAAAAACAGTACATATTGTTATGTTTTTCATTTGGAGAATCAATTAATGATATCGAAACTACATATATTATTGTAAAAATTGTAAACTAAAATTCATGGAAAACAAGAAATTATCTTGTGCAAATGTCCAGTAGAAGGTGATAATAACCAATTAAGTAAACATTTTTAGAAGATGAATTAAAATAAGCATACATGATAACTAAGCAAATACTACCTTGATGTATTAGGAGAAAACCCCTCTCTAATATTTGGCACATCACCAGCATACACCAAAGTGGAGAAATTAGTCTGATCAAACGCATTCATTGAAGATCCCTGCATTCGAGAGATGAATGAATGAATATAAAAATAAATAAAAAATCTTGTATCCATGTTATGCCTATGTAAACAATAAGAAATGATAATGAAATACTATACCAACAAACTCTCCATATTACCCAACTTCAAATAGTTCACGATCTTTCGATCAGTTGAGCTTGCTGCCACAGTAAGATCCCATGGAGAAACATTCCTGACAGTTCTATGTCGAGGACCATTGTTTCCGGAAGAACATATTGTCATAATTCCTTTTCTCATTGCTTGAAAAGTCCCAATAGATATTGAATTCTGCATATAGTTTTCAATAATAATTGATCCTAAAGAAATTGATATTATGTCAACCCCATCACTGATAGCATCCTCAAATGCGTGAATGGTGTCGATGTCATCAGCACCTTCGACCCAAAGTACTTTATACACCGCAATCCTCGAAGAAGGGACTCCTCCTCGTGCTGTACCTTCTCCTAAACCATAAAAGTTTGCCGAACTAACAAGATTTCCGACAATGATTGAAGCTATATGAGTTCCATGACCAAGAGTATCTCTTGGAGACTTAATATCATCTTGGGAGAAAATACCATCTCTTTTGTAGTACCTTCCTCCAATTATTTTACTGCATTGAGATATAAATAAGATCATGTACTATGAAAATTGAACTATTGATCCAAATATCTTTAATATGTTAAAATGTTATAATATTTGAATATATTAGAAATAATTCAAATAAAACAAGTCCTTACTTGTTACATTTGAAATTCCGTAGCCCATGACACGATCCCTTCCATTTGCTCGGTGGCGATCTCATTCCAACATCACTAAAGCTATCTAGTTCTGGCCAAATTCCAGAATCTATTACTCCAACAATGATGTTGCTCTCAACTTCTTTCTGTCTTTTAATCGTTCGAGGAAATTTCAAGAAATCCCATGATTTTGTAGTGTGCATATGATTTTTTCTATTTGGAAACACTGACACAACTTCTTCCATTGCTGATAATTCAGTTATATTCATGTAAATGAACGTAACATGATTTAATTAGTTATAGATTTTGGTAATAATTTCAAATCTAATTAATGTTCTTACAGGAAAGCAGGTGAACCTCATCGGTCGTTAATAGAGCGACAAAACCATTGAATATACTTTTGTAACTGTGAATAACTGATGCAGAAGAGTTGCTACAGAAGGAAAATAAACAAACATCTAAATAAGTAAAATCTAAACATCTCAGTCATAAAAGTGATCTAACAAAACAAGAATATATAAATAAATAAATAAAAAAATTAAAAATAATATTACATGTGAAGAGCTTTTTCTAGAAAGCTTGAATGCAAGATAGGTGTAGGGATGTCTGAGGTCGGATTCAAGTCTCCCATGTACACTATATATTCCTGTATTTTTATATAAACTATTTCAGTTTTGTATTAAAAAATTCACTACAAACAATGCCTAATCAAAATATAGATTAAGATTTAATATTAAAAGTTGAATAACGAGTGTGTACCTGTCTATCTTGCCCGTTTACATGGGTGAAAGTAAGAAACATAACATAAAATGTACATAGTTGAAGAAAACTTAAAACATCTAAATATGTTCTTGTTTGCATCATATCTTATGTGATTTCCTTGCCTTACTAAGTTGTAAGATTCGTTCTTATTGGGAGACCCTTTATATATCCTAAAAACTATGGAAATACTAATAACTATTTATTTTCATATATATATTCAAATTAACCACATCTCTCGACCTGACAATCCGGACACTTTAAAAATTAAGTATCATTTGAACTTATATTGTTTAAATGTCTCGCGTTCAATTAATTGGTATTGAATTTAAAATATGAAGTCTTATTATATTAGCCTAGTTGGTTAAAAAGTGTTACTTGTTTTTGTTAGGTTGTAAGTTTGAAATATGATTATTTTATTTTTAATGTATAGATTAAGTTTACGAGCGGGTCAACCCACAATCCGACCTAAGTATTCATTTACTTTCACAGATATATCCAAATTAACCACAACTCTCGATCTAGCAATCCAATCACTTTAAAAATTAAGCATCATTATATATATATATTAGAAATTTTCAATTAATGGCTCTTTTCTAATTATTTTATGTATTTTATTTTTGGTTTTTAACTTAGATATACACGTTAATAAAATGGAAACTTTTCAAAATTGAACTATTGAAGTTTTTAATTAGTGCTTGATGCAATTAATATAATTCAAATGTAATTCAAATGAGATTACTATCACTTTTCTAATATTGGTAATATCTTCTACAATTACAAAGTTATTTTAAAAAAATTATTAATGTAATCTTTAATGTATTTTTGGTTAGGATTTTATTTATGTAATCTTCCATGTGTATAGGTAATATCTTTGTTTATTTATGTAATCTTTAATTATTTTGGTTCGATATTAAGTTTAATTGATATTTATATTCTCTGATTTTGTTGTGATCATTTCTCGAGTCAATGTTCGTCCCCTTCTTAACGCATAAGAAGAAATAATCGAATCCGTTGTTATTTTTATTTTTTCAATAAAGATTAATATAATTGTTTTTTCACATAGAGACTTTTTTACATGTATTCTCAAATGATTTGTATGGTTTCTTACCATTTTGGCGAACAAGATTTTTATTCTGCATTACTTAATAACACTAACACTTGATTAAAGATAATTTTAACTGTCGGTTTCGTATATTTAGTAGAGATCTTTTGGACACTATTTTAATGGCTGGTTCAACTTGCTCTACTTTAATATTCATTGTTTAAGAATTTAAATGAGTTTTTCTTTGGAGTGACACTCAACAAATTGCCTAAACGTTGAAATTTTTTATTTTGTAAATTCTTAGTATAATTTAATAGCTATATCGATCATCATGCATTGTTATTTTTTATTTTATAGATGTTATTTTATATTATTATTTATTAATTAATATATTTTTTTAGATGCTACTCCTAATTGAACTTATTGAGAATAATTTTTTATAAAAATATATTCATATTCAATAATTTAATTTTTATTTTAATTAAAAAACTAAACTATTAAAAAAATATCTCTTACTTTATTTAAAAAATATTATTTTGGAATTAATATTTTCTCTTCTATAACTATATATTTATTTTCTTATAATAACTTAATACTTTTTATTATATATATATATAAACTAATATCAATTAAAATATATTTATACAAAATTATAAATATAAAAAAAATGATATTAAGTGATCTAATAATGAAAAAATTTCTAGTAAATGGAAAATTTCAGAAACTACAAAATTTATGTGATAGAATAATATTTTTTATGTGTGATAGGGTAATGTTAAGCGAGTTTATTACAAAATATTATAAGAGGTTCGAATCTTGGCAATTACAAATTTTGAGAAATTATAAGATGCATATTGGATAAATACAGAAATTTATATGTGGGGAATAATAGCATATATGTGACATTTAGAATGTCTTTTTCGGTTTATGCACAATATTTGAAATGAGGGTAGGAAGTTGAAAATGAATATAAATTAGGGATAATATATATTTTGCTTTTTAAATATAAAATTTATTTTTTTTGAAATATCTCTCCTACACTAATTTGTTTGATAAAACTCTTTGCACATTCTATTTTGTTTAAAAAGAGTTAGTGTATAGAAATATTTCAAACAAAATATAATAAAAGAGATTTAAATTGAATACCGACAAATTATATATGTTTTTTAAAAGTGTTTATGCCAATGTTCATATTTTATTTAGGCAATGTTAATAAAATGATAAGTCATGTTTGCTTATATTTAATTATGTTAATTTGTTATCCTATTTAAAGATATTATTTTTTTATTTTTTATTTGAATTCAATTTTAGGTTATAATATATAATACTTATTAATTTAAAGTATCAATTTTTTTTGACATAGTTTAAATTATTAACTTTAAATAATTTCGTATGATTTTATTTTAATTTTTAAAATATTTTCAATAGTCAAGAAATTATCAAGTTAGCTAATATACTAGAAAGAGTATATACTAATAAATAGAAAAACAAATATGAAAATCAAAATCTTGTGTGTAATTAATTTTTTTAATATTATTTGATGATTTATACATCAAGAAAGTATATGAAATGTTGAATATATAAAGAATCAATTTTTAATTCGTGCTGAGTTTCCATGTATCTAATCCTTAAGTCTCTTGTGAAGGGTGTAATTTTGACTCATTAATAATTGAGCTTAACTATTTATAATATCTTTTTGTAGTTACTATAATTTCATTATATATTTCAATATTTAAATTTTAAATAATTTAATTAGAATAATTCAGAACATAATTATATATTATTAAAAGTAAAATATGATGTCTAAATTTTGAAACATTTATTATTTTATTTTAATATTAAATTAATCATATAATTATTTAAATCCAATGGGTCATTCCCTATGCTGATTAAAACCTGACGCTATTCAATATATTTTTACTACTAGGCCTAGGGTTAGGGTAGGATTTAGAAAAATAAAAAAGAATATATCACATAAAAAAAGAAATTTGTGACGTATTTTTAATAAAAAAAATTATAACATTTTAAATGATATTAGTTATTTTTATATAAATTCAAACAAATAAATATATAAAGAAAAATTTTAAACAAAATTAAATATATAAAGTCCAACTTCAAATAAAAATAAATGCAGAATGAACAATGTAAAACAAGATGATCATGATGAAGACATATTATCCATTTAATAAATTAGTATAGTCACTTTGTGAAAAATTAATCAAGTAAATTACCAAACATTGATACATTATATAATAATTTTTAAAAAATTATTTTGAAATTAATAATCAAGATCACATATTTAAAAATATATTTAATAACTATTCTATTAAATTAACAAATATTATATGGTAAAAAATGATAATAAAATAGATAAACAAATCACATATATAATTGAATAATTATAGTACATAAATAAATATTTTATCCCATTTTGAATAAATTTATAATATTAATTTATAATATTCTAATTAACCATTTAAAATTAACATACAAAAATAAATAAAAAATAAAAAAGAGAAAACATAATAGCAAAATGGACATTAAAAAATCTTACATCAAAATTTATATTTGTTCTATCGGACAGTTAATGTCAAAATTTAAAATTGATAAATATTTATTTTACCTCATTTTGAATGTATTTATCATTTTCTCGTCTCGAATCTCTTAATTGATCTTTTCAAATTATACATATTTCTCAATTTTTAATACAAATTAACGAGTTAATAACATTTTAAATGGTATTAGTTATTTTTGATGTAAATTCAAACAAATAAATAAAAACTTAAAAATTTCAAACAAAAATAAATATATATAAAGTCCAATTTCAAATAAAAATAAATGTATAATGAACTATGTAAAACGAGCATGTAGAAGACATATTATCCATTTATTAAATTAGTAGTCACCTTTGCGATTGCAAGAATTAATCAAATAAATTACCAAACATTGATACGTTATATAATAATTTTAAAAATATCTTTTCGATTTAAAATTAGTAATCAAGATCACATGTTTAAAAAAAATATTTAATAACTATCCAATTAAATTAAAAATATTACATGGTAAAAACTGATAATAAAATAGAAAAACAAATTACAAAATCGAATAATTATAGTACATAAATAAATATTTTATCATATTTTGAATGAATTTATAATATTCTAATTAACCATTCAAAATTAACCTGCAAAGTGATAAAAAAAAAAAACATTATAGCAAAATGGACATTAAAAGTAGTCACATTAAATTTATATTTGTTCTATAGGAGAAGTTAAAATATCAAAATTAAAAATTGGTGAACATTTATTTTCCCTCATTTTGAATGTGTTTATCATTTTTTTTCAAATCTCTTAATTGATCTTTTCAAATTATACACACCTCTCAAATTAATAGTAAAATAGTTATAAAATGACATATTAAAATATATATACTTAAAATTTTAGATTTTTTTTTTAAAGGCAACGTAGCGTAATATAATATAAGCCATAAAAAGGCAAAGGAGTTACATGAGTTCAAAGGAAATCAGAGTAAAAAAACAAACTGAATGAGGAACAAAAAAAATATAGATAAAAGATGAGAATTGAGAATTAAAGTATAATGAAATCAGTGGTTATGGTGACTTTCTCGTAAGCGGTGTTCTAGTTTTTACAGATTAACCAATTCTTCTTGCTTGTAGGATTACGTCTCCACGTTCAAATGAAGGAGTTGTCATCGGTGACAATATTGTTCCAGACTGTATCCACACAGTTGCGGACACCTGAGAAGGATCTAGCGTTTCTCTCCATCCAAATGTGATAAACAATGTTGGCGAAAAAATACTTGAAGGTATTAGAGCTGAATTCGTTGCCCTTGGTCTTTATGATGGCGAGGTCCTTGATGTTAGTCCATTTGTTTGGGAAGATGAGGAGGCTCATTGATGCGGAGAATCTACGCCAAAGCAAGGAGGCAAAAGGGCAGTTCCCAAGGAGGTGTTAAATGGACTCCTTATTTCCCAAGCAAAGAAAGCAATTAGGATCCGGGATGCTCATGTACTTCTTTATCCGATCACGGGCATTGAGTCTCTCACGAAAGGCGATCCATAAAATGAATTGGTGTCTAGGGATCACTTTGGTAGACCACACTAAGTGGGACCATGGGACAACGTTCCCATGATCACAACACAAACCCATGCAGACCCTGAGTTGAACCTACCATTGTTCTCGACACTTCAAACATGAGAATCCTCATTATTATTCAGATGATAGGATGAAAGTGCTTCAAGGATTCTCGCACCTTCTGGAATAGTCCTCAGAAGGCTGTTCTAATCGCCGATTTTGACTTTTTGAACTGTGGCCAATTGAAATTCTCACCTGATTTGAGTGATGCAGAATACACTGTTATGAAGGATTGGTCTGTTTTCGAACCAGGGGTCATTCAAGAACAGAGTGTCATTACCATTTCCAATTTGAATGTTGATCATCTTGCTCGCGCTGTCTTTAAGTTTCAAAAAAAAATTTAAGGGACCACGCCATATCCATTCCGAAAATTTAAGAACTTTATCCTACATATCTTATTCTTCAAAGATTTCATTATTAACGACATTCAAATCACTATTATTTTATTCTCAAATTCCGCATTTCCCTAAATACACCATGTTTCATTATATCTTATCCTTCAAAGACTCTATTATCGCGTTCAAACCACTATATTCTTTCATTTTCAAATTTGCTCCACCATTCCATCACTCTGAAATTCACATATTTTATCAATATATTTTCTTTCAAGAAATTCATCTATTAACGCATTCGAACCATCATTCTTTCATTCTCAAATTTGCACCACCATTCCATCACTCTGAAATTCACATATTTTATCAATATATTTTCTTTCAAGAAATTCATTTATTAACGCGTTCGAACCATCATTCTTTCATTCTCAAATCCTACCCACCATGGCATCATTCCCTCAATCCCTTTAATTCAAATCTGCGAGCGAAAAAAATCAGACGGCATTAATGCTTTTCTTACTGGTGGCCCATATTAGGATTTAATAAATAAAAAATGAATATATCTAATATAAAGGAATTTGTGCATATTTTCAATACAAACTTACAAACTAACGAGTTTAACATTTTAAATGGTATTAATTATTATTTTTATGTAAATTCAAATAAATAAATATGTATGAAGAGAAATTTCAAACAAAAATAAATATATAAAGTTCAATTTCAAAGAAAAATAAATGTATAATGAACAATGTAAAACAAGATGATGTATGAAGACATATTATTCATTTATTAAATTAGCCTAGTCACCTTGTGAGGGCAAAAATTAATTAAATAAATTATCAAATATTAATACGTTATATAATAATTTAAAAAATATATTTTCGATTTAAAATTAATAATCAAGATCACATGTTTCGAATTTATTTTTAATAACAATTAAATTAAATTATATTATATGATAAAATTTGATAATAAAATAGAAAAGCAAATCACATAATTGAATAATTATAGCATTATTCATAGTATATAAATAAATATTTTATTTCATTATGGATGAATTTATAATATTAATTTTCTAATATTCTAATTAACCTACAAAAATAATAACAAAAGAAAGAGAAAACATAATAGCAAAATAGACATTAAAAATAGTCACATTAAATTTATATTTCTTGGATCAGACAAGTGTCAAAATTTAAAATTGGACTTTTATTTTACCTTATTTGCAAATACATTTGCACTACCATTCTTTAAATATCAAATTTGCATCAGTTGAAATTCGAACCATGAGTTTGAAATGTTAATTATTTAACATTAAATTATTTGTAATTATTGAATTTATTTTATAATTTTATGTATATATATTTAATCATTTTATTAAATAAAAAATAAAAATATAATGAATAAAAAATTAATTATATGAATAATAGATATATAGAAAGAATATATAAAAATTAGAAATTTGTAATAAATTATTTAGATAATTAGTTTAAAATAGTTTTAAAATTTTATATATAATTATATATTATAAAATAATGATTACAAATAGTATTATATATATATATATATAATTTATTTAAAAAGTTAAATTAAGAATAATAGTTAAAATAATGGTATATCTAATAAATATAGAGATAAGTAAAAAGTATTTTAATCTAAATTAAAAAATATTAAAGATTAAATTAATAAATATGGAGAGAGAAAAATATGTTAACACAAATTAAAGACAAATAATTAAATCAGATTATTTAAAAACAAAAATTAAAAAAATAGTTAAAATAATGGCATTTCAAATAAATATGTAGATACTTAAAAAATATTTTAATTTAAATTAAAAATTATTAAAAATTAATTTAATAAATATGGAAAAATAAAAATATGTTAATACAAATGAGAGACTAATAATTAAATCAGGTTAATTTATTTTTATTTAATTATATTACGAATTATTTTTTAATTAGATGGTTATATATATAATTATTTATTGATTGAAAAAATAAAAATATATAATTATACAAAATTATACAAAACTTTTGTTATTCTATTATTAATTAAGTTTCATAATTAATTATTCATTTATTATATATATACCCATTAATTTAGGATCGGATTTAAATTTAAAACATGATTTATTTAAAAAAAATTCAAATCACTTCTAATCTTGCAAATCTAGGATTATATATATATATATATATATATATATATATATATATTTATATTTGACATTTTCAAGTAATGACTTCTTTGGTAATTTAATTATTTTATCTATTTCTTTTTTTGGTTTTTAACTTAGACTGCACGTTAATAAAATGGGAATGTTTTCAAAGTTGAACTATTCAACTTTGTAATTAGTGCTTAATCTAATTCAAATGAGATTATTATTACTTTTGTAATATTGTGCATATCTTCTACAATTACAAAGTTATTTCAGAAAAAGATTATTTAATTTATGTAATCTAAGGTTACCTACAAAATAATAACTAAGTATACATTTGTAGAGGAAAAAAATAAAATAGGCATACATGATAATAAGTAATTTATATTTGGCACATCACCAGCATTCACCAAAGTGGAGAAATTATTCTGATCAAATGCATTCAATGAAGATCCCTGCGTTCGAGAGATGAATAAATATTAGTGAAATCAATAATAATAAATAAATAAAAATCTTGTATCCATGTTGTTCCTAAGTAAACAATAAGAAATGATAATGAAATACTCTATCACAAAAGTCTGTATATTACATAAATACAATTTTAATAGTACATGATCTTATTATTATCTCAATGCAGGAAAATAATTGGAGGAAGGTACTAAAAAACAAATGGCATTTTCTCCGAAAATTATATCAAGTCTCCGTAATACCCAACTTCAAATAGTTCATGATCTTTCATTCAGTCGAGCTTGCTGCAAACGGTAAGAGCCGATGGAGAATTATTCGCAACAATTTCATGTCAAGGACCATCATTTTGGGCACCATATACTGTAATAATTCCTTTTCTCATTGCTTGAAACTACCAACAATTATTGAATCCTTCATATAGTTTTCATTATAACGTTTTCCCAAATAAATTGATATTATATCAACCCTATCGTTGATGGCATCCTCGAATGCGTGAATGATGTCGGTGTCATAAGCACCATCGAACCAAATTACTTTATATGCAGCAATCCTCAAAGGAGCTCCTCCTCGTGTTGTACCTTCTCCATGACCATAAAAGTTTGTCGAACTCACAAAATTTCCGACAATGATTGAAGTTACACGAGCTTCATGTCCAAGGGTATCTCTTGGAGACTTGATATCAGTTTAGGAGAGAATGCCATTTGATTTTAAGTACCATCCTCCAATTATTTCCCTGAATTGATATAATAATAAGATCATGTACTATGAAAATTGAATTATTGATCCAAATATCTTTAGGATTTAATATGTTAAAATGTTATTATGAGATAATATAAGACTTTTTAAATTTGTTTGAGTAGTTTGTTTGATCATTAATATGTTATTATTTTTTAATATAATAGAAATAATTCAAATAAAAAAATCCTAATTGTTTGATTTAATAATAAAGAGGAATAAATTTTAGTTACAATTTAGTTTTGAATTTCTAAATTAATGCAATATAAAAGTTATAATTAGACGTTAATTTGATTTTACAAATAAGAAAGTTAATAATACCTTAATTGTCTGTATTTTGTGTAGCTTATTTATAAAGTATCTATATATATATATAGTGATGCTTAATTTGAAAGTGTTCGGATTTCCAGGTTGAGAGATGTGGTTAATTTGGATATATATGTAAGAGTAAATAGATACTTGGGTCTGATTGCGGATTGACCCACCCATAAACTTAAAACGGTCAAAAATTAAAATAAAAAATGTTTTATGTATGTTTTAAACTTGCAACCTAACAAAACAAGTACAACCCTTTAACCAACTAGGCTAATAAGACGTTATATTTTAAATTCAACACCAAATTTGATGAACGCATTACATTCTTAATAATATAAGTTCAACTTTTTAACTAACTAATCTATATATATAATGATTCTTAATTTTATAGTGTCTGAATTGTCGGTCGGTCAAGAGTTGTTAATTTAAATATGTATGTGAGAGTAATGGATACTTGAGTCGGATTGTGGGTTGACCTGCCATAAACTTAAAACGGTTAAAATTAAAATTAAAAATGCTATATGTATGTTTCAAACTTGTAACCTAATAAAACAAGTACAACCCTTTAACCAAGTATGATTGAGATGTGATTTGTCGAGGGATAATAGCCGGTAAAAATTGAAAACGGTTAAAAAATATGAATCAAATATTTGATTGACCAAAGTGTGAGTTCATAATGCTAAATATAAAAAAATATTATTCAAATATTTAATTGACCAAAGAGAAAGTATAAGGTCACGAAATTAGAGGTTCATTAGGAAAAAATATGTTATGAGATATTTGAGAACATGTATTGTTTTAGCTAAGTGAATGGAATGAGAGTTTCTATTTATTATTTCAATATATTATTTGTGATTTATTAAGAATTTTAAACATTGATTACATATTATTTTAATTTTTTTATTAAATTTATTTTGTTTATATTTTTATCCGTGTGAATCGCACATGGATCTTTCTAGTGTTGTTAGTAAATAAATTTGTTAGTTTTGCAATCTTTTAATTCTAACAAGTGGTATTAAAATCCAAAGAATCTCAAACACGAATGAATCAAGTTATGAGCTTGAAGTGAGGAATTGAGCCTTAAGCTTGTTTGACCGGATCTGTGAGATAAAAGAAAATAAGAAAATAATAGTGGATGAAAGAGTTGAGGTCACTACAATGAGAATCTCTAGTTTTAACGGTCTCTGTAACGATCACTGGAGCGAGTTAATTGAAAACATACTTCGCTCCAAGGATCGGTGAGATTTAGTAGAAACAGGATTTGAGGCGCTCAGTGATCCAGCAACTAGTGGATCTAGAATTAAATTTAACGAGATGAATATGAAAAACTGTAAGGTGAAAAACTATTTGTATCAAGCATTCAATTGAGTAACGTTCGAATAAATATTGAATAAAACTATCTCCAAAATCATATGAGACTCTTTAAAGAGCAACTATGGAGATAATCAGAAGGTAAAAAGGTCACTTCTGAATACTCTACGTAGAGAATTCTAAATACTTTAGATGAAAAATAAAAAGACGATAAATGACTATTTTGCTAGAATTGTAGTAGTAACCAATAAGATAAGAAGTAATGGTGAAATGTGGGAGACTCTACTTTAGTTGAAATGATCCTAAGATGGTACATACATATCAAATGTATCTTCACCAATGGTGGAGATACCTAACCTAGGTATATAGGGAGTGAATAGAGAGTGGTTGAAGAAAAATGATTTTTTTCTTCCTAACACCTGCCTTCATCTTGATTTGTCTCCCTCTCTTTGTCTTGTTCTTGTCTTTGGAATTTACAATCTCACAGATTACATAGATTCTCGAGAACATCATCAACATGAAAAATGGTACATACATATGGAATGTATCTTCATAAATTGTGAAAATACATAATCATATGTATCTAGAGAGTGAAGAGAAAGTAGTTGAAGAAAGTCTGCTCGGAAACACTCTATTGTGAATGTAAGTAGATCTTAACGATCCCACATTGGTAACTCTTCTACTCATGGAGACATTAAATGAGTATTTGGCTGATCAATTGGGATGGAAAACGTAGGTATGTTAAGATTTAAAGAAGTTTTTTTTTCAACAATATTTGGGACACTAACACACCACAAACATAGACTGATCACTCAAAATACAAATTCTAAAAAAAAAAACATTATTCAAGAACTCTTCAATGTAAAAAAATCACATATGTTATATAATTTATTTTTTCTTCATATTTCCTTTATTTTTATTTCATAAAACATATGTTTACCATGATTCACAATCTCATATCATTGTAAATAAGAACCAAAAATAATAATGGGACTTCTCACTTTGTTTGTGCTACTTATCCATGACAAAGAAGCCGAAACCGCTGTCACACGATCCATTATTCCCTGAACAATCAATGTAAATGACTTAATTTCTCCGACGTTAGTGAAAGAAAGTGTGCTCGGTACAACTCGTATTGTGAATGTAGGCGGAGTAAGAATCTTGGCGATGTATGTAGATCTTAATGATCCTACATTGGTAACTCTCCTATTAACGGAGACATTAAAAGGAGTATTTGACGGAACGATGGGAAAGGAAAATGAAGGCAAGTTAAGATTTAAAGAAGTTTTACTCCCATAATGAGTGCAAGCGATTTTGTCACCCGTAATAAGGCTCAACTGTTTGTTGGTGTAGTTTTGGCCACACAAGAACTGCACATAGTCAGCTAGATTTGCATCATACACAAGGCCAGGATTAATGGCACCTACAGGGTTTATTAGGCCTGCTCCATAACCAAATTCTGCTTCCGGATTTGTCTTTACACTCATCTCGGAGGCTGTAAATGAATTGTTTAGGTTCAAATGAGAAGCAATTTAATAAAGCTTCTAAAAAGATTAAACATATTTATTGTAATTAAATGAGTTAGGAAATGTCATTATACCAGTGGTTATAAGTGCAGATTTTATAGCAGCCGGAGACCAAGATGGATGGAAGGATTTTACATACGCGGCTGCAGCAGCAGCATGCGGGCATGCCATTGACGTGCCCGATATAATGTTATATGACAACCTTCTTGTATCTAAAATCGACGTTGAAGGAGATCTAGTAGGTAACCATGCTGCCAAGATTCTAACACCAGGTGCAGATAAGTCTGGCTACAAAATCATTGAAAACTTTGGTTTAATTTCTTTGAATTACATCAACTATAATTATATAGTTCTTGATGATATTTTTATATAAATAAATCATAACTTAATTGAGTTTTAGAAAAACTATTTTCAAGATTATGACCATCCTTAACAATATTTAATACAAGAGGAAGATCTATAGAACCTTAAGAATTTGAGGTGTTACAGGATTTGGTCCCCTTGATGAGAAGGATGCAATATATGGTGCAGATAGATCAATTATTTCATGACTTTTCAATATTCTTGCAATTGAATTCCTGTTTTAAAAACAGAAGGAAATTATAATATATTTTTAGAACAACTAATGAAGTAATACCATAAATACCTGCCTTGAGTTTTGGAAATATCTCATGAATATGTTTGATTCTTTCTCGTTTAAAACGGTTGTCGGGAGGGCAAATGTCATTTTATGTTCGAAAAGATCGTAGCGTGGGTCTATTATCACCATACCAATTGCACCAGCGAAAAGAGCTGCGTCCCCTCTATTTTGTTCAGCACAAATGACAATCTTACCACTTACAAATCTAGCATCTAGTGAGTTAGTCTCTCGGCAAAGTCTGCACATTATGAGTTAATGTGCATGTAAAATTTACTTCACAAAACATTTAATATTGTAAAAACATGATATCGAAACTAAATATAATATTGTAAAAATTGTAAATTAAAATTCATGGAAAACAAGAAATTATCCTGTGCAAAAGTCCAGTAGAAGGTGATAATAATCAATTAAGTAAACATTTTTAGAAGATGAATTAAAATAAGCATACATGATAACTAAACAAATACCTTGATGTATCAGGAGAAAACCCTTCTCTAATATTTGGCACATCACCAGCATACACCAAAGTGGAGAAATTAGTCTGATCAAACGCATTCATTGAAGATCCCTGCGTTCGAGAGATGAATGAATGAATATTAATGAAATCAATAGTAAAAAATAAATAAAAAATCTTGTATCAATGTTGTGCCTATGTAAACAATAAGAAATGATAATGAAATACTATACCAACAAACTCTCCATATTGCCCAACTTCAAATAGTTCACGATCTTTCGATCAGTTGAGCTTGCTGCCACAGTAAGATCCCATGGAGAAACATTCACGACAGTTCTATGTCGAGGACCATTGTTTCCGGAAGAACATATTGTCATAATTCCTTTTCTCATTGCTTGAAAACTCCCAACAGATATTGAATTCTGCATATAGTTTTCAATAATAATTGATCCTAAAGAAATTGATATTATGTCAACCCCATCACTGATAGCATCCTCAAATGAGTGAATGGCGTCGGTGTCATCAGAACCATCAGTCCAAACTACTTTATATACCGCAATCCTCGAAGAAGGGACTCCTCCTCGTGCTGTACCTTGTCCAAGACCATAAAAGTTCGCCGAACTAACAAGATTTCCGGCAATGATTGAAGCTACATGAGTTCCATGACCAATGGTATCTCTTGGAGAAATAATATCCTCTTGGGAGAATTTGCCATTTCTTCTGTAGTACCTTGCTCCAATTATTTTGCTGCATTAATTGAGATATATAATAATATCATCTTGTACTATAAAATTTGAATTATTTAATATTTTAAAATGTTATAAATGATAATATAAGATTGTTTTAAATTTGTTTGAGTAGTTTGTTTGATAATTCAAATAAAACAAGTCCTTACTTGTTACATTTGAAATTCCGTAGCCCATGACACGATCCCTTCCATTTGCTCGGCGGCGATCTCATTCCAACATCACTAAAGCTATCTAATTCTGGCCAAATTCCAGAATCTATTATTCCAACAATGATCTTGCTCTCAACCTTTTTCACTCTGCTAACCGTTTGAGGAAATTTCAAAAAGTCCCATGATTTTGTAGTGTGCATATGATTTTTTCTATTTGGAAACACTGATACAACTTCTTCCATTGCTGATCATTCAATTAATTGATTAATAAAATGGACTTAACATGATTTAATTTGTTATAAAGTTAGTTAATTATTTTTTAACTAATTAATTATCTTACCAGAAATCCGGTGAACCTCATCATTGGTCAATAGGGCAACAAAACCATTGAAAATACTTTTGTAACTGTGAATAAGTGATGTCGAAGAGTTTCTACAGAAGAAAACAAAAATGAAATAAACAGCTTGGTCATAAAAGTGATGTGATTTGTATTAATAACAAAAGAAGAATATTTAAAAAACAGTTATTAGTAATATTACATGTGAAGAGCTTTTTCTAGAAATCTTGAATGCAAGATAGGTGTAGGGATGTCTGAGGTCGGATTCAAGTCTCCCATGTACACTATATATTCCTGTATAAACATAATAACTAGTTTATTTTGTACATATAAAAATTGTTTTGTTGATAAGATGTGAATGATTATTTAAACATACTTTATTTTTGAATCATGAATGGTGTCTAATGTATATTTTTTATGAACTATTTAATTTTTTTTTATTATAAAACATGTGACTTTTGAGGTTCTCAATAAAAATTGAACATAGATGTGATCTTAGAATGGTGTCTAAGTTTATTTTTATATAAACTATTTCAGTTTTGTATTAAAAAAATCACTACAAACAATGCCTAATCAAAATATAGATTAAGATTTAATATTAAAAGTTGAATAACGAGTGTGTACCTGTCTATCTTGCCCGTTTACATGGGTGAAAGTAAGAAACATAACATAAAATGTACATAGTTGAAGAAAACTTAAAACATCTAAATATGTTCTTGTTTGCATCATATCTTATGTGATTTCCTTGCCTTACTAAGTTGTAAGATTCGTTCTTATTGGGAGACCCTTTATATATCCTAAAAACTATGGAAATACTAATAACTATTTATTTTCATATATATATTAAAATTAACCACATCTCTCGACCTGACAATCCGGACACTTTAAAAATTAAGTATCATTTGAACTTATATTGTTTAAATGTCTCGCGTTCAATTAATTGGTATTGAATTTAAAATATGAAGTCTTATTATATTAGCCTAGTTGGTTAAAAAGTGTTACTTGTTTTTGTTAGGTTGTAAGTTTGAAATATGATTATTTTATTTTTAATGTATAGATTAAGTTTACGAGCGGGTCAACCCACAATCCGACCTAAGTATTCATTTACTTTCACAGATATATCCAAATTAGCCACAACTCTCGATCTGGCAATCCAATCACTTTAAAAATTAAGCATCATTATATATATAGATTAGAAATTTTCAATTAATGGCTCTTTTCTAATTATTTTATGTATTTTATTTTTGGTTTTTAACTTAGATATACACGTTAATAAAATGGAAACTTTTCAAAATTGAACTATTGAAGTTTTTAATTAGTGCTTGATGCAATTAATATAATTCAAATGAGATTACTATCACTTTTCTAATATTGGTAATATCTTCTACAATTACAAAGTTATTTTAAAAAAATTATTAATGTAATCTTTAATGTATTTTTGGTTAGGATTTTATTTATGTAATCTTCCATGTGTATAGGTAATATCTTTGTTTATTTATGTAATCTTTAATTATTTTGGTTCGATATTAAGTTTAATTGATATTTATATTCTCTGATTTTGTTGTGATCATTTCTCGAGTCAATGTTCGTCCCCTTCTTAACGCATAAGAAGAAATAATCGAATCCGTTGTTATTTTTATTTTTTCAATAAAGATTATTATAATTGTTTTTTCACATAGAGACTTTTTTACATGTATTCTCAAATGATTTGTATGGTTTCTTACCATTTTGGCGAACAAGATTTTTATTCTGCATTACTTACTAACACTAACACTTGATTAAAGATAATTTTAACTGTCGGTTTCGTATATTTAGTAGAGATCTTTTGGACACTATTTTAATGGCTGGTTCAACTTGCTCTACTTTAATATTCATTGTTTAAGAATTTAAATGAGTTTTTCTTTGGAGTGACACTCAACAAATTGCCTAAACGTTGAAATTTTTTATTTTGTAAATTCTTAGTATAATTTAATAGCTATATCGATCATCATGCATTGTTATTTTTTATTTTATAGATGTTATTTTATATTATTATTTATTAATTAATATATTTTTTTAGATGCTACTCCTAATTGAACTTATTGAGAATAATTTTTTATAAAAATATATTCATATTCAATAATTTAATTTTTATTTTAATTAAAAAACTAAACTATTAAAAAAATATCTCTTACTTTATTTAAAAAATATTATTTTGGAATTAATATTTTCTCTTCTATAACTATATATTTATTTTCTTATAATAACTTAATACTTTTTATTATATATATATATATATATATATATATATATATATATATATATATATATATATATAAACTAATATCAATTAAAATATATTTATACAAAATTATAAATATAAAAAAAATGATATTAAGTGATCTAATAATGAAAAAATTTCTAGTAAATGGAAAATTTCAGAAACTATAAAATTTATGTGATAGAATAATATTTTTTATGTGTGATAGGGTAATGTTAAGCGAGTTTATTACAAAATATTATAAGAGGTTCGAATCTTGGCAATTACAAATTTTGAGAAATTATAAGATGCATATTGGATAAATACAGAAATTTATATGTGGGGAATAATAGCATATATGTGACATTTAGAATGTCTTTTTCGGTTTATGCACAATATTTGAAATGAGGGTAGGAAGTTGAAAATGAATATAAATTAGGGATAATATATATTTTGCTTTTTAAATATAAAATATATTTTGTTTGAAATATCTCTCCTACACTAATTTGTTTGATAAAACTCTTTGTACATTCTATTTTGTTTAAAAAGAGTTAGTGTATAGAAATATTTCAAACAAAATATAATAAAAGAGATTTAAATTGAATACCGACAAATTATATATGTTTTTTAAAAGTGTTTATGCCAATGTTCATATTTTATTTAGGCAATGTTAATAAAATGATAAGTCATGTTTGCTTATATTTAATTATGTTAATTTGTTATCCTATTTAAAGATATTATTTTTTTATTTTTTATTTGAATTCAATTTTAGGTTATAATGTATAATACTTATTAATTTAAAGTATCAATTTTTTTTGACATAGTTTAAATTATTAACTTTAAATAATTTCGTATGATTTTATTTTAATTTTTAAAATATTTTCAATAGTCAAGAAATTATCAAGTTAGCTAATATACTAGAAAGAGTATATACTAATAAATAGAAAAACAAATATGAAAATCAAAATCTTGTGTGTAATTAATTTTTTTAATATTATTTGATGATTTATACATCAAGAAAGTATATGAAATGTTGAATATATAAAGAATCAATTTTTAATTCGTGCTGAGTTTCCATGTATCTAATCCTTAAGTCTCTTGTGAAGGGTGTAATTTTGACTCATTAATAATTGAGCTTAACTATTTATAATATCTTTTTGTAGTTACTATAATTTTATTATATTTTTCAATATTTAAATTTAAATAATTTAATTAGAATAATTCAGAACATAATTATATATTATTAAAAGTAAAATATGATGTCTAAATTTTTAAACATTTATTATTTTATTTTAATATTAAATTAATCATATAATTATTTAAATCCAATGGGTCATTCCCTAGGCTGATTAAAACCTGACGCTATTCAATATATTTTTACTACTAGGCCTAGGGTTAGGGTAGGATTTAGAAAAATAAAAAAGAATATATCACATAAAAAAAGAAATTTGTGACGTATTTTTAATAAAAAAAATTATAACATTTTAAATGATATTAGTTATTTTTATATAAATTCAAACAAATAAATATATAAAGAAAAATTTTAAACAAAATTAAATATATAAAGTTCAATTTCAAATAAAAATAAATGCAGAATGAACAATGTAAAACAAGATGATCATGATGAAGACATATTATCCATTTAATAAATTAGCATAGTCACCTTGTGAAAAATTAATCAAGTAAATTACCAAACATTGATACATTATATAATAATTTTTAAAAAATTATTTTGAAATTAATAATCAAGATCACATATTTAAAAATATATTTAATAACTATTCTATTAAATTAACAAATATTATATGGTAAAAAATGATAATAAAATAGATAAACAAATCACATATATAATTGAATAATTATAGTACATAAATAAATATTTTATCCCATTTGGAATAAATTTATAATATTAATTTATAATATTCTAATTAACCATTTAAAATTAACATACAAAAATAAATAAAAAAATAAAAAAGAGAAAACATAATAGCAAAATGGACATTAAAAAATCTTACATCAAAATTTATATTTGTTCTGTCGGACAGTTAATGTCAAAATTTAAAATTGATAAATATTTATTTTACCTCATTTTGAATGTATTTATCATTTTCTCGTCTCGAATCTCTTAATTGATCTTTTCAAATTATACATATTTCTCAATTTTTAATACAAATTAACGAGTTAATAACATTTTAAATGGTATTAGTTATTTTTGATGTAAATTCAAACAAATAAATAAAAACTTAGAAATTTCAAACAAAAATAAATATATATAAAGTCCAATTTCAAATAAAAATAAATGTATAATGAACTATGTAAAACGAGCATGTAGAAGACATATTATCCATTTATTAAATTAGTAGTCACCTTTGCGATTGCAAGAATTAATCAAATAAATTACCAAACATTGATACGTTATATAATAATTTTAAAAATATCTTTTCGATTTAAAATTAGTAATCAAGATCACAGGTTTAAAAAAAAAATATTTAATAACTATCCAATTAAATTAAAAATATTACATGGTAAAAACTGATAATAAAATAGAAAAACAAATTACAAAATCGAATAATTATAGTACATAAATAAATATTTGAATGAATTTATAATATTCTAATTAACCATTCAAAATTAACCTGCAAAGTGATAAAAAAAAAAAACATTATAGCAAAATGGACATTAAAAGTAGTCACATTAAATTTATATTTGTTCTATAGGAGAAGTTAAAATATCAAAATTAAAAATTGGTGAACATTTATTTTCACTCATTTTGAATGTGTTTATCATTTTTTTTTCAAATCTCTTAATTGATCTTTTCAAATTATACACACCTCTCAAATTAATAGTAAAATAGTTATAAAATGACATATTAAAATATATATACTTAAAATTTTAAATTTTTTTTTTAAAGGCAACGTAGCGTAATATAATATAAGCCATAAAAAGGCAAAGGAGTTACATGAGTTCAAAGGAAATCAGAGTAAAAAAACAAACTGAATGAGGAACAAAAAAAATATAGATAAAAGATGAGAATTGAGAATTAAAGTATAATGAAATCAGTGGTTATGGTGACTTTCTCGTAAGCGGTGTTCTAGTTTTTACAGATTAACCAATTCTTCTTGCCTGTAGGATTACGTCTCCACGTTCAAATGAGGGAGTTGTCATCGGTGACAATATTGTTCCAGACTGTATCCACACAGTTGCGGACACCTGAGAAGGATCTAGCGTTCCTCTCCATCCAAATGTGATAAACAATGTTGGCGAAAAAATACTTGAAGGTATTAGAGCTGAATTCGTTGCCCTTGGTCTTTATGATGGCGAGGTCCTTGATGTTAGTCCATTTGTTTGGGAAGATGAGGAGGCTCATTGATGCGGAGAATCTACGCCAAAGCAAGGAGGCAAAAGGGCAGTTCCCAAGGAGGTGTTAAATGGACTCCTTATTTCCCAAGCAAAGAAAGCAATTAGGATCCGGGATGCTCATGTACTTCTTTATCCGATCACGGGTATTGAGTCTCTCACGAAAGGCGATCCATAAAATGAATTGGTGTCTAGGGATCACTTTGGTAGACCACACTAAGTGGGACCATGGGACAACGTTCCCATGATCACAACACAAACCCATGCAGACCCTGAGTTGAACCTACCATTGTTTTGACACTTCAAACATGAGAATCCTCATTATTATTCAGATGATAGGATGAAAGTGTTTCAAGGATTCTCGCACCTTCTGGAATAGTCCTCAGAAGGCTGTTCTAATCGCCGATTTTGACTTGTTGAACTGTGGCCAATTGAAATTCTCACCTGATTTGAGTGATGGAGAATACACTGTTATGAAGGATGGGTCTGTTTTCGAACCAGGGGTCATTCAAGAACAGAGTGTCATTACCATTTCCAATTTGAATGTTGATCATCTTGCTCGCGCTGTCTTTAAGTTTCAAAAAAAAATTTAAGGGACCACGCCATATCCATTCCGAAAATTTAAGAACTTTATCCTACATATCTTATTCTTCAAAGATTTCATTATTAACGACATTCAAATCACTATTATTTTATTCTCAAATTCCGCATTTCCCTAAATACACCATGTTTCATTATATCTTATCCTTCAAAGACTCTATTATCGCGTTCAAACCACTATATTCTTTCATTTTCAAATTTGCTCCACCATTCCATCACTCTGAAATTCACATATTTTATCAATATATTTTCTTTCAAGAAATTCATCTATTAACGCGTTCGAACCATCATTCTTTCATTCTCAAATTTGCACCACCATTCCATCACTCTGAAATTCACATATTTTATCAATATATTTTCTTTCAAGAAATTCATTTATTAACGCGTTCGAACCATCATTCTTTCATTCTCAAATCCTACCCACCATGGCATCATTCCCTCAATCCCTTTAATTCAAATCTGCGAGCGAAAAAAATCAGACGGCATTAATGCTTTTCTTACTTTTGTCCCATATTAGGATTTAATAAATAAAAAATGAATATATCTAATATAAAAGGAATTTGTGCATATTTTCAATACAAACTTACAAACTAACGAGTTTAACATTTTAAATGGTATTAATTATTATTTTTATGTAAATTCAAATAAATAAATATGTATGGAGAGAAATTTCAAACAAAAATAAATATATAAAGTTCAATTTCAAAGAAAAATAAATGTATAATGAACAATGTAAAACAAGATGATGTATGAAGACATATTATTCATTTATTAAATTAGCCTAGTCACCTTGTGAGGGCAAAAATTAATTAAATAAATTATCAAATATTAATACGTTATATAATAATTTAAAAAATATATTTTCGATTTAAAATTAATAATCAAGATCACATGTTTCGAATTTTTTTTAATAACTATTCAATTAAATTATATTATATGATAAAAATTGATAATAAAATAGAAAAACAAATCACATAATTGAATAATTATAGCATTATTCATAGTATATAAATAAATATTTTATTTCATTATGGATGAATTTATAATATTAATTTTCTAATATTCTAATTAACCTACAAAAATAATAACAAAAGAAAGAGAAAACATAATAGCAAAATAGACATTAAAAATAGTCACATTAAATTTATATTTCTTGGATCAAAATTTAAAATTGGACTTTTATTTTACCTTATTTGCAAATACATTTGCACTACCATTCTTTAAATATCAAATTTGCACCAGTTGAAATTCGAACCATGAGTTTGAAATGTTAATTATTTAACATTAAATTATTTGTAATTATTGAATTTATTTTATAATTTTATGTATATATATATTTAATCATTTTATTAAATAAAAAATAAAAATATAATGAATAAAAAATTAATTATATGAATAATAGATATATAGAAAGAATATATAAAAATTAGAAATTTGTAATAAATTATTTAGATAATTAGTTTAAAATAGTTTTAAAATTTTATATATAATTATATATTATAAAATAATGATTACAAATAGTATTATATATATATATATATATAATTTATTTAAAAAGTTAAATTAAGAATAATAGTTAAAATAATGGTATATCTAATAAATATAGAGATAAGTAAAAAGTATTTTAATCTAAATTAAAAAATATTAAAGATTAAATTAATAAATATGGAGAGAGAAAAATATGTTAACACAAATTAAAGACAAATAATTAAATCAGATTATTTAAAAACAAAAATTAAAAAAATAGTTAAAATAATGGCATTTCAAATAAATATGTAGATACTTAAAAAATATTTTAATTTAAATTAAAAATTATTAAAAATTAATTTAATAAATATGGAAAAATAAAAATATGTTAATACAAATGAGAGACTAATAATTAAATCAGGTTAATTTATTTTTATTTAATTATATTACGAATTATTTTTTAATTAGATGGTTATATATATAATTATTTATTGATTGAAAAAATAAAAATATATAATTATACAAAATTATACAAAACTTTTGTTATTCTATTATTAATTAAGTTTCATAATTAATTATTCATTTATTATATATATACCCATTTATTTAGGATCGGATTTAAATTTAAAACGGTTAAAATTAAAATTAAAAATGCTATATGTATGTTTCAAACTTGTAACCTAATAAAACAAGTACAACCCTTTAACCATGTATGATTGAGATGTGATTTGTCGAGGGATAATAGCCGGTAAAAATTGAAAACGGTTAAAAAATATGAATCAAATATTTGATTGACCAAAGTGTGAGTTCGCAATGCTAAATATCAAAAAATATTATTCAAATATTTAATTGACCAAAGAGAAAGTATAAGGTCACGAAATTAGAAGTTCATTAGGAAAAAATATGTTATGAGATATTTGAGAACATGTATTGTTTTAGCGAAGTGAATGGAATGAGAGTTTCTATTTATTATTTCAATATATTATTTGTGATTTATTAAGAATTTTAAACATTGATTACATATTATTTTAATTTTTTTATTAAATTTATTTTGTTTATATTTTTATCCGTGTGAATCGCACATGGATCTTTCTAGTGTTGTTAGTAAATAAATTTATTAGTTTTGCAATCTTTTAATTCTAACAAGTGGTATTAAAATCCAAAGAATCTCAAACACGAATGAATCAAGTTATGAGCTTGAAGTGAGGAATTGAGCCTTAAGCTTGATTGACCGGATCTGTGAGATAAAAGAAAATAAGAAAATAATAGTGGATGAAAGAGTTGAGGTCACTACAATGAGAATCTCTAGTTTTAACGGTCTCTGTAACGATCACTGGAGCGAGTTAATTGAAAACTTACTTCGCTCCAAGGATCGGTGAGATTTAGTAGAAACAGGATTTGAGGCGCTCAGTGATCCAGCAACTAGTGGATCTAGAATTAAATTTAACGAGATGAATATGAAAAACTGTAAGGTGAAAAACTATTTGTATCAAGCATTCAATTGAGTAACGTTCGAATAAATATTGAATAAAATTATCTCCAAAATCATATGAGACTCTTTAAAGAGCAACTATGGAGATAATTAGAAGGTAAAAGGTCACTTATGAATACTCTACATAGAGAATTCTAAATACTTTAGATGAAAAATAAAGAGACGATAAATGACTATTTTTGCTAGAATTGTAGTAGTAACCAATAAGATAAAAAGTAATGGTGAAATGTGGGAGACTCTACTTTAGTTGAAATGATCCTAAGATGGTACTGTTAGGATCGGGGACGCCCTTGGAGGACCGGGGTGTTTTTCCGGTTTCGGTAAGGGTGACCGCTTACACAACACACAACTTGGTGATAGTCCGGTTAGAGACTAAAACCGTTCTCAGCACTGCACAACCTGTCACAGACTCTTGAACCGGGTTCAAGGGCGGAAATATCTGTTTCAGGTTGAAGCAACGTTTGCGACTTTAGATAATGTTTAAGAAGGAGTCGGTTTAATGGAGGTGAGTGGCCGTTTTTTAGAAGAATGATTAGTTTTGCGGTTTACGTTTAGAAAGAGCGGGAAATGAAAGCGAATGAAAGGACATGAGACAAGGAAATTTGTTTATGGATGTTCGGAGCAAACCCTCCTACGTCACCCCTTCTTCTCAGGTTATGAGAAGGATCTCCACTAACTCTTTAGAGTTACAATCACACTTCCGGTCGAGCCCAACTTCACTATTCGCCGGTTACACCAAACTCACACTTTGATGTAATACAACAACTCAACACAATATCACACGAATGACTTCCGGTTTTAGGCAAACCGGTTTTAGAATATAACACTGTTTATCTCTCTAGAATTTAATGCTTTTTACAACTCATTAACTATTTCTGAACTTCTTCGAACTGCATTGAATGAAGACGATCCATCTTCCTTTTATAGCTGAAAATAGCTAACGGCTACTTTCTTCTCTCTCTTCTGGATTGGTTGATCGTCATCACGCCTGTTTGCAGAAAGGTTGCTTGCACGCTTCAACTTCCTCAACACCTGGCATTCATGCAGGTGACTCTGAACAGATGATGACGAAGCCGGTTTTCAGATTGATACACGTGTTGAACATCCGCTTCCGGTCGTCAGCATCGGATCACCAAGGTATCATTGCTTTCCTCCCATGCTTCTGATCGGATCCGATCTTCTTTTATTCTTTCGAGACACGTTTCTTCCGTCATGGTACGTCACTCTTGAGATTTGAATCTTCTGACTTTTGATCTGTACTTTCCGGTTTCTGTGTCTTGTGCATTATGATCCGGTTGGAGTGCAATCTTTTGTTCTTCGTTAACCGGTCGCTTTGAGAAGGTGAAGCCGGTTCCTGTGATCCTTTCACTTGATTACTTGGAGCCGGTTTCTTTGAAGTGGTAGCAACCGGTTCTTGACACAAGATTTCCGGTTCCGGTTTGTTAAGTACCTGCACATGAAATTTAACTTCTGTTTAGTTTGTCTGGCCGGTTCAAAAATTAATCTACTTAATTTTTCTATCAATTTCTCCCTTTTTGATTATTTAGAATAAATATTCAAAAATTGTAATGTGTGGCCGGTTTTAAGAAAATTAACTTACTTAATTTTTCTATCAATTTCTCCCTTTTTGATTATTTAGAATAAATATTCAAAAATTGTAATGTGTGGCCGGTTTTAAGAATTGCTTTGAGAGAAACGTGTTTGAAAAACATGAGTTTGATTTTTGATAGGTGTATGTTTTAAAAGAAGTAAGTAAGATTTTTAAGAAAAATATGTTTGAAAAGCATCAAAGATATGTTTGAAAAACATAAGAAATAACAGAGTAACCGAGTTCTGAAACACAATAAAGCATAATTGTTCAAAAATAGTTATAGAAATAAAGTTTAGGGCTTGGATGGTCCCCCCTTGTCTTGCTCTTTTTCCAGTTCTTTCTCCAACCGTCTTCTTGCTTCTTCTTGCCGTGCTCTGTGTTCTCTGGCGCGTCTGTCGGCGTCGATCAGCACACCGGCCCATACACTTGAATGACCGGTGACCTTTTTCTTAAGGTTGAAGTTGGCGCAGACTGGCTTTGGCGGTGGAGGAGGTGGAACAGTCAAGGGTCTGAAGCTTGGAGTTGCTGTGGATTCTCCGGTTGTCCTTCTCTTCCGTCTGTTAAGTTCCTCCGGATCTTCTTCTTCTTGTAATTTCCGTGCGGTTTCAGCATTTAACGCAACCGGTTCGGCAGTTTTCAGTTCTGCCCGCTTCATCACGTTTTTAATGGCACTTCGTTTCTTCTTGTTCTGGTTCCTTGTACTCATGGAGTGGGACGATTGACCCAGTACCGGTTCCTGAACGTTAGCCTGCTCCTCTTCATTACATTGTTGGGCAAGCTCATGGTCTTTATCTTCAAGTTCCTTCTGTAGCCGTTCTCTTTCAATCTCTTCTTCTTGTAATTTCCGTGCGGTTTCAGCATCCTTTTCGATTTGAGTTTGGGTTGAGCTGACTTGAACTTTAGACATTTCCCCGATTTGAATTGCCATTGCTTGCAGCATGTCCAAAAGTGGAGCGGTTGCGGCTTTGACGGACTCGGCAATCATGGCTTTCACAGTTGTTTGCATTGTCGTATCCATCATGGTTTGTAGAGAGTTTACCATTTTTATCTTCAGCCACTGAGATTCTTTCTTCGGTTACTGCTTTAAAGTTTCCAAGGTATGAATCAGCTGTTTCCACCACTGCTTGCTTGATTTGATCGATGTCCAGAGCTTTAGCCGGTTGAGAGGCTTCTTGTTCCAGGTTTTCAGAAGTGCCGGATGTTTCACCAGTTATAAAGAAAGGTTTACTTTGAAATAACTCAGGATTGTTGAATTGACGTTGGCAAGTATCCCACCATTTCTTGTCAAGACGATCGAAATTACGCACAAGCTGTTCTCGTACTCCAAGAAATCGTTCTGCCATCTTCATTTCAATCGGTTCTAGTGTTTTTCCTTGGATTTCTTGAAAGGCATTCTCAACTGCCTGTAACCGAACGTTTTCAAGGATTACCGGAGCTTTGGAAAACGCCGGTTGGATTAGATTGGTGTTGGCTAACTCGAGTGCCATCTCTTCTAGCTTGACAAGTGCGTCCCACTGCCTGTTTCCACTAAAACCTGGAAGCATGTCGGATAATTTGGTCTCGCATCGAAGCTTCACCCACCGGATGTATAGAGCTAGTGCGTCACTTGCACCTTTGTTCATGTCTTGAATAAATTCATCAAATAGTTCATTTTCTTGCTCTAAGGTGTATTGATATTCGTCTCCGGTTGTGGCTTCAGACTTGCGCAAAAACCGCTCATCTGAGGAGCGTATCCGGTTTTGTTGGAGAGAATCATCTTCTTCAGGTTGCTGAAGATGATCCAGGACCAGTTAACCGGTGTCCCAACCGTTACAGCGATCATCATCTCGAAGACCCTTTGAGTGTAATAGTAACTTTTCTCTCTGCACAGAACAGATTTTCCCAGAATTTCGCAGAGAATCTGGTACTTGTGAGAAAGTTGACTCTTAGCACCCCAGGGTTTAACCGGGATGTTAGATCCAGAGAACCGGCGACACATTTCTTCCATTGTCACCGGAGAATAGGTTAGATCGGTTACCCCTTCATTGGGTAAACCGCAGTAGACAGCGAAATCCGTCTCGCTGAATAGGAATTTTTGACCGTAAACCTGTGCGACGAGTATATCTCGATGCACCTCTTTTACGGTTTCAAACAGTTCTTCGACTACAAGGTAGTCGATGATGAACCTGTTTTCAAGAAAGCTTCTTAGCCCACTCCTTTCAATGGCTAAGAACATTTCCCTGACTTCATGATCCTCATACTGGTAGATTGATTCAAAATCTGCCAATAGGATTTTCTTGGCTAGAGGGTTGGAGTTCATGTTTGTTTTTGAGAGAGAAAAAGGATTTTATCTCAAGGATGATACTTGTGAATAGTGAGCTTGTGATGTTTTTGCAAAGGATTAAGGATGGTTTATATAGCCCGTGGATTCGGCTTGGTCTTTAATGAAGTTAAGCATGCCTGATGATGTCATCAGCTATTTAATAGACTTAACTTGTTGAAGTAACTAATGGTTATTTCCAAGGTAAATCTAATAATTACTAAGATAGCAATGATGAACAATATCTATTGACAAGATGTAAGTCTCCCTCTCTTGATGATGGACACATGTCGTCATCTCGATTGTGGTAGACTTGTTTTAATTAATTACAGGCTTCATTTTTCAAAACATGCACGAAAACTCGGTTGGTCATCTCATGTTAACCGGAAAAGTTCATTTCATCAGACCAAAGTGCATATGTACTGAGCGGTTTTCCATGACCGGTTTTCGTAGGATATTTCCGTTTATGAAGAAAAGTTGATTAATGTCAACAATTGTTCAACTTTGGATTTGTTTTATCCACTTCAACCTGGTTATTTCAACCGTATAGTAAACATACATTTGATTTGAAATAAATGAGATAATCGGGCATAACTGGAGACTTCCTCCCGGTTGGCATATTTGATTTATTAATGGCCTATTTGAATATGGTTTGAGAAGCTTTAGCTTCTCCCTGAACACATATCCCGGTTTTGTATACCAGCATTTTGATTATATCAATTGATTAAGATTGGTAAGACCCAAGATATTTCGAAAATGTGAAAACTTAGCTTCCTGTAGCGGTTTCGTGAAGATATCCGCTACTTGTTGCTCGGTCGACACATATTCCAGCCGGATGTGTTTCTCCTGAACATGCTCCCGGACGAAATGGTGTCGAATGTCGATATGCTTTGTTCTTGAGTGCAACACCGGATTGTATGTGATCGCTATGGCGCTGGTGTTGTCACAGAATATTGGAGACTCCTTTGCCTCTATTCCGAAGTCCCTGAGTTGCTGTTGAATCCAGAGGAGTTGTGCACAGCAGCTTCCAGCCGCTAAGTACTCCGCCTCTCCGGTTGACGTTGCAACGGACGTTTGTTTCTTGCTGCTCCAGGTAACTAACCGGTCACCCAGAAACTGACAAGTTCCACTTGTACTCTTTCGGTCAATTTTGCAACCCGCGTAATCGGCATCTGAGTAGCTTATTAGATTGAAGCTCGAGTCTTTTGGATACCAGAGTCCCACTTCTTGAGTTCCCTTCAGATATTTTAGGATTCTTTTAGCCGCCGTGTAATGAGATTGCTTTGGATTTGCTTGGAACCTTCCGCACACTCCAACCGCAAACAGAATATCAGGTCGGCTAGCCGTGAGATATAACAACGATCCGATCATTCCTCGATATGCTGTGATGTCAACGGCTTGACCATCATCATCTTTGTCCAGCTTCACGGAAGGACTCATTGGCGTAGCCGCTTCGGCACATGTATCCATCCCAAATCTCTTCAGCAGTTCGGCTGTATATTTCGGTTGGCTTATAAAGATTTCGGCTTCCATCTGCTTAACCTGAAGTCCTAGAAAGAAGCTCATTTCCCCCATCATACTCATTTGAAATCTATCAGTCATCATTTTCGAAAATTTGTCACATAACTTTGGATCGGTTGACCCGAATATGATATCATCAACATAAATTTGAACAAGTAAAATTTGCTCCTTTCTTTCAAATTTAAAGAGGGTTTTGTCTACTGAACCTATTGTAAACTTGTGATCAAATAGAAATTGAGTCAAAGTATCATACCAAGCTCTTGGAGCTTGTTTCAAACCGTAAAGGGCTTTATTCAGCCGGTAAACGTGATTTTCATGTTCTGGATTTTTAAAACCTAGAGGTTGATTAACATACACCTCTTCATTTACTTTACCGTTTAGAAAAACGCTTTTTACATCCATTTGATAAACTTTGAACTTTTTGAAAGCTGCATATGCTAAGAATATTCTAATGGCCTCAAGTCTAGCTACAGGGGCGAATGATTCTTCAAAATCAATGCCTTCTTCCTGCTTATAGCCTTGAGCCACTAACCGGGCTTTGTTCCTCGTAACTAAACCGTCTTCATTGAGTTTATTTCTGAATACCCATCGTGTGCCTATAACCGGTTTGTTTTTCGGTCTAGGAACTAGGTACCAGACTTTATTTCTCTCAAACTCGTTTAATTCCTCTTGCATTGCCAAGATCCAATCTGGATCTGACAGTGCTTCATCCACCTTTTTCGGCTCAATTTGTGATATGAAAGCAGAGTTTCCATAGTGATCCAAATTTTGTTGCCTAGTTCGGACGGGTGAGGATATGTTACCTATTACTAGTTCAAGAGGATGATTTTTGTTCCTTCTGAGGTTAATCCGAGACGTGTCTACCAAGCTTTCGGCTGGCTGATCAAGATTAGACTGATCGGTAGGTTGAACAGAGTCAGACCGACCGATTTCTTCAGTAGAAACTGAAGCGTCAACTTTCTGCGGTAAGGCAGCTTGATCAGGTTGAATTTCAACATCAACCGCTTGGTCCTTGACAAAGCGTCTAAAAACCGGAACCTCGTCTTCATCATCAGAATAGATATTGAAATTTTCCATTCTGTTGTGAAGGTCGAAGGGTAATGCAGTGTTTCGCTCAACCGATTCATCGAAAACAACGTGTGCGGTTTCTTCAACTGTTAAAGTCCTAGTATTGTATACTCTGTAGGCTTTACTCACAGCTGAATATCCCAACATTATTCCCTCATCGGATTTAGCGTCAAAAGCGGTCAAGTACTTCTTGCCGTTATTGTGAACAAAGCATTTACTACCAAAAATTCGAAAATACCGTACACTTGGAATTTTATCAAAATAAATTTCAAAAGGAGTTTTCGAAAACCGTTTAGTCACTAGAGATCGATTTTGTGTATAGCAAGCGGTGTTGATAGCTTCAGCCCAAAACTTTTGAGCGATACCCGAATCGGCTATCATTGACCTTGCGGCTTCCTTGAGAGTTCGGTTTCTTCTCTCAGCCAGGCCGTTTTGTTGAGGAGTTCTGGCACTAGACAACTCGTGCCTAATACCGGAATCATCAAGAAAAGTAGTTAAATTACTGTTAATGAACTCAGTTCCTCTATCACTTCTAATTTTGTTTACTCGAATAGATTTTTCATTTTGTATTCTCAAAATCAGTTTAATCAAGTTTGAAGTTGCTTGATTTTTAGAAGCTAGGAAAGTAACCCAAGTAAATTTGGAGTAATCATCAATAACTACCATAGTATAATGCATGCCTCCTAAACTAGTTACTCTAACCGGACCGAACAAGTCCATATGCAACAGTTCTAAACATCTTTCAGATTGATAATTTCCTTTACTTTTAAAAGATGATTTCACTTGTTTTCCCATTTGACATGCAGCACATACTTTATCTTTTGAAAATTTAACATTTGGAAAACCGTGAACCAGTTCCTTGGAACAAATAAAGTTAATCGTTTTGAAATTCAAGTGATTTAACCGTTTATGCCAAAGCCAATTTGGATCATTTCCGGCTATCATACACACAGGTTTTTCGAAATCAGTTTTCCAGTTTACTTTGTAGATGTTTCCTATCCGGTTACCGGTTAACAAAGTGTCATCATTTTGATTTTTGACTAAACATGAGTTTTTATGAAATTCAACCTTATAGCCCACATCACACATTTGGCTTATGCTTAGTAAATTAAAGCTTAGTTTTTCTACCAATAGCACGTTATTTATGGATAATTCACCATGGACAATCTTACCTTTGCCCACGATTTTACCTTTTGAATTATCCCCGAATGTGATGAATGCTCCAGTTTCGTACTTGATGTCGGTCAGTAGTTCCTTGTTTCCGGTCATGTGCCTTGAGCATCCACTGTCCAAGTACCATTCAGAATTCTTCAACCGATTGCTCCTCCTAACCTGCAACAAACAATTATTTACAACTTTTTGGTACCCACATTTAGTTGGGTCCATGGTTGATTAGTCCCTTTGGGATCCAGACTTTAATTAGTCGGATCACTTTCCCGGTTGTTGTTTTGATAATATTTGGCTTAACTTCTTGGCCGTTGCTCAAGAATGCCTTATGTGGTGATGGACTTCTTTGATGTCGGTTTTTATTATTTTTATTGTTGTTTGGTTTCCGGTTGGCTTTCCTTCTCTCAGGATTAAGCCATTTTTCAGATTCATTGGGACCTACATACTTAAGCGTTTCTTCCGGTTTTAGGTCATTTTCGGTTTGTGAACTTTTGACAAATTTTATAAATGGAAGATTATTTTTCGTTAGTTTCATCCCGTTAGATTGTTTTGTTTCATTTTGTTTACTTGGATCATAACCGATACCATATCTACATTTCGGATGTCGTTTATAGTTACACATTTGTTTCACTGCTTGACGTGATCTCTCCCACGCAGCCGTGACGTACATTGCTCGTTCATCGGTTTCCATTACCGGTTGAACTGTCTCCTCATTATCCGAGAATAGTTCATCCGGTTCATGTGTTTTGATCTCATATGTTTTATCGTTTTCATTATTTATTTGTTCGGTTTTAGGTTCTACAGATGTTGGTATATATGCAGATATATTTCTGAACTCAGCAACCATTTGGTTGAGTGCAGATACTAGATCTTCTTTAGTAAACTCATCAGAAGAAAAATCAAATACCTCTTCGTCGTTTGCCATGAAGCATGTTACTTTCTCTTCACCATCTTCATTGTCGGAATATGCCCACTCGCTTCCACCGTCGGATGCAATGAGAGCTTTTTGGATCTCCTTTCCTTCATCAGCATGTTGATCATCATTTCTTCGGTAGTCGTTTCGTTGGTTATTGTTGTTTCCCCGATAATTGTTTCCTTGATAATTATTTCCCTGATACCGGTTGCCTTGATAATTATTCCCTTGATAATTATTTTTTGGATAATTTCCTTCCGGTTTTCTATCGTCTCTTCTTGGTTTTCTACACTCTGACCTGAAATGTCCAAAACCATCACAGTTATAGCATCTTTTGTTTGATTTATCTACATAGTTATAATTAAAGTCATTATTAGATGGTGGTTGGTTCTTCTTCATGAATTTCCCGAATTTCTGGGCTAGCATCGCCATCACATCGTCGGTTATTTGATCAGTGTTTTTGACTGGAGCCGGTGCGGTTGATACTAGAGCCGCCGGTTCCACCGATGTGACTAAGGCTCTTGTTGCGGTTGATGTAGATGTTTCATCTTCGATCCGAGAATTGATCTCGAATTCGTAGGCTTTCAAATCCTCAAACACATCATGCAACTTCATCTGCCCAAGGGTGCTGGACTCCCTCATCACCATGGTCTTGATATCCCACGTGCTTGGCAGTGATCTTAGGGCTTTGATGATCACTTCTCGGTTGTCATACTTCTTTCCGAGTGTTTGAAGCTCGCTTACTACGCTGGTGAACCGATTGCTAAATTCTTTCATATTTTCTCCCGGTTTCATCCTTATGTTTTTATACTTCTGCGTAGCCACCAAGATTTTATTCTCCTTGGTTCTTTCGTTTCCCTCGTGAATCTGAATAATCGTTTCCCAGGCTTCCTTTGCATTTTCGCACTCTGATATTTTGTTCAAAGTGTTGTTATCTATGGCTTTATAGATGTGCCTCATGCAATGGTTGTCCAGGTTGCTTCTTCTCCGATCTTCACTCGTCCACTGGCTTTCCTCCTTGTTGATCTTGATCGGTCCTTCTTTCAGGACTCGGCTCATCTCATCATCTAATGTTATCAGATGTAGATACATCTGTTTCTTCCAACTGCTAAATGCTTCGCTGTTTAGCATTGGCGGCTTGTCGCTGTGGGTCATGCTTCCCACCATCTTTGGTTGCTTGAGTGCTAAGAACCTGGCTCTGATACCACTTGTTAGGATCGGGGACGCCCTTGGAGGACCGGGGTGTTTTTCCGGTTTCGGTAAGGGTGACCGCTTACACAACACACAACTTGGTGATAGTCCGGTTAGAGACTAAAACCGTTCTCAGCACTGCACAACCTGTCACAGACTCTTGAACCGGGTTCAAGGGCGGAAATGTCTGTTTCAGGTTGAAGCAACGTTTGCGACTTTAGATGATGTTTAAGAAGGAGTCGGTTTAATGGAGGTGAGTGGCCGTTTTTTAGAAGAATGATTAGTTTTGCGGTTTACGTTTAGAAAGAGCGGGAAATGAAAGCGAATGAAAGGACATGAGACAAGGAAATTTGTTTATGGATGTTCGGAGCAAACCCTCCTACGTCACCCCTTCTTCTCAGGTTATGAGAAGGATCTCCACTAACTCTTTAGAGTTACAATCACACTTCCGGTCGAGCCCAACTTCGCTACTCGCCGGTTACACCAAACTCACACTTTGATGTAATACAACAACTCAACACAATATCACACGAATGACTTCCGATTTTAGGCAAACCGGTTTTAGAATATAACACTGTTTATCTCTCTAGAATTTAATGCTTTTTACAACTCATTAACTATTTCTGAACTTCTTCGAACTGCATTGAATGAAGACGATCCATCTTCCTTTTATAGCTGAAAATAGCTAACGGCTACTTTCTTCTCTCTCTTCTGGATTGGTTGATCGTCATCACGCCTGTTTGCAGAAAGGTTGCTTGCACGCTTCAACTTCCTCAACACCTGGCATTCATGCAGGTGACTCTGAACAGATGATGACGAAGCCGGTTTTCAGATTGATACACGTGTTGAACATCCGCTTCCGGTCGTCAGCATCGGATCACCAAGGTATCATTGCTTTCCTCCCATGCTTCTGATCGGATCCGATCTTCTTTTATTCTTTCGAGACACGTTTCTTCTGTCATGGTACGTCACTCTTGAGATTTGAATCTTCTGACTTTTGATCTGTACTTTCCGGTTTCTGTGTCTTGTGCATTATGATCCGGTTGGAGTGTAATCTTTTGTTCTTCGTTAACCGGTCGCTTTGAGAAGGTGAAGCCGGTTCTTGTGATCCTTTCACTTGATTACTTGGAGCCGGTTTCTTTGAAGTGGTAGCAACCGGTTCTTGACACAAGATTTCCGGTTCCGGTTTGTTAAGTACCTGCACATGAAATTTAACTTCTGTTTAGTTTGTCTGGCCGGTTCAAAAATTAATCTACTTAATTTTTCTATCAATTTCTCCCTTTTTGATTATTTAGAATAAATATTCAAAAATTGTAATGTGTGGCCGGTTTTAAGAAAATTAACTTACTTAATTTTTCTATCAATTTCTCCCTTTTTGATTATTTAGAATAAATATTCAAAAATTGTAATGTGTGGCCGGTTTTAAGAAAATTAACTTACTTAATTTTTCTATCAGGTACATACATATCAAATGTATCTTCACCAATGGTGGAGATACCTAACCTAGGTATATAGGGAGTGAATAGAAAGTGGTTGAAGAAAAATGCTAACACCTGCCTTCGTCTTGATTTGTCTCCCTCTCTTTGTCTTGTTCTTGTCTCTGGAATTTACAATCTCACATATTACATAGATTCTCGAGAACATCATCAACATGAAAATGGTACATACATATGGAATGTATCTTCATAAATTGTGAAAATACATAATCATATGTATCTAGAGAGTGAAGAGAAAGTAGTTGAAGAAACATAGCTTTTCTTCGTAACACCTGCCTTTGTCTTAATTTGCCTCTATCTCTCTATCTTCTTGATTTTCAAAATTAAATATCTATCAAAAAAGTGGACACTCATAACGAACTTCATTTCTTACTTCCATAAAATAAGATACTAATCAAAATCCGAGAAGACCCAAGACGAACTTCCTTGTCCACTTCTTCAAAATCATATATCTATCGAAAATGAGGACACTCAAGATAAACATCCATCGTCTACTTTCTCAAAATAAGATATTGATCGAAGCCGAGAAAACCCAAGATGAACTTCCATCATCTACTTTTTCAAAATCATATATTTGTCAAAAAAAAAATGAGGACACTCCAAACGAACATTCATCGTCTACTTCCTCAAAGTTAGATATTGATCGAAAGCCAAGAAGACTCAAGACGGGCTACCATCGTCTACTTTTTCAAAATCAGGTATCTTTCAAAAATTGAAGACACCCCAAACGAACATCCTTCGTCTACTTCCTCAAAGTTAGATACTAATCGAAAGAAAGAAGACCCAAGTCAAACTTTCACCATCTACTTCATAAAAAATAATTAGGTATCTAGCGACATCTCTTTACTTAAGCTCAAGATCTAGCAAAACATTTGTCACCCATCTTGACTTGAACTTTGCACACTTAACTAGTTTGAACCACATATTTCTCCTTGAACAAATTAACTTGAAGCACAAAAGAGACTCCCAACTTTATTATCAAGATTGTTATAGAAGTATTACAATGATTCTCTCATAATGAAAGCTTACACAAAACTCACAAGAAATCAATACTCTTAAGGAAAAAGACTTGGATTTTTAAAGTGTCCGACTACACCTTTAAATAAGCATCAATTAGTTCAATATCAATATTTTGTTCAAATCTCTCAAAAAGCTTCCAAAATATTCTTACAATATTTTCTAATTGTATTTCCATAACAAAAGATCTAATTTCCTTTTATGATAATTTTATTTCCTAATATAATTATACATCAAAAGTTATAATTTCCTTTTATTGAATATACATACATTTTCTTGTACTAAGATTATGTAACATGAATATACCATATTGGTAATATTGTAAATTTATTCTCAACACCACTCTATAGTCTCCAATGTTGAGTTAGTGTTTGTTTGTACGTGTAGATAGATGGAAGATATATCTAATAAGTTTCTTATTTTTTGCTAGTGAATGAGGGTGATGAAAAGTAAAAAAAAAATATTTTAAATATTAAAAATTGATCTTTAAAAAATAAAATGGATAAGATGGCAACGTGATATAAAATACTCGTTACTATTTCATAAATAGCTAATACAATACTATTATTATTTTTCAATAGCGACATTAATAGGATATCATAGCTAAATTATGTCTCTATTGCCTCCTATTTTATTATTGTTAACATATTTTAACTCATTTAATATATATTTGTAGTAAGTGTAAAAGTAATTCCTAATATCAAATATCCCTAGTTCAATTGTCCCTTATAACTTTTTTTTTAATTAAAGTTGAGGTCATATATAGATGTGAGTTATGTTGTATTCCTAACTTATATATATATATATATATATATAATTTAACACATTTTATATGTTTAGACCCAATGTATTCAATATGCCAGCACAGTTTTTGGAATATGAATATTCAACCCAAAGTGAAATAAATTATTCAAATTAATTATAGGTGTTAGGTTTGAATTTTAAGTTAATTCGTATTATGTTCACAAATAAGTGTGATTTGGGTAACATATTCTAAATTAATAATGTAATTAAATAAAATTATTTAATCCTTATAATAATAAAATATCACTGTATAAAATGGATATTGATTACCTAATTTTTAAAATTATATAATGTATTCATAGATTAATTATAATTAAATTAAATTAAATATTTTTGTAATAAATATTTTAGTGGTTATAAATATCAAATTAGTTGTATTCATTATTAAATATTAGATAGTAGTTAAACTATAAATGTTATATATTAATATTTTGAGTGCTTTACCAAATTGAAAATAGTTAAAAATAAATAAATAAATGATATACTGCTAGATAAAATATTTTTTTCTTAAAATTAAATGATATTAATACTGTTAAAGTGTCTCAATTCATACCAGCACAATATTTTGGATGAAATTCCAAAAATACATCATTATTGTGAAGAAGTATTTGTTTGGGGTTGTAGTCCTAGAATGGAACCCTAGCTATATTTCGGTAGGTTTTAAGTTCTACATTGATGACAATTGGATATTACACATACTATTTAGAAATACATTATTTTTTATATGTTTTCAATAAATTTCAATTTATAACTTAGTTTTTTATATAAAAAAAAAGATAATTGAGGATGAAACTATTATATTCAGAGATTACATACAGTAAATAATAAAGGGAAAATCTAAATAAAAAAATCTTGTTAGTAAATGCTCGCATACATAGAAAAAGAATGTACGTAAATATTCACACCTTAATTCAAATTGTAATAAAATTATTGGGAGAAATAAATCAAAACCCCAATATTGGTACACTAACACACCACAAACATAGAGTGATCACTCAATACACATTATAAAAAAAAACATAGCATTATTTGAGAACTCTTCAATGTAATAAACTCACATATGTTCTACTTTATTTATTTCTTCATATTTCCCTTATTTTTATTTCATAAAACATATGTTTACCATGATACACAATCTCATATCATTGTATATAAGAACCAAAAATAATAATGGGACTTCTCACTTTGTTTGTGCTTCCTATCCATGACAAAGAAGCCGAAACCGCTGCCACATGATTCATTATTCCCTCAACAATCAATGTAAATGACTTAATTTCTCCAACGTTAGTGAAAGAAAGTGTGCTCGGTACAACTCGTATTGTGAATGTAGGCGGAGTAAGAATCTTGGCGATGTATGTAGATCTTAATGATCCAACACTGGTAACTCTCCTATTAACGGAGACATTAAAAGGAGTATTTGACGGAACGATGGGGAAGGAAAATGAAGGCAAGTTAAGATTTAAAGAAGTTTTACTCCCATAATGAGTGCAAGCTATTTTGTCACCCGTAATAAGGCTCAACTGTTTGTTGGTGTAGTTTTGTCCACATAAGAACTAAAAAGTGTTTTTAACGGCGAAATTTTACGGCGGTATTTAAAACCGTAGTTAATACCTTATTTTTAACTGTGGTATATAAAACCGCCTTTAAAAGTCTTACATTTAACTACGGTATATAAAACCGCCTTTAAAAGTCTTACATTTAACTGTGGTATATAAAAACCGTAGTTAAAAGTCTTATCTTTAACTGCGGTTTTTTATACCGTAGTTAATGTCTTATCTCTAACGGTGTTTTTTCTGTTTTTTATACCTCAGTTAAAAGTTTTTACTTTTAACTGCGATATATTGATCCACATTTAAAAGTCTTATATTATTATAAATCATAAAAAAAATATTAATAAATATTAATTTTTATTATTTTAAAAATAGATTGAGATAAGTTTTAAAAGAGAATATTAGATAAGTTAATTAAGATATATATACTTTTAAAATATTATTTGATCAAATATTAATTCAATAAAAGATGAAATAGTAAAATATTATATTGAGACTTCGTATTTATATATAGTTTTATATCGTATCCACTTGATTTAGTTTATAAATAATTTTAAAAATAATATTAAATTTTATTAATATTTTTCTCTCTCATAATTAATTACTAATTAAATAATAGACGAATTTATCACTAATTATTTTTATAAAATAATATATATATATATATATATTAAGATAAAATATTTTTTTTTTATTTTTTAACCTTTATAATTTGGTATGCACTATTATATTTTTCAAATTATATTTTTTAAGTCAAATAAATTTTAAAAATATAGAAAACTAGTTTCTTTTATTTACATTATTAAAATATGTTTAATGAAGATTTGATATTGTCAAGACTATTTTTTTTTATTAATTAATAGAGATAAATTGTTATCAAATATTTATTTAAATTTTTTGTTGTATTATTTTATAAACTTATATTCTAATTATATTCATAAAATAATGTAATATATATATATATATATTACATTATTTTATGAATATAATTAGAATATAAGTTTATAAAATAATATAACAAAATTACAAATATTAAGATTTTTAAACCGTAATGTAGTTACAAGTATATACTAGTATATTTATTAATTAAAATGAAATATTGAAAAAATATATTATATATTATATATATATATATATATATATATATATTATATATGATGAAAGAGAATGATTTGAAGTTGAAAAAATGAAAGAGTGTAAGAATGATTTGAAATTAAAAAAAAATAAAAGAGTGTGAGGAAAATAAAAAATAAAATAGAGAAAGTTATTTAGTTTTTTCAACCAATTAACACATCATTCCCTCTCAATTCACTTTATATGTATATAAATTTTTTGTATAAAAGTAAGTTAAAAATAAATATTAATTTAATTTTAAAAAGCTAAATAAGATTATTTTTATGCATTATCTTAGAAATTTAATTAAAATATAAGTTTAAAGAAGTGACTGAGTCAATAATTAAATATTATCATAAATTAAAATATTAACCTATTATATCGGTTAAATTTAAATTAAATTTAGTTTCATAATTTTATATACATTTAATTTATAAATAATACTAAAAATAATATTAAATCTTATTAATATTTTTTTCTTTCACTAATTTAATAGACTAATTAATCACTAATTATTTTATAAAATAAAATTCAAAATAATTAAAAAAATTTAGTTTATAAGTTTATATTTATATATAACAAATGTCTTATACAAATAATTTGTTATGTGAATCACAATTATATAAAGATTTTAAATATTTTTTTTATTTAAAATTAGTTAATGTAATTATCACAATTAATGGTAAATTTAAATTGTGTCTTTTATAAAATAATATATAAATATATATTAAGATAAACTATTTATCATTTTTGTATAAACCTTTATATAATTTGGTATTCACTTTTATATTTTTAAGTGAAATAAATTCTAAAAAGATGAGTAATTAGTCATTTTTATCTCATTTAGATTCTTAAAATATGTTTAATGGAGATTTGATATTATCAAGATTTTTTTTATTGATTAATGGAGATAAATTGTTGTCAATTATTTACTTAGCATTTTGTTGTATTATTATTTTTAACTTATATTTTAATTAAATTCTTGAAATAATATAATAAATATACATATATATACTAATTAACATTATTAAGACTTTAAACCGTAATGAAATTAGTTATAACCAATATATAAATATATATATATATATATATATATATATATATATATATATATAGTGATTGAATCAATAAATATATATTATTATAAATTTAAATATTAAACTATTATATCGATAAAAAGATTTAGTTTCATAATTTTATATATATTTAGTTTATAAATAATTTTATATATATTTAGTTTATAAATAATACTAAAAGTAATATTAAATCTTATTAATATTTAATCACTAATTAAATAATAAATTAAATAATAGACTAATTCATCTCAAATTAATTCATAAAATTAAATTTTAATTAATAACAAAAGTCTAATTTATAACTTTATATTTATAAAAACTTGGTAATTTGTATCGTTCATCACACAGTTACATAAATATATATTTTTTTTATTTAAGATTAATTTTATATTAAATAATTTAATCATATTTACAAATAATATATCTAAATTTCAAATGATAATATATATATATATATATATATATATATATATATATATATATATATATATATATATATATATATATATTATATTCATATATTTTAATTGAAGATAAACTCTCTATCATTTTAGTCAACATTTATATCTAAATTACTTTTATAAAATTATATATATATATATATATATATATATATATATATATATATATATATATATATATATATATATATATAAACTCTTTATCATTTTTGTGTAAACTTTTATAATTCGATATATATCTTATGATAAACTCTTTATTAAATCAATTCTAAAAATATAAAAGACTAGTCATTTTTATCTAATTTACCTTCCTAAAATATTTTAATGAAGATTTGATCATTTCAATGACTATTTTCTTATTAATTAATGGAGATAAATTGTCATCAATTATTTATTTAGCAATTTTGTTATATTTGTTTTTGAATTTAGTTTAAACTCAAAGGTATTTGAAATTGTAATTTGTTTAATTATTAATAATATTTTTTGTATTTTAATTTATAATTTATAAATTATAAAATACAATAAAAATATTTTTGGTTTTTAATTAATGAAAATAAAAATAAAAATAAAAACTAATTAAGAAAGTGTGTGAAAGTATTTTTTTTATTTATTTCTAATTTATGTTTAGATCAATATTTAGGATTATTAATAATCTGGTAATCATAAGTAATAATAAAAGCTACGAAAAAATATAAATTTTTTAGTACGAGAATATTTTTTATAAAAAATTATTGTATATAAAATTTATAATTATATATCAGTTTTAATTAATATTAGTGTTTATTTTTTATAAAATTTGAACTTTATAAAATAAAATAAAATTTGTAATTTTTAAATAAAATAAATAAAATATAAGAATTTAATTAAAAAAATGAGATGCATATAATATCTTTAAATTATATAATATGTAAATTTATAAATATAATTGAGAATTATTGTATTTAATATTATGTAATTTTTAATTATATAAAATAATAAAAATATTAAGGAATTAAGGGTTATTTATTCCACTTCACCCAGTACTCCACTTTCTTCGGTTTCATCTTCCTCTTTTTGTGGAGCTTCAACCTACTCACTATCTAAAATCTCTATTCTCTTTTTGCGCATTATGTACCTTCCCTATTATCTTTATAGTGATTCACCTCACTCGGTACATTTGAAGAAGATTTTTTCATAGGTTCACCCGGCTCCCTAGTACATTTGAAGAAGATTTTTTCATAGGTTCACCCGGCTCCCTAGTACATTTGAAGAAGCTAATATGTAAGTATAGTACTTTTGTTTCATCTTCCTCCATCTTGTAGATAATGATTATTTGTAACTTTGTAAAGATGCATTTATTAAGTTGTGTTATGGTGTATTAATAAAAGCATGAAAGAAATTTCGTCATTGAATATAATTAACTTTATTTATGAATTTTAGGTTATCAAAATGTGGTTGTCATTAATATAAATTTGAAAAAACTAATGAATGTTCTAAATTCATTTCCTTATTTTTCTCCATGATTTTATTTAAGTGATCTCTTTTAGAAGTCCAATATAAGACAATGACAAATAGATGAAACAATAAAATTTCTTTGAGGGAAATTTGCAGCGCGCATTAGCATGTTGGTATGAATTCTCTCTTCCAATTAATTTATCATATGTAATTTATATCAATTTATTTAATATAGGAAATATTTTACTTATTTCTTTTGTTAAAAGAGAATAAAAAAGTGTAATTTGTTACTAATTGATAAATTTGTATTTGAATCTTTTATAGGTCGTGAGAAGGAAGAAAAGTGAGAAGGAAGAGAAGGAAGAGAAGTTAGGGAGAAGGAAGAGAAGTTGTTTCAAATTTTAAAATTTGATCATTTTTATTGATATAATAATGTTTATTTTGTATGACTTTAAATACTATATAATTATATTTTGATGTAATTATATTTGGATATAATTATATTTTTAGATAATATTATAATATAAAATGGGAGTGTTAATTATATAATATTATTTTGAATGATTTTTATTGTTGCCAGTGGACTATTAACTACACTTATAACTATCAGCTATTTTTAAACCGTGGTAAAAATATTGTTACAAATATTGTTTTAACTTATGAACACTATTAATTGTGGTTTTTAAACAGAAGTTAAAGACTATTAATTACGGTAAAAATATCGCATTTATATATAGCCAACTAAATATTAACTACGGTTTTTGTACCGCCTTTATAGCCACTATTAACTGTGGTTTTTAAACCGCAGTTAGAAACTATTATTTGCGGTGAATATCCCGCCTTTATAAGTAAACAATTTACTACGGTTTTAGGAACCGCAGTTAGAGACTATTAACTACGGTCTTATAAACCGCAGTTAAAGACTATTAACTGCAGTTTTATAAACCGCAGTTAAAGGCTAGTATCTGCGGTAAATTTACCGCCCTTAATTGTCAAAATCTCTTTAACGGCGGAACTATTAACGGCGGTTGACTACGGTAATTTTACCGCCGTAATTGTCTTTTAGCAGTGGTAAATTATGCAATAACGGCAGTAAAAACTGCCCTTAAATGTTATTTTTTTACTAGCACATAGTCAGCTAGATTTGCATCATACACAAGGCCAGGATTAATGGCACCTACAGGGTTTATTAGGCCTGCTCCATAACCAAATTCTAGTGACTGAGTTGTCCTTGCACTCATCTCGGAGGCTGTAAAAGAATTGTTTAGGTTCAAATGTAAAACAATTTGACAATGCTTCTATAAAGATTAAAACATGTTCTAATAAATAAATGAGTTAGGAAATGTCATTATACCAGTGGTTATAAGTGCAGATTTTATAGCAGCTGGAGACCATGATGGATGGAAGGATTTGACATAAGCGGCTGCAGCAGAAGCATGTGGGCATGACATTGACGTACCTGATAGAATGTTATATGACACCCTTCTCGAATCAAGCATTGAAAATGAAGGAGAATTGTTATGTGTCCATGCTGCCAAGATTCTAACACCAGGCGCAGACAAATCTGGTTACAATCATTGAAAACAATTGTATAATTTCTTTGAAATATTGTTTTAATAATATTTTTATATAAATAAATAACTATAACTTAATTGAGCAATATTAGGGTTCATCTTTAACAATATGACAGTACAAGAGGATTAACTATACAACCTTAAGAATTTGAGGTGTTATACGATTTGGTCCCCTCGATGAGAAGGATACAGTATATGGTGCAAACTGATCAAATGTTTCATGACTTTTAAATATGCTTGCAGTTGGAATACTCCTGTTTTAAAAAATAAATCAATGAAGGAAATTATAATATGTTTTAATGAACATCTAGTGAAGTATTATCATAAATACCTTGGTCTGACCAAATATCTCACGAGTTCGAATGACTCCCTGTTGCCAACAAAAAGTGCCGGGAGAGCAAATGTCCTATAATCGACAGCGATATCATTGCCTCGTATCACCATACCAGTTGCACCAGCAGTTAAGGCTGCGTCCCCTACATTGTATTCATCACAAATGACAATCTTACCTTTTACAAGTCTAGCATCTAGTGACTTTGTGTCTAGGCAAAGTCTGCATTTGATGAGATTTAATTTGTTAATTAATTACTGAAATAATTAGTTTCTTAATAAAATAACTATTGAAATTAAGAAAGTTAAACTATTTCTTTCACAATCTTAGATTTCAAAAACAATAAAAAAATGAAACATCATCAAACTTCATTGAGAATATTTGGAAACTAGTATTTTATCAATATTATGCATTTGAAATTGTGATTACAAAACTCATTTTACTATTATTTAGTTAAGTAATTATAAGATTCATTTTTAAAACTAATTAATTAAAATTCAGTAATTACTTATCATACAAGTTTTATTGTTAAAAAATATTATGAGATTATACAAGTTTATAATTAACTTTGTAAAAATGAATCTGTATGAGCAAAATAACAGCAAGCAAGCAAACAAAGTAATTTTTTTCTATTTATATGCATTTGAAATTGTAATTACAAATTAAAGTGTGGAGATGTCAAATATTGAATGTTTGTCAATTAAATAGAGAAAACTAATTCACTGTAAATATTTAATTATTTTGATTGCCTCTTAATCAAAGATATAAATTTATTTGAGGTTTTATAAAGAGAATTTTTTTTATTAGATGACGCCCTATCAATTTCAGATATAATACATGAATAGAGATTGTGAACCATTATAAATTAAGTTTTTTTATGATTTCAACTAGAGCCATATTAAAATAATCATTTCACCTTTTTAAGAAATAATATTACAATAACAATTTTGCTTAGTTCTTCTAAACAAAATTAAGATTAAAAGAGGAAACATTAGTTGTAAAACATCAATTTAAGAATTATATTAACTTAAAAAAATGTTTTTGTAAAATAAAGTTACCCTCTCAGTTTTCAATATGTTATTTCAGAGTTTTATAAGGCAAAGTCCAATATAACCACTCAAATATCAATGGTGAAAATCATAATTTTCATAAAAAAAAAATGTAATATTAATATTAAACAAAAAAACAAAGAATTATAACTTGTTAATAGTATACTAATAATAATAATACCTAAAATGTTTTATCACTATCGAGTAATTAGATTTAAACCATACTAAATTGAGAAATATTAAGTAAAAAAACTATGTAGTTTGTTTTAAATTAGTTTTAAACTATTTTAAAGTTTATAAAAATAATATAAAAAATAATTAAAACAGTTATATTGATTTGATTATATTATTTAACCAAAATTTAAATTGATTATAAAATAAATATTCGATCATATAATAAACTGATTGATTGGATATAGCAAACCATTCAATTGGAAATTGGTTTTTGTATTTATTCTTCCAAAATGGTTTACAGTTTAAAGGCATTAATATGCTATAATAGTTTTTCCGAGGGTTACTCATTTGATAATCAGTTTTTTCAGATGATTTTGTGTCTTTGTTTTTATTTTCACGTTTTGTGTCTTTTTTTCTACAATCTCACCAAATTAGACTAAAATCTATTAAATTAGACTTTTATATTTTCTTTATTTATATAGTTAGCTTTCATTCATTTAAAACCTAATTAATTTAACTTCTCAGGTTTCCTTAATATAACTCTCTTAAACTATATAATTTTAAGTATATATAAATTTTCTACTTAAATTGTGTATTCTTATCACTTTTTAGAATTCGTATATTTATTTTATTTTAATAAGGATATCCGTGAATCATTTCGATTAATATTGTTACCCGTAATAATATATAATACATATAATCTTTATAACCCACACAAAAATAAAATCCTGGATTCGCCTTTAGTGATAATATCTAGGTAAACATTTTTAGAGAATAAATTAACAGTCATGCATGATAACTAAGTAAATACCTCGATGTATTACGAGAAACCATCTCTCTTATATTTGGAACATCACCGGCATACACCAAAGTGGAGAAATTAGTCTCATCAAACGCATTCAATGTAGTTCCCTGCATTCGAGAGATAAATTAATGAAATCAATAATACAAAATAAAATAAAAAAATCTTGTATCCATGTTGTGCATGCAATTGTGTGCCTAAGTAAAAAAATAAGAAATGATAATGAAATACTATACCACAAATGTCTGGGCATTACCCAACTTCAAATAGGTGACTATCTTTCGATCAGTGGAACTTGCTGCGACGGTAAGAACCCATGGAGAAATATTCTCGACAGTTCCATGTTCAGGACCACCGTTTCCCGCAGAACATATCGTCATAATTCCTTTTCTCATTGCTTGAAAACTCCCAACAGTTATCGAATCCTTCAAATAGTTTGCATTAATACCTGTTCCCATTGAAATTGATATTATGTCAACCCTATCTTTGATGGCATCCTCAAATGCGTCAATGATGTCGATGTCATCAGAACCATCAGTCCAAACTACTTTATATACCGCAATCCTCGAAGAAGGGACTCCTCCTCGTGCTGTACCTTGTCCAAGACCATAAAAGTTCGCCGAACTAACAAGATTTCCGGCAATGATTGAAGCTACATGAGTTCCATGACCAATGGTATCTCTTGGAGAAATAATATCCTCTTGGGAGAATTTGCCATTTCTTCTGTAGTACCTTGCTCCAATTATTTTGCTGCATTAATTGATATATATAATAATATCATCTTGTACTATAAAATTTGAATTATTTAATATTTTAAAATGTTATAAATGATAATATAAGATTGTTTTAAATTTGTTTGAGTAGTTTGTTTGATAATTCAAATAAAACAAGTCCTTACTTGTTACATTTGAAATTCCGTAGCCCATGACACGATCCCTTCCATTAGCTCGGTGGCGATCTCATTCCAACATCACTAAAGCTATCTAATTCTGGCCAAATTCCAGAATCGATTACTCCAACAATGATGTTGCTCTCAACCTTTTTCACTCTGCTAACCGTTTGAGGAAATTTCAAAAAGTCCCATGATTTTGTAGTGTGCATATGATTTTTTCTATTTGGAAACACTGATACAACTTCTTCCATTGCTGATCATTCAATTAATTGATTAATAAAATGGACTTAACATGATTTAATTTGTTATAAAGTTAATTAATTATTTTTTAACTAATTAATTATCTTACCAGAAATCCGGTGAACCTCATCATTGGTCAATAGGGCAACAAAACCATTGAAAATACTTTTGTAACTGTGAATAAGTGATGTCGAAGAGTTTCTACAGAAGAAAACATGAAATAAACAGCTTAGTCACAAAAGTGATGTGATTTGTATTAATAACAAACGAAGAATATTTAAAAAACAGTTATTAGTAATATTACATGTGAAGAGCTTTTTCTAGAAATCTTGAATGCAAGATAGGTGTAGAGATGTCTGAGGTCGGATTCAAGTCTCCCATGTACACTATATATTCCTGTATAAACATAATAACTAGTTTATTTTGTACATATAAAAATTGTTTTGTTGATAAGATGTGAATGATTATTTAAACATACTTTATTTCTGAATCATGAATGGTGTCTAATGTATATTTTTTATGAACTATTTAATTTTTTTTTATTATAAAACATGTGACTTTTGAGGTTCTCAATAAAAATTGAACATAGATGTGATCTTAGAATGGTGTCTAAGTTTAATTTTATATAAACTATTTCAGTTTTGTATTAAAAAAATCACTACAAACAATTAGGATTTAATATGTTAAAATGTTATTATGATATAATATAAGACTTTTTAAATTTGTTTGAGTAGTTTGTTTGATCATTAATATGTTATTATTTTTTAATATAATAGAAATAATTCAAATAAAAAAATCCTAATTGTTTGATTTAATAATAAAGAGGAATAAATTTTAGTTACAATTTAGTTTTGAATTTCTAAATTAATGCAATATAAAAGTTATAATTAGACGTTAATTTGATTTTACAAATAAGAAAGTTAATAATACCTTAATTGTCTGTATTTTGTGTAGCTTATTTATAAAGTATCTATATATATATATATAGTGATGCTTAATTTGAAAGTGTCCGGATTTTCAGGTTGAGAGATGTGGTTAATTTGGATATATATGTAAGAGTAAATAGATACTTGGGTCGGATTGCGGATTGACCCACCCATAAACTTAAAACGGTCAAAAATTAAAATAAAAAATGTTTTATGTATGTTTTAAACTTGCAACCTAACAAAACAAGTACAACCCTTTAACCAACTAGGCTAATAAGACGTTATATTTTAAATTCAACACCAAATTTGATGAACGCATTACATTCTTAATAATATAAGTTCAACTTTTTAACTAACTAATCTATATATATAATGATTCTTAATTTCATAGTGTCTGAATTGACGGTCGGTCAAGAGTCGTTGTTAATTTAAATATGTATGTGAGAGTAATGGATACTTGAGTCGGATTGTGGGTTGACCTGCCATAAATTTAAAACGGTTAAAATTAAAATTAAAAATGCTATATGTATGTTTCAAACTTGTAACCTAATAAAACAAGTACAACCCTTTAACCAAGTATGATTGAGATGTGATTTGTCGAGGGATAATAGCCGGTAAAAATTGAAAACGGTTAAAAAATATGAATCAAATATTTGATTGACCAAAGTGTGAGTTCGCAATGCTAAATATCAAAAAATATTATTCAAATATTTAATTGACCAAAGAGAAAGTATAAGGTCACGAAATTAGAGGTTCATTAGGAAAAATATGTTATGAGATATTTGAGAACATGTATTGTTTTAGCGAAGTGAATGGAATGAGAGTTTCTATTTATTATTTCAATATATTATTTGTGATTTATTAAGAATTTTAAACATTGATTACATATTATTTTAATTTTTTTATTAAATTTATTTTTTTTATATTTTATCCGTGTGAATCGCACATGGATCTTTCTAGTGTTGTTAGTAAATAAATTTGTTAGTTTTGCAATCTTTTAATTCTAACAAGTGGTATTAAAATCCAAAGAATCTCAAACACGAATGAATCAAGTTATGAGCTTGAAGTGAGGAATTGAGCCTTAAGCTTGATTGACCGGATCTGTGAGATAAAAGAAAATAAGAAAATAATAGTGGATGAAAGAATTGAGGTCACTACAATGAGAATCTCTAGTTTTAACGGTCTCTGTAACGATCACTGGAGCGAGTTAATTGAAAACTTACTTCGCTTCAAGGATCGGTGAGATTTAGTAGAAACAGGATTTGAGGCGCTCAGTGATCCAGCAACTAGTGGATCTAGAATTAAATTTAACAAGATGAATATGAAAAACTGTAAGGTGAAAAACTATTTGTATCAAGCATTCAATTGAGTAACGTTCGAATAAATATTGAATAAAACTATCTCCAAAATCATATGAGACTCTTTAAAGAGAAACTATGGAGATAATTAGAAGGTAAAAGATCACTTATGAATACTCTACGTAGAGAATTCTAAATACTTTAGATGAAAAATAAAGAGACGATAAATGACTATTTTTGCTAGAATTGTAGTAGTAACCAATAAGATAAGAAGTAATGGTGAAATGTGGGAGACTTTACTTTAGTTGAAATGATCCTAAGATGGTACATACATATCAAATGTATCTTCACCAATGGTGGAGATACCTAACCTAGGTATATAGGGAGTGAATAGAAATTGGTTGAAGAAAAATGCTAACACCTGCCTTCGTCTTGATTTGTCTCCCTCTCTTTGTCTTGTTCTTGTCTCTGGAATTTACAATCTCACAGATTACATAGATTCTCGAGAACATCATCAACATGAAAAATGGTACATACATATGGAATGTATCTTCATAAATTGTGAAAATACATAATCATATGTATCTACAGAGTGAAGAGAAAGTAGTTGAAGAAACATAGCTTTTCTTCGTAACACCTGCCTTTGTCTTAATTTGCCTCTATCTCTCTATCTTCTTCATTTTCAAATTTAAATATCTATCAAAAAAGTGGACACTCATAACGAACTTCATTTCTTACTTCCATAAAATAAGATACTAATCAAAATCCGAGAAGACCCAAGACGAAATTCCTTGTCCACTTCTTCAAAATCATATATCTATCGAAAATGAGGACACTCAAGATAAACATCCATCGTCTACTTTCTCAAAATAAGATATTGATCGAAGCCGAGAAAACCCAAGATGAACTTCCATCATCTACTTTTTCAAAATCATATATTTGTCAAAAAAAATGAGGACACTCCAAACGAACATTCATTGTCTACTTCCTCAAAGTTAGATATTGATCGAAAGCCAAGAAGACTCAAGACGGGCTACCATCGTCTACTTTTTCAAAATCAGGTATCTTTCAAAAATCGAAGACACCCCAAACGAACATCCTTCGTCTACTTCCTCAAAGTTAGATACTAATCGAAAGAAAGAAGACCCAAGTCAAACTTTCACCATCTACTTCATAAAAAATAATTAGGTATCTAGCGACATCTCTTTACTTAAGCTCAAGATCTAGTAAAACATTTGTCACCCATCTTGACTTGAACTTTGCACACTTAACTAGTTTGAACCACATATTTCTCCTTGAACAAATTAACTTACAATCTACTAGTTTTTGAATAATGTCAAAACAACTAAATATTCAAGAATATTCTTTCAAGATTCACTAATTGTCTTCAATTGTTTTTACCATGTTTCATAGTTTATTCGAAAAAATTCGTGAGTGTCCTTTCATTTGAATTGATTGAGCGTCTCATCTAGCCTTTTTTTCATAACTAGAAATCATATTGAAGGTTTCATTCATCTTCTCGCATTACATAATAATTCAATGATCTCATTCACATTTGATTTGACTAAGCATCTCATCTAGCTCCCTTTCATTACTAGAAATCTCATTCAATGTCTCAATCATTTTCTTAATTAGATGATAAATCAATCATCTCAGTAATCTTAACTATGATCCACAATACATGGACAATTAAGATAGAATAAAAGAAGTACCAAAATCATCTCATTCGAATTGACCGAGCCTCCCATTTAGTATTTTTCATAACTTAGAATCTCACTCAAGGTCTTATTCATCTTCTCATATTAAAAGATAATGCAATAATTTTTTCTTAGTTCGTTTGAGAGTTGCTTCATGATGTCTCCAACTAAACTTATAAGTGTCTTTCATTAGTCTTCTTCTTAGTCTTTTATTCATATTGCGTGTTAACTAGCAATATGCCAAACCTTAATCACATGCCAACTCAATGCAATCTTGTAATTTTACCCGAAGGATTGCCTTGTCCACATGTTGACAATGTCGTCATCGGTAAACATCTTTTCTATAAGATTTGTTGTGTACCATTTTTTCTCCATCCATGGCCAAGGATACCTCTTCACCAAGATCATCCTCTTCCCCAATATTAGAAGAAATCTCAATGGTCCCGTGACAATTCTCCCTTGGTAGTGTGCATTTTTTATGACATGTATTCACCTTGAGTTGTGATATCTCTTGAATCACTACTTGTATCTTCATTGTGTGTGCTCCAGCTTTGTCAAACTTCACATTTTGACTCAACATAACATTATCTCCACCTTCTTCTAATCAAACTCTATACCTTTTGACATTCTCTGAAAATCCAATAAAGAAAAATTTCTTTTTCTTTGGATTTAGCTTCTCTTGCATTACCATGAGTTAAAGTTCTTGTATTAAGAACTCCTTTCTTACTCAATTCTTGCAAGTCTTTGAGACCAAGCCTCAGATGCCAGAAGATTGATGTTTATTGAGTGACCTTGGAGATAATAACTAAACATAAGTGAATTACCTTATAGAGAATACACATCATTATTATTTACTACTTCCATTACAACTAAAGTACATTGCTCGCCAGCAATGTTCCATCTCTTGCCTTCCAAACATAACATTTTCTATTATGATTATTTAGTTTTAGGAAGTCTTTTCTGAAGTGTCCTTCCTCTTAACACCGGAAGCACTTCACATTTTCTTTAGTCTTCAATATATACTTAAAACTCTTACTTCTCTGTATTCTTTCTCATGATGTTGTTTAGGTCTTCTCCATTATCTTCTTGTCTACAATTTGTCATCTTGGTTTGTTCCTTGGAAATCAAGTAGCTCGTACTTCTTCCACCTCAAACTTGGTAGTCATTCATACCAACAAGAATTACAACTTGGACATCTTTTGAAAACCTCTCTAGAACTTGTCAATAACTCTCGAAGGATCATCCAATCTTTTCAGCTTTCTCTCCTCTCGAACAGCCTCGCTCTGATACCACTTGTTGGGATACCATGAGATGAAGTATTCCTTAATGCAAAAACAATAACAACATTGAACAATTGAGGAAACGAAAAAATCAAATTAAAGAACGCGAACACAAGATTTATAGTGGTTTGACCAAAACATGCCTATATCCACTTTTGAAGCACAAAAGAGACTCCCAACTTTATTATCAAGATTGTTATAGAAGTATTACAATGATTCTCTCATAATGAAAGCTTACACAAAACTCACAAGAAATCAATACTCTTAAGGAAAAAGACTTGGCTTTTTAAAGTGTCCGACTACACCTTTAAATAAGCATCAATTAGTTCAATATCAATATTTTGTTCAAATCTCTCAAAGAGCTTCCAAAATATTCTTACAATATTTTCTAATTGTATTTCCATAACAAAAGATCTAATTTCCTTTTATGATAATTTTATTTCCTAATATAATTATACATCAAAAGTTATAATTTCCTTTTATTGAATATACATACATTTTCTTGTACTAAGATTATGTAACATGAATATACCATATTGGTAATATTGTAAATTTATTCTCAACACCACACTATAGTCTCCAATGTTGAGTTAGTGTTTGTTTGTGCGTGTAGATAGATGGAAGATATATCTAATAAGTTTCTTGTTTTTTGCTAGTGAATGAGGGTGATGAAAAGTAAAAAAAAAAATATTTTAAATATTAAAAATTGATCTTTAAAAAATAAAATGGATAAGATGGAAACGTGATATAAAATACTCGTTACTATTTCATAAATAGCTAATACAATACTATTATTATTTTTCAATAGCGACATTAATAGGATATCATAGCTAAATTATGTCTCTATTGCCTCCTATTTTATTATTGTTAACATATTTTAACTCATTTAATATATATTTGTAGTAAGTGTAAAAGTAATTCCTAATATCAAATATCCCTAGTTCAATTGTCCCTTATAACTTTTTTTTAATTAAAGTTGAGGTCATATATAGATGTGAGTTATGTTGTATTCCTAACTTATATATATATATATATATATAAATATGTATATATATATATAAATATGTATATATATATATAAATATGTATATATATATATAAATATGTATATATATATATAAATATATATATATATATATATATATATATATATATATATATATATATATATATATATATATATATATATATATATATATATATATATATATATATATATATATATATATATATATATATATAATTTAACACATTTTATATGTTTAGACCCAATGTATTCAATATGCCAGCACAGTTTTTGGAATATGAATATTCAACCCAAAGTGAAATAAATTATTCAAATTAATTATAGGTGTTAGGTTTGAATTTTAAGTTAATTCGTATTATGTTCACAAATAAGTGTGATTTGGGTAACATATTCTAAATTAATAATGTAATTAAATAAAATTATTTAATCCTTATAATAATAAAATATCACTGTATAAAATTGATATTGATTACCTAATTTTTAAAATTATATAATGTATTCATAGATTAATTATAATTAAATTAAATTAAATATTTTTGTAATAAATATTTTAGTGGTTATAAATATCAAATTAGTTGTATTCATTATTAAATATTAGATAGTAGTTAAACTATAAATGTTATATATTAATATTTTGAGTGCTTTACAAAATTGAAAATAGTTAAAAATAAATAAATAAATGATATACTGCTAGATAAAATATTTTTTTCTTAAAATTAAATGATATTAATACTGTTAAAGTGTCTCAATTCATACCAGCACAATATTTTGGATGAAATTCCAAAAATACATCATTATTGTGAAGAAGTATTTATTTGGGGTTGTAGTCCTAGAATGGAACCCTAGCTATATATGGGTAGGTTTTAAGTTCTACATTGATGACAATTGGATATTACACATACTATTTAGAAATACATTATTTTTTATATGTTTTCTATAAATTTCAATTTATAACTTAGTTTTTTATATATAAAAAAAAAGACAATTGAGGATAAAACTATTGTATTTATTGTATTTAGAGATTACATAAAGTAAATAATAAAGGGAAAATCTAAATAAAAAAATCTTGTTAGTAAAAGCCCGCATACATAGAAAAAGAATGTAAATATTCATACCTTAATTCAAAGGTAATAAAATTATTGGGAGAAATAAATCAAAACCCCAATATTGGGACACAAACATAGAGTCATTACTAAAAAAAACATAGCATTATTTGAGAACTCTTCAATGTAATAAAATCACATATGTTGTACTTTATTTATTTCTTCATATTTCCCTTATTTTTATTCCATAAAACATATGTTTACCATGATACACAATCTCATATCATTGTATATAAGAACCAAAAATAATAATGGGACTTCTCACTTTGTTTGTGCTACCAATCCATGACAAAGAAGCCGAAACCGCTGCCACATGATTCATTATTCCCTCAACAATCAATGTAAATGACTTAATTTCTCCAACGTTAGTGAAAGAAAGTGTGCTCGGTACAACTCGTATTGTGAATGTAGGCGGAGTAAGAATCTTGGCGATGTATGTAGATCTTAATGATCCAACATTGGTAACTCTCCTATTAACGGAGACATTAAAAGGAGTATTTGACGGAACGATGGGGAAGGAAAATGAAGGCAAGTTAAGATTTAAAGAAGTTTTACTCCCATAATGAGTGCAAGCTATTTTGTCACCCGTAATAAGGCTCAACTGTTTGTTGGTGTAGTTTTGCCCACACAAGAACTGCACATAGTCAGCTAGATTTGCATCATACACAAGGCCAGGATTAATGGCACCTACAGGGTTTATTAGGCCTGCTCCATAACCAAATTCTAGTGAATGAGTTGTCCTTGCACTCATCTCGGAGGCTGTAAAAGAATTGTTTAGGTTCAAATGTAAAACAATTTGACAATGCTTCTATAAAGATTAAAACATGTTCTAATAAATAAATGAGTTAGGAAATGTCATTATACCAGTGGTTATAAGTGCAGATTTTATAGCAGCCGGAGACCATGATGGATGGAAGGATTTGACATAGGCGGCTGCAGCAGCAGCATGTGGGCATGACATTGACGTACCTGATAGAATGTTATATGATACCCTTCTCGAATCAAGCACTGAAAATGAAGGAGAATTTTTATGTGTCCATGCTGCCAAGATTCTAACACCAGGTGCAGACAAATCCGGCTACAAAATCATTGAAAACATTGGTATAATTCTTTGAATTACTTCAACTATAATTATAGTGTTTTTATGATATTTTATATAAATAAATAATAACTTAATTGAGCAAGATTAGGGTTCATCTTTAATAATATGACAATACAAGTGGAATAACTATACAACCTTAAGAATTTGAGGTGTTATACGATTCGGTCCCCTCGATGAGAAGGATACAGTATATGGTGCAAACTGATCAAATGTTTCATGACTTTTAAATATGCTTGCAGTTGGAATACTCCTGTTTTAAAAAATAAATCAATGAAGGAAATTATAATATGTTTTAATGAACATCTAGTGAAGTATTATCATAAATACCTTGGTCTGACCAAATATCTCACGAGTTCGAATGACTCCCTGTTGCCAACAAAAAGTGTCGGGAGAGCAAATGTCCTATAATCGACAGCGATATCATTGCCTCGTATCACCATACCAGTTGCACCAGCAGTTAAGGCTGCGTCCCCTACATTGTATTCATCACAAATGACAATCTTACCTTTTACAAGTCTAGCATCTAGTGACTTTGTGTCTAGGCAAAGTCTGCATTTGATGAGATTTAATTTGTTAATTAATTATTGAAATAATTAGTTTCTTAATAAAGTAACTATTGAAATTAAGAAAGTTAAATTATTTCTTTCACAATCTTAGATTTCAAAAACAATAAAAAAAAATGAAACATCAAGAAACTTCATTGAGGATATTTGGAAACTAGTATTTTATCAATATTATGCATTTGAAATTGTGATTACAAAACTCATTTTACTATTATTTAGTTCAGTAATTATAAGATTCATTTTTAAAACTAATTAATTAAAATTCAGTAATTACTTATCATACAAGTTTTATTGTTAAAAAATATTATGAGATTATACAAGTTTATAATTAACTTTGTAAAAATGAATCAGTATGAGCAAAATAACAGCAAGCAAGCAAACCAAGTAATTTTTTCTATTTATTTGCATTTGAAATTGTAATTACAAATTAAAGTGTGGAGATGTCAAATATTGAATGTTTGTCAATTAAATAGAGAAAACTAATTCACTGTAAATATTTAATTATTTTGATTGCCTCTTAATCAAAGATATAAATTTATTTGAGGTTTTATAAAGAGAATTTTTTTTATTAGATGACGCCCTATCAATTTCAGATATAATACATGAATAGAGATTGTGAACCATTATAAATTAAGTTTTTTATGATTTCAACTAGAGCCATATTAAAATAATCATTTCACCTTTTTAAGAAATAATATTACAATAACAATTTTGCTTAGTTCTTCTAAACAAAATTAAGATTAAAAGAGGAAACATTAGTTGTAAAACATCAATTTAAGAATTATATTAACTTAAAAAAATGTTTTTGTAAAATAAAGTTACCCTCTCAGTTTTCAATATGTTATTTCAGAGTTTTATAAGACAAAGTCCAATATAACCACTCAAATATCAATGGTGAAAATCATAATTTTCATAAAAAAAATGTAATATTAATATTAAACAAAAAAACAAAGAATTATAACTTGTTAATAGTATACCAATAATAATAATACCTAAAATGTTTTATCACTATCGAGTAATTAGATTTAAACCATACTAAATTGAGAAATATTAAGTAAAAAACTATGTAGTTTGTTTTAAATTAGTTTTAAACTATTTTAAAGTTTATAAAAATAATTAAAAAACAGTTATATTGATTTGATTATATTATTTAACCAAAATTTAAATCGATTATAAAATAAATATTCGATCATATAATAAACTGATTGGATATAGCAAACCATTCAATTGGAAATTGGTTTTGGTATTTATTCTTCCAAATCGGTTTACAGTTTACAGGCATTAATATGCTATAATCGTTTTTTCGAGTGTCTAATCATTTGATAATCAGTTTTTGCAGATGATTTTGTGTTTTTGTTTTTATTTTCACGTTTTGTGTCTTTTTTTTTTCCTATAATTTCATCAAATTAGACTGAAATCTATTAAATTAGACTTTTATATTTTCTTTATTTACATAGTTAGCTTTCCTTCATTTAAAACCTAATTAATTTAATTTCTCACGTTTCCTTAATATAATTCCACTTAAACTATATAATTTGAAGTATATATAAATTTTCTATTTAAATGGGTATTTTTTTATCACTTTTTAAAATTCGTGATAAGAATAGAGATATTCGTGAATCATTTCGATTAATATTGTTACCCGTAATAATATATAATACATATAATCTTTATAACCCACACAAAAATAAAATTCTGGATTCGCCTTTAGTGATAATAACTATAGGTAAACATTTTTAGAGAATAAATTAACAGTCATGCATGATAACTAAGTAAATACCTCGATGTATTACGAGAAACCATCTCTCTTATATTTGGAACATCACCAGCATACACCAAAGTGGAGAAATTAGTCTCATCAAACGCATTCAATGTAATTCCCTGCGTTCGAGAGACAAATGAATGAATATTAATGAAATCAATAATACAAAATAAAAAAAAAAATCTTGTATCCATGTTGTGCATGCAATTGTGTGCCTAAGTAAAAAAATAAGAAATGATAATGAAATACTATACCACAAATGTCTGGGCATTACCCAACTTCAAATAGGTGACTATCTTTCGATCAGTGGAACTTGCTGCGACGGTAAGAACCCATGGAGAAATATTCTCGACAGTTCCATGTTCAGGACCACCGTTTCCCGCAGAACATATCGTCATAATTCCTTTTCTCATTGCTTGAAAACTCCCAACAGTTATCGAATCCTTCAAATAGTTTGCATTAATACCTGTTCCCATTGAAATTGATATTATGTCAACCCTATCTTTGATGGCATCCTCAAATGCGTCAATGATGTCGATGTCATCAGAACCATCAGTCCAAACTACTTTATATACCGCAATCCTCGAAGAAGGGACTCCTCCTCGTGCTGTACCTTGTCCAAGACCATAAAAGTTCGCCGAACTAACAAGATTTCCGGCAATGATTGAAGCTACATGAGTTCCATGACCAATGGTATCTCTTGGAGAAATAATATCCTCTTGGGAGAATTTGCCATTTCTTCTGTAGTACCTTGCTCCAATTATTTTGCTGCATTAATTGAGATATATAATAATATCATCTTGTACTATAAAATTTGAATTATTTAATATTTTAAAATGTTATAAATGATAATATAAGATTGTTTTAAATTTGTTTGATAATTCAAATAAAACAAGTCCTTACTTGTTACATTTGAAATTCCGTAGCCCATGACACGATCCCTTCCATTTGCTCGGCGGCGATCTCATTCCAACATCACTAAAGCTATCTAATTCTGGCCAAATTCCAGAATCGATTACTCCAACAATGATGTTACTCTCAACCTTTTTCACTCTGCTAACCGTTTGAGGAAATTTCAAAAAGTCCCATGATTTTGTAGTGTGCATATGATTTTTTCTATTTGGAAACACTGATACAACTTCTTCCATTGCTGCTCATTCAATTAATTGATTAATAAAAATGGACTTCCCATGATTTAATTTGTTATAAAGTTAATTAATTAATTTTTTACTAATTAATGATCTTACCAGAAATCCGGTGAACTTCATCATTGGTCAATAGGGCAACAAAACCATTGAAAATACTTTTGTAACTGTGAATAAGTGATGTCGAAGAGTTTCTACAGAAGAAAACAAAAATGAAATAAACAGCTTAGTCATAAAAGTGATGTGATTTGTATTAATAACAAAAGAAGAATATTTAAAAAACAGTTATTAGTAATATTACATGTGAAGAGCTTTTTCTAGAAATCTTGAATGCAATATAGGTGTAGGGATGCCTGCAGATGGATTCAAGTCTCCCATGTACACTATATATTCCTGTATAAACATAATTACTAGTTTATTTTATACATGTACAAATTGGTTATAAGAAGATGTGAATGATTATTTAAATCTACTTTATTTGTGAATCATGAATGAGGTCTAGATATGTGTAGTATTTCAATACCTAGATTGCATCTTGCCCATCTACTTAAAAGTAAAACTATAACATTGTTCTAAATTGTATGTTAAAATTGCCACAAATACATATTTAACCTTAATATTTTACTATTTTGTATATTAGAATATCAATTGTAACACATAGTTTATGTTTCCCCCTTAAAGATTGCTAAAGTTTGAAATATTGGGGATGTATTAAAAATTCTCTAAAGGAGAACAAAACCGAGGCCAACTTTGAGCGTTTTTAATGAAAATTGAACATGCATGTGATCTTAGAATGATGTCTTAGTTTATTTCTATATGAACTATTTAAAATTTTTATTACAAACTTCACTACAAACAATGCCTAATAAAAATATAGATCAAGAATATATTAAAAGTTGAATAAAAAAATAGAAATGTGTGCATGTCGATCTTGCCCATTTACACAGGCGAAAGTAAGAAACATAGCATAAAATGTACATAATTGAAGAAAACTTAAAACATCTAAATGTGTTTTAGCTTGCATCATCTTAGGTGATTTTAATTTCTTGCTGTACTTAAGATTTGAAGAGAGGTTCTTATTGAGAGCCCTTTTATAGATTTTAAAAACAATGACTACACTAATAACTATTTGACATTTTCAAATTAATATTGACTTCTTTGGTAATTGTTTTATGTATTTTTTTTGGTTTTTAACTTTATTAGACTTGCACGTTAATAAAATTGGAAACTTTTAAAAAACTGAACCATTCAAGTTTATAATTAGTGCTCGATTTGAAGGTAATTCAAATGAAATTACTATCACTTTTGTAATATTGCGAGTATATTCTATTTACAAAGTTTTTTCAGAAAAAAAAAATACTCCATTATGTAATCTAAAAGTACGTGCCTACATGTTTTCTAAATTCCTCTTCTTCTTTATTTTCTTTTTTTTTCATTACACCTTTTATTTTAACTATGTTAATTTAACCTATCTTCATATTGTAAGATAGGTAGTTAGTATGACTCTCAAACTCATAATCTCTCCTTAAATTTAAAGCATATTCGAGGTGAGAATCAAATTCATAAATTATGATTTCTTAACACTAACTCTTACCTATTACTTTTTGTTACTTGTATTATCTTTGTTTGATTCTATCTATACAAGGGGTGAGTTGATTCTATCTAAATTAAGGGTGGATCTATGCGGTATGCCATAATATTTTATTTATATCTTATACTGTATTAAAAAATTTGGTATACTACAAATATTTTGGTATACCGAAATCGTTGTAGGATACAAGTAACATATTTGTCGTATCGAATATTAATAGTATACCATGATTTCGATATGGTATCGATACTATATCGTTATACCAAAAAAATACATTTATTTAAAAAAAATCAGTATACACTTGTGTTTCAGATTCGTAAAATAAAATATCTAAGGATGACATATATATTGAATAATATTATAGTATAATTATATTTTAATTTGGTTTTTAAAAATTATGTCTGTATAATTGAATTAACTTAAAATTTATTTGGAGAATAAAATAAATTTGTCAAGGTTAAAGTGATAGAATAGATAACTTGAAAGTTGAGTCTCAAATATGTTTGAAGAAAAAATTGAATTTACTAAGATTGGTTGATTAAATAAAAGTAAAATTTCAATTATTTATAATTACATTAGTAATTTATTACTTGTAAATATTATTTTGGTATACACTAATATACCAAAATTTTGAAAAGTATCGATACTATACTTATTAGATACCATACTTATCAGGTATACTAATTTCAAATCCCTATTCTAAACCATTATTAATTTCTTATTAGCTCAATTAAGAAAAACAATAAGTAGATCATGCACCAAGATTTTATAAAAAAAACAAATATTTTTATAAATACTTAATAACTCCTAAAATTTGTAATAAATGATAATTTAAATTATAAAAATTATAAATTAAATTAAAAAAATTATTGTAATTATTATATATCAAAGATCGATGTGATTAATGAACTTTTATTTATTTATTTATATATATATATATATAAATAGGGTTATTTTCCTACGTTGTTGTGTCAACACATAATTAATAAAATTTTAAAGGATAAATATATGTAGTAAATTTCAATTTAAGATAAACTTTAAGTGTAGGTTAGTTACATTATAATTTTTTTTGAAAAAAGACTTAACGTTATTTCATTAAAAATTTCTAAAAAGGAAAAAAATCACGGGTTTTACGAGATCATTCTAGACAGGCCTAGAACGATTTTGAGTTTGTAACAATTTCTGAATAAATTCTAAAAAGCTAAAAAAGTAAACATATTATCTCATTATAATGCATTCAATACTAGTGATTTCTGTAAAAGGTAGATTCCAATTTCTACATATATTTCAATTCTGTTTCGTGCTTGAAATTCTCCTCCATGTTCCCGCGAGAGCGCCACAAATCAGAGACGATTTCTCTCCATAGCTCTTCAACGCTTTTGCGGGTTCTGCCATAAACTCTCGCATTTTGCTCCTATCATATGTTGTAGACAACTGCTCCAAAGCCACATTTGAATATGTTTGTTGCTAATTTGTTTCCTTTGGATTTGAGTGCTATCTCCTTGAGTTCTTTCCATTCTTTCAGGAAATTGATCAGCTCCAGACTCTTTGCAAAACAATCCCAAAGCTCCATAGCGATACTATAACTTCTAAACAGGTGATCAGTGGTTTCCTCATTTCCGTTCCATAGTAGACAATTCACGTTTGGGATGCTAATTATATACTTACTGATGCGATCTCGAGTGTTGAATCTTTCCTAGAAGGCGAGCCATAGGATGAACTGGTGTCATAGAATGATCTTGGTTGACCATACAAGAGGAGATCCTCAAATAAGTCTTCTTAAAAATTCTAAAACCAAAATACTCAAAAACAAAATATGAAAACTGTGAGTAATACTAAATAAATATAAAGTTTGTAAATATTTGCATGGTTCTTCACCCAACTAAGGTAACGATGATCGAAAGCGTGAGTTTGAGATTATAGAAGAAAAAATAATTGTAATATTGTGAAATGTAATCAAACACATAAAACTAACAAAAATCTATTAATAATTTGAAATCTTCATACCTGATACATAATAGCAATGATAACCAAATGGAAAAGGAAAACGAATAATCATAAATTTTACCGGTTTAGTAATATAGTCAAGATTCACGGATGTTAATCGAATGAGTTTGTTGAAAAAAAACCTCTTAATCATTGTCATATATTCTCACTCCCTTATAAATTATGATTTAGTGCAAACCTTAGATGGGAAGAAAACAACCTCTTTGTATTATATAATTTTAAATCTGCGGACCAATAATAATCTATTTTAGTTCGAGCTATTTTATAAACAAACTAGAGAGGAAGACCAAACAATTAAAAATGAATAGAATTGATAGAAAATTCCTTCAATAATCAATTTCTCAATTTTGTAACAAAAATTTATCATAAATAAAAATTTATATAACTTAGACACTAAATCATATTTAACCAAATAGTTATAAAATGTATTATAATAAAGAACAATATGATGCTTAGATTTTAAATCAATGTTAATCAAATGTTTTTAAAAGCATCATAAATCAAAAGTAATACCATGCTTAGACCTATAAAAGGGTGAAGCTAGGATTTAAAATTTAACAGGGCTAAACTTTTTTCATAAAATATACTTGAGATAGATTAATAATAATATCAAGCAAAAAAAAAATATGTTTATTAGAAATTTCTCTATGAAAAATACACCAATTCCATTTAGCGACGGAAAAACTATCAACGAAGATATTTTTTCGTCATTATTGTTATTTACATACCACATATTTTAGAGCCCGGTAGGCTTGTACATAGATCCGTCTTTGGACTCATTAAATCATTTTTAATCAAATATATATTTTTAAAGTATCTTAAGTCAATGATCATATCATAAAAAATATTAGAGTTATGATTTTTAAAATTAAAATATTAGACGATATCTTATTTCAGAAAAAATAGAAGAAAAAAAACAAAGTAATAAAATGTAACTACTGAATTTTATTTAAGAAAATACAAACTATAGTAGTTTCAACAAAAATTTCTTAAAATATCAATCTAAATTACTTTTAGACAAAAAAAAATTGTAAAAAAAAAGTATTTACATGAACATCCAACTAAATTAATTTCTTAATTAACTTTAAAATTGAGTACATTGGAAAATATCATAAAAGTATTAGAATTTAAAAATATCTAAATACGACCTTAGTCAAATATTTGTTTAAAAAATATCACAAAAGTATTAAAAATTCATTTTCTAACCTTTCAGGATTATGTGAAAATGGATTGGAAAATAATTTTGAAAATTGAAAATTGGAACCAAACACGCCTTAGGACCTAAGTCCTAGGGCTTGGGTCCGTTTTACCGATCTGGGACCGAATGGGCTCGGTCTAGACCGAGGGTGGTCTGGATCGGAGCTCAGGATACTTGGTCAGAGGACTTGAGGGTTCAGCCCTAGGATTCAGAATGTTCGGTCCTGAACTAAGATTGTTCGGTCCTAGGTCTGAGAGTCTCGGTCCCATATCTAGATTTCTCGGTCGTGGGACCTAGAAGTCTCGGTCCCAGGCCAGAACTCTCAGTCCTAGGTGAGAATTCTTGATCGGATTTCTCGTTTTTTTCTCAAGAACACCGGTCCTAGGGCTCAGTCCTAACTCAAGAACACCCGTCCTCGGTCATATAGGACTCGGTCCAAGACGACCGAGTGTTCTTCATTTGGTATGAAGATTACAGGTTTGTATCTTTTGATACAGATCATGAAAACATGATCCGTAAGTATCTAACAAGTCATATCGATGTAGGGATCATAGTCCCTAATCTTAAACTCGATCAATTGAGTTCTAAAATAATCGATTTCTCAACCCAATATCTAGGGCAAGATTTCAGAACTTTTTATTTAGGCCATCTTATGGCCTAATTCTTGTTCCAACAACTTTCAAAGGAGGTTCATAGTCGAACATAACCAAAACAAGAACACTAATCAAACTCTGTAAAAACTTTTAAAAATGAAATTCAAACTTTTATTTCAAAAATTTCAGTTCGATCAAACATGATCAGGATGTATGTAATATGATTTGAAAATCATTCTAACATGTTCACAAACATGTTAGGAAACTATTTGAATCAAAATTCAATCATAAAAGCTCAATATCATGAAATTCAAATTAAATTTAGTTTTTTTATTGAAGTTTAATTGATGAAATCTCATTTGACAGAAAGCTTAGAAATCATCTTGAGATTGATTTCAACTAAAGAAAGCACAAAATTAAGCCCTAAATAAAATCAACCCGATCGAACTTGGAAAAATCCAATTTTGAATCCTAACTTGAATTATAGTAGGTCTGAAAGCTTACTACTTTTTAGAGAACACTCCAATGATCTTAAGGAAGCTTTCCCAAGCCCTAGATTGAAGTCGAGATTGCCGGAAAATTTTATTCAAAAAGACAGTCGCCGGAGTTCTCAAGAATTCTTTAAGTAGGCAATGATTTGTGGTTTCTAGTCCATGGATTGGAAGAAGAACACCTAGGAATTATTTATTCTTGAGCTTGGTCGGTTTTATAGTCGAATTCATCTTCAATTTTGCTTATGAAATCCTTCTTCTTTTTTTTTATTTATCTTCGGCAGCCTAGTTCTAGAGTAGGTTTTGACTTCTGATCCTATGGGAATGGAATAAAAGGGAGAGACGTGCATGTTGGTGAAAGAATGAAGGAATAAGGTTGAGTAAAAGTGGAGATAGGGGTTCTGGAAGATTGTCGGCGTCGGGCGCGTTCATCTGACCTTGCAAAGAAGAGGAACAAAACGACATTGTTTTGTTTAAATAAAATGCGTTGTTGCGTTCCGTTGGCATTCCATTGGTCATTGGAGTGTCTAGGTTAACGGGGTTAGCGTCTCATTAGCTAATCTCATGTTGACCCGGGCGTGTGCTTCCTTGGTTACAACCAAATGCGTGACTTCTTCCTCATCCAGCGTTGATTCAATGATGGATACGAATCCCGCTGCAGCCAACTTCCTTATTTTTGGCCACACTGGATAATTAGTTTTTATTTTTAATGTAAAGGTTATTTGAAATCAAATTTTTAACAATGTATTGTGCTTTTCTTCACGATATTAATACACAAAATTATTTTTAACAACATTATAAAAATAATGTTTATTAATTTTTTTTTAGTATTTTGAGGTATTTATTTAATTGTTTTAAACCATAAATTATACTTAATATTATTTAAAATCATAATTAAATTATTTTAACCTATTTTTAGGTTTAGTTGGGCTAAAATAAATATAATATTTTAATCTCAAATTATTTATGATTTTTATTTAATTTTTCTAATTAGGATTTAACTATCACACTAACTAATCCTAATTTAATTTTAACTTCTCCTTTATATTATTTTGAATTAAAAAAATTCAAAATATTATTTAAATTATTATAAATTGGGGTATGTCAAATTTTCATGTTTACCGTTATATATTAATATTTTTAGTACTTTACCAAATTAAAAATAGTTTAAAATAAATAAATGATGTATTTCTAAATAAAAGGATTTTTTTTCTTCTTAACATTAAATGATATTAGTACTGTTAAAGCGTCTCAATTCATATCAACACAATATTTTGAATGAAATTCCAAAAATACATCATTATTGTAAAGAATTATTTGTTTGAGGTTGTAGTTCTAGAATGGAACCCTAGCTATATTTAGTTATGTTTTAAGTTCTACATTCATGACAATAGGATACACATACTATTTAGAAATACATTATTTGTTTATATGTTTTTGTAACCCCGGAAAATTCCTTCTGTAGGTTAGCACGTGTCATGACACGTGGCAATACAAGGGATCTAGGGTGTCTTGAGATTCGATACGTTTTAACATGGGTTTGCGTGTCAGACATATTTTTAAAATACTTTGTTTTTAAAGATTTTGATAGTACTTGGCTGCTTTTAAATTAAATATATTTAAAATAATTAATTTTATTCAAATTTTAATAATTTAGGGATTTGTTATAATCAAATGACAATTTGATTGAAATCCAGTTTAAGTTAATCAAACATAATTAATTTAATAAAAGATTATTTATTTGAAAACTGAGTCGCCAAATGATTTTAGAATAATAAGTAAAATATACGTGTATAAACGTACTTTATAATGGAGTTTCCATAAGGGGTTCGTTATTTGGTTACGCTCTGGAAATAACTTTCGCTCTATGTCCTCTACGCCAGTTGAAAAGAGTTTTATTTTTTTAAAGTGGCTATTGAAATATTTATTTATAACATTTATTTACTTTAATTAGTATTTTCGGGGTTCTGCGATTGCGTTTGATAAGATTGAGTACAAGACCTCTTGGGATTATTTGAAAATGGATTGAGGTTCCAAATTACAAAAATAATTTTGAATTTTGAAAAGTTAAACCAAATAGGCCTTAGAATCGGAGTTCTAGGTTTTGGGTCCATTTTTACCGGTCTGTGATCGGATGTGGTCTAGATCAGAACTCGGGATACTTGGTTAGAGGACTGGAGGGTTTGACCATGGGATTAGGGAGGCTCGGTTCTGAAATCAAATTGTTTAGTCCTATGTCTGGGAGTCTTGGTCCCAAATTTAGATTTCTCGGTCGTGGGACCTGGGAGTCTCAGTTCCACGTCAGATCTCTCGGTCTCTTGGTCGGATTTCTTGATCCTTTATCAAAAACATCAGTCCTAGGAATCGGTCCTAACTCAAGAACACCGTCCTTGGTCTCGGTCCTAGGTGAATTTTCTTGGTCATTGGTCTCGATAAGGACCGAGCATACTCGTTCATACTTCTTATTCCTCGGTCCTATTGGACTCGGTCCAAGAGGACCGAGTGTTCTTCATTTGGTTTGAAAATTGAATATTTGTATCTTTTGATATAGATCATGAAAACATGATCCGTAAGTTTCTAACAACTCATATGGATGTAGGGATCGTAATCCATAATCCTAAACCCGATCAATCGAGCTCTATGATGATAGATTTCTCAACCTAACTTTTAAGGAAAGATTTGAGAACTTTTGATTTAGTCCATCTCATGGCCTAACACTTGTTCCAACAACTTTCAAATGAGGTTTATAGTCGAACACAACTAAAACCAGAACATCAATCAAGTCTGTAACAACTTTTAAAACTGTAATTCATACTTTTTAATTCAAAATTTTCAGTTCGATCAATAATGACCGGGATGTATGTAATATGATTTGAAAATCATGTAAGTATTTGAATCGAAATTTAAGCTTAAAGGCTCTAAAACACGAAATTCAAAATTTCCATATTTTCAAATAAGTTTTGGGTGTTTTTTGATTAGGTTGAATTGATGAAACATCTTTCGACAGAAAGCTTAGAAATTATCTAGGGATTGATTTCAACTAAAGAAAGCATGAAATTGAGCCCTAAATAAAATCAATCCGACCGAACTTGGAAAAATCCAATTTTGAATCATAACTTGAATTACAGTATGTCTAGAAGCTTACTAGTAATTGGAGAACACTCCAATGATTTGTATGAAGCTTTCCCAATCCCTAGATCGAAATCTAGATCGCCGGAACGATTTCTTCAAAAACACAGTCGTCGGAGTTCTTCGAAATTCTAAATGCAGGCTATGATTTGTGAATTTTGTTCGATGGATTGGAAGAAGAACATTTAGGTACTATTTATACCCGATCTATGTCGGTTTCATAATCGAATTCATCTTCGATTTTGCTTCTAAAATCCTTTTTCTTCGTTTATGTTTTGTCCTCGGCAGCCTAGTTCTAGGGTAGGTTTTGACTTCAAATCCTAGGAGAATTTAAAGCGGGAGAGACATGCACGTTGGTGAAAGAATGAAGGGATAAGGTTGAGTAATAACGAAGATAAGGCTTCTGGAAGATCGTCGGCGTCGGGCGCGTTCCTCCGGCCTTTCGAAGAAGATGAAAAAAAATAACATCTTTTTGTTTAAAAAAATGCGTTGTTGCGTTCTGTTGGTGTTCCGTCGGTCACTGGAGCGTTTGGGCTAATGGAGTTAACGTCCTGTTAGTTGATCCTGTGCGGACTCGGGCACGCGCTTCCTTGGTTACAACCAGATGCGTGGCTTGTTCCTTTCATCCAGCGCTGATCCGATGGATATGAACCCCGTTGCAGCCAACTCCCTTATTTTTTGCCACACTAGATTATCAGTTTTTATTTATATTATAAGGATTATTTGAAATCGAATTTTTAACCCTTTATTACATTTTTCTTCCCCAAATTTTTACACAAAATTATTTTTGATAACATAATAAAAATTATGTTTATTTATTTTATTTTTGGATATTTTGGGATATTTATTTAATTGTTTTAAGACCTAAATTATACATAATTTATATTTCAAATCATAATTAAATTATTTCAACCCATTTTTGAGTTTAATTTGGGTAAAATATATTTTAACCTCAAATTATTTTTTGGTTTTTATTTAATTTTTTTAAGTAGGGTGTAATTATCACAATAATTAATCTTAATTTAATTTTAATTTCTTTGGATTATATTATTGAAATTATCTATTATCATTATAAATTAGTGGATGTAAATTTTTCATACTTACCGTTCTCTATAAATTTAAATGCATGTCTTAGTTTTTTATAAATAAATTAAAAAAAAAATTGAGGATGTAACTATTAATTATATTTAGAGATTGTAAAAAATAAAGGGAAAATCTAAAAAAAAAAATATCTTGTTAGTAAAAGCTAGCATACATATATATATAAAAGAATGCAAGTATTCATACCTTAATTCAAATGTAATAAAATTATTGGGAGAAATAAATCCAAACCTCAATATTTGGGACACTAACACACAACAAACATATATAGACTAATCACTCAATAAAAATTCTCAAAAAAACTTAACATTATTCAAGAACTCTTCAATGTAAAAAAATCACATATTTTATAGTTTATTTATTTCTTCATATTTCCCTTATTTTTATTTCATAAAACATATGTTTACCATGATTCACAATCTCATATCATTGTATATAAGAATCAAAAATAATAATGGGACTTCTCACTTTGTTTGTGCTACTTATCCATGACAAAGAAGCTGAAACCGTTGTCATATGATTCATTATTCCCTCAACACTCAATCTGATTTTGAGACTTTGCGTGGATCAATCTTGCATCGGAACCCTTTGCCTTCAGTTGATTCGGTTGTCCATGAGTTGATAGCTGAGGAGATACGAATCAAAACTCGACTTGACAAAGAGCATAACCCAACATCTACTTCATTCATTCTTGCAACTCCACATAATCTCTCTAGTAATCATCCGAATCGATTGAACTCATGAGTGACTATGGATGAATGTTCTTTCTGTAAGAAGAAGGGTCACTGGAAAGGCCAATGTCCTTTGTTAATCAATAAAGGTAAACAACCGCACCAACAACAACAATCGCAACCACAACAGCAATCACAAAGACGCCCTCCACAATCATCATCTCATTTTCCCCCATGGAAACCTACAAGTCAAGCATTCCAAGCTAGTAGTGTATTGACTCCACCTCCTATAGATCCATCAATGATTGAGCAGTTCCAAAGGTTTCTCGCTTCGCAACCTCATGCCATGTCAGCGTCTTCTCATGTCGGTTTGTCGGTTCCCGCTATTATGTTTCGTTTATTGATGATTATACTCGTTATACTTGGGTTTTTCTTATGAAGCGTCGTTCTGAATTTTTAGGTATATTTTATACTTTTAGAGCACTTGTGAAAACTCAGTATTCGTCTGTCATTAAATGCTTTCGTTGTGATTTGGGTGGGGAATACACCTCTAATGATTTCTCTAGGTTACTTGCTTCTGACGGAACTCTTCATCAGAGTTCTTGTTCAGACACCCCTCAACAAAATGGCGTTGCAGAAAGAAAACATTGACATATTGTTGAAACAACTCGCTCTCTCTTATTGTTTGCCAATGTTTCTAGTGTCTTTTGGGGGTGAAGTCATCCTCACTGCTGTATATCTTATTAATATGATTCCAACATCTCACAACTCAGGTTTGTCACCGTTTGAAAAGTTTCAAGGATATGATCCTACTTATTCCTCATTACGTGTCTTTGGTTCCGCTTGTTTTGTATTACGTCCACACGTTGAGTGTAGAAAATTGACTTCACGATTTGTAATGTGTGTTTTCTTGGGGTACGAGATAGGATAGAAAGGTTATCGTTGTTTTGATCCCGTCAGTCAAAAATTATATGTCTCCAGTCATGTTTCGTTTCTTGAGCATATTCCATTTTTTTCCATTCCTATAAATTCTCATGACTCACCTAGACTTTGTTTGATAATTTAGATGATTGAAAAAATAAAATAATGGTAAATAAGATGTTATTATATTTGAACATAATAGAAATAATTCAAATAAAAAACCCATACTTGTTACATTTGAAATTTAGTAGTCCATTACATGAGCCTTTCCATTTGGGCGGTGGAGATTCCATTCCAATATCACTAAACGTATCTAATTCTGGCCAAATTCCAGAATCTATTATTCCAACAATGATTTTGCTTTCAACTTCTTTCGCTCTTCTAATCGTTTGAGGAAATTTCAAGAAGTCCCATGATCTTGTAGTGTACATATCAATTTTTCCATTTGGAAATATTGACACAACTTCTTCCATTGCTGATAATTCAATTATATTCATTTAAATGGATGTAACATAATTTAATTAATTATGGATTTTGGTAATTATTTCAAATCTAATTAATGTTCTTACAGGAAAGCAGGTGAACCTCATCAGTCGTTAATAGGGCGACAAAACCATTGAATATACTTTTGTAACTGTGAATAACTGATGCAGAAGAGTTTCTATAGAAGGAAAATAAACAAACATATAAATAAGTAAAATCTATAAAGGTGATCTAACAAAAAGAAGAATATATATATATATAAAAAAAACAATTAAAAGTAATATTACATGTGAAGAGCTTTTTCTAAAAAGCTTGAATGCAAAATAGGTGTAGGGATGTCTGAGTTCGGATTCAAGTCTCCCATGTATACTATATATTCCTGTATAAACATAATAACTAGTTTATTTTGTACATATAAAAATTGTTTTGTTAATAAGATCTGAATGATTATTGAAATATACTTTATTTGAGAATCATTAATGAGGTCTAGATAGGTGTAATATTTACATGCCTAGAATGCATCTAGCACAACTACTTAAAAGTAAAAACTATAATATTGTTCTATGTTGTATGTTAACATTTCCACAAATACACCTTTAACCTTAATATTTTTCTTTTACTATTTTTGTATATTAGAATATCAATTGTAATACATAGTATATGTTTCTCGCTATAAAGATTGTTGAAGTTCGAAATTCTAGAGATGCAGTAAAAAAATCTCAAAAGGAGGAAAAACCCGAAGACAATACTCTTAGACCAGAATATTAACCATTTTTTTATATCTATAAGAAGCTTTGTGAGTAAACATGTGAATTTTGAGCGTTTTTAATGAAAATTAAACAGGTACGTGATCTTAGAATGATGTCTACGTATATTTTTATATGAACTATTTATTTATTTTATTATAAAAGATGTGACTTTTGAGCGATCTCAATAAAAATTGAACATACATGTGATCTTAGAATGACGTCTAAGTATATTTTTATGTAAACTATTTAAATTTTGTATTACAAAATTCACTATAAATAATAATGCCTAATCAAAATATAGATTAAGAATATTAAAAGTTGAATAATGAGTAGAGATGCGTGCCTGTCTATCTTGCCCATTTACATGGGTGAAAGTAAGAAACATCACATAAAATATACATAATCGAAGAAAACTTAAAACATCTAAACATGTTCTTGTTTGCATCATCTTATGTGATTTCCTTGTCTTACTTAATATTGAAGAGTGGTTCTTATTGAGAGACCTTTATAGATCCTAAAAACGATGGCAACACTAATAACTATTTGACATTTTCAATTAATCTCATTTTGTAATTATTTTATGTATTTCATTTTTGGTTTTTAACTTATATTTACACGTTAATAAAATGAAAAACTTTTTTCAAAATTGAAATATTCATGAAGTTTTTAATTAGTGCTGGATGTAATTAATATAATTCAAATGTAATTCAAATGAGATTACTATCACTTTTGTAATATTGGTAATATCTTCTATAATAACAAAGTTGTTTAAATTAAACAAAAAAAATATTTTTTTAATGTATTTTTTGTTAGGATTATTATTTATTAATTAATTTTTTTAGATATTACTCCTAATTGAACTTAGTATAAAAAATTTATTCATATTCAATAATTTAATTATGATAATTTTTATTTTAATTAAAATATAAACTATTATAAAAGTATCTCTTACTTTATTTAAGAAAATATTATTTTGGAACGAATATTTTATCTTCTATAATTATATATTTATTTTCTTATAAAAGTTTTTTATTATATATATATATATATATACTAATTAATCATATAATTATTTAAATAATATGGCAATAAGTTGGCTAATCACATCTTGATACTTAATATAGATTTTTACTTTGTTATGAATTTGTTATGAATTTTATAAAACTTTGAACGAATAAAATTTAAACGAATAAAATTTAAATTATTATTTGTTATGAATTTTATAATTTAAAAGTTTTAATTATAAATTATTAATTTCAAAAATACTTTTATATAATAAAATACTTAATTTCAATATGTCAAGGGTGTCGGGTCGAGAGTTATGGTTAATTTGGATATGTATATGAGAGTAATAAATATTTGGGTCGGGTCGTGTAGGTTAAACTGTCCGTCCATAAAATTGAAAAATTAAATAAAAAATGTGATATACAAAAGTTTCAAACTTGTAACCTCACAATCTCACAATATAAGTTCAATATTTTAACCAACTAAACTAATAATATTTTAAATTTGTTTATATAATTTCAATGTGATTTGTCTAAGGAAGAAGATCAAAAAATTCATAAAGGTTAGAAAATACAGATGCAGGAAAATGAAATAGAGGTTCCTATAATCAAAGAGAAAAATGTGGTTAAAGAACATGAAATAAAAGATAAAGAAAATTATGTACAAGAAGAAAGCAATACGAAAAAGGAGTAGAAACCTCAACCTTATCATGTTGAAGAGATAGTTGAAGAATTACAATCAAATCAAGTTGAAGTGTGGTTGCTGATGAAAATAGAGTGAAAGATACTAGACTAATTATGAGGAAGAATATAATTCCAAGGTTGATATAGAGAAATCTAAAGTTCTTGAGGATTCCAAAGCTGAAACCGAAGGAAATGAAGACAATGATATAGAAATTCAAGTTCAGAACAACAAAGTGAAGAACCCAAAAATCCTGAAAAATAATTATTTTATATCAAATTAGAATGAGTTTATATAAAGAAATAAATTAAAATGAGAATATGCAGTATTCATTAACCTCTCATGTTTATCCCCCTTTCATTGCAAGAGGAAGGGGAAGATGAAGGACAAGGGAATGAGGAAGACAACCTTCTGATACAACATGTTGATATGGAAATAAAAATCCTAATTGAGATAATTAAGATTTGATACAGTTTATAATCTTTGTTTATATATTTGATTGTTACTAATCAAGTTTTTTTATGGTCGTTTAATTGTCATCCTTTAATCATAGCTAGAGTTTGTCTAGTTTTGATCCTTGACTCTCCCACTTTTGGTATTTTAATGAAATGATTTTAACTATTTTCAATAAAAATAATATTTTAACCAACTAGGCTAATAATACTTTATATTTTAAATTCAAATTCAAAATTGATGAACGTATACATTTCTAACCATATGTATCTTCAACATTTTAAACAACTAAACTAATAATATTTTAAATTTGTTAATATAATTTAATTATATATATATATATATTTTCTCATAATTAAATATATATATATATATATATATATATATATAACATTCAATATATATAATTGTTAGTCATATCAATTATATATTTACATAAAATTATTTAAAAAATTAACAATCTTAAGTGGTGTAATGGTTAAGTGTTCATTATTATGCATAATAAAAATTGAGGGTTTGAATCTCACGTAGTGGAAATTTGTAATAATTATAAAGAGAAAATAATGAATATATTGGTTGACGAAAATAAGTTGGTAAGTGGGTTAAAATAATATTGTTGTTTGAAGGAAGTGAGTTGATAAAGGTTGTTAAAGAGGAGATGGTTGAGTAATAATGAATATGTTGGTTGACCAAAGTGAGTTGATAAAGGTCGGTAAAGAGGAGTTGGTTGACCGAATTGAGTTGATAAAGGTCGGTAAAGAGGAGATAGTTAGGTAATAAAGAATTTGTGGTTGACGAAAGTGAGTTAGTAGGAGGAGTATTATATAGTTGATTGTATATGATTATGATAATTTAGTTTTTAACCGTACAAATGTAATGAAATCTCGCTAGTTACCTTAATATTACCAAAAAATCAAATAAATCCGTACATACTCCAATATTTTTCTTAATTTACATCAAAATTTAAGAACAATTTATATATAAAGATAAGTAAAAGCAAAAGTTGAGTCAACATAATTAAAATAAATCTATTTAATGACAAAAAAAGAAAAAGAAAAAGAAAAAGAAAAAAAAATAAGAAAAATTCAAAATATCTTGTAATTGTAAACAAGACAAACATTGAATATAACTTGTAATTGTAAATTACATTCAAAGTAATTGAAAAGAACACAAGCTCACATGAGTTTTTGAACTATAAGTGTTACATAAGTATTGAATATAGACCTGTCTAGAATGATCTCTTAAAATCGTGGTTTTTTTTCTTCCATTTTTGGGAATTTTTAATGAAATGACACTAAGTCGTTTTTCCCCCAAAAAAAATATAGAAAACTAACGAATCATTAAAATAGTGTCCAAAAAATCTCTACTAAATATTCAGGACGACAATTAAGAATATCCTTAGCCAAGAGTTGGTAAGCAACGTAGACAAAGACAACGATTTTGTCAAATGATAATGGACTATCTATAAATATGACCAAAACTATAAGAAACTCGTACAAATCATGAAAATATACCAGAAAAATGTCTTCATATGAAATAAAAATTCTAGTAACTCTTTATTGATAAAATAACAACATATACGATTTTTTTATCCCCTTTACTGTTAAGAAGAGGACGAACACGGACTCGAGAAATTATCACCAACAAAATTATAGGGTATGAGCAACAAACAAAGAACCCATCAATGATTAAGAGTATTATTCGGATTATAAAAATCTGTAACGAAAAATTTGATCTAGCTAAACAAGATGCCGAGCTAAATGTTGAAAATTTTAAACTAATTCTATAAATTCCATTAATGAATGGAAACTAGAATGTGGGTAATAAAATCAAATCAAATTAACATAAATTCAAATGTGAATTAAGGGGTGAAATTTGATCCAATTATATAATTTGAATTAATTGATTTAAATTAATTGGTTTAAAATGCCTTTATAACCAATTAACAAAATATAATTAATTTGTACTATAACTTACAGCTGTTTGTTATTATTATCAATTGTTATGATAATTTAATAATATTATTAACAAATTGTAAAACAATATAACGTTAATATTGGATTGTAAATGCGTTAATTATTTTTGACAAACAATTACTCATTAATAAAGATGAAACGTTAAAGTAATGAAGAGACAAACAATATACACTGTTGGATCGATTGATGATTTTATTTAATGGTTTAACTTTTTTACAATATAAAATCTCTCATCTCTATTCTAAAACTCATTTCATCCACTTACCATTTCTCACTCTAGAATTCCAAAAGCTCTCCTCTTCTAATTTTGTGAATGTTCCCACTCTAGAATTCCAAAAGCTCTCCTCTTCTAATTTTGTGAATGTTCTTCGAGTTCTTCGCTCGATATTTTCCGTTGAAACCCAGTGATAATTCGGATACATTAATCAAGTTCAATGCATAGTAATTCTAGTGTAGAGTCACTACTAGATTCGTTGTACCATGGGAGACAGTCATCTACGATAAGCTTTAGTATAAACGGGACACGATGAAACTGTTTTAAGATAAATGTGCTAAACACATGCCTCGAATCACCACTTATTCGATGATATCGTTCTTCATAGATTTTATTTATTTCATTTATTTGTAACATCATTTTATATATTTTTCTGTAATTTATTAAAGACAAGATGTCTAAAAATCATAAAATAGTCTCATTGTGTTAAACTATTAAGTAGTTTGCTCTATTAAATATTTTTGTTTTTGATGTTTCAGAAATACAAGCTGGATATTACAAAAGTGATGATGAATGTTGCTTGAAGGATGAAGTCGATTTTAAATAATTTAAAAAGTGTTGTTAATGGTTATTGTTGAATAACAATAAAATTAAAAAGGGCAGTATCATCTCTTTTGTTTTAACAGGTACGTGACTTTGAGACGTTGACAATAAGCTGAGACCTTGGGAAAATCCACCTGATGGTGGTGGAAAACTCTTGCTCGAGGTGGAAACCGCATGAAAATGACGGTTATCTTAAAAACTCCCATGTAGTAGTGTCCATGCTTGCTCGGCTGTAGAGTCCGTTCCAAGATCTTGTGAAGGAGATCTTGTGAGATTGTTTCATAGATCCACTAAAGGACAGTGGCATCGAGAGTTAGCCACATATATTTATCTTCATCCGTTGTTGGCGGAACAAGGACCGACGGGATGATGTGATGAATGACCCGATGAAAATAGGCATGGATCTTGAACAACTCCACATGTATCGTGTATTGAACGTTTTCCAACTCAAGAACAATAGAGACGTGATTCTCAATGTTGGAAATGACAAGGGCCGAATGAAATCCTTGTTTGTTACTCGTCACCGGAAATAAAAAGTGATTGAAGAGATGATGAACATAAGATGAACTATTAGGATACGACGTAAAAAAGTGATTGAAGAGAAGATAGTAGAAAATGGACCGTTAACCTAGGGCGCGACGGAAAAGTGAAGAGAAAAAAAACTAGGCTCATATTAGAATAAAGAAAGAAAATTGTATTGAATGATATTATATTTAGAGTTACATGAGTTATGTCTAATATATAAACATTACATTAGATTTATAAAGAAATTAATATAATATAATATTAATATTATCATAATTTATCCTATTGTGATAACATCTCATAAATATATTATAAGACTAAAAAAAATATTATTTGAGAACTCATCAATATAATAAAATCATCTATTTTATTTCATAAAACATATGTTTACCATGATTCAAAATCCCATATCATTGTCCTTCATATGTATTCAGTATCAAAAATAATAATGGGACTTCTCACTGTGTTTGTGCCACCTATCATGACAAAAAAGCTGAAACCACTTTCAATGGATTCATTATTCCCTCAACAATCAATGTAACATGACTGAGTTTGTCCGACAATAGTGAAAGAAAGTCTGCTCGGAAACACTCTATTGTGAATGTAAGTAGATCTTAACGATCCCACATTGGTAACTCTTCTACTCAAGGAGACATTAAATGAGTATTTGGCTGATCAATTGGGATGGAAAACGTAGGTATGTTAAGATTTACAGAAGTTTTTTTTTTCAACAATATTTGGGACACTAACACACCACAAACATAGACTGATCACTCAAAATACAAATTCTCAAAAAAAAAAAAAAACATTATTCAAGAACTCTTCAATGTAAAAAAATCACATATGTTATATAATTTATTTTTTTTCTTCATATTTCCTTTATTTTTATTTCATAAAACATATGTTTACCATGATTCACAATCTCATATCATTGTAAATAAGAACCAAAAATAATAATGGGACTTCTCACTTCGTTTGTGCTACTCATCCATGACAAAGAAGCCGAAACCGCTGTCACACGATCCATTATTCCCTCAACAATCAATGTAAATGACTTAATTTCTCCAACGTTAGTGAAAGAAAGTGTGCTCGGTACAACTCGTATTGTGAATGTAGGCGGAGTAAGAATCTTGGCGATGTATGTAGATCTTAATGATCCTACATTGGTAACTCTCCTATTAACGGAGACATTAAAAGGAGTATTTGACGGAACGATGGGAAAGGAAAATGAAGGCATGTTAAGATTTAAAGAAGTTTTACTCCCATAATGAGTGCAAGCGATTTTGTCACCCGTAATAAGGCTCAACTGTTTGTTAGTGTAGTTTTGGCCACACAAGAACTGCACATAGTCAGCTAGATTTGCATCATACACAAGGCCAGGATTAATGGCACCTACAGGGTTTATTAGGCCTGCTCCATAACCAAATTCTGCTTCCGGATTTGTCTTTACACTCATCTCGGAGGCTGTAAATGAATTGATTAGGTTCAAATGAGAAACAATTTAATAAAGCTTCTAAAAAGATTAAACATGTTTATTGTTATTAAATGAGTTAGGAAATGTCATGCATTATACCGGTGGTTATAAGTGCAGATTTTATAGCAGCCGGAGACCAAGATGGATGGAAGGATTTCACATAAGCGGCTGCAGCAGCAGCATGCGGGCATGCCATTGACGTGCCCGATATAATGTTATATGACAACCTTCTTGTATCTAAAATCGACGTTGAAGGAGATCTAGTAGGTAACCATGCTGCCAAGATTCTAACACCAGGTGCAGATAAGTCTGGCTACAAAATCATTGAAAACTTTGGTTTAATTTCTTTGAATTACATCAACTATAATTATATAGTTCTTGATGATATTTTTATATAAATAAATCATAACTTAATTGAGTTTTAGAAAAACTATTTTCAAGATTATGACCATCCTTAACAATATGAAAATACAAGAGGAATATCTATAGAACCTTAAGAATTTGAGGTGTTACAGGATTTGGTCCCCTTGATGAGAAGGATGCAATATATGGTGCAGATAGATCAATTATTTCATGACTTTTCAATATTCTTGCAATTGAATTCCTGTTTTAAAAACAGAAGGAAATTATCATATATTTTTAGAACAACTAATGAAGTAATACCATAAATACCTGCCTTGAGTTTTGGAAATATCTAATGAATATGTTTGATTCTTTCTCGTTAAAAACGGTTGTCGGGAGGGCAAATGTCATTTTATGTTCGAAAAGATCGTAGCGTGGGTCTATTATCACCATACCAATTGCACCAGCGAAAAGAGCTGCGTCCCCTCTATTTTGTTCAGCACAAATGACAATCTTACCACTTACAAATCTAGCATCTAGTGAGTTAGTCTCTCGGCAAAGTCTGCACATTATGAGTTAATGTGCATGTAAAATTTACTTCACAAAACATTTAATATTGTAAAAACATGATATCGAAACTAAATATAATATTGTAAAAATTGTAAATTAAAATTCATGGAAAACAAGAAATTATCCTGTGCAAAAGTCCAGTAGAAGGTGATAATAATCAATTAAGTAAACATTTTTAGAAGATGAATTAAAATAAGCATACATGATAACTAAACAAATACCTTGATGTATCAGGAGAAAACCCTTCTCTAATATTTGGCACATCACCAGCATACACCAAATTGGAGAAATTAGTCTGATCAAACGCATTCATTGAAGATCCCTGCGTTCGAGAGATGAATGAATGAATATTAATGAAATCAATAGTAAAAAATAAATAAAAAATCTTGTATCAATGTTGTGCCTATGTAAACAATAAGAAATGATAATGAAATACTATACCAACAAACTCTCCATATTGCCCAACTTCAAATAGTTGACGATCTTTCGATCAGTTGAGCTTGCTGCCACAGTAAGATCCCATGGAGAAACATTCACGACAATTCTATGTCGAGGACCATTGTTTCCGGAAGAACATATTGTCATAATTCCTTTTCTCATTGCTTGAAAAGTCCCAACAGATATTGAATTCTGCATATAGTTTTCAATAATAATTGATCCTAAAGAAATTGATATTATGTCAACCCCATCACTGATAGCATCCTCAAATGCGTGAATGGCGTCGGTGTCATCAGAACCATCAGTCCAAACTACTTTATATACCGCAATCCTCGAAGAAGGGACTCCTCCTCGTGCTGTACCTTGTCCAAGACCATAAAAGTTGGCCGAACTAACAAGATTTCCGGCAATGATTGAAGCTACATGAGTTCCATGACCAATGGTATCTCTTGGAGAAATAATATCCTCTTGGGAGAATTTGCCATTTCTTCTGTAGTACCTTGCTCCAATTATTTTGCTGCATTAATTGAGATATATAATAATATCATCTTGTACTATAAAATTTGAATTATTTAATATTTTAAAATGTTATAAATGATAATATAAGATTGTTTTAAATTTGTTTGAGTAGTTTGTTTGATAATTCAAATAAAACAAGTCCTTACTTGTTACATTTGAAATTCCGTAGCCCATGACACGATCCCTTCCATTTGCTCGGTGGCGATCTCATTCCAACATCACTAAAGCTATCTAATTCTGGCCAAATTCCAGAATCGATTACTCCAACAATGATGTTGCTCTCAACCTTTTTCACTCTGCTAACCGTTTGAGGAAATTTCAAAAAGTCCCATGATTTTGTAGTGTGCATATGATTTTTTCTATTTGGAAACACTGATACAACTTCTTCCATTGCTGATCATTCAATTAATTGATTAATAAAATGGACTTAACATGATTTAATTTGTTATAAAGTTAGTTAATAATTTTTTAACTAATTAATGATCTTACCAGAAATCCAGTGAACCTCATCATTGGTCAATAGGGCAACAAAACCATTGAAAATACTTTTGTAACTGTGAATAAGTGATGTCGAAGAGTTTCTACAGAAGAAAACAAAAATGAAATAAACAGCTTAGTCATAAAAGTGATGTGATTTGTATTAATAACAAAAGAAGAATATTTAAAAAACAGTTATTAGTAATATTACATGTGAAGAGCTTTTTCTAGAAATCTTGAATGCAAGATAGGTGTAGGGATGTCTGAGGTCGGATTCAAGTCTCCCATGTACACTATATATTCCTGTATAAACATAATAACTAGTTTATTTTGTACATATAAAAATTGTTTTGTTGATAAGATGTGAATGATTATTTAAACATACTTTATTTTTGAATCATGAATGGTGTCTAATGTATATTTTTTATGAACTATTTAATTTTTTTTTATTATAAAACATGTGACTTTGAGGTTCTCAATAAAAATTGAACATAGATGTGATCTTAGAATGGTGTCTAAGTTTATTTTTATATAAACTATTTCAGTTTTGTATTAAAAAAATCACTACAAACAATGCCTAATCAAAATATAGATTAAGATTTAATATTAAAAGTTGAATAACGAGTGTGTACCTGTCTATCTTGCCCGTTTACATGGGTGAAAGTAAGAAACATAACATAAAATGTACATAGTTGAAGAAAACTTAAAACATCTAAATATGTTCTTGTTTGCATCATATCTTATGTGATTTCCTTGCCTTACTAAGTTGTAAGATTCGTTCTTATTGGGAGACCCTTTATATATCCTAAAAACTATGGAAATACTAATAACTATTTATTTTCATATATATATATTAAAATTAACCATATCTCTCGACCTGATAATCCGGACACTTTAAAAATTAAGTATCATTTGAACTTATATTGTTTAAATGTCTCGCGTTCAATTAATTGGTATTGAATTTAAAATATGAAGTCTTATTATATTAGCCTAGTTGGTTAAAAAGTGTTACTTGTTTTTGTTAGGTTGTAAGTTTGAAATATGATTATTTTATTTTTAATGTATAGATTAAGTTTACGAGCGGGTCAACCCACAATCCGACCTAAGTATTCATTTACTTGCACAGATATATCCAAATTAACCACAACTCTCGATCTGGCAATCCAATCACTTTAAAAATTAAGCATCATTATATGTATAGATTAGAAATTTTCAATTAATGGCTCTTTTCTAATTATTTTATGTATTTTATTTTTGGTTTTTAACTTAGATATACACGTTAATAAAATGGAAACTTTTCAAAATTGAACTATTGAAGTTTTTAATTAGTGCTTGATGCAATTAATATAATTCAAATGTAATTCAAATGAGATTACTATCACTTTTCTAATATTGGTAATATCTTCTACAATTACAAAGTTATTTAAAAAAAATTATTAATGTAATCTTTAATGTATTTTTGGTTAGGATTTTATTTATGTAATCTTCCATGTGTATAGGTAATATCTTTGTTTATTTATGTAATCTTTAATTATTTTGGTTCGATATTAAGTTTAATTGATATTTATATTCTCTGATTTTGTTGTGATCATTTCTCGAGTCAATGTTCGTCCCCTTCTTAACGCATAAGAAGAAATAATCGAATCCGTTGTTATTTTTATTTTTTCAATAAAGATTATTATAATTGTTTTTTCACATAGAGACTTTTTTACATGTATTCTCAAATGATTTGTATGGTTTCTTACCATTTTGGCGAACAAGATTTTTATTCTGCATTACTTACTAACACTAACACTTGATTAAAGATAATTTTAACTGTCGGTTTCGTATATTTAGTAGAGATCTTTGGGACACTATTTTAATGGCTGGTTCAACTTGCTCTACTTTAATATTCATTGTTTAAGAATTTAAATGAGTTTTTCTTTGGAGTGACACTCAACAAATTGCCTAAACGTTGAAATTTTTTATTTTGTAAATTCTTAGTATAATTTAATAGCTATATCGATCATCATGCATTGTTATTTTTTATTTTATAGATGTTATTTTATATTATTATTTATTAATTAATATATTTTTTTAGATGCTACTCCTAATTGAACTTATTGAGAATAATTTTTTATAAAAATATATTCATATTCAATAATTTAATTTTTATTTTAATTAAAAAACTAAACTATTAAAAAAATATCTCTTACTTTATTTAAAAAATATTATTTTGGAATTAATATTTTCTCTTCTATAACTATATATTTATTTTCTTATAATAACTTAATACTTTTTATTATATATATATATATATAAAGTAATATCAATTAAAATATATTTATACAAAATTATAAATATAAAAAAAATGATATTAAGTGATCTAATAATGAAAAAATTTCTAGTAAATGGAAAATTTCAGAAACTATAAAATTTATGTGATAGAATAATATTTTTTATGTGTGATAGGGTAATGTTAAGCGAGTTTATTACAAAATATTATAAGAGGTTCGAATCTTGGCAATTACAAATTTTGAGAAATTATAAGATGCATATTGGATAAATACAGAAATTTATATGTGGGGAATAATAGCATATATGTGACATTTAGAATGTCTTTTTCGGTTTATGCACAATATTTGAAATGAGGGTAGGAAGTTGAAAATGAATATAAATTAGGGATAATATATATTTTGCTTTTTAAATATAAAATATATTTTGTTTGAAATATCTCTCCTACACTAATTTGTTTGATAAAACTCTTTGTACATTCTATTTTGTTTAAAAAGAGTTAGTGTATAGAAATATTTCAAACAAAATATAATAAAAGAGATTTAAATTGAATACCGACAAATTATATATGTTTTTTAAAAGTGTTTATGCCAATGTTCATATTTTATTTAGGCAATGTTAATAAAATGATAAGTCATGTTTGCTTATATTTAATTATGTTAATTTGTTATCCTATTTAAAGATATTATTTTTTTATTTTTTATTTGAATTCAATTTTAGGTTAGAATGTATAATACTTATTAATTTAAAGTATCAATTTTTTTTTTGACATAGTTTAAATTATTAACTTTAAATAATTTCGTATGATTTTATTTTAATTTTTAAAATATTTTCAATAGTCAAGAAATTATCAAGTTAGCTAATATACTAGAAAGAGTATATACAAATAAATAGAAAAACAAATATGAAAATCAAAATCTTGTGTGTAATTAATTTTTTTAATATTATTTGATGATTTATACATCAAGAAAGTATATGAAATGTTGAATATATAAAGAATCAATTTTTAATTCGTGCTGAGTTTCCATGTATCTAATCCTTAAGTCTCTTGTGAAGGGTGTAATTTTGACTCATTAATAATTGAGCTTAACTATTTATAATATCTTTTTGTAGTTACTATAATTTTATTATATATTTCAATATTTAAATTTTAAATAATTTAATTAGAATAATTCAGAACATAATTATATATTATTAAAAGTAAAATATGATGTCTAAATTTTTAAACATTTATTATTTTATTTTAATATTAAATTAATCATATAATTATTTAAATCCAATGGATCATTCCCTATGCTGATTAAAACCTGACGCTATTCAATATATTTTTACTACTAGGCCTAGGGTTAGGGTAGGATTTAGAAAAATAAAAAAGAATATATCACATAAAAAAAGAAATTTGTGACGTATTTTTAATAAAAAAAAATTATAACATTTTAAATGATATTAGTTATTTTTATATAAATTCAAACAAATAAATATATAAAGAAAAATTTTAAACAAAATTAAATATATAAAGTCCAATTTCAAATAAAAATAAATGCAGAATGAACAATGTAAAACAAGATGATCATGATGAAGACATATTATCCATTTAATAAATTAGCATAGTCACCTTGTGAAAAATTAATCAAGTAAATTACCAAACATTGATACATTATATAATAATTTTTAAAAAATTATTTTGAAATTAATAATCAAGATCACATATTTAAAAATATATTTAATAACTATTCTATTAAATTAACAAATATTATATGGTAAAAAATGATAATAAAATAGATAAACAAATCACATATATAATTGAATAATTATAGTACATAAATAAATATTTTATCCCATTTTGAATAAATTTATAATATTAATTTATAATATTCTAATTAACCATTTAAAATTAACATACAAAAATAAATAAAAAAATAAAAAAGAGAAAACATAATAGCAAAATGGACATTAAAAAATCTTACATCAAAATTTATATTTGTTCTATCGGACAGTTAATGTCAAAATTTAAAATTGATAAATATTTATTTTACCTCATTTTGAATGTATTTATCATTTTCTCGTCTCGAATCTCTTAATTGATCTTTTCAAATTATACCTATTTCTCAATTTTTAATACAAATTAACGAGTTAATAACATTTTAAATGGTATTAGTTATTTTTGATGTAAATTCAAATAAATAAATAAAAACTTAGAAATTTCAAACAAAAATAAATATATATAAAGTCCAATTTCAAATAAAAATAAATGTATAATGAACTAGGTAAAACGAGCATGTAGAAGACATATTATCCATTTATTAAATTAGTAGTCACCTTTGCGATTGCAAGAATTAATCAAATAAATTACCAAACATTGATACGTTATATAATAATTTTAAAAATATCTTTTTGATTTAAAATTAGTAATCAAGATCACAGGTTTAAAAAAAAATATTTAATAACTATCCAATTAAATTAAAAATATTATATGGTAAAAACTGATAATAAAATAGAAAAACAAATTACAAAATCGAATAATTATAGTACATAAATAAATATTTTATCATATTTTGAATGAATTTATAATATTCTAATTAACCATTCAAAATTAACCTGCAAAGTGATAAAAAAAAAACATTATAGCAAAATGGACATTAAAAGTAGTGACATTAAATTTATATTTGTTCTATAGGAGAAGTTAAAATATCAAAATTAAAAATTGGTGAACATTTATTTTCCCTCATTTTGAATGTGTTTATCATTTTTTTTCAAATCTCTTAATTGATCTTTTCAAATTATACACACCTTAATAGTAAAATAGTTATAAAATGACATATTAAAATATATATACTTAAAATTTTAGATTTTTTTTTTAAAGGCAACGTAGCGTAATATAATATAAGCCATAAAAAGGCAAAGGAGTTACATGAGTTCAAAGGAAATCAGAGTAAAAAAACAAACTGAATGAGGAACAAAAAAAATATAGATAAAAGATGAGAATTGAGAATTAAAGTATAATGAAATCAGTGGTTATGGTGACTTTCTCGTAAGCGGTGTTCTAGTTTTTACAGATTAACCAATTCTTCTTGCCTGTAGGATTACGTCTCCACGTTCAAATGAGGGAGTTGTCATCGGTGACAATATTGTTCCAGACTGTATCCACACAGTTGCGGACACCTGAGAAGGATCTAGCGTTCCTCTCCATCCAAATGTGATAAACAATGTTGGCGAAAAAATACTTGAAGGTATTAGAGCTGAATTCGTTGCCCTTGGTCTTTATGATGGCGAGGTCCTTGATGTTAGTCCATTTGTTTGGGAAGATGAGGAGGCTCATTGATGCGGAGAATCTACGCCAAAGCAAGGAGGCAAAAGGGCAGTTCCCAAGGAGGTGTTAAATGGACTCCTTATTTCCCAAGCAAAGAAAGCAATTAGGATCCGGGATGCTCATGTACTTCTTTATCCGATCACGGGTATTGAGTCTCTCACGAAAGGCGATCCATAAAATGAATTGGTGTCTAGGGATCACTTTGGTAGACCACACTAAGTGGGACCATGGGACAACGTTCCCATGATCACAACACAAACCCATGCAGACCCTGAGTTGAACCTACCATTGTTCTCGACACTTCAAACATGAGAATCCTCATTATTATTCAGATGATAGGATGAAAGTGCTTCAAGGATTCTCGCACCTTCTGGAATAGTCCTCAGAAGGCTGTTCTAATCGCCGATTTTGACTTGTTGAACTGTGGCCAATTGAAATTCTCACCTGATTTGAGTGATGGAGAATACACTGTTATGAAGGATGGGTCTGTTTTCGAACCAGGGGTCATTCAAGAACAGAGTGTCATTACCATTTCCAATTTGAATGTTGATCATCTTGCTCGCGCTGTCTTTATGTTTCAAAAAAATTTTTAAGGGACCACGCCATATCCATTCCGAAAATTTAAGAACTTTATCCTACATATCTTATTCTTCAAAGATTTCATTATTAACGACATTCAAATCACTATTATTTTATTCTCAAATTCCGCATTTCCCTAAATACACCATGTTTCATTATATCTTATCCTTCAAAACTCTATTATCGCGTTCAAACCACTATATTCTTTCATTTTCAAATTTGCTCCACCATTCCATCACTCTGAAATTCACATATTTTATCAATATATTTTCTTTCAAGAAATTCATCTATTAACGCGTTCGAACCATCATTCTTTCATTCTCAAATTTGCACCACCATTCCATCACTCTGAAATTCACATATTTTATCAATAAATTTTCTTTCAAGAAATTCATTTATTAACGCGTTCGAACCATCATTCTTTCATTCTCAAATCCTACCCACCATGGCATCATTCCCTCAATCCCTTTAATTCAAATCTGCGAGCGAAAAAAATCAGACGGCATTAATGCTTTTCTTACTGGTGGCCCATATTAGGATTTAATAAATAAAAAATGAATATATCTAATATAAAAGGAATTTGTGCATATTTTCAATACAAACTTACAAACTAACGAGTTTAACATTTTAAATGGTATTAATTATTATTTTTATGTAAATTCAAATAAATAAATATGTATGAAGAGAAATTTCAAACAAAAATAAATATATAAAGTTCAATTTCAAAGAAAAATAAATGTATAATGAACAATGTAAAACAAGATGATGTATGAAGACATATTATTCATTTATTAAATTAGCCTAGTCACCTTGTGAGGGCAAAAATTAATTAAATAAATTATCAAATATTAATACGTTATATAATAATTTAAAAAATATATTTTCGATTTAAAATTAATAATCAAGATCACATGTTTCGAATTTTTTTTAATAACTATTCAATTAAATTATATTATATGATAAAAATTGATAATAAAATAGAAAAACAAATCACATAATTGAATAATTATAGCATTATTCATAGTATATAAATAAATATTTTATTTCATTATGGATGAATTTATAATATTAATTTTCTAATATTCTAATTAACCTACAAAAATAATAACAAAAGAAAGAGAAAACATAATAGAAAAATAGACATTAAAAATAGTCACATTAAATTTATATTTCTTGGATCAGACAAGTGTCAAAATTTAAAATTGGACTTTTATTTTACCTTATTTGCAAATACATTTGCACTACCATTCTTTAAATATCAAATTTGCACCGGTTGAAATTTGAACCATGAGTTTGAAATGTTAATTATTTAACATTAAATTATTTGTAATTATTGAATTTATTTTATAATTTTATATATATATATATATTTAATCATTTTATTAAATAAAAAATAAAAATATAATGAATAAAAAATTAATTATATGAATAATAGATATATAGAAAGAATATATAAAAATTAGAAATTTGTAATAAATTATTTAGATAATTAGTTTAAAATAGTTTTAAAATTTTATATATAATTATATATTATAAAATAATGATTACAAATAGTATTATATATATATATATAATTTATTTAAAAAGTTAAATTAAGAATAATAGTTAAAATAATGGTATATCTAATAAATATAGAGATAAGTAAAAAGTATTTTAATCTAAATTAAAAAATATTAAAGATTAAATTAATAAATATGGAGAGAGAAAAATATGTTAACACAAATTAAAGACAAATAATTAAATCAGATTATTTAAAAACAAAAATTAAAAAAATAGTTAAAATAATGGCATTTCAAATAAATATGTAGATACTTAAAAAATATTTTAATTTAAATTAAAAATTATTAAAAATTAATTTAATAAATATGGAAAGATAAAAATATGTTAATACAAATGAGAGACTAATAATTAAATCAGGTTAATTTATTTTTATTTAATTATATTACGAATTATTTTTTAATTAGATGGTTATATATATATAATTATTTATTGATTGAAAAAATAAAAATATATAATTATACAAAATTATACAAAACTTTTGTTATTCTATTATTAATTAAGTTTCATAATTAATTATTCATTTATTATATATATACCCATTAATTTAGGATCGGATTTAAATTTAAAACATGATTTATTTAAAAAAATTTCAAATCACTTTTAATCTTGCAAATCTAGGGATTATATATATATATATATATATATATATATATATATATGTATATATATATATATATATATATATATATATATATATATATATATATATATATATATATATATATATATATATTTGACATTTTCAAGTAATGACTTCTTTGGTAATTATTTTATCTAATCCTTTTTTGGTTTTTAACTTAGATTGCACGTTAATAAAATGGGAACGTTTTCAAAGTTGAACTATTCAAGTTTTTAATTAGTGCTTAATCTAATTCAAATGAGATGATTATTACTTTTGTAATTTTGTAATATTGTGCATATCTTCTACAATTATAAAGTTATTTCAGAAAAAGATTATTTAATTTATGTAATCTAAGGTTACCTACAAAATAATAACTAAGTATACATTTGTAGAGGAAAAAAATAAAATAGGCATACATGATAATAAGTAATTTATATTTGGCACATCACCAGCATTCACCAAAGTGGAGAAATTATTCTGATCAAATGCATTCAATGAAGATCCCTGCGTTCGAGAGATGAATAAATATTAGTGAAATCAATAATAATAAATAAATAAAAATCTTGTATCCATGTTGTTCCTAAGTAAAAAATAAGAAATGATAATGAAATACTCTATCACAAAAGTCTGTGTATTACATAAATACAATTTTAATAGTACATGATCTTATTATTATCTCAATGCAGGAAAATAATTGGAGGAAGGTACTACAAAACAAATGGCATTTTCTCCGAAAATTATATCAAGTCTCCGTAATACCCAACTTCAAATAGTTCATGATCTTTCATTCAGTCGAGCTTGCTGCAAACGGTAAGAGCCGATGGAGAATTATTCGCAACAATTTCATGTCAAGGACCATCATTTTGGGCACCATATACTGTAATAATTCCTTTTCTCCTTGCTTGAAACTACCAACAATTATTGAATCCTTCATATAGTTTTCATTATAACGTTTTCCCAAATAAATTGATATTATATCAACCCTATCGTTGATGGCATCCTCGAATGCGTGAATGATGTCGGTGTCATAAGCACCATCGAACCAAATTACTTTATATGCAGCAATCCTCAAAGGAGCTCCTCCTCGTGTTGTACCTTCTCCATGACCATAAAAGTTTGTCGAACTCACAAAATTTCCGACAATGATTGAAGTTACACGAGCTTCATGTCCAAGGGTATCTCTTGGAGACTTGATATCAGTTTAGGAGAGAATGCCATTTGATTTGTAGTACCATCCTCCAATTATTTCCCTGAATTGATATAATAATAAGATCATGTACTATGAAAATTGAATTCTTGATCCAAATATCTTTAGGATTTAATATGTTAAAATGTTATTATGATATAATATAAGACTTTTTAAATTTGTTTGAGTAGTTTGTTTGATCATTAATATGTTATTATTTTTGACTATAATAGAAATAATTCAAATAAAAAAATTTCTAATTGTTTGATTTAATAATAAAGAGGAATAAATTTTATATTAATTTCTCAGTTACAATTTAGTTTTGAAATTCTAAATTAATGCAATATAAAATTTATAATTAGACGTTAATTTAATTTTACAAATAAGAAAGTTAATAATCCCTTAATTTTCTATATTTTGTGTAGCCTATTTATAAAGTATCTATATATAATTGATGCCTAATTTGAAAATGTCCGGATTGTCAGGTTGAGAGATGTGGTTAATTTGAATATATATATACGTGAGAGTAAATGGATACTTGGGTCGGATTACGATTAGACCCGCGCATAAACTTAAAACGGTCAAAAAAATAAAATAATAAATGCTTTATGTATGTTTCAAATTTACAACCCTTTAACTGACTATGATAATAAGACGTTATATTTTAAATACAACACCAAATTTGATAAACACGGGACATTCTTAATAGAAAGTTCAACTTTTTAACTAACTAATATATATATAATGTTGCTTAATTTCATAGTATCTGAATTGTCGGGTCGAGAGTTGTTGTTAATTTGAATATATATGTGAGAGTAAATGGATACTTGAGTCGGATTGTGGGTTGACCTGCCCATAAACTTAAAACGGTTAAAATTAAAATTAAAAATTCTATATGTATGTTTCGAACTTGTAACCTAACAAAATAAGTACAACCCTTTAACCAAGTGTGATTGAGATGTGGTTTGCCGATGTATAATAGCCGGTAACAATTGAAAACAGTTAAAAAATATGAATCAAATATTTGATTGACCAAAGTGTGAGGTCACAATGCTAAATATCAAAAAATATGAACCAAATATTTGATTGACCAAAGAGAAAGTGTAAGGTCACGAAATTAAAGGTTCATTAGGAAAAAATATGTTATGAGATATGTGAGAACATGTATTGTTTTACCGAAGTGAATGGAATGAGAGTTTCTATTTATTATTTCAATACATTATTCGTGTGAATCGCACATGAATCTTCCTAGTTTTGTTAGTAAACAAATTTGTTGGTTTTGTAATTTTAAATTCTAACAAGTGGTATTAAATCCAAAGCATCTCAAACACGAATGAATCAAGTTATGAGCTTGAAGTGAGGAATTGAGCATTAAGTTTGATTGACCAGATCTGTGAGATCAAAGAAAATAAGAGAATAATGGTGGTTGAAAGAGTTGAGGTCACTACAATGAGAATCTCTAGTTTTGACGGTTTCCGCAACGATCACTGGAGCGAGTTAATTGAAAACTGACTTCGCTCCAAGGGTCGGTGAGATTTAGTAAAAATGGGATTTGAGGCGCTCAGTGATCCATTAATTAGTGGATCCAAAACTAATTTAACGGGATGAATATGAAAGATTGTAAGGTGAAAAACTATTTGTATCAAGCATTCAATCGAGTACCATTTGAATAAATATTGAATAAAAGTATCTCCAAAATCATCTGAGACTCTTTAAAGAGCAAGTATGGAGGTAATGAGAAGGTAAAAAGATCACATATGAATACTATACGTAGAGAATTCTAAATACTTGAGATGAAAAATAGAGATACGATAAATACTATTTTGCTAGAGTTGTAGCAGTAGCCAATAAGATAAGAAGTAATGGTGAAATGTTGGGAGACTCTACATTAGTAGAAATGATCTTGAGATGATACATACATATAAAATGTATCTTCACCAATGGTGGAAATACCTAACCTATGTATCTAGGGATTGAATAGAAAGTGGTTAAAGAAAAATGATTTTTTTCTTCCTAACACCTGCCTTCGTCTTGATTTGTTTCCCTCTCTTTGTCTTGTTCTTGTCTCTGGAATTTACAATCTCACAGATTACATAAATTTTCGAGAATATCATTATCATGAAAAATGGTACATACATATGGAATGTATCTTCATAAATTTTGGAAATACATAATCATATGTATCTAGAAAGTGAAGAGAAAGTAGTTGAAAAACATAGTTTTTCTTCCTAACATCTGCCTTCGTCTTAATTCGCCTCTGTCTCCCTATCTTCTTCATTTTCAAAATTAAATATCGATCGAAAATAGAGGACACTAATTACGATCTTCATCGTCTACGTTCTCAAAATAAGATACTAATCGAAATACGAGAAGACCCAAGACGAACTTCCATCGTCCACTTCTTCAAAATCAAATATATATCGAAACTGAGAACACTCAAGACAAACATTCATCGTCTACTTTCTCAAAATAAGATATTGATCGAAGACGAGAAAACTCAAGATGAACTTCCATCGTCTACTTTTTCAAAATCAGATATCTGTCAAAAATGAGGACACTCTAGACGAACATCCATCAACTACTTCCTCAAAGTTAAATATTGATCGAAAGCCGAGAAGACTCAAGACGGACTACCATCATCTACTTTTTCAAAATCAGATATCTTTTGAACACCGAAGACACCCTAAACGAACATCCTCCATTTACTTCCTCAAACTTAGATACTAATCGTAAGCAAGAAGATCCAAGTCAAACTTTCACCATCTACTTAATAAAAAAATAATTAGGTATTTAGCGAAATCTCTTTACTCAAGCTCAAGATCTAGAAAAACATTTTTCACCCATCCTTACTTGAACTTTGCACACTTAACTAGTTTGAACCGCATACTTCTCCTTGAACAAATTAACTTGCAATCTACTAGTTTTTAAATAATGTTAAAACAACTAGCAATTCAAGAATATTCTTTCAAGATTCACTAATTGTCTTCAATTGTTTTTACCATGTTTCATAGTTTATTCAAAAGAAATCGTGAATGTCCTTTCATTTGAATTAATTGAGCGTCTCATCTAGCCTTTTTTTTCATAACTAGGAATCACATTCAAGCTCTCATTCATCTTCTCGCATTACATGACAATTTAATGATCTCATTCACCTTTGATTTGACCGAGCCTCTCATCTAGCCCCCTGACTAGAAATGTCATTCAAGGTCTCAATCATTTTCTTAATAAGATGACAAATCAATCATCTCATTAACCTTAACTATGATCCACAATGCATGGACAATTAAGATTGAATAAAAGAAATCATCACATTTGAATTGACCGAGCCTCCCATCTAGCATTTTTTATAACTAGGAATCTCACTCAAGGTCTTATTCATCTTCTCATATTGAAAGATAATGCAATAATTTTTTCTTGGTTCGTTTGAGAGTTGCTTCATGATGTCTCCAACTAAACTTATAAGTGTCTTTCATTAGTCTTCTTCTTAGTCTTTTATTCATATTGAGTGTTAACTAGCAATATGCGAAACCTTAATTACCCACCAACTCAATGCAATCTTGTAATTTGGCCCGAAGGATTGCCTTGTCAACATGTTGACAATGTCATCATCGGTAAACATCTTTTTATAAGACTTGTTGTGTACCATTTTTCCTCCATCCATGGCCAAGGATAACTCTTTACCAAGGTCATCCTCCTCCCCAATATTAGAAGAAATCTCAATGGTCACATGACAATTCTCCCTTGGTAGTGTGCATTTTTGATGACATGTATCCACCTTGAGTTGTGATTTCTCTTGAATCATTACTTGTATCTTCATTGTGTGTGCTCCAGTTTTTTCAAACTTTACATTTCGACTTAACATAACATTATCTCCAACTTATTCTAATCAAACTTTATACCTTTGGACATTCTTTGAAAATCCAATAAAGAAAAATTTATTTGTCTTTGGATTTAACTTCTCTTGCATTACCATGAGTTAAAGTTCTTGTATTAAGAACTCATTTCTTACTCAATTCTTACAAGCCTTTGAGACCAGGCCTCAGATGCTAGAAGATTGATGTATATTGAGTCAAAGAGAGGGATTTGAAGCCTCGCAAAAGCGGAGATAATAACTGAACATACTTGTGAATTACCTTATAGAGATTACACATCATTATTATTTACTAATTCCATTACAACTAAAGTACATTGCTCACCAGCAATGTTCCATCTCTTGCCTTCCAAACATAACATTTTCTATTATGCTTCTTTAGAAGTCATTTCTAAAGTGTCCTTCCTTTTAACACTGGAAGCACTTCACATTTTCTTCAATCTTCAACATATACTTTAAACTCTTACTGCTCTGCATTCTTTCTCGTGATGTTATTTATGTCTTCTCCATTGTCTTCCTGTCTACAATCTGTCATCTTGTTTTGTTCCTTGGAAATGAAGTAGTTCGTACTTCTTCCACCTCAAAATTGGTAATCATTCATACCAATAAGAATTACAACTTGGATATCTTTTGAATACCTCTCTAGAACTTGTCAATAATTCTCGAAGGATCATCCAATCTCTTCAGCTTTCTCTCCTCTCGAACAACCTCGCTCTGATACCACTTGTTAGGATACCAGGAGATGAAGTATTCCTTAATGCAAGAACAATAACAACATTGACCAATTAAGGAAACGAAAGAAATCAAATTAAAAATGCAAACACAAGATTTATAGTGGTTTGACCAAATGATGCTGTAACATTCACTTTTGAAGCACAAAAGAGACTCTCAACTTTATTATCAAGATTGTTATAGTAGTATTATAATGATTATATTATAATGAAAGCTTACACAAAACTCACAAGGAAGCAATGCTCTTAAGGAAAAGACTTGACTTTTTGAGGTGTCCGACTACAATTTTAAATAAGCATTAATTAGTTCAATATCAATATTTTGTTCAAATTTCTCAAAGAGCTTCCAAAATATTTTTACAATATTTTCTAATTGTATTTCCATAACAAAAGATATAATTTCTTTTTATGATAATTTTATTTCCTAATATAAAGATTATAGGAAGATATAGTTTTCTTTTATATTAAATATACATTTTCCTTGTACTAAGATTATGTAGTATGAATATACATATTTGTGATATTGTAAATCTATTCTCAACACCACACTCTAGTCTCCAATATTGAGTTAGTGTTTGTTTGTGCGTGTTTGTAGATGGAAGATAAACCTAACATGTCTCTTATATTTTCTACTTGTGATCATTTCATGAATGCGATGCCCAGTTGCTAGTGAATGAGGGTGATGAAAAGTAAAAAAAAAATATTTAAAATATTAATAATTGATCTTTAAAAAATAAAATGGATAAGATGACAACGTGATATAAAATACTCGTTACTATTTCATAAATAGCTAATACACTACTATTATTATTTTTCAACAGCGACATTAATATGATATCATAGATAAATTGTGTCGCTATTTCCTCCTATTTTATTATTGTTATCATATTTTAACTCATTTAATATATTTGTAGTAAGTGTAAAAGTAATTCCTAATATCATGAAATATCCCTAGTTCAATTGTCCCTTATAACTTTTTTTAATTAAAGTTGAGGTTAAAGTTGAGGTCATATATTCCTAACTTATATATATATATATATATATATATATATATATATATATATATATATATATATATATATATATATATATATATATATATAATTTACACATTTTATATGTTTAGACCCAATGTATTCAATATGCCAGCACATTTTTTGGAATATGAATATTCAACCCAAAGTGAAATAAGTTATTCAAATTAATTATTGGTGTTAGGTTTGAATTTTAAGTTAATTTGTATTATTTTCACCAATAAGTGTAATTTTGTAACATATTTTAAATTAATAATATAATTAAATAAAATGATTTAATCCTTATTATAATAAAATATCACTGTATAAAATTGATATTGATTACCTAATTATTAACATTATATAATGTGTTCATAGAATAATTATAATTAAATTAAATTAAATATTTTTATGTAATAAATATTTTAGTGGTTATAAATATCAAATTAGTTGTATTCATTATGAAATATTAGATAGTAGTTAAACTATAAATGTTATACATTAATATTTTGAGTGCTTTACCAAATTGAAAATAGTGAAAAATAAATAAATAAATGATATACTTCTAGCTAAATATATTTTTTCTTAAAATTTAATGATATTAATACTGTTAAAGTGTCTCAATATACCAGCACAATATTTTGAATGAAATTCCAAAAATACATTGTGAAGAAGTATTTGTTTGGGGTTGTAGTTCTAAAATGGAACCCTAGCTATATTTGGGTAGGTTTCAAGTTCTACATTGATGACAATTGGATATTACACATACTATTTAGAAATACATTATTTTTTATATGTTTTCTATAAATTTCAATTTATATCTTATTTTTTTATATATAAAAAAATAAAAGATAATTGAGGATGTAACTATTATATTCAGAGATTACATAAAGTAAATAATAAAGGGAAAATCTAAATAAAAAAGATCTCATTAGTAAAAGCTCGCATACATAGAAAAAGAATGCAAATATTCATACCTTAATTCAAAGGTAATAAAATTATTGGGAGAAATAAATCAAAACCCCAATGTTGGGACACTAACACACCACAAACATAGAGTTATCACTCAATACACATTTTAAAAAATTCATAGCATTATTTGAGAACTCTTCAATGTAATAAAATCACATATGTTTTACTTTATTTATTTCTTCATATTTCCCTTATTTTTATTTCATAAAACATATGTTTACCATGATACACAATCTCATATCATTGTATATAAGAACCAAAAATAATAATGGGACTTCTCACTTTGTTTGTGCTACCAATCCATGACAAAGAAGCCGAAACCGCTGCCACATGATTCATTATTCCCTCAACAATCAATGTAAATGACTTAACTTCTCCGACTTTAGTGAAAGAAAGTGTGCTCGGTACAACTCGTATTGTGAATGTAGGCGGAGTAAGAATCTTGGCGATGTATGTAGATCTTAATGATCCAACATTGGTAACTCTCCTATTAACGGAGACATTAAAAGGAGTATTTGACGGAACGATGGGAAAGGAAAATGAAGGCATGTTAAGATTTAAAGAAGTTTTACTCCCATAATGAGTGCAAGCTATTTTGTCACCCGTAATAAGGCTCAACTGTTTGTTGGTGTAGTTTTGGCCACACAAGAACTGCACATAGTCAGCTAGATTTGCATCATACACAAGGCCAGGATTAATGGCACCTACAGGGTTTATTAGGCCTGCTCCATAACCAAATTCTAGTGACTGAGTTGTCCTTGCACTCATCTCGGAGGCTGTAAAAGAATTGTTTAGGTTCAAATGTGAAACAATTTGATAATGCTTCTAAAAAGATTAAAACATGTTCTAATAAATAAATGAGTTAGGAAATGTCATTATACCAGTGGTTATAAGTGCAGATTTTATAGCAGCCGGAGACCATGATGGATGGAAGGATTTGACATAAGCGGCTGCAGCAGAAGCATGTGGGCATGACATTGACGTACCTGATAGGATGTTATATGACACCCTTCTCGAATCAAGAATGAAGGAGAATTGTTATGTGTCCATGCTGCCAAGATTCTAACACCAGGCGCAGACAAATCTGGCTACAATCATTGAAAACAATTGTATAATTTCTTTGAAATATTGTTTTAATAATATTTTTATATAAATAAATAATTATAACTTAATTGAGCAATATTAGGGTTCATCTTTAACAATATGACAGTACAAGAGGAATAACTATACAACCTTAAGAATTTGAGGTGTTATACGATTTGGTCCCCTCGATGAGAAGGATACAGTATATGGTGCAAACTGATCAAATGTTTCATGACTTTTAAATATGATTGCAGTTGGAATACTCCTGTTTTAAAAAATAAATAAATGAAGGAAATTATAATATGTTTTAATGAACATCTAGTGAAGTATTATCATAAATACCTTGGTCTGACCAAATATCTCATGAGTTCGAATGACTCCCTGTTTCCAACAAAAAGTGCCGGGAGAGCAAATGTCCTATAATCGACAGCGATATCATTGCCTCGTATCACCATACCAGTTGCACCAGCAGTTAAGGCTGCGTCCCCTACATTGTATTCATCACAAATGACAATCTTACCTTTTACAAGTCTAGCATCTAGTGACTTTGTGTCTAGGCAAAGTCTGCATTTGATGAGATTTAATTTGTTAATTAATTACTGAAATAATTAGTTTCTTAATAAAATAACTATTGAAATTAAGAAAGTTAAACTATTTCTTTCACAATCTTAGATTTCAAAAACAATAAAAAAATGAAACATCATGAAACTTCATTGAGGATATTTGGAAACTAGTATTTTATCAATATTATGCATTTGAAATTGTGATTACAAAACTCATTTTACTATTATTTAGTTCAGTAATTATAAGATTCATTTTTAAAACTAATTAATTAAAATTCAGTAATTACTTATCATACAAGTTTTATTGTTAAAAAATATTATGAGATTATACAAGTTTATAATTAACTTTGTAAAAATGAATCTGTATGAGCAAAATAACAGCAAGCAAGCAAACCAAGTAATTTTTTCTATTTATTTGCATTTGAAATTGTAATTACAAATTAAAGCTTGGAGATGTCAAATATTGAATGTTTGTCAATTAAATAGAGAAAACTAATTCACTGTAAATATTTAATTATTTTGATTGCCTCTTAATCAAAGATATAAATTTATTTGAGGTTTTATAAAGAGAATTTTTTTTATTAGATGACGCCCTATCAATTTCAGATTTAATACCTGAATAGAGATTGTGAACCATTATAAATTAAGTTTTTTTATGATTTCAACTAGAGCCATATTAAAATAATCATTTCACCTTTTTAAGAAATAATATTACAATAACAATTTTGCTTAGTTCTTCTAAACAAAATTAAGATTAAAAGAGGAAACATTAGTTGTAAAACATCAATTTAAGAATTATATTAACTTAAAAAAATGTTTTTGTAAAATAAAATTACCCTCTCAGTTTTCAATATGTTATTTCAGAGTTTTATAAGGCAAAGTCCAATATAACCACTCAAATATCAATAGTGAAAATCATAATTTTCATAAAAAAAAAATGTAATATTAATATTAAACAAAAAAACAAAGAATTATAACTTGTTAATAGTATACCAATAATAATAATACCTAAAATGTTTTATCACTATCGAGTAATTAGATTTAAACCATACTAAATTGAGAAATATTAAGTAAAAAAACTATGTAGTTTGTTTTAAATTAGTTTTAAACTATTTTAATGTTTATAAAAATAATATTAAAAATAATTAAAACAGTTATATTAATTTGATTATATTATTTAACCAAAATTTAAATCGATTATAAAATAAATATTCGATCATATAATAAACTGATTGATTGGATATAGCAAACCATTCAATTGGAAATTGGTTTTTGTATTTATTCTTCCAAAATGGTTTACAGTTTAAAGGCATTAATATGCTATAATAGTTTTTCCGAGGGTTACTCATTTGATAATCAGTTTTTTCAGATGATTTTGTGTCTTTGTTTTTATTTTCACGTTTTGTGTCTTTTTTTCTACAATCTCACCAAATTAGACTAAAATCTATTAAATTAGACTTTTATATTTTCTTTATTTATATAGTTAGCTTTCATTCATTTAAAACCTAATTAATTTAACTTCTCAGGTTTCCTTAATATAATTCTCTTAAACTATATAATTTTAAGTATATATAAATTTTCTACTTAAATTTGTATTCTTATCACTTTTTAGAATTCGTATATTTATTTTATTTTAATAAGGATATCCGTGAATCATTTCGATTAATATTGTTACCCGTAATAATATATAATACATATAATCTTTATAACCCACACAAAAATAAAATCCTGGATTCGCCTTTAGTGATAATATCTAGGTAAACATTTTTAGAGAATAAATTAACAGTCATGCATGATAACTAAGTAAATACCTCGATGTATTACGAGAAACCATCTCTCTTATATTTGGAACATCACCGGCATACACCAAAGTGGAGAAATTAGTCTCATCAAACGCATTCAATGTAGTTCCCTGCATTCGAGAGATAAATTAATGAAATCAATAATACAAAATAAAATAAAAAAATCTTGTATCCATGTTGTGCATGCAATTGTGTGCCTAAGTAAAAAAATAAGAAATGATAATGAAATACTATACCACAAATGTCTGGGCATTACCCAACTTCAAATAGGTGACTATCTTTCGATCAGTGGAACTTGCTGCGACGGTAAGAACCCATGGAGAAATATTCTCGACAGTTCCATGTTCAGGACCACCGTTTCCCGCAGAACATATCGTCATAATTCCTTTTCTCATTGCTTGAAAACTCCCAACAGTTATCGAATCCTTCAAATAGTTTGCATTAATACCTGTTCCCATTGAAATTGATATTATGTCAACCCTATCTTTGATGGCATCCTCAAATGCGTCAATGATGTCGATGTCATCAGAACCATCAGTCCAAACTACTTTATATACCGCAATCCTCGAAGAAGGGACTCCTCCTCGTGCTGTACCTTGTCCAAGACCATAAAAGTTCGCCGAACTAACAAGATTTCTGGCAATGATTGAAGCTACATGAGTTCCATGACCAATGGTATCTCTTGGAGAAATAATATCCTCTTGGGAGAATTTGCCATTTCTTCTGTAGTACCTTGCTCCAATTATTTTGCTGCATTAATTGAGATATATAATAATATCATCTTGTACTATAAAATTTGAATTATTTAATATTTTAAAATGTTATAAATGATAATATAAGATTGTTTTAAATTTGTTTGAGTAGTTTGTTTGATAATTCAAATAAAACAAGTCCTTACTTGTTACATTTGAAATTCCGTAGCCCATGACACGATCCCTTCCATTTGCTCGGTGGCGATCTCATTCCAACATCACTAAAGCTATCTAATTCTGGCCAAATTCCAGAATCTATTACTCCAACAATGATGTTGCTCTCAACCTTTTTCACTCTGCTAACCGTTTGAGGAAATTTCAAAAAGTCCCATGATTTTGTAGTGTGCATATGATTTTTTCTATTTGGAAACACTGATACAACTTCTTCCATCGCTGATCATTAAATTAATTGATTAATAAAATGTTCTTAACATGATTTAATTTGTTATAAAGTTAATTAATTATTTTTTAACTAATTAATTATCTTACCAGAAATCCGGTGAACCTCATCATTGGTCAATAGGGCAACAAAACCATTGAAAATACTTTTGTAACTGTGAATAAGTGATGTCGAAGAGTTTCTACAGAAGAAAACAAAAATGAAATAAACAGCTTAGTCACAAAAGTGATGTGATTTGTATTAATAACAAACGAAGAATATTTAAAAAAACAGTTATTAGTAATATTACATGTGAAGAGCTTTTTCTAGAAATCTTGAATGCAATATAGGTGTAGGGATGCCTGCAGATGGATTCAAGTCTCCCATGTACACTATATACTCCTGTATTAACATAATAACTAGTTTATTTTATACATGTACAAATTGTTGATAAAAGATGTGAATGATTATTTAAATCTACTTTATTTGTGAATCATGAATGAGGTCTAGATATGTGTAGTATTTCAATACCTAGATTGCATCTAGCCCATCTACATAAAAGTAAAAACTATAACATTGTTCTAAATTGTTTGTTAACATTACCACAAATACATATTTAACCTTAATATTTTACTATTTTGTATATTAGAATATCAATTGTAACACATAGTATATGTTTCCCCCTTAAAGATTGCTAAAGTTTGAAATATTGGAGATGTATTAAAAATTCTCTAAAGGAGAACAAAACCGAGGCCAACTTTGAGCGTTTTTAATGACAATTGAACATGCATGTGATCTTAGAATGATGTCTTAGTTTATTTCTATATGAACTATTTAAATTTTTTATTACAAACTTCACTACAAACAATGCCTAATAAAAATATAGATCAAGAATATATTAAAAGTTGAATAAAAAAATAGAAATGTGTGCCTGTCGATCTTGCCCATTTACACAGGCGAAAGTAAGAAACATAGCATAAAATGTACATAATTGAAGAAAACTTAAAACATCTAAATGTGTTTTAGCTTGCATCATCTTAGGTGATTTTAATTTCTTGCTGTACTTAAGATTTGAAGAGAGGTTCTTATTGAGAGCCCTTTTATAGATTTTAAAAACAATGACTACACTAATAACTATTTGACATTTTCAAATTAATATTGACTTCTTTGGTAATTGTTTTATGTATTTTTTTTGGTTTTTAACTTTATTAGACTTGCACGTTAATAAAATTGGAAACTTTTAAAAAACTGAACCATTCAAATTTATAATTAGTGCTCGATTTGAAGGTAATTCAAATGAAATTACTATCACTTTTGTAATATTGCGAGTATATTCTATTTACAAAGTTTTTTCAGAAAAAAAATACTCCATTATGTAATCTAAAAGTACGTGCCTACATGTTTTCTAAATTCCTCTTCTTCTTTTTTTTCTTTTTTTTTTCATTACACCTTTTATTTTAACTATGTTAATTTAACCTATCTTCATATTGTAAGATAGGTAGTTAGTATGACTCAAACTCATAATCTTTCCTTAAATTTAAAGCATATTCGAGGTGAGAATCAAATTCACAAATTATGATTTCTTAGCACTAACTCTTACCTATTACTTTTTGTTACTTGTATTATCTTTGTTTGATTCTATCTATACAGGGGTGAGTTGATTCTATCTAAATTAAGGGTGGATCTATGCGGTATGCCATAATATTTTATTTATATCTTATACTGTATTAAAAAATTTGGTATACTACAAATATTTTGGTATACCGAAATCTGTGTAGGATACAAGTAACATATTTGTCGTATCGAATATTAATAGTATACCATGATTTCGATATGGTATCGATACTATATCGTTATACCAAAAAAATACATTTATTTAAAAAAAATCAGTATACACTTGTGTTTCAGATTCGTAAAATAAAATATCTAAGGATGACATATATATATATTGAATAATATTATAGTATAATTATATTTTAATTTGGTTTTTAAAAATTATGTTTGTATAATTGAATTAACTTAAAATTTATTTGGAGAATAAAATAAATTTGTCAAGGTTAAAGTGATAGAATAAATAACTTGAAAGTTGAGTCTCAAATATGTTCAAAGAAAAAATTAAATTTACTGAGATTGGTTGTTTAAATAAAAGTAAAATTTCAATTATTTATAATTACATTAGTAATTTATTACTTGTAAATATTATTTTGGTATACACTAATATACCAAAATTTTGAAAAGTATCGATACTATACTTATTAGATACCATACTTGTCAGGTATACTAATTTCAAATCCCTATTCTAAACCATTATTAATTTCTTATTAGCTCAATTAAGAAAAACAATAAGTAGATCATGCACCAAGATTTTATAAAAAAACAAATATTTTTATAAATACTTAATAACTCCTAAAATTTGTAATAAATGATAATTTAAATTATAAAAATTATAAATTAAATTAAAAAAATTATTGTAATTATTATATATCAAAGATCGATGTGATTAATGAACTTTTATTTATTTTTATATATATATATATATATATATATATATATATATATATATATATATATATATATGGTTATTTTCCTACGTTGTTGTGTCAACACATAATTAATAAAATTTTAAAGGATAAATATATGCGGTAAATTTCAATTTAAGATAAAATTTAAGTGTAGGTTAGTTACATTATAATTTTTTTTTGAAAAAAGAATTAACGTTATTTCATTAAAAATTTCTAAAAAGGAAAAAAATCACGGGTTTTACGAGATCATTCTAGACAGGCCTAGAACGATTTTGAGTTTGTAACAATTTCTGAATAAATTCTAAAAAGCTAAAAAAGTAAACATATTATCTCATTATAATGCATTCAATACTAGTGATTTCTGTAAAAGGTAGATTCCAATTTCTGCATATATTTCAATTCTGTTTCGTGCTTGAAATTCTCCTCCATGTTCCCGCGAGGGCGCCACAAATCAGAGACGATTTCTCTCCATAGCTCTTCAACGCTTTTGCGGGTTCTGCCATAAACTCTCGCATTTTGTTCCTATCATATGTTGTAGACCACTGCTCCAAAGCCACATTTGAATATGTTTGTTGCTAATTTGTTTCCTTTGGATTTGAGTGCTATCTCCTTGAGTTCTTTCCATTCTTTCAGGAAATTGATCAGCTCCAGACTCTTTGCAAAACAATCCCAAAGCTCCATAGCGATACTATAACTTCTAAACAGGTGATCAGTGGTTTCCTCATTTCCGTTCCATAGTAGACAATTCACGTTTGGGATGCTAATTATATACTTACTGATGCGATCTCGAGTGTTGAATCTTTCCTAGAAGGCGAGCCATAGGATGAACTGGTGTCATGGAATGATCTTGGTTGACCATACAAGAGGAGATCCTCAAATAAGTCTTCTTAAAAATTCTAAAACCAAAATACTCAAAAACAAAATATGAAAACTGTGAGTAATACTAAATAAATATAAAGTTTGTAAATATTTGCATGGTTCTTCACCCAACTAAGGTAACGATGATCGAAAGCGTGAGTTTGAGATTATAGAAGAAAAAATAATTGTAATATTGTGAAATGTAATCAAACACATAAAACTAACAAAAATCTATTAATAATTTGAAATCTTCATACCTGATACATAATAGCAATGATAACCAAATGGAAAAGGAAAACGAGTAATCATAAATTTTACCGGTTTAGTAATATAGTCAAGATTCACGGATGTGAATCAATGAGTTCGTTGCAAAAAAAACCTCTTAATCATTGTCATATATTCTCACTCCCTTATAAATTATGATTTAGTACAAACCTTAGATGGGAAGAAAACAACCTCTTTGTATTATATAATTTTAAATCTGCGGACCAATAATAATCTATTTTAGTTCGAGCTATTTTATAAACAAACTAGAGAGGAAGACCAAACAATTAAAAATGAATAGAATTGATAGAAAATTCCTTCAATAATCAATTTCTCAATTTTGTAACAAAAATTTATCCTAAATAAAAATTTATATAACTTAGACACTAAATCATATTTAACCAAATAGTTATAAAATGTATTATAATAAAGAACAATATGATGCTTAGATTTTAAATCAATGTTAATCAAATGTTTTTAAAAGCATCATAAATCAAAAGCAATACCATGCTTAGACCTATAAAAGGGTGAAGCAAGGATTTAAAATTTAACAGGGCTAAACTTTTTTCATAAAATATACTTGAGATAGATTAATAATAATATCAAGCAAAAAAACAAAATATGTTTATTAGAAATTTCTCTATGAAAAATACACCAATTCCATTTAGCGACGGAAAAATTATCAACGAAGATATTTTTTCGTCATTATTGTTATTTACATACCACATATTTTAGAGCCCGGTAGGCTTGTACATAGATCCGTCTTTGGACTCATTAAATCATTTCTAATCAAATATATATTTTTAAAGTATCTTAAGTCAATGATCATATCATAAAAAATATTAGAGTTATGATTTTTAAAATTAAAATATTAGACGATATCTTATTTCAGAAAAATAGAAGAAAAAAAACAAAGTAATAAAATGTAACTACTGAATTTTATTTAAGAAAATACAAACTATAGTAGTTTCAACAAAAATTTCTTAAAATATCAATCTAAATTACTTTTAGACAAAAAAAAAATTGTAAAAAAAAAGTAATTACATGAACATCCAACTAAATTAATTTCTTAATTAACTTTAAAATTGAGTACATTGAAAAATATCATAAAAGTATTAGAATTTAAAAATATCCAAATGTGGCCTTAGTCAAATATTTGTTTAAAAAATATCACAAAAGTATTAAAAATTCATTTTCTAACCTTTCAGGATTATGTGAAAATGGATTGGAAAATAATTTTGAAAATTGAAAATTGGAACCAAACACGCCTTAGGACCTAAGTCCTAGGGCTTGGGTCCGTTTTACCGATCTGGGACCGAATGGGCTCGGTCTAGACTGAGGGTGGTCTGGATTGGAGCTCAGGATACTTGGTCAGAGGACTTGAGGGTTCAGCCCTATGATTCGGAATGTTCGGTCCTGAACTAAGATTGTTCGGTCCTAGGTTTGAGAGTCTCGGTCCCATATCTAGATTTCTCGGTCGTGGGACCTAGAAGTCTCGGTCCCAGGCCAGAACTCTCAGTCCTAGGTGAGAATCCTTGATCGAATTTCTCGTTCTTTTCTTAAGAACACCGGTCCTAGGGCTCAGTCCTAATTCAAGAACACCCGTCCTCGGTCATATAGGACTCGGTCCAAGACGACCGAGTGTTCTTCATTTGGTATGAAGATTACAGGTTTGTATCTTTTGATACAGATCATGAAAACATGATCCGTAAGTATCTAACAAGTCATATCGATGTAGGGATCATAGTCCCTAATCTTAAACTCGATCAATTGAGTTCTAAAATAATCGATTTCTCAACCAGATATCTAGGGCAAGATTTCAGAACTTTTTATTTAGGCCATCTTATGGCCTAATTCTTGTTCCAACAACTTTCAAAGGAGGTTCATAGTCGAACATAACCAAAACAAGAACACTAATCAAACTCTGTAAAAACTTTTAAAAATGAAATTCAAACTTTTATTTCAAAAATTTCAGTTCGATCAAACATGATCAGGATGTATGTAATATGATTTGAAAATTATTCTAACATGTTCACAAACATGTTAGGAAACTATTTGAATCAAAATTCAATCATAAAAGCTCAAGATCATGAAATTCAAATTAAATTTAGTTTTTTTATTGAAGTTGAATTGATGAAATCTCATTTGACAGAAAGCTTAGAAATCATCTTGAGATTGATTTCAACTAAAGAAAGCACAAAATTGAGCCCTAAATAAAATCAACCCGATCGAACTTGGAAAAATCCAATTTTGAATCCTAACTTGAATTATAGTAGGTCTGAAAGCTTACTACTGATTAGACAACACTCCAATGATCTTAAGGAAGCTTTCCCAAGCCCTAGATTGAAGTCGAGATCGCCGGAAAATTTTATTCAAAAAGACAGTCGCCGGAGTTCTCAAGAATTCTTTAAGTAGGCAATGATTTGTGGTTTCTAGTCCATGGATTGGAAGAAGAACACCTAGGAATTATTTATTCCTGAGCTTGGTCGGTTTTATAGTCGAATTCATCTTCGATTTTGCTTATGAAATCCTTCTTCTTCTTTTTTATTTATCCTCGGCAGCCTAGTTCTAGAGTAGGTTTTGACTTCTGATCCTATGAGAATGTAAGAAAAGGGAGAGACGTGCATGTTGGTGAAAGAATGAAGGAATAAGGTTGAGTAAAAGTGGAGATAGGGCTTCTGGAAGATTGTCGGCGTCGGGCGCGTTCATCTGGCCTTGCAAAGAAGAGGAATAAAACGACGTTGTTTTGTTTAAATAAAATTCGTTGTTGCGTTCCGTTGGCATTCCATTGGTCATTGGAGTGTCTAGGTTAACGGGGTTAGCGTCTCGTTAGCTAATCTCATGTTGACCCGGGCGCGTGCTTCCTTTCTACAACCAAATGCGTGACTTCTTCCTCATCCAGCGTTGATTCAATGATGGATACGAATCCCGCTGCAGCCAACTTCCTTATTTTCGGCCACACTGGATAATTAGTTTTTTATTTTTAACGTAAAGGTTATTTGAAATCAAATTTTTAACCATGTATTGTGCTTTTCTTCACGATATTAATACACAAAATTATTTTTAACAACATTATAAAAATAATGTTTATTAATTTTTTTTTTAGTATTTTGAGGTATTTATTTAATTGTTTTAAACCATAAATTATACTTAATATTATTTAAAATAATAATTAAATTATTTTAACCTATTTTTAGGTTTAGTTGGGCTAAAATAAATATAATATTTTAATCTCAAATTATTTATGATTTTTATTTAATTTTTCTAATTAGGATTTAACTATAACACTAACTAATCCTAATTTAATTTTAACTTCTCCTTTATATTATTTTGAATTAAAAAAATTCAAAATATTATTTAAATTATTTAATATTATTATAAATTGGGGTATGTCAAATTTTCATGTTTACCGTTATATATTAATATTTTTAGTACTTTACCAAATTAAAAATAGTTTAAATTAAAAATAGTTTAAAATAAATAAATGATGTATTTCTAGATAAAAGGATTTTTTTTTCTTAACATTAAATGATATTAGTACTCTTAAAGCGTCTCAATTCATATCAACACAATATTTTGAATGAAATTCCAAAAATACATCATTATTGTAAAGAATTATTTGTTTGGGGTTGTAGTTCTAGAATGGAACCCTAGCTATATTTAGGTATGTTTTAAGTTCTACATTGATGACAATAGGATACACATACTATTTAGAAATACATTATTTGTTTATATGTTTTTTTAACCCCGGAAAATTTCTTCTGTAGCTTAGCGTGGCAATACAAGGGATCTAGGGTGTCTTGAGATTCGATACGTTTTAACATGGGTTTGCGTGTCAGACATATTTTTAAAATATTTTGTTTTTAAAGATTTTGATAGTACTTGGCTGCTTTTAAATTAAATATATTTAAAATAATTAATTTTATTCAAATTTTAATAATTTAGTGATTTGTTATAATCAAATGATAATTTGATTGAAATCCAGTTTAAGTTAATCAAACATAATTAATTTAATAAAAGATTATTTATTTGAAAACTGAGTCTCCAAATGATTTTAGAATAATAAGTAAAATGTACGTGTATAAACGTACTTTATAATGGAGTTTCCATAAGGGTTCGTTATTTGGTTACGCTCTGGAAATAACTTTCGCGCTATGTCCTCTACGCCAGTTGAAAAGAGTTTTATTTTTTTAAAGTGGCTATTGAAATATTTATTTATAACATTTATTTACTTTAATTAGTATTTTCGGGGTTCTGCGATTGCGTTATATAAGATTGAGTACAAGACCTCTTGGGATTATTTGAAAATGGATTGAGGTTCCAAATTACAAAACTAATTTTGAATTTTGAAAAGTTAAACCAAATAGGCCTTAGAATCGGAGTTCTAGGTTTTGGGTCCATTTTTACCGGTCTGTGATCGGATGTGGTCTAGATCAGAACTCGGGATACTTGGTTAGAGGACTGGAGGGTTTGACCATGGGATTAGGGAGGCTCGGTTCTGAAATCAAATTGTTCAGTCCTATGTCTGGGAGTCTTGGTCCCAAATTTAGATTTCTCGGTCGTGGGACCTGGGAGTCTCAGTTCCACGTCAGATCTCTCGGTCTCTTGGTCGGATTTCTTGATCCTTTATCAAAAACATCAGTCCTAGGAATCGGTCCTAACTCAAGAACACCGTCCTTGGTCTCGGTCCTAGGTCAATTTTCTTGGTCATTGGTCTCAATAAGGACCGAGCATACTCGTTCATACATCTTATTCCTCGGTCCTATTGGACTCGGTCCAAGAGGACCGAGTGTTCTTCATTTGGTTTGAAAATTGAATATTTGTATCTTTTGATATAGATCATGAAAACATGATCCGTAAGTTTCTAACAATTCATATGGATGTAGGGATCGTAATCCATAATCCTAAACCCGATCAATCGAGCTCTATGATGATAGATTTCTCAACCTAACTTTTAAGGAAAGATTTGAGAACTTTTGATTTAGTCCATCTCATGGCCTAACACTTGTTCCAACAACTTTCAAATGAGGTTTATAATGTATATATTAGACATAATTTATATAACTCTAAATATAATATCATTTATAAAATTTTGTTTCATTATTCTAGTTTATTACAATGAATTAATTTATTTAATCTAATAGATTCAAAACTAGAGGTTTCAGGATGACCCAGGCCACTATGCCACAAGGATGACGACAAAGAAAGAAAAACAGAAGACGACACCTTACTCCTAGTTGTGACCGGATATAGATCCCCTGACTGTCACATCTCATTAGGCGTGTCCCCATCTGAAAATTCTTAACTGAAAACCCAAAGGATCAAACTCAACAGACACATAATTATCCGTAATGAATTTATGAACATAAACTAGATTTTTAACAATAGTAGGAGCTTGGAGAATAATATTCAAGGTAAGTTTAGGATTCAAAAAAGAAATAGTGGTATACCCAATACCTGAAACTGGAATCATATTACCATCACCTACAAGAATATTATATTTAATGCTTGAATTGAAATAAGACGAGTGAGAAATGTCATGTGAGAAGTCGCACTAATATCCATGTACCTTGTCGGATCAGGAGACGTAATACCAAGGGTATACATGGTCACTTCAATGTCCGTCGTAGTTAGTGGAGACTGAGCCATGAATGCTTGCAGACGCAGGCCAAGGAGACTTGACTGTTGTTGTGGCGTCGATGGACGAGCCCTTTGGTTTAGTGATTCCTCATTTTCTCATTATGTCTATTGTTTGAAGAAATCATTGTATGGTTTGTGACGTCGGTGCCGAACCAGAGGCCACCCGCTTTACCAAGCCATATTCTTCTAAAATCAACATGTATCGTGCTTGGTAGAATTGAGGTAAAGGATCACTATGTCGGAGTAATATCGTCGCCCCGTTGTACACCTCCTCTAGGACCGTGACCAACTACAATACAAGGCGGTCTTTCGAGACCGGGCTACCGACGTCGTGCAACTGATCGACCAAGACTTTGAGACGTTGACAATAAGTTGAGACCTTGGGAAAATCCACCATGATGGTGGTGGAAAACTATTACTCGAGGGAAACCGCACGAGAATGGCGGTTATCTTGAAAAATCTCACGTAGCCGTGTCTAGGCTTCTCACCTGTAGAGTCCGGTTCCAAGATCTTATGAAGGAGATCTTGTGAGGTTGTGGTATAGATCCACTAAAGGACAGTGGCATCAAGAGTTAGCCACATATATTTTTCTTCATCCGTCGTTAGCGGCGGTAGAACAAGGACTGGCGGGATGATGTGATGAATGACCCGATGAGAACGGGCGTGGATCTTGAACAACCTCACCCATGTCGTGTATTGAACGTTTTCCAACTTAAGAAAATAGAGACGTGATTCTCAATTTTGGAAACGACAAGGGCTAGGTGAAATCCTTGTTTGTTACTCTTCATCGGAAATGAAAAATGATTGAAGAGATGATGAACATAAGATGAAATATTAGGATACGATGTAAAAAATTGATTGAAGAGAAGATAGTAGAAAATGGACCGTTAACCTAGGGCGCGACGGAAAAGTGAAGAGAAAAAAAACTAGGCTCATATTAGAATAAAGAAAGAAAATTGTATTGAATGATATTATATTTAGAGTTACATGAGTTATGTCTAATATATAAACATTACATTAGACTTATAAAGAAATTAATATAATATAATATTAATATTATCATAATTTATCCTATTGTGATAACATCTCATAAATATATTATAAGACTAAAAAAAAATATTATTTGAGAACTCATCAATATAATAAAATCATCTATTTTATTTCATAAAACATATGTTTACCATGATTCAAAATCCCATATCATTGTCCTTCATATGTATTCAGTATCAAAAATAATAATGGGACTTCTCACTGTGTTTGTGTCACCTATCATGAAAAAAAAGCTGAAACCACTTTCAATGGATTCATTATTCCCTCAACAATCAATGTAAATGACTGAGTTTGTCCGACAATAGTGAAAGAAAGTCTGCTCGGAAACACTCTATTGTGAATGTAAGTAGATCTTAACGATCCCACATTGGTAACTCTTCAACTCAAGGAGACATTAAATGAGTATTTGGCTGATCAATTGGGATGGAAAACGTAGGTATGTTAAGATTTACAGAAGTTTTTTTTTTCAACAATATTTGGGACACTAACACACCACAAACATAGACTGATCACTCAAAATACAAATTCTCAAAAAAAAAAAAAACATTATTCAAGAACTCTTCAATGTAAAAAAATCACATATGTTATATAATTTATTTTTTTTCTTCATATTTCCTTTATTTTTATTTCATAAAACATATGTTTACCATGATTCACAATCTCATATCATTGTAAATAAGAACCAAAAATAATAATGGGACTTCTCACTTCGTTTGTGCTACTCATCCATGACAAAGAAGCCGAAACCGCTGTCACACGATCCATTATTCCCTCAACAATCAATGTAAATGACTTAATTTCTCCAACGTTAGTGAAAGAAAGTGTGCTCGGTACAACTCGTATTGTGAATGTAGGCGGAGTAAGAATCTTGGCGATGTATGTAGATCTTAATGATCCTACATTGGTAACTCTCCTATTAACGGAGACATTAAAAGGAGTATTTGACGGAACGATGGGAAAGGAAAATGAAGGCATGTTAAGATTTAAAGAAGTTTTACTCCCATAATGAGTGCAAGCGATTTCGTCACCCGTAATAAGGCTCAACTGTTTGTTGGTGTAGTTTTGGCCACACAAGAACTGCACATAGTCAGTTAGATTTGCATCATACACAAGGCCAGGATTAATGGCACCTACAGGGTTTATTAGGCCTGCTCCATAACCAAATTCTGCTTCCGGATTTGTCTTTACACTCATCTCGGAGGCTGTAAATGAATTGTTTAGGTTCAAACAAGAAACAATTTAATAAAGCTTCTAAAAAGATTAACATGTTTATTGTACTTAAATGAGTTAGGAAATGTGATTATACCGGTCGTTATAAGTGCAGATTTTATAGCAGCAGGAGACCAAGATGGATGGAAGGATTTTACATACGCGGCTGCAGCAGCAGCATGCGGGGATGCCATTGACGTGCCCGATATAATGTTATATGACAACCTTCTTGTATCTAAAATCGACGTTGAAGGAGATCTAGTAGGTAACCATGCTGCCAAGATTCTAACACCAGGTGCAGATAAGTCTGGCTACAAAATCATTGAAAACTTTGGTTTAATTTCTTTGAATTACATCAACTATAATTATATAGTTCTTGATGATATTTTTATATAAATAAATCATAACTTAATTGAGTTTTAGAAAAACTATTTTCAAGATTATGACCATCCTTAACAATATTTAATACAAGAGGAATATCTATAGAACCTTAAGAATTTGAGGTGTTACAGGATTTGGTCCCCTTGATGAGAAGGATGCAATATATGGTGCAGATAGATCAATTATTTCATGACTTTTCAATATTCTTGCAATTGAATTCCTGTTTTAAAAACAGAAGGAAATTATAATATATTTTTAGAACAACTTATGAAGTAATACCATAAATACCTGCCTTGAGTTTTGGAAATATCTCACGAATATGCTTGATTCTTTCTCGTTAAAAGCGGTTGTCGGGAGGGCAAATGTCATTTTTTCTTCCAAAAAATCGTAGCGTGGGTCTATTATCACCATACCAATTGCACCAGCGAAAAGAGCTGCGTCCCCTCTATTTTGTTCAGCACAAATGACAATCTTACCACTTACAAATCTAGCATCTAGTGAGTTAGTCTCTCGGCAAAGTCTGCACATTATGAGTTCTAATCAGTAAATTAATTACAGAAATAATTTGTTTCTTAATAAAACAATTACATAAAATAACGATTGAAAATAAAGATAAAACCATTTCTTTCACAATGTTCATCTAAACACAAAAGATCAATCACAGATTTAAAATAAATGTAAATAAAACCCTATAGAACTAGATCGATTGAGATTATTTAGAAACTATAGTACTATTTATCAACATCATAATAATGTTTTCAAATTATTAAATAATTTGTTTCATTGGGTATGCAATAGTTAATTGAATTAAATAAAACTTTTTCACAGAAAAAGTATGATTTTTTTGATAAATTGTTATATAAAGTTAAAGAAAGTTTTTTTTTGATCAATTTGACAAAATAAAAAAATTGTTGTAAAGGATAAGGTAAATCTCTCAATCAATTGTTAATGGTTAATGTGCATGTAAAATTTACTTCACAAAACATATATTCTTTCAAAGAAAGTACATATTGTTATGTTTTCGATTCAGGAGAATCAATTAATGATATCGAAACTAAATATAATATTGTAAAAATTGTAAATTAAAATTCATGGAAAACAAGAAATTATCTTGTGCAAATGTCCAGTAGATGGTGATAATAATCAATTAAGTAAATATTTTTAGAAGATGAATTAAAATAAGCATACATGATAACTAAGCAAATACCTTGATGTATTAGAAGAAAACCCCTCTCTAATATTTGGCACATCACCAGCATACACCAAAGTGGAGAAATTAGTCTCATCAAACGCATTCATTGAAGATCCCTGCATTCGAGAGATGAATGAATGAATATTAATGAAATCAATAGTAAAAAATAAATAAAAAATCTTGTATCCATGTTATGCCTATGTAAACAATAAGAAATGATAATGAAATACTATACCAACAAACTCTCCATATTGCCCAACTTCAAATAGTTCACGATCTTTCGATCAGTTGAGCTTGCTGCCACAGTAAGATCCCATGGAGAAACATTCACGACAGTTCTTTGTCGAGGACCATTGTTTCCGGAAGAACATATTGTCATAATTCCTTTTCTCATTGCTTGAAAAGTCCCAACAGATATTGAATTCTGCATATAGTTTTCAATAATAATTGATCCTAAAGAAATTGATATTATGTCAACCCCATCACTGATAGCATCCTCAAATGCGTGAATGACGTCGTTGGCATCAGCACCGTCGACCCAAAGTACTTTATACACCGCAATCCTCGAAGAAGGGACTCCTCCTCGTGCTGTACCTTCTCTAAAACCATAAAAGTTTGCCGAACTAACAAGATTTCCGACAATGATTGAAGCTATATGAGTTCCATGACCAAGAGTATCTCTTGGAGACTTGATATCATCTTGGTTAAAAATACCATTTCTTTTGTAGTACCTTCCTCCAATTATTTTACTGCATTGAGATAATAATAATAAGATCATGTACTATGAAAATTGAACTATTGATCCAAATATCTTTAATATGTTAAAATGTTATAATATTTGAATATATTAGAAATAATTCAAATAAAACAAGTCCTTACTTGTTACATTTGAAATTCTGTAGCCCATGACACGATCCCTTCCATTTGCTCGGTGGCGATCTCATTCCAATATCACTAAAGCTATCTAATTCTGGCCAAATTCCAGAATCTATTACTCCAACAATGATGTTGCTCTCAACTTTTTTCACTCTGCTAACCGTTTGAGGAAATTTCAAAAAATCCCATGATTTTGTAGTGTGCATATGATTTTTTCTATTTGGAAACATTGACACAACTTCTTCCATTGCTGATAATTCAGTTATATTCATGTAAATGAACGTAACATGATTTAATTAGTTATAGATTTTGGTAATAATTTCAAATCTAATTAATGTTCTTACAGGAAAGCAGGTGAACCTCATCAGTCGTTAATAGAGCGACAAAACCATTGAATATACTTTTGTAACTGTGAATAACTGATGCAGAAGAGTTGCTACAGAAGGAAAATAAACAAACATCTAAATAAGTAAAATCTAAACATCTCAGTCATAAAAGTGATCTAACAAAACAAGAATATAAAAAAAAAAAAAAAGAATTAAAAGTAATATTACATGTGAAGAGCTTTTTCTAGAAAGCTTGAATGCAAGATAGGTGTAGGGATGTCTGAGGTCGGATTCAAGTCTCCCATGTACACTATATATTCCTGTATAAACATAATAACTAGTTTATTTTGTACATATAAAAATTGTTTTGTTGATAAGATGTGAATGATTATTTAAACATACTTTATTTCTGAATCATGAATGGTGTCTAATGTATATTTTTTATGAACTATTTAATTTTTTTTTATTATAAAACATGTGACTTTTGAGGTTCTCAATAAAAATTGAACATAGATGTGATCTTAGAATGGTGTCTAAGTTTATTTTTATATAAACTATTTCAGTTTTGTATTAAAAAAATCACTACAAACAATGCCTAATCAAAATATAGATTAAGATTTAATATTAAAAGTTGAATAATGAGTGTGTACCTGTCTATCTTGCCCGTTTACATGGGTGAAAGTAAGAAACATAACATAAAATGTACATAGTTGAAGAAAACTTAAAACATCTAAATATGTTCTTGTTTGCATCATATCTTATGTGATTTCCTTGCCTTACTAAGTTGTAAGAGTAGTTCTCATTGGGAGACCTTTTATAGATCCTAAAAACTATGGTAACATTAATAACTATTTACTTTCACATATATATTTAAATTAACCACACCTCTCGACCCGCAATTCGGACACTTTAAAAATTAATATATATATATATATATATATATATATATATATATATATATATAAATTAGTTAAAAAGTTGAACTTATATTGTTAAAATGGCTCGCGTTCAACTAATTTGGTGTTGAATTTAAAATATGAAGTTTTATTATATTAGCCTAGTTGGTTAAAAGGTGTTACTTGTTTTTGTTAGGTTGTAAGTTCGAAACATGATTATTTTATTTTTAATATATAGATTAAGTTTACGAGCGTGTCAACCCACAATCCGACTTAAGTATCCATTTACTTTCACAGATATATCCAAATTAACCACAACTCTGGATCCGGCAATTCAGACACTTTAAAAATTAAGCATCATTATATATATAGATTTGAAATTTTTAATTAATGGCTCTTTTTTTAATTATTTTATGTATTACATTTTTTGTTTTTAACTTAGATATACTCGTTAATAAAATGGACTTTTCAAAATTGAACTATTGAAGTTTTTAATTATAGCTTGATGCAATTAATATAATTCAAATGTAATTCAAATGAGATTACTATTACTTTTCTAATATTGGTAATATCTTCTACAATTACAAAGTTATTTAAAAAAAATTATAAATGTAATCTTTAATGTATTTTTGGTAAGGATTTTATTTATTCAATCTTCCATGTATAGGTAATATATTTGTTTATTTATGTAATCTTAATTATTTTGGTTTTATATTAAATTTAATTGATATTTATATTTCTGATTTTGTTGTTGATCATTTCTTGAGTCAATGTTCGTCGCCTTCTTAACGCAAATAAGAAGAAATAATCGAATCCGTTGTTATTTTTATTTTTTCAATAAAGATTATTATAATTGTTTTTTCATATAGAGACTTTTTTACATGTATTCTCAAATGATTTGTATGGTTTCTTACAATTTTGGCGAACAAGATTTTTATTCTGCATTACTTACTAACACTAACACTTGATTAAAGATAATTTTAACTGTCGTTTCCTATATTTAGTAGAGATTTTTTTACACTATTTTAATGGCTGATTCAACTTGCTCTATTTCAATATTCATTGTTCAAGAATTTAAATGAGTTTTTCTTTGGAGTGACACTCAACAAATTGCCTAAACGTTGAAATTTTTAATTTTGTAAATTCTTAGTATAATTTAATAGCTATATCGATCATCATGCATTGTTATTTTTGATTTTATAGATGTTATTTTATATTATTATTTATTAATTAATATATTTTTTTAGATGCTACTCCTAATTGAACTTATTGAGAATAATTTTTTTATAAAAATATATTCATATTCAATAATTAAAATTTTATTTTAATTAAAAAATAAACTATTAAAAAAATATTTCTTACTTTATTTAAAAAATATTATTTTGGAATTAATATATTCTCTTCTATAACTTTTATTTTCTTATAAAAACTTAATATTTTTTATTATATGTATATATAAACTAATATCAATTAATATATATTTATACAAAATTATAAATATAGAAAAATGATATTAGGTGATCTAATAATGAAAAAATTTCTAGTAAATGGAAAATTTCAGAAACTATAAAATTTATGTTATAGAATAATATTTTTATATGTGATAGGGTAATGTTAAGCGAGTTTATTACAAAATATTATAAGAGGTTTAAATCTTGGCAATTACAAATTTTGAGAAATTATAGGATGCATATTCAATAAATACAGAAATTTATATGTGGGGAATAATAGCATATATGTGACATTTAGAATGTCTTTTTCGGTTTATGCACAATATTTGAAATGAGGGTATGAAGTTGAAAATGAATATAAATTAGTGATAATATATATTTTGCTTTTTAATTATACAATATATTTTGTTTGAAATATCTCTTTTACTAATTTGTTTGATAAAACTATTTGTACATTCTATTTTGTTTAAAAAGAGGTAGTGTATAGAGATATTTCAAACAAAATATAATTAAAGAGATTTAAATTGAATACCGACAAATTATATATGTTTTTTAAAAGTTTTTATGCCAATGTTCATATTTTATTTAGGCAATGTTAATAAAATATGGGAATAATGATAAATGTAAGACTGTAGTTGAAGTAATTTTTCAAATTTAGGACTCTCCTAATATTTTATCATTTATAGAACTCTTCTTTCCTTGTTTAATTATATTTAAAACTTCCACTAACGTCGTTAACTATTTAACATTAATTTGATTTTTTATTTATTTCTTTATTATTATTTAACCTAAATCTTTTATTTCTTTCTTTTCTTCGTAAGACTGGCGTCCCCGCGCGAGGCAACCAACAAGGCGACCAACCTTCTTCTTCATCGGTTCTTCTAAATCAACTGTTTGCTTCTTCCTTGCTTCCCTCATTGAGGGGTCTTCTCCGTCATCTGTTCTTCTTACATCTGTATATTTTCTTCTTCGTCCATGTATTTTAGGGTTCATTATTCTGCAAAATGAATGGGATCCCAAAATAATCTATTTGTATTTATAGTCCGACCCAAACCAAGTTCATTGATAACAAAATCAACTTGCTCCATTTTTTCATTATTTGTTAATTTCCCAGGAAGGCGGAGTAAGGTAGGTTAATGTTTCTAGAACTGTAAGATGGGGATAGAGAACAGAGAAATTGTAAATTAGTTTTGAAAATGTTTGAATTAGAGAAATAGTAAATTAAAGATTGTACCTTTAGGGTGATTGGGCGAAGGGATGCTTTTAGAATTGGATGATCTAAATTGAGATCGGTTGTTTTTGGTAAAGGGGATATTGGGTTTGCATGGATGAAGTAAGTTCCATTGTCGGTCGGATGGTTGCTGGGTTGGATGGGTGATGATATTGTTAAATGGGATAATTAATGTTAAATAATAATGAAGAAAGAAATAAAAGATTTAGGTTAAACAATAATAAAGAAATAAATAAAAAATCAAACTAATATTAAATAGTTAACAACGTTAGTGGTAGTTTTAAATATAATTAAACAAGGAAATGAAAGTTCTATAAATGATAAAATATTAGGAGAGTCTTAAATTTGAAAAATCGCTCCAACCACCGTCTTAAATTTATCATTATCTCTCTTAAAATGATAAGTCATATTTGCTTATATTTAATTATGTTAATTTGTTATCCTATTTAAAGATATTATTTTTTTAATTTTATTATTTGAATTCAATTTTAGGTTATAATGTATAATACTTATTAATTTAAAGTATCAATTTTTTTTGACACAGTTTAAATTATTAACTTTAAATAATTTCTTATGAGGTCCTTGATGTAGGTCCATTTGTTTGGGAAGATGAGGCGGCTCATTGATGCGGAGAATCTGCACCAAAGCAAGAAGGCAAAAGGGCATTTCCAAGGAGGTGTTCAATGGACTCCTTATTTCCCAAGCAAAGAAATCAATTAGGATTCAGGATGCTCATGTACTTCTTTATCCGATCACGGGTATTGAGTCTCTCACGAAATGCGAACCATAAAATGAATTAGTGTCTGGGGATCACTTTGGTAGACCAAACTAAGTGGGACCATGGGACAACGTCCCCATGATCACGAACACAATCCCAAGCAAACCTTGAGTTGAACATACCATTGTTCTCGACACTTCAAACACGAGAATCCTTATGGTTATTTAGATGATAGGATGAAAGTGTTTCAAGGATTCTCGCACCTTCTGGAATAGTCCTTAGAAGGCTGTTCCAATCGCCGCTTTTGACTTGTTGAACTATGGCCAATTGATATTCTCGCCTGATTTGAGTGATGAAGAATACATTGTTATGAAGGATGGGTCTGTTTTTGAATCAGGGGTCATTCATGAACAAAGTGTCATTATCGTTTCCAATTTGAATGTTGATCATCTTGCCCGCATTGTCTCTAAGTTTCAATTTTTTTTAAGGGACCACGCCATATCCATTATGAAAATTTAAGAACTTTACCCTACATATCTTATCCTTCAAGGATTTCATTATTAACAACATTCGAATCACTATTATTTTATTCTCAAATTCCACATTTCCCTAAATACACCATGTTTCATTATATCTTATCCTTCAAAGACTCTTTTATCGCACTCAAACCACTATTCTTTCATTCTCAAATTTGCTCCACCATTCCATCACTCTCTCTAATTGAAATTCACATATTTCATCATATATTTTCTTTCAAGGAATTCATCTATTAACGTGTTCGAACCACCATTCTTTCATTCTCAAATCCTACCCACCATGGCACCATTCCCTCAATCCCTCTAATTCTATAAAAGCCTGGAGCTGATCAGTTTCCCAAACGAATGGAATGAAATCAAAGATGCAACATGCACTACTCAAAGCTAAGGGAAATAGATTTACAACAAGCGTGTTCAAGTGCGGCTTTGGAGCAGTGGTGTATAACATTTGACAAGAACGGAATGCAAGGGTATATGGCAGAACCCGCAGGAGTGTTGAAGAGTTATAGAAAGATATTGTATCGGATTGCAGTGCCCTCATGGGAATGTTGAGAAGAATTACAAGCACGGAGCATAACTGGAATATCTGTAGGAACTGGAATTTACCGTTTTTTAAACTCATTAGAATTGAAAACATTGTAATCAGATAATTCATTTACGTTTTTAGCTTTTATGCAGAATGTTATGACTTCAAAATCATTCTAGGTCTGTATAGAATAATCTCTTAAAGTCGTGGTTTTTCTCATTTTTGGGAATTTTTAATGAAATGACGCTAAGTCGTTTTTCAAAAAAAATAATCAGCAAGGTATTACCGAGCGGAAAAAATCAGACGGTATTGATGCTTTTCTTACTAGTGTCCCACATTAAGATTTAGAAAAATAAAAAAATGAATATATGACATATAAAAGGAATTTGTGCATATTTTTAATACAAACTAACGAGTTTATAACATTTTAAATGGTATTATTTATATTTTATGTAAATTCAAATAAATAAATATGTATGAGGAGGAATTTCAAACAAAAATAAATATATAAAGTTCAATTTCAAAGAAAAATAAATGAACAATGTAAAACAAGATGATGTATGAAGACATATTATTCATTTATTAAATTAGCATAGTCACCTTGTGATTGCAATAATTAATTAAATAAATTACCAAATATTGATACGTCATATAATAATTTAAAAAATATATTTTGATTTAAAATTAATAATCAAGATCACATGTTCAAATCTATATATATATATAATGATGCTTAATTTTTAAAGTGTCCGGATAACCGGGTCGAGAGCTACGGTTAATTTTGATATATGTGAGAGTAATTGGATACTTGGGTCAGATTGTAGGTTGACCCGCCCATAAACTTAAAACGGTTAAAAATAAAATTAAAAATGCTATAGATATGGTTCGAACTTGCAACCTAACAAAACAAGTACAACTTTTTAACCAACTAGGCTAATAACACTTTATATTTTAAATTCAACTCAAAATTTGATAAACGCGTGACATTTTAACAATATAAGTTCAACTTTTTAATTAACTAATATATATATATATAATGATGCTTAATTTTTAAAGAGTTCGAATTGTCGGGGTCGAGAGCTATGGTTAATTTTGATATATGTGAGAGTAAATAGATACTTGAGTCTGATTGTGGGTTGACCCGCCCATAAAAATTATACCGTAATATTTTTTTACGATTTTTTATATTATTACTCGTGCAAATGCACGGGATACATGCTAGTTTTTTTTAATAACTATTCAATTAAAATAAACTTAAAACGGTTAAAAATAAAATTAAAAATGCTATAGATATGGTTCGAACTTGCAACCTAACAAAACAAATACAACTTTTTAACCAACTAGGCTAATAACACTTTATATTTTAAATTCAACTCAAAATTTGATAAACGCGTGACATTTTAACAATATAAGTTCAACTTTTTAATTAACTAATATATATATATATATAATGATGCTTAATTTTTAAAAAGTTCGAATTGTCGGGGTCGAGAGCTATGGTTAATTTTGATATATGTGAGAGTAAATAGATACTTGAGTCTGATTGTGGGTTGACCCGCCCATAAAAATTATACCGTAATATTTTTTTACGATTTTTTATATTATTACTCGTGCAAATGCACGGGATACATGCTAGTTTTTTTTAATAACTATTCAATTAAATTATATTATATGATAAAAATTGATAATAATATAGAAAAAATCACATAATTGAATAATTATAATATATAAATAAATATTTTATTTCATTTTGGATGAATTTATAATATTAATTTTCTAATATTCTAATTAACCTACAAAAATAATAACAAAAAAAAGAAATAGAAAACATAATAGCATAATGGACATTAAAAATAGTCACATTAAATTTATATTTCTTCGATCAGACAAGTGTCAAAATTTAAAATTGGACATTTATTTTAGGAAAAAAACTCGCTTAAACGTAAGTATTTGTACAACTAGCTTATTTAGACGTATGTACTAATAAAAGGTCATTTAAACGTAGTACTATTAAAAATTGGCTCATTTAGCCTCTTTGAGTAAACCATGATTAATTTTTATTTTTTAATTTATATATTTAATAATTAAATATTAATATATTTTTTCTCATTCCTTTTCATTTATTACTAATAAATAAACCTTCTATTTTTTTTTATCTTTTTTATTATTTATATATGAACATTTATTATTGATTATTTTAATTTTATTTTATATATATATATAAGCATTCATCATGAATTATTTTAACTTTATATTTTTTCTTCTTTCTTATATTTTTTTCTTATATTCACATAGATTATTAATTATTTTAAAATTATTTGGTCCCAATAATTGAATATAACAATGAAAATCCTTTCAATAATAAAAATTCTTTTAACAATAAAAATTCTTCAACACAAAAATAAATCAATTAAAAATTAAAAATTGAATAATAATAAAAACTCATTCATCAAACCCAAAAGAGTAATAATCAAATATTAGACAAAACAATACACTTACTACTATTTACTACTATAAGTCGTGAATAAAAATTAAATAAAAAATTATTAATTTTATTTTTGTTTATATTAAATTAAACAAGAAAAAAACATTCAAAAAAAATATTACAGTAAAATATAAAATTTATAAATAAGTTTTTAAATATTTTTTAAAAATGAGAATTTAAGCAATGTGAAAAATAAAAACTAATAAAAAAAGGAAAATAAGATATAAAAGAGAAATTAATATTAAAATAATAAAATAAATTAAGAATAAAATAAATTACCTAATTTAATTAATGAAAAAGAAGAAGAGAGAAAATATATTAATATTTAATTAATAAATATATAAATTTAAAAATAAAAGTTAACCATGGTTACTAAAAAAAAGGCTAAATGAGCCAATTTTTGATAGTACATATGTTTAAATGATCTTTTATTAGTACATACGTCTAAATGAGCTAGTTGTACAAGTACATATGTCTAAGTGAGTTTTTTTCCTTTATTTTACCTCATTTATAAATACATTTGCACTACAATTCTTTCATTCTCAAATTTGCACTAAGGGAATTTCGAACCATATTCTTAAGTTTGAAATGTTAATCATTTAAAATTAAACCATTTAAATCATTTGTAATTATTGAATTTAATTTATAATTTTATGTATGTATATATATATTTAATCATTTTATTGAATAAAAAATAAAAATATAATGAATAAAAAATTAATTATATGAATAATAGATATATAGAAAGAATATATAAAAATTAGAAATTTTTAAAAAATTATTTAGATAATTAGTTTAAAATATTTTTAAAATTTTATATATAATTATATATTGTAAAATAATGATTACAAATAGTATTATATATATATATATATATATATATTATATATATATATATATAATTTATTTAAAATGTTAAATTAAGAATAATAGTTAAAATAATGGTATATAATAAATATAGAGATAAGTAAAAAATATTTTAATTTAAATTAATAAATATTAAAGATCAAATTAATAAATATGGTGATTGAAAAATAATTAAATCAAATTATTTAAAAACAAATGAAAGACAAATAATTAAATCAAATTATTTAAAAACAAAAATTAAGAAAAATAGTTAAAATAATGGCATATCTAATAAATATGTAGATAAGTAAAAAATATTTTAATCTAAATTATAAAATATTAAAAATTAATTTAATAAATATGGAGAGATAAAAATATGTTAATACAAATAACAGACTAATAATTAAATCAGATTAATTTATTTTTATTTAAATATATGAATTGTTTTTTAATTAGATGGTTATTTATATATTTAATTAATATATAATTATTAATATATATATATATATATAATTATTTATTGATTGAAAAAATAAAAAATAAAATAAAAAATAATTATACAAAACTATTGTTATTCTATTATTAATTAAGTTTCATAATTAATTATTCATTTATTATATCTATACCCATTAATTTATAGTCGATTTTAAATTTTAATCTAACAACACGATTTATTTTGTTACAACAGACGGCTAATCTTGCAAATCTAGGATTAAGCCTTATAATATATATATATATATATATATATATATATATATATATATATATATATATATATATATATATATATATATTTTTGACATTTTCAAGTAATGACTTCTTTGGTAATTATTTTATCTATTTCTTTTTTTGGTTTTTAACTTAGATTGCACGTTAATATTTCAGAAAAAGATTATTTAATTTATGTAATCTAAGGTTACCTACAAAATAATAACTAAGTATACATTTGTAGAGGAAAAAAATAAAATAGGCATTCATGATAATAAGTAAATACCTCGATGCATCACTAGAAACCTCCTCTCTTATACTTTGCACATCACCAGCATTTACCAAAGTGGAGAAATTATTCTGATCAAATGCATTCAATGAAGATCCCTGCGTTCGAGAGATGAATAAATATTAGTGAAATCAATAATAATAAATAAATAAAAATCTTGTATCCATGTTGTTCCTAAGTAAAAAATAAGAAATGATAATGAAATACTCTATCACAAAAGTCTGTGTATTACATAAATACAATTTTAATAGTACATGATCTTATTATTATCTCAATGCAGGAAAATAATTGGAGGAAGGTACTACAAAACAAATGGCATTTTCTCCGAAAATTATATCAAGTCTCCGTAATACCCAACTTCAAATAGTTCATGATCTTTCTTTCATTCAGTCGAGCCTGCTGCGAACGGTAAGAGCCGATGGAGAATTATTCGCAACAATTTCATGTCTAGGACCATCATTTCGGGCACCATATATTGTAATAATTCCTTTTCTCCTTGCTTGAAAACTACCAACAGTTATTGAATCCTTCATATAGTTTTCATTATTACGTTTTCCCAAATAAATTGATATTAGATCAACCCTATCATTGATGGCATCCTCGAATGCGTGAATGATGTCGGTGTCATAAGCACCATCGAACCAAATTACTTTATATACAGCAATCCTCAAAGGAGCTCCTCCTCGTGTTGTACCTTCTCCATGACCATAAAAGTTTGTCATACTCACAAGATTTCCGACAATGATTGAAGTTACACGAGCTCCATGTCCAAGGGCATCTCTTGGAGACTTGATATTAGTTTAGGAGAGAATGCCATTTGTTTTGTAGTACCATCCTCCAATTATTTCCCTGAATTGATATAATAATAAGATCATGTACTATGAAAATTGAATTATTGATCCAAATATCTTTAGGATTTAATATGTTAAAATGTTATTATGATATAATATAAGACTTTTTAAATTTGTTTGAGTAGTTTGTTTGATCATTAATATGTTATTATTTTTTAATATAATAGAAATAATTCAAATCAAAAAAATCCTAATTGTTTGATTTAATAATAAAGAGGAATAAATTTTATATTAATTTCTCAGTTACAATTTAGTTTTGAAATTCTAAATTAATGCAATATAAAATTTATAATTAGACGTTAATTTAATTTTACAAATAAGAAAGTTAATAATCCCTTAATTTTCTATATTTTGTGTAGCCTATTTATAAAGTATCTATATATAATTGATGCCTAATTTGAAAATGTCCGGATTGTCAGGTTGAGAGATGTGGTTAATTTGAATATATATACGTGAGAGTAAATGGATACTTGGGTCGGATTACGATTAGACCCGCGCATAAACTTAAAACGGTCAAAAAAATAAAATAATAAATGCTTTATGTATGTTTCAAATTTACAACCCTTTAACCGACTATGATAATAAGACGTTATATTTTAAATACAACACCAAATTTGATAAACACGGGACATTCTTAATAGAAAGTTCAACTTTTTAACTAACTAATATATATATAATGTTGCTTAATTTCATAGTATCTGAATTGTCGGGTCGAGAGTTGTTGTTAATTTGAATATATATGTGAGAGTAAATGGATACTTGAGTCGGATTGTGGGTTGACCTGCCCATAAACTTAAAACGGTTAAAATTAAAATTAAAAATTCTATATGTATGTTTCGAACTTGTAACCTAACAAAATAAGTACAACCCTTTAACCAAGTGTGATTGAGATGTGGTTTGCCGATGTATAATAGCCGGTAACAATTGAAAACAGTTAAAAAATATGAATCAAATATTTGATTGACCAAAGTGTGAGGTCACAATGCTAAATATCAAAAAATATGAACCAAATATTTGATTGACCAAAGAGAAAGTGTAAGGTCACGAAATTAAAGGTTCATTAGGAAAAAATATGTTATGAGATATGTGAGAACATGTATTGTTTTACCGAAGTGAATGGAATGAGAGTTTCTATTTATTATTTCAATACATTATTCGTGTGAATCGCACATGAATCTTCCTAGTTTTGTTAGTAAACAAATTTGTTGGTTTTGTAATTTTAAATTCTAACAAGTGGTATTAAATCCAAAGCATCTCAAACACGAATGAATCAAGTTATGAGCTTGAAGTGAGGAATTGAGCATTGACCAGATCTGTGAGATCAAAGAAAATAAGAGAATAATGGTGGTTGAAAGAGTTGAGGTCACTACAATGAGAATCTCTAGTTTTGACAGTTTCCGCAACGATCACTGGAGCGAGTTAATTGAAAACTGACTTCGCTCCAAGGGTCGGTGAGATTTAGTAAAAATGGGATTTGAGGCGCTCAGTGATCCATTAACTAGTGGATCCAAAACTAATTTAACGGGATGAATATGAAAGATTGTAAGGTGAAAAACTATTTGTATCAAGCATTCAATCGAGTACCATTTGAATAAATATTGAATAAAAGTATCTCCAAAATCATCTGAGACTCTTTAAAGAGCAAGTATGGAGGTAATGAGAAGGTAAAAAGATCACATATGAATACTATACGTAGAGAATTCTAAATACTTGAGATGAAAAATAGAGATACGATAAATACTATTTTGCTAGAGTTGTAGCAGTAGCCAATAAGATAAGAAGTAATGGTGAAATGTTGGGAGACTCTACATTAGTAGAAATGATCTTGAGATGATACATACATATAAAATGTATCTTCACCAATGGTGGAAATACCTAACCTATGTATCTAGGGATTGAATAGAAAGTGGTTAAAGAAAAATGATTTTTTTCTTCCTAACACCTGCCTTCGTCTTGATTTGTTTCCCTCTCTTTGTCTTGTTCTTGTCTCTGGAATTTACAATCTCACAGATTACATAAATTCTCGAGAATATCATTATCATGAAAAATGGTACATACATATGGAATGTATCTTCATAAATTTTGGAAATACATAATCATATGTATCTAGAAAGTGAAGAGAAAGTAGTTGAAAAACATAGTTTTTCTTCCTAACATCTGCCTTCGTCTTAATTCGCCTCTGTCTCCCTATCTTCTTCATTTTCAAAATTAAATATCGATCGAAAATAGAGGACACTAATTACGATCTTCATCGTCTACTTTCTCAAAATAAGATACTAATCGAAATACGAGAAGACCCAAGACGAACTTCCATCGTCCACTTCTTCAAAATCAAATATCTATCGAAACTGAGAACACTCAAGACAAACATTCATCGTCTACTTTCTCAAAATAAGATATTGATCGAAGACGAGAAAACTCAAGATGAACTTCCATCGTCTACTTTTTCAAAATCAGATATCTGTCAAAAATGAGGACACTCTAGACGAACATCCATCAACTACTTCCTCAAAGTTAAATATTGATCGAAAGCCGAGAAGACTCAAGACGGACTACCATCATCTACTTTTTCAAAATCAGATATCTTTTGAACACCGAAGACACCCTAAACGAACATCCTCCATTTACTTCCTCAAACTTAGATACTAATCGTAAGCAAGAAGATCCAAGTCAAACTTTCACCATCTACTTAATAAAAAAATAATTAGGTATTTAGCGAAATCTCTTTACTCAAGCTCAAGATCTAGAAAAACATTTTTCACCCATCCTTACTTGAACTTTGCACACTTAACTAGTTTGAACCGCATACTTCTCCTTAAACAAATTAACTTGCAATCTACTAGTTTTTAAATAATGTTAAAACAACTAGCAATCCAAGAATATTCTTTCAAGATTCACTAATTGTCTTCAATTGTTTTTACCATGTTTCATAGTTTATTCAAAAGAAATCGTGAATGTCCTTTCATTTGAATTAATTGAGCGTCTCATCTAGCCTTTTTTTCATAACTAGGAATCACATTCAAGCTCTCATTCATCTTCTCGCATTACATGACAATTTAATGATCTCATTCACCTTTGATTTGACCGAGCCTCTCATCTAGCCCCCTGACTAGAAATGTCATTCAAGGTCTCAATCATTTTCTTAATAAGATGACAAATCAATCATCTCATTAACCTTAACTATGATCCACAATGCATGGACAATTAAGATTGAATAAAAGAAGTACTAAAATCATCACATTTGAATTGACCGAGCCTCCCATCTAGCATTTTTTATAACTAGGAATCTCACTCAAGGTCTTATTCATCTTCTCATATTGAAAGATAATGCAATAATTTTTTCTTGGTTCGTTTGAGAGTTGCTTCATGATGTCTCCAACTAAACTTATAAGTGTCTTTCATTAGTCTTCTTCTTAGTCTTTTATTCATATTGAGTGTTAACTAGCAATATACGAAACCTTAATTACCCACCAACTCAATGCAATCTTGTAATTTGGCCCGAAGGATTGCCTTGTCAGCATGTTGACAATGTCATCATCGGTAAACATCTTTTTATAAGACTTGTTGTGTACCATTTTTCCTCCATCCATGGCCAAGGATAACTCTTCACCAAGGTCATCCTCCTCCCCAATATTAGAAGAAATCTCAATGGTCACATGACAATTCTCCCTTGGTAGTGTGCATTTTTGATGACATGTATCCACCTTGAGTTGTTATTTCTCTTGAATCATTACTTGTATCTTCATTGTGTGTGCTCCAGTTTTTTCAAACTTTACATTTCGACTAACATAACATTATCTCCAACTTATTCTAATCAAACTTTATACCTTTGGACATTCTTTGAAAATCCAATAAAGAAAAATTTATTTGTCTTTGGATTTAACTTCTCTTGCATTACCATGAGTTAAAGTTCTTGTATTAAGAACTCATTTCTTACTCAATTCTTACAAGCCTTTGAGACCAGGCCTCAGATGCTAAAAGATTGATGTATATTGAGTCAAAGAGAGGGATTTGAAGCCTCGCAAAAGCGGAGATAATAACTAAACATACTTGTGAATTACCTTATAGAGATTACACATCATTATTATTTATTAATTCCATTACAACTAAAGTACATTGCTCACCAGCAATGTTTCATCTCTTGCCTTCCAAACATAACATTTTCTATTATGCTTCTTTAGAAGTCATTTCTAAAGTGTCCTTCCTTTTAACACTGGAAGCACTTCACATTTTCTTCAATCTTCAACATATACTTTAAACTCTTACTGCTCTGCATTCTTTCTCGTGATGTTATTTATGTCTTCTCCATTGTCTTCTTGTCTACAATCTGTCATCTTGTTTTGTTCCTTGGAAATGAAGTAGTTCGTACTTCTTCCACCTCAAAATTGGTAATCATTCATACCAATAAGAATTACAACTTGGATATCTTTTGAATACCTCTCTAGAACTTGTCAATAATTCTCGAAGGATCATCCAATCTCTTCAGCTTTCTCTCCTCTCGAACAACCTCGCTCTGATACCACTTGTTAGGATACCAGGAGATGAAGTATTCCTTAATGCAAGAACAATAACAACATTGACCAATTAAGGAAACGAAAGAAATCAAATTAAAAATGCAAACACAAGATTTATAGTGGTTTGACCAAATGATGCTGTAACATTCACTTTTGAAGCACAAAAGAGACTCTCAACTTTATTATCAAGATTGTTATAGTAGTATTATAATGATTATATTATAATGAAAGCTTACACAAAACTCACAAGGAAGCAATGCTCTTAAGGAAAAGACTTGACTTTTTGAGGTGTCCGACTACAGTTTTAAATAAGCATTAATTAGTTCAATATCAATATTTTGTTCAAATTTCTCAAAGAGCTTCCAAAATATTTTTACAATATTTTCTAATTGTATTTCCATAACAAAAGATATAATTTCTTTTTATGATAATTTTATTTCCTAATATAAAGATTATAGGAAGATATAGTTTTCTTTTATATTAAATATACATTTTCCTTGTACTAAGATTATGTAGTATGAATATACATATTTGTGATATTGTAAATCTATTCTCAACACCACACTCTAGTCTCCAATATTGAGTTAGTGTTTGTTTGTGCGTGTTTGTAGATGGAAGATAAACCTAACATGTCTCTTATATTTTCTACTTGTGATCATTTCATGAATGCGATGCCCAGTTGCTAGTGAATGAGGGTGATGAAAAGTAAAAAAAAAATATTTAAAATATTAATAATTGATCTTTAAAAAATAAAATGGATAAGATGGCAACGTGATATAAAATACTCGTTACTATTTCATAAATAGCTAATACACTACTATTATTATTTTTCAACAGCGACATTAATATGATATCATAGATAAATTGTGTCTCTATTTCCTCCTATTTTATTATTGTTATCATATTTTAACTCATTTAATATATTTGTAGTAAGTGTAAAAGTAATTCCTAATATCATGAAATATCCCTAGTTCAATTGTCCCTTATAACTTTTTTTTAATTAAAGTTGAGGTTAAAGTTGAGGTCATATATTCCTAACTTTTATATATATATATATATATATATATATATATATATATATATATATATATATATATATATATATATATATATATATATATATATATATATATATATATATATATATATATATATATATATATATATATATATATATATATATATATATAATTTACACATTTTATATGTTTAGATCCAATGTATTCAATATGCCAGCACATTTTTTGGAATATGAATATTCAACCCAAAGTGAAATAAGTTATTCAAATTAATTATTGGTGTTAGGTTTGAATTTTAAGTTAATTTGTATTATTTTCACCAATAAGTGTAATTTTGGTAACATATTTTAAATTAATAATATAATTAAATAAAATGATTTAATCCTTATTATAATAAAATATCACTGTATAAAATTGATATTGATTACCTAATTATTAACATTATATAATGTGTTCATAGAATAATTATAATTAAATTAAATTAAATATTTTTATGTAATAAATATTTTAGTGGTTATAAATATCAAATTAGTTGTATTCATTATGAAATATTAGATAGTAGTTAAACTATAAATGTTATACATTAATATTTTGAGTGCTTTACCAAGTTGAAAATAGTGAAAAATAAATAAATAAATGATATACTTCTAGCTAAATATATTTTTTCTTAAAATTTAATGATATTAATACTGTTAAAGTGTCTCAATATACCAGCACAATATTTTGAATGAAATTCCAAAAATACATCATTATTGTGAAGAAGTATTTGTTTGGGGTTGTAGTTCTAAAATGGAACCCTAGCTATATTTGGGTAGGTTTCAAGTTCTACATTGATGACAATTGGATATTACACATACTATTTAGAAATACATTATTTTTTATATGTTTTCTATAAATTTCAATTTATATCTTAGTTTTTTATATATAAAAAAATAAAAGATAATTGAGGATGTAACTATTATATTCAGAGATTACATAAAGTAAATAATAAAGGGAAAATCTAAATAAAAAAGATCTCATTAGTAAAAGCTCGCATACATAGAAAAAGAATGCAAATATTCATACCTTAATTCAAAGGTAATAAAATTATTGGGAGAAATAAATCAAAACCCCAATGTTGGGACACTAACACACCACAAACATAGAGTTATCACTCAATACACATTTTAAAAAATTCATAGCATTATTTGAGAACTCTTCAATGTAATAAAATCACATATGTTTTACTTTATTTATTTCTTCATATTTCCCTTATTTTTATTTCATAAAACATATGTTTACCATGATACACAATCTCATATCATTGTATATAAGAACCAAAAATAATAATGGGACTTCTCACTTTGTTTGTGCTACCAATCCATGACAAAGAAGCCGAAACCGCTGCCACATGATTCATTATTTCCTCAACAATCAATGTAAATGACTTAACTTCTCCGACGTTAGTGAAAGAAAGTGTGCTCGGTACAACTCGTATTGTGAATGTAGGCGGAGTAAGAATCTTGGCGATGTATGTAGATCTTAATGATCCAACATTGATAACTCTCCTATTAACGGAGACATTAAAAGAAGTATTTGACGGAACGATGGGGAAGGAAAATGAAGGCAAGTTAAGATTTAAAGAAGTTTTACTCCCATAATGAGTGCAAGCGATTTTGTCACCCGTAATAAGGCTCAACTGTTTGTTGGTGTAGTTTTGGCCACACAAGAACTGCACATAGTCAGCTAGATTGGCATCATACACAAGGCCAGGATTAATGGCACCTACAGGGTTTATTAGGCCTGCTCCATAACCAAATTCTAGTGACTGAGTTGTCCTTGCACTCATCTCGGAGGCTGTAAAAGAATTGTTTAGGTTCAAATGTGAAACAATTTGATAATGCTTCTAAAAAGATTAAAACATGTTCTAATAAATAAATGAGTTAGGAAATGTCATTATACCAGTGGTTATAAGTGCAGATTTTATAGCAGCCGGAGACCATGATGGATGGAAGGATTTGACATAAGCGGCTGCAGCAGAAGCATGTGGGCATGACATTGACGTACCTGATAGGATGTTATATGACACCCTTCTCGAATCAAGCATTGAAAATGAAGGAGAATTGTTATGTGTCCATGCTGCCAAGATTCTAACACTAGGCGCAGACAAATCTGGCTACAATCATTGAAAACAATTGTATAATTTCTTTGAAATATTGTTTTAATAATATTTTTATATAAATAAATAATTATAACTTAATTGAGCAATATTAGGGTTCATCTTTAACAATATGACAGTACAAGAGGAATAACTATACAACCTTAAGAATTTGAGGTGTTATACGATTTGGTCCCCTCGATGAGAAGGATACAGTATATGGTGCAAACTGATCAAATGTTTCATGACTTTTAAATATGCTTGCAGTTGGAATACTCCTGTTTTAAAAAATAAATCAATGAAGGAAATTATAATATGTTTTAATGAACATCTAGTGAAGTATTATCATAAATACCTTGGTCTGACCAAATATCTCATGAGTTCGAATGACTCCCTGTTTCCAACAAAAAGTGCCGGGAGAGCAAATGTCCTATAATCGACAGCGATATCATTGCCTCGTATCACCATACCAGTTGCACCAGCAGTTAAGGCTGCGTCCCCTACATTGTATTCATCACAAATGACAATCTTACCTTTTACAAGTCTAGCATCTAGTGACTTTGTGTCTAGGCAAAGTCTGCATTTGATGAGATTTAATTTGTTAATTAATTACTGAAATAATTAGTTTCTTAATAAAATAACTATTGAAATTAAGAAAGTTAAACTATTTCTTTCACAATCTTAGATTTCAAAAACAATAAAAAAAATGAAACATCATGAAACTTCATTGAGGATATTTGGAAACTAGTATTTTATCAATATTATGCATTTGAAATTGTGATTACAAAACTCATTTTACTATTATTTAGTTCAGTAATTATAAGATTCATTTTTAAAACTAATTAATTAAAATTCAGTAATTACTTATCATACAAGTTTTATTGTTAAAAAATATTATGAGATTATACAAGTTTATAATTAACTTTGTAAAAATGAATCTGTATGAGCAAAATAACAGCAAGCAAGCAAACCAAGTAATTTTTTCTATTTATTTGCATTTGAAATTGTAATTACAAATTAAAGTGTGGAGATGTCAAATATTGAATGTTTGTCAATTAAATAGAGAAAACTAATTCACTGTAAATATTTAATTATTTTGATTGCCTCTTAATCAAAGATATAAATTTATTTGAGGTTTTATAAAGAGAATTTTTTTTATTAGATGACGCCCTATCAATTTCAGATATAATACATGAATAGAGATTGTGAACCATTATAAATTAAGTTTTTTTATGATTTCAACTAGAGCCATATTAAAATAATCATTTCACCTTTTTAAGAAATAATATTACAATAACAATTTTGCTTAGTTCTTCTAAACAAAATTAAGATTAAAAGAGGAAACATTAGTTGTAAAACATCAATTTAAGAATTATATTAACTTAAAAAAATGTTTTTGTAAAATAAAGTTACCCTCTCAGTTTTTAATATGTTATTTCAGAGTTTTATAAGGCAAAGTCCAATATAACCACTCAAATATCAATGGTGAAAATCATAATTTTCATAAAAAAAAATGTAATATTAATATTAAACAAAAAAAACAAAGAATTATAACTTGTTAATAGTATACCAATAATAATAATACCTAAAATGTTTTATCACTATCGAGTAATTAGATTTAAACCATACTAAATTGAGAAATATTAAGTAAAAAAACTATGTAGTTTGTTTTAAATTAGTTTTAAACTATTTTAAAGTTTATAAAAATAATATTAAAAATAATTAAAACAGTTATATTGATTTGATTATATTATTTAACCAAAATTTAAATCGATTATAAAATAAATATTCGATCATATAATAAACTGATTGATTGGATATAACAAACCATTCAATTGGAAATTGGTTTTTGTATTTATTCTTCCAAAATGGTTTACAGTTTAAAGGCATGAATATGCTATAATAGTTTTTCCGAGGGTTACTAATTTGATAATCAGTTTTTTCAGATGATTTTGTGTCTTTGTTTTTATTTTCACGTTTTGTGTCTTTTTTTCTACAATCTCACCAAATTAGACTAAAATCTATTAAATTAGACTTTTATATTTTCTTTATTTATATAGTTAGCTTTCATTCATTTAAAACCTAATTAATTTAACTTCTCAGGTTTCCTTAATATAATTCTCTTAAACTATATAATTTTAAGTATATATAAATTTTCTACTTAAATTGTGTATTCTTATCACTTCTTAAAATTCGTATATTTATTTTATTTTAATAAGGATATCCGTGAATCATTTCGATTAATATTGTTACCCGTAATAATATATAATACATATAATCTTTATAACCCACACAAAAATAAAATCCTGGATTCGCCTTTAGTGATAATATCTAGGTAAACATTTTTAGAGAATAAATTAACAGTCATGCATGATAACTAAGTAAATACCTCGATGTATTACGAGAAACCATCTCTCTTATATTTGGAACATCACCGGCATACACCAAAGTGGAGAAATTAGTCTCATCAAACGCATTCAATGTAGTTCCCTGCATTCGAGAGATAAATTAATGAAATCAATAATACAAAATAAAATAAAAAAATCTTGTATCCATGTTGTGCATGCAATTGTGTGCCTAAGTAAAAAAATAAGAAATGATAATGAAATACTATACCACAAATGTCTGGGCATTACCCAACTTCAAATAGGTGACTATCTTTCGATCAGTGGAACTTGCTGCGACGGTAAGAACCCATGGAGAAATATTCTCGACAGTTCCATGTTCAGGACCACCGTTTCCCGCAGAACATATCGTCATAATTCCTTTTCTCATTGCTTGAAAACTCCCAACAGTTATCGAATCCTTCAAATAGTTTGCATTAATACCTGTTCCCATTGAAATTGATATTATGTCAACCCTATCTTTGATGGCATCCTCAAATGCGTCAATGATGTCGATGTCCTCAGAACCATCAGTCCAAACTACTTTATATACCGCAATCCTCGAAGAAGGGACTCCTCCTCGTGCTGTACCTTGTCCAAGACCATAAAAGTTCGCCGAACTAACAAGATTTCCGGCAATGATTGAAGCTACATGAGTTCCATGACCAATGGTATCTCTTGGAGAAATAATATCCTCTTGGGAGAATTTGCCATTTCTTCTGTAGTACCTTGCTCCAATTATTTTGCTGCATTAATTGAGATATATAATAATATCATCTTGTACTATAAAATTTGAATTATTTAATATTTTAAAATGTTATAAATGATAATATAAGATTGTTTTAAATTTGTTTGAGTAGTTTGTTTGATAATTCAAATAAAACAAGTCCTTACTTGTTACATTTGAAATTCCGTAGCCCATGACACAATCCCTTCCATTTGCTCGGCGGCGATCTCATTCCAACATCACTAAAGCTATCTAATTCTGGCCAAATTCTAGAATCTATTACTCCAACAATGATGTTGCTCTCAACCTTTTTCACTCTGCTAACCGTTTGAGAAAATTTCAAAAAGTCCCATGATTTTGTAGTGTGCATATGATTTTTTCTATTTGGAAACACTGATACAACTTCTTCCATTGCTGATCATTCAATTAATTGATTAATAAAATGGACTTAACATGATTTAATTTGTTATAAAGTTAGTTAATTATTTTTTAACTAATTAATTATCTTACCAGAAATCCGGTGAACCTCATCATTGGTCAATAGGGCAACAAAACCATTGAAAATACTTTTGTAACTGTGAATAAGTGATGTCGATGAGTTTCTACAGAAGAAAACAAAAATGAAATAAACAGCTTAGTCATAAAAGTGATGTGATTTGTATTAATAACAAAAGAAGAATATTTAAAAAACAGTTATTAGTAATATTACATGTGAAGAGCTTTTTCTAGAAATCTTGAATGCAAGATAGGTGTAGGGATGTCTGAGGTCGGATTCTAGTCTCCCATGTACACTATATATTCCTGTATAAACATAATAACTAGTTTATTTTGTACATATAAAAATTGTTTTGTTGATAAGATGTGAATGATTATTTAAACATACTTTATTTTTGAATCATGAATGGTGTCTAATGTATATTTTTTATGAACTATTTAATTTTTTTTTATTATAAAACATGTGACTTTTGAGGTTCTCAATAAAAATTGAACATAGATGTGATCTTAGAATGGTGTCTAAGTTTATTTTTATATAAACTATTTCAGTTTTGTATTAAAAAAATCACTACAAACAATGCCTAATCAAAATATAGATTAAGATTTAATATTAAAAGTTGAATAACGAGTGTGTACCTGTCTATCTTGCCCGTTTACATGGGTGAAAGTAAGAAACATAACATAAAATGTACATAGTTGAAGAAAACTTAAAACATCTAAATATGTTCTTGTTTGCATCATATCTTATGTGATTTCCTTGCCTTACTAAGTTGTAAGATTCGTTCTTATTGGGAGACCCTTTATATATCCTAAAAACTATGGAAATACTAATAACTATTTATTTTCATATATATATATATTAAAATTAACCACATCTCTCGACCTGACAATCCGGACACTTTAAAAATTAAGTATAATTTGAACTTATATTGTTTAAATGTCTCGCGTTCAATTAATTGGTATTGAATTTAAAATATGAAGTCTTATTATATTAGCCTAGTTGGTTAAAAAGTGTTACTTGTTTTTGTTAGGTTGTAAATTTGAAATATGATTATTTTATTTTTAATGTATAGATTAAGTTTACGAGCGGGTCAACCCACAATCCGACCTAAGTATTCATTTACTTTCACAGATATATCCAAATTAACCACAACTCTCGATCTGGCAATCCAATCACTTTAAAAATTAAGCATCATTATATATATAGATTAGAAATTTTCAATTAATGGCTCTTTTCTAATTATTTTATGTATTTTATTTTTGGTTTTTAACTTAGATATACACGTTAATAAAATGGAAACTTTTCAAAATTGAACTATTGAAGTTTTTAATTAGTGCTTGATGCAATTAATATAATTCAAATGTAATTCAAATGAGATTACTATCACTTTTCTAATATTGGTAATATCTTCTACAATTACAAAGTTATTTAAAAAAAATTATTAATGTAATCTTTAATGTATTTTTGGTTAGGATTTTATTTATGTAATCTTCCATGTGTATAGGTAATATCTTTGTTTATTTATGTAATCTTTAATTATTTTGGTTCGATATTAAGTTTAATTGATATTTATATTCTCTGATTTTGTTGTGATCATTTCTCGAGTCAATGTTCGTCCCCTTCTTAACGCATAAGAAGAAATAATCGAATCCGTTGTTATTTTTATTTTTTCAATAAAGATTATTATAATTGTTTTTTCACATAGAGACTTTTTTACATGTATTTTCAAATGATTTGTATGGTTTCTTACCATTTTGGCGAACAAGATTTTTATTCTGCATTACTTACTAACACTAACACTTGATTAAAGATAATTTTAACTGTCGGTTTCGTATATTTAGTAGAGATCTTTTGGACACTATTTTAATGGCTGGTTCAACTTGCTCTACTTTAATATTCATTGTTTAAGAATTTAAATGAGTTTTTCTTTGGAGTGACACTCAACAAATTGCCTAAACGTTGAAATTTTTTATTTTGTAAATTCTTAGTATAATTTAATAGCTATATCGATCATCATGCATTGTTATTTTTTATTTTATAGATGTTATTTTATATTATTATTTATTAATTAATATATTTTTTTAGATGCTACTCCTAATTGAACTTATTGAGAATAATGTTTTATAAAAATATATTCATATTCAATAATTTAATTTTTATTTTAATTAAAAAACTAAACTATTAAAAAAATATCTCTTACTTTATTTAAAAAATATTATTTTGGAATTAATATTTTCTCTTCTATAACTATATATTTATTTTCTTATAATAACTTAATACTTTTTATTATATATATATATATATAAACTAATATCAATTAAAATATATTTATACAAAATTATAAATATAAAAAAAATGATATTAAGTGATCTAATAATGAAAAAATTTCTAGTAAATGGAAAATTTCAGAAACTATAAAATTTATGTGATAGAATAATATTTTTTATGTGTGATAGGGTAATGTTAAGCGAGTTTATTACAAAATATTATAAGAGGTTCGAATCTTGGCAATTACAAATTTTGAGAAATTATAAGATGCATATTGGATAAATACAGAAATTTATATGTGGGGAATAATAGCATATATGTGACATTTAGAATGTCTTTTTCGGTTTATGCACAATATTTGAAATGAGGGTAGGAAGTTGAAAATGAATATAAATTAGGGATAATATATATTTTGCTTTTTAAATATAAAATATATTTTGTTTGAAATATCTCTCCTACACTAATTTGTTTGATAAAACTCTTTGTACATTCTATTTTGTTTAAAAAGAGTTAGTGTATAGAAATATTTCAAACAAAATATAATAAAAGAGATTTAAATTGAATACCGACAAATTATATATGTTTTTTAAAAGTGTTTATGCCAATGTTCATATTTTATTTAGGCAATGTTAATAAAATGATAAGTCATGTTTGCTTATATTTAATTATGTTAATTTGTTATCCTATTTAAAGATATTATTTTTTTATTTTTTATTTGAATTCAATTTTAGGTTATAATGTATAATACTTATTAATTTAAAGTATCAATTTTTTTTGACATAGTTTAAATTATTAACTTTAAATAATTTCGTATGATTTTATTTTAATTTTTAAAATATTTTCAATAGTCAAGAAATTATCAAGTTAGCTAATATACTAGAAAGAGTATATACTAATAAATAGAAAAACAAATATGAAAATCAAAATCTTGTGTGTAATTAATTTTTTTAATACTATTTGATGATTTATACATCAAGAAAGTATATGAAATGTTGAATATATAAAGAATCAATTTTTAATTCGTGCTGAGTTTCCATGTATCTAATCCTTAAGTCTCTTGTGAAAGGGTGTAATTTTGACTCATTAATAATTGAGCTTAACTATTTATAATATCTTTTTGTAGTTACTATAATTTTATTATATATTTCAATATTTAAATTTTAAATAATTTAATTAGAATAATTCAGAACATAATTATATATTATTAAAAGTAAAATATGATGTCTAAATTTTTAAACATTTATTATTTTATTTTAATATTAAATTAATCATATAATTATTTAAATCCAATGGGTCATTCCCTATGCTGATTAAAACCTGACGCTATTCAATATATTTTTACTACTAGGCCTAGGGTTAGGGTAGGATTTAGAAAAATAAAAAAGAATATATCACATAAAAAAAGAAATTTGTGACGTATTTTTAATAAAAAAAATTATAACATTTTAAATGATATTAGTTATTTTTATATAAATTCAAACAAATAAATATATAAAGAAAAATTTTAAACAAAATTAAATATATAAAGTCCAATTTCAAATAAAAATAAATGCAGAATGAACAATGTAAAACAAGATGATCATGATGAAGACATATTATCCATTTAATAAATTAGCATAGTCACCTTGTGAAAAATTAATCAAGTAAATTATCAAACATTGATACATTATATAATAATTTTTAAAAAATTATTTTGAAATTAATAATCAAGATCACATATTTAAAAATATATTTAATAACTATTCTATTAAATTAACAAATATTATATGGTAAAAAATGATAATAAAATAGATAAACAAATCACATATATAATTGAATAATTATAGTACATAAATAAATATTTTATCCCATTTTGAATAAATTTATAATATTAATTTATAATATTCTAATTAACCATTTAAAATTAACATACAAAAATAAATAATAAATAAAAAAGAGAAAACATAATAGCAAAATGGACATTAAAAAATCTTACATCAAAATTTATATTTGTTCTATCGGACAGTTAATGTCAAAATTTAAAATTGATAAATATTTATTTTACCTCATTTTGAATGTATTTATCATTTTCTCGTCTCGAATCTCTTAATTGATCTTTTCAAATTATACATATTTCTCAATTTTTAATACAAATTAACGAGTTAATAACATTTTAAATGGTATTAGTTATTTTTGATGTAAATTCAAACAAATAAATAAAAACTTAGAAATTTCAAACAAAAATAAATATATATAAAGTCCAATTTCAAATAAAAATAAATGTATAATGAACTATGTAAAACGAGCATGTAGAAGACATATTATCCATTTATTAAATTAGTAGTCACCTTTGCGATTGCAAGAATTAATCAAATAAATTACCAAACATTGATACGTTATATAATAATTTTAAAAATATCTTTTCGATTTAAAATTAGTAATCAAGATCACAGGTTTAAAAAAAAATATTTAATAACTATCCAATTAAATTAAAAATATTACATGGTAAAAACTGATAATAAAATAGAAAAACAAATTACAAAATCGAATAATTATAGTACATAAATAAATATTTGAATGAATTTATAATATTCTAATTAACCATTCAAAATTAACCTGCAAAGTGATAAAAAAAAAACATTATAGCAAAATGGACATTAAAAGTAGTCACATTAAATTTATATTTGTTCTATAGGAGAAGTTAAAATATCAAAATTAAAAATTGGTGAACATTTATTTTCACTCATTTTGAATGTGTTTATCATTTTTTTTTCAAATCTCTTAATTGATCTTTTCAAATTATACACACCTCTCAAATTAATAGTAAAATAGTTATAAAATGACATATTAAAATATATATACTTAAAATTTTAGATTTTTTTTTTAAAGGCAACGTAGCGTAATATAATATAAGCCATAAAAAGGCAAAGGAGTTACATGAGTTCAAAGGAAATCAGAGTAAAAAAACAAACTGAATGAGGAACAAAAAAAATATAGATAAAAGATGAGAATTGAGAATTAAAGTATAATGAAATCAGTGGTTATGGTGACTTTCTCGTAAGCGGTGTTCTAGTTTTTACAGATTAACCAATTCTTCTTGCCTGTAGGATTACGTCTCCACGTTCAAATGAGGGAGTTGTCATCGGTGACAATATTGTTCCAGACTGTATCCACACAGTTGCGGACACCTGAGAAGGATCTAGCGTTCCTCTCCATCCAAATGTGATAAACAATGTTGGCGAAAAAATACTTGAAGGTATTAGAGCTGAATTCGTTGCCCTTGGTCTTTATGATGGCGAGGTCCTTGATGTTAGTCCATTTGTTTGGGAAGATGAGGAGGCTCATTGATGCGGAGAATCTACGCCAAAGCAAGGAGGCAAAAGGGCAGTTCCCAAGGAGGTGTTAAATGGACTCCTTATTTCCCAAGCAAAGAAAGCAATTAGGATCTGGGATGCTCATGTACTTCTTTATCCGATCACGGGTATTGAGTCTCTCACGAAAGGCGATCCATAAAATGAATTGGTGTCTAGGGATCACTTTGGTAGACCACACTAAGTGGGACCATGGGACAACGTTCCCATGATCACAACACAAACCCATGCAGACCCTGAGTTGAACCTACCATTGTTCTCGACACTTTAAACATGAGAATCCTCATTATTATTCAGATGATAGGATGAAAGTGCTTCAAGGATTCTCGCACCTTCTGGAATAGTCCTCAGAAGGCTGTTCTAATCGCCGATTTTGACTTGTTGAACTGTGGCCAATTGAAATTCTCACCTGATTTGAGTGATGGAGAATACACTGTTATGAAGGATGGGTCTGTTTTCGAACCAGGGGTCATTCAAGAACAGAGTGTCATTACCATTTCCAATTTGAATGTTGATCATCTTGCTCGCGCTGTCTTTAAGTTTTAAAAAAAAATTAAGGGACCACGCCATATCCATTCCGAAAATTTAAGAACTTTATCCTACATATCTTATTCTTCAAAAATTTCATTATTAACGACATTCAAATCACTATTATTTTATTCTCAAATTCCGCATTTCCCTAAATACACCATGTTTCATTATATCTTATCCTTCAAAGACTCTATTATCGCGTTCAAACCACTATATTCTTTCATTTTCAAATTTGCTCCACCATTCCATCACTCTGAAATTCACATATTTTTATCAATATATTTTCTTTCAAGAAATTCATCTATTAACGCGTTCGAACCATCATTCTTTCATTCTCAAATTTGCACCACCATTCCATCACTCTGAAATTCACATATTTTATCAATATATTTTCTTTCAAGAAATTCATTTATTAACGCGTTCGAACCATCATTTTTTCATTCTCAAATCCTACCCACCATGGCATCATTCTCTCAATCCCTTTAATTCAAATCTGCGAGCGAAAAAAATCAGACGGCATTAATGCTTTTCTTACTTTTGGCCCATATTAGGATTTAATAAATAAAAAATGAATATATCTAATATAAAAGGAATTTGTGCATATTTTCAATACAAACTTACAAACTAACGAGTTTAACATTTTAAATGGTATCAATTATTATTTTTATGTAAATTCAAATAAATAAATATTTATGGAGAGAAATTTCAAACAAAAATAAATATATAAAGTTCAATTTCAAAGAAAAATAAATGTATAATGAACAATGATAGAAAAATTAAGTAGATTAATTTTTGGAACCGGCCAGACAAACTAAACAAAGGTTAATCTCCATGTGCAGACACCACTAAAAACCGCATGAACCGGTTAGGGCATCAGAAACCGGTTGCTGATATACTTCAAAGAAACCAGCCTCAAGTGATCAAGCTAAAGATCAGAGGAACCGATACCACTTTCTCAAGCGACCGGTTAACGAAGAACAAAAGATTACCCTCCAACCGGATCATAATGCACAAGACACTGAAACCGGATAGTGCAGATCAAAAGTCAGAAGATTCAAAATTCAAGAGTGACGTACCATGACGGAAGAAACGTGTCTCGAAAGAATAAAAGAAGATCGGATCCGATCAGAAGCATGCGAGGAAAGCAATGATGCTGTGTTGATCCGATGCTGACAACCGGAGGCGGATGTTCAACACGTGTTACAATCTGAAAAACCGGCTATGTCATCATATGCTCAGAGTCACCTGCATGAATGCCAGGTGTTGAGGAAGTTGAAGCGTGCAAGCAACCTCTCTACAAACAGGCGTGATAACGATTAACCAATCCAGAAGAGAGAGAAGAAAGTAGCCGTTAGCTACTTTCAGCGATAAAAGGAAGACGGATCGTCTTCATTCAATGCAGTTCGGTAGTTGAAATTGTGAGCATCATAAATTCTGAAAGTCATAAAGCATTCAATTCTAGAGAGATAAAGTCCTGTATTCTATAACCGGTGTGCCTAAAAACGGAAAGCTTTCTGTGTGTGTCTGTGTTGAGTTGTTGTATTACATCAAAGTGTGAGTTTGGTGTAACCGGCGAGTAGCGAAGTTGGGCTCGACCGGAAGTGTAATTGTAACTCTAAAGAGTTAGTGGAGATCCTTCTCATAACCTGAGAAGAAGGGGTGACGTAGGAGGGTTTGCTCCGAACATCCATAAACAAATTTCTTGTCTCGTGTTCTTTCCCTTGCTTTCATTTCTCGCTTACTTAACCTTAACCTCAAAACCAATCATACTCCTAAAACCGGTCACTCATATCCATAAAACCTACCCCTTCTAAAACATCATCTAAAAGTCGCATTCGTTGCTTCAACCTGAAACAGACATTTCCGCCCTTGAACCCGGTTCAAGAGTCTGTGACAGGTTGTGCAGTGCTGAGAAAGGTTTTAGTCTCTAACCGGACTATCACCAAAGAGTTGTGTGTTGTGTAAGCGGCCACCCTTACCGAAACCGGAAAAACAACCCGGTCCTCCAAGGGCGTCCCCGATCCTAACAAGTGGTATCAGAGCGAGGTTCTTAGCACTCAAGCAACCAAAGATGGTGGGAAGCATGACCCACAGCGACAAGCCGCCAATGCTAAACAGCGAAGCGTTTAGTAGTTGGAAGAAACAGATGTATCTACATCTGATTACGTTAGATGATGAGATGAGCCGAGTCCTGAAAGAGGGACCGATCAAGATCAACAAGGAGGAAAGCCAATGGACAAGTGAAGATCGGAGAAGAAGCAACCTGGACAACCATTGCATGAGGCATATCTATAAAGCTATAGATAACAACACGCTGAACAAAATATCAGAGTGCGAAAATGCAAAGGAAGCCTGGGAAACGATCATCCAGATCCACGAGGGAAACGAAAGAACCAAGGAGAATAAAATCTTGGTGGCTACGCAGAAGTATGAAAACATATGGATGAAACCGGGAGAAAATATGAAGGAATTTAGCAACCGGTTCACCAGCGTAGTAAGCGAGCTTCAGACACTCGGAAAGAAGTATGACAACCGAGAAGTGATCATCAAAGCCTTAAGATCCTTGCCAAGCACGTGGGATATCAAGACCATGGTGATGAGGGAATCAAGCACCCTTGGGCAGATGAAGTTGCATGATGTGTTTGAGGATTTGAAAGCCTACGAATTCGAGATCAAGTCTCGGATCGAAGATGAAGCATCTACATCAACCGCAACAAGAGCTTTGGTCACATCGGTGGAACCGGCGGCTCCAGTATCAACCGCACCGGCTCCAGTCAAAAACACTGATCAAATAACCGACGATGTGATGGCAATGCTAGCCCAGAAATTCGGGAAATTCATGAAGAAGAGCCATCCACCATCTAATAATGATTTTAATTATAACTATGTAGATAAATCAAACAAAAGATGTTATAACTGTGATGGTTTTGGACATTTCAGGTCAGAATGTAGAAAACCAAGAAGAGACGATAGAAAACCGGAAGGAAACTATCAAGGAAATAATTATCAAGGGAATAACTATCAAGGCAACCGGTATCAAGGAAACAATAATCAAGGAAACAATTATCGGGGAAACAACAATAACCAACGAAACGACTACCGAAGAAATGATGATCAACATGCTGATGAAGGAAAGGAGATCCAAAAAGCTCTCATTGCATCCGACGGTGGAAGCGAGTGGGCATACTCCGATAATGAAGACGGTGAAGAGAAAGCAACCTGTTTCATGGCAAACGACGAAGAGGTATTTGATTTCTCTTCTGATGAGTTTACTAAAGAAGATCTAGTATCTGCACTCAACCAAATGGTTACTGAGTTCAGAAATATATCTGCGTATATGCCAACACCTGTAGAACCTAAAACCGAACAAATAAATGATGAAAACGATAAAACATATAAAATCGAAACGAATGAATCGGATGAACTATTCTCAGATAATGAGGAGACAGTTCAACCGGTAACCGAAACCGATGAACGAGCAATGTACGTCACGGCTGCGTGGGAGAGATCACGTCAAGCAGTGAAACAAATGTGTAACTATAAACGACATCCTAAGTGTAGATATGGTATCGGTTATGATCCAAGTAAACAAAATGAAACAAAACAATCTCACGGGATGAAACTAACGAAAAATAATCTTCCGTTTATAAAATTTGTCTAAAGTTCACAAACAGAAAATGACCTAAAACCGGAAGAAACGCTTAAATATGTAGGTCCTAACGAAACTGAAAAATGGCTTCATCCTGAGAAAAGGAAAGACAACCGGAAACTAAACAAAAATAATAAAAACCGACATCAAAGAAGCCCATCACCACATAAGGCATTCTTGAGCAACGGCCAAGAAGTTAAGCCAAAAATTATCAAAACAATAACCGGGAAAGTGATCCGACTAATTCAAGTCTGGATCCCAAAGGGACTAATCAACCATGGACCCAACTAAATGTGGGTACCAAAAAGGTGTAAATAATTGTTTGTTGCAGGCTAGGAGGAGAAACCGGTTGAAGAATTCTGAATGGTACTTGGACAGTGGATGCTCAAGGCACATGACCGGAAACAAGGAACTACTGACCGACATCAAGTACGAAACCGGAGCATTCATCACATTCGGGGATAACTCAAAAGGTAAAACCGTGGGCAAGGGTAAGATTGTCCATGGTGAATTATCCATAAACAATGTGCTATTAGTAGAAAAACTAAGCTTTAATTTACTAAGCATAAGCCAAATGTGTGATGTGGGCTACAAAGTTGAATTTCATAAAAACTCATGCTTAGTCAAAAATCAAAATGATGACACTTTGTTAACCGGTAACCGGATAGGAAACATTTACAAAGTAAACTGGAAAACTGATTTCGAAAAACCTATGTGCATGATAGCCGGAAATGATCCAAACTGGCTTTGGCATAAACGGCTAAATCACTTGAATTTCAAGACGATTAACTTTATTTGCTCCAAGGAACTAGTTCACGGTTTTCCAAACGTTAAATTTTCAAAAGATAAAGTATGTGCTGCATGTCAAATGGAAAACAAGTGAAATCATCTTTTAAAAGTAAAGGAAATTATCAATCTGAAAGATGTTTAGAACTGTTACACATGGACTTGTTTGGTCCGGTTAAAGTAACTAGTTTAGGAGGCATGCATTATACTATGGTAGTTGTTGATGATTACTCTAAATTTACTTGGGTTACCTTCCTAGCTTCTAAAAATCAAGCAACTCCAAACTTGATTAAACTGATCTTGAGAATACAAAATGAAAAATCTATTAAAGTAAACAAAATCAGAAGTGATAGAGGAACTGAGTTTATAAACAGTAACTTAACTATTTTTCTTGATGATTCCGGTATTAGGCACGAGTTGTCTAGTGCCAGAACTCCTCAACAAAATGGCCTGGCTGAGAGAAGAAACCGGACTCTCAAGGAAGCCGCAAGGTCAATGATAGCTGATTCGGGTATTGCTCAAAAGTTTTGGGCTGAAGCTATCAACACCGCTTGTTATACACAAAATCGATCTTTAGTAACTAAACGGTTTTCTAAAACTCCTTTTGAAATTTACTTTGATCAAGTTCCAAATGTACGGTATTTTCGAATTTTTGGTAGTAAATGCTTTGTTCACAATAACGGCAAGAAATACTTGACCGCATTTGATGCTAAATCCGATGAGGGAATAATGTTGGGATATTCAGCTGTGAGTAAAGCCTACAGAGTATACAATACTAGGACTTTAACAGTTGAAGAAACCGCACACGTTGTTTTCGATGAATCGGTTGAGCGAAACACTGCATTACCCTTCGACCTTCACAACAGAATGGAAAATTTCAATATCTATTCTGATGATGAAGACGAGGCTCCGGTTTTTAGGCGCTTCGTCAAGGACCAAGCGGTTGATGTTGAAATTCAACCTGATCAAGTTGCTTTACCGCAGAAAGTTGACGCTTCAGTTTCTACTAAAGAAATCGGTCGGTCTGACTCTGTTCAACCTAACGATCAGTCTAACCTTGATCAGCCAACCGAAAGCTTGGTAGACACGTCTCGGATTAACCTCAGAAGGAACAAAAATCATCCTCTTGAACTAGTAATAGGTAACATATCCTCACCCGTCCGAACTAGGCAACAAAATTTGGATCACTATGGAAACTCTGCTTTCATATCACAAATTGAGCCGATAAAGGTGGATGAAGCATTGTCAGATCCAGATTGGATCTTGGCAATGCAAGAGGAATTAAACGAGTTTGAGAGAAATAAAGTCTGGTACCTAGTTCCTAGACCGAAAAACAAACCGGTTATAGGCACACGATGGGTATTCAGAAATAAACTCAATGAAGACGGTTTAGTTACGAGGAACAAAGCCCGGTTAGTGGCTCAAGGCTATAAGCAGGAAGAAGGCATTGATTTCGAAGAATCATTCGCCCCTGTAGCTAGACTTGAGGCCATTAGAATATTCTTAGCATATGCAGCTTTCAAAAAGTTCAAAGTTTATCAAATGGATGTTAAAAGCGCTTTTCTAAACGGTAAAGTAAATGAAGAGGTGTATGTTAACCAACCTCCAGGTTTTAAAAATCCAGAACATGAGAATCACGTTTACCGGCTGAATAAAGCCCTTTACGGTTTGAAACAAGCTCCAAGAGCTTGGTATGATACTTTGACTCAATTTTTATTTGATCACAAATTTACTATAGGTTCGGTAGACAAAACCCTCTTTAAATTTGAAAGAAAGGAGCAAATTTTACTTGTCCAGATTTATGTTGATGACATTATATTCGGATCAACCGACTCAAAGTTATGTGACAAATTTTCGAAAATGATGACTGATAGATTTCAAATGAGTATGATGGGAGAAATGAGCTTCTTTCTAGGACTTCAGGTTAAGCAGATGGAAGCCGGAATCTTTATAAGCCAACCGAAGTATACAGCCGAACTGCTGAAGAGATTTGGGATGGATACATGTGCCGAAGCGGCTACGCCAATGAGTCCTTCCGTGAAGCTGGACAAAGATGATGATGGTCAAGCCGTTGACATTACAGCATATCGAGGAATGATCGGATCGCTGCTGTATCTCACGGCAAGCCGACCTGATATTCTGTTTGCGGTTGGAGTATGCGGAAGGTTCCAAGCAAATCCAAAGCAATCTCATTATACAGCGGCTAAAAGAATACTAAAATATTTGAAGGGAACTCAAGAAGTGGGACTTTGGTACCCAAAAGACTCGAGCTTCAATCTAATAAGCTACTCAGATGCCGATTACACGGGGTGCAAAATCGACAGAAAGAGTACAAGTGGAACCTGTCAGTTTCTGGGTGACCGGTTAGTTACTTGGAGCAGCAAGAAACAAACGTCCGTTGCAACGTCAACCGCAGAGGCGGAGTACTTAGCGGCTGGAAGCTGCTGTGCACAACTCCTCTGGATCCAACAGCAACTCAGGGACTTCGGAATAGAAGCAAAGGAGTCTCCAATCTTCTGTGACAACACCAGCGCCATAGCAATCACATACAATCCGGTGTTGCACTCAAGAACAAAGCATATCGACATCCGACATCATTTCATCCGAGAGCACGTTCAGGAGAAACACATCCGACTGGAATATGTGTCGACCGAGCAACAAGTAGCGGACATCTTCACGAAACCGCTGCAGGAAGCTAAGTTTTCACATTTTCGAAATATCTTGGGTCTTACTAATCTAAATCAATTGATATAATCAAAATGCATGCGTGTATATAAAACCGGGATATGTGTTCAGGGAGAAGCTAAAGCTTCTCAAACCATATTCAAATAGGCCATTAATAAATCAAATATGCTAACCGGGAGGAAGTCTCCGGTCATGCCCGACTACTTCAAAAATTCAAATCAAATGTATGTTTACCAATACGGTTGAAATAACCAGGTTGAAGTGGATAAAACAAGTCCAAAGTTGAACAATTGTTGATATCAATCAACTATTTTTCATAAACGGAAATATCCTATTAAAACCGGTCATGGAAAACCGCTTAGTACATATACACTCTGGTTTGATGAAATGAACTTTTCCGGTTAACCTGAGATGACTGACCAAGTTTTCGTGCATGTTTTGAAAAATAAAGCCTGTGATTAATTAAAACAAGTCTACCACAATCGAGATGACGACATGTGTCCATCATCAAGAAAGGGAGACTTACATCTTGTCAATAGATATTTTTCATCATTGCTATCTTAGTAATTATTAGATTTACCTTGGAAATAACCATTAGTTACTTCAACAAGTTAAGTCTATTAAATAGCTGATGACATCATCAGGCATGCTTAACCTCATTAAAGACCAAGCCGAATCCCCGGGCTATATAAACCACCCTTAATCCTTTTCAAAACATCACAAGTTCACTATTCACAAGTATCATCCTTGAGATAAAATTCCCTCTCTCTCAAAAAACATGAATACCAACTCTCTAGCCAAGAAGATCCTATTGGCAGACTTTGAATCAATCTACCAATATGAGAATCATGAAGTAAAGGAAATATTCTTAGCCATAGAAAGGAGTGGGCTAAGAAGTTTTCTTGAAAACAGGTTCATCATCGACTACCTTGTAGTCGAAGAACTCTTTGAAACCGTGAAAGAGGTGCATCGAGATATACTCGTTGCACAGGTCTACGGTCAAAAATTCCTATTCAGCGAGACGGATTTCGCTGTATACTGCGGTTTACCCAATGAAGGGGTAACCGACCTAACCTATTCCCCGGTGACAATGGAAGAAATGTGTCGCCGGTTCTCTGGATCTGATATCCCGGTTAAACCCTGGGGTGCTAAGAGTCAACTTTCTCACAAGTACCAGATTCTCTGCGAGATTCTGGGAAAATCTATCTTGTGCAGAGAGAAAAGTTACTATTACACGCAAAGGGTATTCGAGATGATGATCGCAGTAACGATTGGGACACCGGTCAACTGGTCCTGGATCATCTTCAGCAATCTGAAGAAGATGATTCTCTCCAATAAAACCGGCTACGCTCCTCAGCTGAGCGGTTTCTGTGCAAGTCTGGACATCCATTCCGGACCCTTTGTCACTCTTCACCCAAGGCACGTGCTCACCAAAGAACGAGTACAAGAGATGATCGACCGGTGGGAAGCGGTTAAAGACAGAAGAATCCAAGCGGCTGAGGCTTCAAATGCTCAAGCGGCTGAGTCATCAAATGTCTAAACTTGTCTTTCCTCTTTTATTTATTCTTTTTCCTACAAAACCGGTACTTTTGCTGTACTACCGGTTTCGTACTCCAATCAATGAATCAGATTTCTTTCCTTTCCAAGTCAAAATCTACAATATTCAATGCGTCGTATCAAAAATAAATCATTTCACTCTTGGGAACATAAATCCTCATTATCAAAGAGCATGCCTGACTTGATTTGACAAGACTTGCTTTTATTCTCTTGGAAAATCACAAAAACATTAATGACTAAGTATAAACGGCTAGATTTTTTAATCCTCGCATTAAATGCTCTCATTCACTCCAGGCTATAAAAAGGGGCTCTACTTCCATTTTTCAAAACACGCCTTCAAGCATTCTTCTCTCTAAAAACTCAAAAGCTCAAGAACTCTCTTAAAACCTTCTTCACTCTTCATCATCATGTCTGCCGAGATAAGAAACACCCTGATCATTGATTTTGAAGACATCAAACACAGTTCTTACTATGAATGCATTTATCAGCATGTCATAGAGTCTGGCCTGAAAGGCTTTCTCAAGGGTTCAGACCTCATCCTCGTGGAGGAGGTGTGCGAATTCTACAACAACGGTCATGTTTTGGATGATGGCAGCATTCGCACCATCATTGACGGTCAGTTCCTCCAGTTTTCTGAGGAGGAATTTGCCACCTTCTTTCACCTTCCAACGGAAGGTTTCTCTGATTTTCCGACGCCGTATTTACCGGCTAAGGAAACCTTTTTCAAGATCTTCTCTTCTTCATACACTCCTGTTAAGGACTTTGGGAAGAAAGAAGATCTCGCTCCTCACTACCAGGTCTTTCACGATTTGGTCCAAAGGTCTATCATAGGCCGAATGCCCAATCAGAACTACATCCGGGAGGCATTCGATATTATGATAGCCATCATCCGCGAAACCGCTATCAACTGGGCGTCCTATCTTTTTAATAAGCTGAAGCAGCTTATGACCGGTAAAAGAGGAAGGATCAGCTACGCTCCTCAGATCACCCGGTTTCTCATGTCCAAGCGTCGCAACTTTGGAAAAGGTGTTCCGGTTGGATCCTTCAACACCATCACTATAGATATGATCTATAAATGTGTGTTAAGAATTCAGGAACGATCTCCCCAAAACACCATGGAGAAGTGGTATGAAAGGAGGTTGGAAGGAGGATGGTTTACTGAATAATTCTCTTTCTTTTCGTTTTTCTTTCCGGTTTCTGGTCATTTTGTTGTACGACCAGAACCGCTCATATGTTAATCATTTCTTTTCCCGTATTAATGAAATATTTCAACTCTTAAAAAGTTTCCGGTTTTTCATTCACATTATTCCTTTCCGGTTTTCAAACTTATGCTTAAACTTAAAGTTAACCTAACAATTTCCGGTTAACAAGATGTCAAGAGAAACCGGATCTTCGAGCAAAGATGAAAATTTGAAAAATCTTAACCGCCCATGGTTTTACCTCTCAAAATTTACCGCCCATCGAATTTCCGCTTTTACCGCCGAAAGTTACGGCAGTAACTTTTTGGAGGGAAAATTGGCGCCAAAACATCAAACTGACGGTTCATCTTCAAAACCGCTTGGAACCGCCATCTATATAAACTCAAAACAGCCCATTCAACACATGTACTTTCTCTCTCTAAAATTTCCAGAACTTCAAAGCTTTCCTCTCTCCGATCATCATCTCTCTTCATTTTCCTCTCTCAAAAACCATCATGGATCTAGGCAAAGCTCCTTTTCAATGGATGTTGCAGGTAGATTTCGAAGATATTGACAAGCATGCTGACGACAAGAACAATGTTGTTCTTCAACTTCTACGAGAATCTGGGTTGGAGAAGTTCCTTTCTGGTCCGTTCACCATTCATCCGGCGGCGGTGACGGAGTTCTTAGCGACGGCGACGCTGTTGAAGAGAAAGATCTCGGCTACTGTCAACGGGAAGGTCGTCCTCATCACTGAAGAAATCTTTGCGGAAGCCCTTGGTCTGCCCAACACAGGTTCAGACCTAAAGTTCGACTTAACCGAAGCAGAATCAAATGCTGCCCGGTTGGTTGTATCTTTCTCAGGTCAGGATCTGGTGATCCACAACAGCCGGAAGATCAAGCTAAAACCGGAATACAGATGGTTAGTGACCATCATCGCCAAATCACTCCAAGGAAAGGGAGGTAACTTCGATAACCTCACAAAGTTTAAGCTCAGAATGTTGTTAGCCATCGTCCGCGGAGACAAGGTGGACTGGGGATACGTTATATACGAAGAGTTTTGTCAAATGGTGATAAAGAAAGATGGCCGGGTGCAGGCCTATGCTATGCAAATCGTCAAAATTCTTGAGTTCCTTAATGTGGAACTAGGTGAAGGCCTACCGCTTCCGATCTCCAACATTCTTGATTCTGAGTCAATGATAGAAAACCGGAGAAAACGATCAAACCAAAATCCTCAAAGACTAAATCATCCAAGGGAGCAAGCTCATTGGTTCCAGTTGAGGAAGAAACAAGACAGAAGAAACCGTCAAGAAAAGCGGTTGAGGCAGAAGTACCACCAGAACCGAAGAGGAGGAAGAAGGTAGCTGCGAAAAAGAGTTCAAAGAAACCGGCGGACTCCGAGAAAACGCTTTCCTCGGACAATCCACCGGAAAGAACCGCAGATGTCTTTCAGCCCATCCCCATCAACACCGTTATTCCAACTTCCATCCCATCCAACTCTCCAAAACAAACCGAATCTTCGGGGAGCAAGGAGAACAAGTCAAATTCAAAGGAGGAGGCAGAGGCAAATGTTCACTCTGCAACCTCCAAGTCACCCAGTAAGCAAATTGAAGAGGTATTTGCCGATGTGGGCTTGAATACCTCAGAAGCAATTCAGAACGTGGTCCAGGAGATCACAAGAGAAACCGAAGAGGACGATGTTTCAAGTCGTCGAAAGCCAGATGATCAGGTTGAAGTACATGATCAGAACGAAGCACAACCGGTCGGTGAGACGGCCAACACAACAGAAACTGCACCTCCGGCTCAGGAGGGAAATATTGAAGAACAGGAACCTTCCGGTTCCGCAGGAGGCAAGACAGCTCCAGAAGGTCCCACTCAGGTAGATAAAGGCAAAGGAATTCTCATTGAAGAAACAACGGCAACCGGAACAGGCACGCTGCAAATCGATCATCAACATGAAGCCATAACCGGGGACGATATTCCTTACACCATCGAACAAGAAAATGAAATTTTCGAGGAGTGTATTCAAGACATGAACAAAGGGGCAAGTGATGCGCTAGCGCCATACATCCTGTGGGTGAAGCTCCGATGCGAAACCAAGTTATCCGACATGCTTCCAGGTTTTAGTGGAAATAAACAATGGGAAAAGCTCATCCAGCTGGAAGAAAGGGCTCTTACTTTGGCTAACACCAATTTAATTCAACCGGCGTTCAACAAAGCTCCGGTAATCCTTGAAAATGCTCGGTTACAGGCAGTTGAGAATGCGTTTCAAGGAACCCAAGGAAAGACTCTAAACCCGATCGAAATGAGGATGGCCGAACGATTCCTCGGAGTACGAGAACAGCTTGTGCGAAATCTTGATCGTCTTGACATGCAGTGGTGGAAAAGTTGCCAACGTCAATTCAACAATGCTGAAGTATATCAAAGTAAGCCATTTTTTATGAGTAGTGATACATCCGGAACCTCTGAAAACCTGGAACAAGAAGCCTCTCAACCGGTCAAAGCTCTGGAAATAGATCAGATCAAGCAAGCAATGGCTGAAACGGTTGACTCTTGCATTGAAAAGTTCAAAGCCGTAACCGATGAAAGAATTGCAGTGGCTGAAGATAAATTGTCAAGTTCTATACAAACCATGATGGACACGACCATGCAAACAACAGTAAAAGCCATGATTGCCAAGTCCGTCAAAGCCGCAACCGCTCCACTTTTGGACATGCTGCAGGCAATGGCAATTCAAATCGGGGAAATGTCCAAGGTTCAAAACACTACAACTCTGACTCAAATCGAAAAAGATGCTGAAACCGCAAAGAAACTACAAGAGGAAGAGATCGAAAGGGAACGGTTACAGAAGGAGACTGAAGATAAAGACTATGCGCTTGCCCAACAATGCAATGAGGAAGAGCAGGCCAACGCCCAGGATCTCTCTCTGGCTCAACCGTCCCACTCCATGAGTACAAGGAACAAGAAAAAGCGAAGTGCAGTTAAGAATGTGATAAAGAGGGCAGAACAGAAAACAGCCTTACCAGTTGTGATAAATGCACAACCGCTTGATGAGGAAGAAGAAGATCCGGAGGAACTCCATCAACGGAAGAAAAGGCCAACCGGAGAATCCACAGCAACTCCAAGCCTCAGACCTCCAAATGCTCCACTGCCTCCACCACCAAGGCCAGTTTGTGCCAACTTTGATCTCAAGAACAAGAGCACCGGTCATTCAAGTGTATGGGCCGGTGTGCTGATCGATGCCGAAAGACGTGCTAAAGAACACAGAGCAAGGCAAGAAGAAGAAAGAAGACGGTTGTAGAAGGAGCAAGAAAAAGAGCAACACAAGGGGGGATCATCCAAGCCCTAAACTTCTTTATTTCTTTACTTTGAACAATTATGCTTGATTCTGTTTCAGAAACTTGGTTACTCTGCTATTTCTAATAGGTTCTAGCATATTTCTTTCAAAAAACAATCAAACTCATGTTTTTGAACCGGCCATAGATTACATGTTTTGAATATTTATTCTAAATAATCAAAAAGGGAGAAATTGATAGAAAAATTAAGAAAATTAATTTTTCTAAACTGGCTGCTAAGCAATTTTTTAACCGGCCATACATTACAATTTTTGAATATTTATTCTAAATAATCAAAAAGGGAGAAATTGATAGAAAAATTAAGTAGATTAATTTTTGGAACCGGCCAGACAAACTAAACAAAGGTTAATCTCCATGTGCAGACACCTCTAAAAACCGCATGAACCGGTTAGGGCATCAGAAACCGGTTGCTGATATACTTCAAAGAAACCAGCCTCAAGTGATCAAGCTAAAGATCAGAGGAACCGATACCACTTTCTCAAGCGACCGGTTAACGAAGAACAAAAGATTACCCTCCAACCGGATCATAATGCACAAGACACTGAAACCGGATAGTGCAGATCAAAAGTCAGAAGATTCAAAATTCAAGAGTGACGTACCATGACGGAAGAAACGTGTCTCGAAAGAATAAAAGAAGATCGGATCCGATCAGAAGCATGCGAGGAAAGCAATGATGCTGTGTTGATCCGATGCTGACAACCGGAGGCGGATGTTCAACACGTGTTACAATCTGAAAAACCGGCTATGTCATCATATGCTCAGAGTCACCTGCATGAATGCCAGGTGTTGAGGAAGTTGAAGCGTGCAAGCAACCTCTCTGCAAACAGGCGTGATAACGATTAACCAATCCAGAAGAGAGAGAAGAAAGTAGCCGTTAGCTACTTTCAGCTATAAAAGGAAGACGGATCGTCTTCATTCAATGCAGTTCGGTAGTTGAAATTGTGAGCATCATAAATTCTGAAAGTCATAAAGCATTCAATTCTAGAGAGATAAAGTCCTGTATTCTATAACCGGTGTGCCTAAAAACGGAAAGCTTTCTGTGTGTGTCTGTGTTGAGTTGTTGTATTACATCAAAGTGTGAGTTTGGTGTAACCGGCGAGTAGCGAAGTTGGGCTCGACCGGAAGTGTAATTGTAACTCTAAAGAGTTAGTGGAGATCCTTCTCATAACCTGAGAAGAAGGGGTGACGTAGGAGGGTTTGCTCCGAACATCCATAAACAAATTCTTGTCTCGTGTTCTTTCCCTTGCTTTCATTTCTCGCTTACTTAACCTTAACCTCAAAACCAATCATACTCCTAAAACCGGTCACTCATATCCATAAAACCTACCCCTTCTAAAACATCATCTAAAAGTCGCATTCGTTGCTTCAACCTGAAACAGACATTTCCGCCCTTGAACCCGGTTCAAGAGTCTGTGACAGGTTGTGCAGTGCTGAGAAAGGTTTTAGTCTCTAACCGGACTATCACCAAAGAGTTGTGTGCTGTGTAAGCGGTCACCCTTACCGAAACCGGAAAAACAACCCGGTCCTCCAAGGGCGTCCCCGATCCTAACAAACAATGTAAAACAAGATGATGTATGAAGACATATTATTCATTTATTAAATTAGCCTAGTCACCTTGTGAGGGCAAAAATTAATTAAATAAATTATCAAATATTAATACGTTATATAATAATTTAAAAAATATATTTTCGATTTAAATTAATAATCAAGATCACATGTTTTGAATTTTTTAATACTATTCAATTAATTATATTATATGATAAAAATTGATAATAAAATAGAAAAACCAAATCACATAATTGAATAATTAGAGCATTATTCATAGTATATAAATAATATTTTATTTCATTATGGATGAATTTATATATTAATTTTTCTAATATTCTAATTAACCTACAAAAATAATACAAAAGAAAGAGAAAACATAATAGCAAAATGAACATAAAAAATAGTCACATTAAATTTATATTCTTGGATCAGACAAGTGTCAAAATTTAAAATTGTACTTTATTTACCTTATTTGTAAATACATTTGCACTACCATTCTTTAATATCAAATTTGCACCAGTTGAAAATTCGAACCATGAGTTTGAAAATGTTAATTATTTAACTTAAATTATTTGTAATTATTGAATTTATTTTATAGATTTATGTATATATATATTTAATCATTTTATTAAATAAAAAATAAAAATAGAATGAATAAAAAATTAATTAATGAATAATAGATATATAGAAGAATATAGTAAAAATTAGAAATTTGTAATAAATTATTTAGATAATTATTTTAAAATAGTTTTAAAATTTTATATATAATTATATATTATAAAATAATGATTACAAATAGTATTATATATAGAGTATATTATATAATATA